>NC_092745.1:92763952-93363952 GCF_047496795.1 Chiloscyllium punctatum
GGCTACTTTAAATTTTTGCTTACCAGTATTGTTCCACCAATAAAAATGAACATATTTTATTGATGTTAATTTCAGACACATAAATTGACAGAGAAGGGCTGAGCCAGAACTTTCCAGGTCAACCTTAGCCCAAGGCAACTGAAGGCTCCAGTCAAAATTTGAGGTGAGCCAGTTGAAAATTAAAATAAAATATTTCTCTCCCTGTACATAATTAGCCTGCCTATTTTATTTTAAAAGACGTTGTTTGCCCTGTTGTAGTTTTATGTGTTGTAATCTAATCCTCAGCAAACCTGCTCTGTTTGTTCCCTTGTCGAGACAGGGCCATTCTCTATGGTTCCTGTCAAAACTGCCTGACTTTATCCAGTCTGCTGTTTTTAGTCATCTCTGTGAGCCTGTTCAACATCTTCCCTACTGTGATATTGACCAGAATCACTCTTTATTGCAGCTAGACATTGTAAACTATGAGTTACTGTCAGTGATATCTGTGAACAAATGTTTAGTATGCTGTATGCTGGTGTCCCAGATATGTACCTGGCACAGAGCATGGCAGATATTTGGAAAGTTTGTCCATGAGTTAGCACAGTTTATAACTGAAGCTGCAATGAGGTCAAATGAAGTTTATGCATGTCCATGGCACAGGTCCATTATTGTATAGATTTGGGAGATGTTGGGCTTTGCCTTCTGGGTCAAAGAGGTCTACAACATGGACTCAACCTGCCCATTCAGTCCCTCAAATGGGTCCTTGAAATTCCAATGCTTCTCAGATTACAGGAATAGTGCCAGAAGACAGGACGATAGCAAATATTGTTCCCTTGTTCAAGAAGGGGAGTAGAGACAACCCTGGAAATATAGGCCTGTGAGCCTTACTTCGGTTATTGGTAAGTATTGGAAAGGGTTATAAGAGATAGGATTTATAACCATCTAGAAAGGAATAAGTTGATTAGGGATAGTCAACATGGTTTGTGAAGGGTAGGTCGTGCCTTACAAATCTTATTGAGTTCTTTAAGAAGGTGACCAAACAGGTGGATGAGCGGTTGATGTGGTGTATATAAATTTCAGTAAGGTATTTGGTAAAGTTCCCCACGGTCGGCTACTTCACAAAATATGGAGGCATGGGATTGAGGGTGATTTAGTGGTTTGGATCAAAAATTGGCTAGCTGAAAAAGTACAGAGGGTGGTGGCTGATGAGAAATATTCATCCTGGAGTTCAATTACTAGTGGTGTACCACAAGGATCTGTCTGGTTTTTGATTTTTATAAATTACAGGATGACGGTATTTGCAGATGACATAAAGGTCGGTAAGTTTTGGAGAGTGACGAAGGATGTAGGTTACAGAGGGACCTAGATAAGCTGCAGAGCTGGGCTGAGAGGTGAAAAATGGAGTTTAATGTGGGAAAGTGTGAGGTGATTCACTTTGGAAGGAGTAACAGGAATGCAGAGTACTGTGGTAATGGTAAGATTTTTGGTAGTGTAGATGAGCAAAGAGACCTCAGTATCCAGGTACGTAGATCCTTGAAAGTTGCAACCCAGGTTGATAGGGTTGTTAAGAAGGCATATGATGTGTTAACTTTTTTGGTAGCGGGATTGAGTTTCAGAACCATAAGGATATGCTGCAGCTGTACAAAATTCTGGTGTGGCCACACTTGGAGTATTGCGTGCGGTTCTGGTCACCACATTATAGGAAGAATGTGGAGGCTTTGGAAAGGGTGCATAGGAGATTTACTAGGATGTTGCCTGATATGGACGGAAAGTTTTATGAAGAAAGGCTGAGGGACATAAGGCAGTTTTTGTTGGAGAGAAGAAGGTTGAGAGGTGACTTGATTGAGACATATAAGATAATTAGAGGGTTAGATATGTTGGATAGTGAGAGTCAAGATTAGAGTGGTGCTGGAAAAGTCGAGCAGGTCAGGCAACATCCGAGGAGCAGGAAAATTGTTGTTTTGGGCAAAAGCCCTTCATCAGGAAGTGAGACTCTTTTTCCTCAGATGGTGATGGCTAGCACGAGGGGACATAGCTTTAAATTGAGGGGTAATAAATATAGGACAGATCCCAGAGGTAGTTCCTTTACTCAGAGAGTAATAGGGGCAAGGAATGCACTGCCTGGACCAGTTGTAAACTTGCCAACTTTAAGGGCATTTAAATGGTCATTGGATAGGCATATGGACGAGAATGAAATAATGTAGGTTAGATGGCTTCAGATTATTGCACAGACCTGTGAAACCATCGAGGGCTGAAGTGTCTGTACTGTGCTGTCATGTTTATTTCTATGTTCTATTACTTACATACTCTAAATGTCTTTGACACTGAGTGGAGTGGAGACCTCAAGCTGCACCTTACTTCTAACGTTGAAAGCACTTGTTGCTCTATTCTACAAGAGACAGATGCACATCAGTACATCACCTAATCTCTGTCACCTCAACTAACAAATAAGAATTTTGATGAGAATTAACATGTAGATTGTTAAATGAATAGCTGGACCAGGGCCTGGTAATCCTGTATTAGTCCACCAACCTCACTGTCACCAGATATACTCCATCCCTGTGATCAGAGAGTATCTGAATATTAATGTAATAGTAAAGTTAAAAAACACACAACACCAGGTTATAGTCCAACAGGTTTAATTGGAAGCACTAGCTTTTGGAACACTGCTCCTTCATCAGGTAGTGCACAACCAACTGATGAAGCAGCAGCATTCCAAAAGCTAGTGCTTCCAATTAAACTTGTTGGACTATAACCTGGTGTTATGTGATTTTTAACTTCGTACACTCCAGTCCAATACCGGCTTCTCCAAATCATGATGTAATGGTAGTTTTTGTAATCTAGGTATTGTATGATGTTTTTATAGGACACGCTTAATATCTCAAGGAAATCGTGAATTACACAAAGGCAAACAAAACAATTGGCAGCATAAATGGAAACAATACAGTAATGCAACTCCGATACTATTAAGAAATCTAAGCAGCAAAAATTGGATAGATCAGCTTTAAGTTCAGCAATAAATATCCTGGAGACCTCTTTGTTCCAGTTATAAGTGATATTCATCAAACTTCATTAAAACCAATGAATGTAGAAATTATGATAGATGTGAAGATGGCTACCAATTGAAGCAAAAAGCTAAGTTCTAATATACCTTTACATGAAGAATGATTTACATTTAATTTTTTTTCATTACTGTATTTCCTTCAGTAGAAGGAAGTTCAAACTCATTATTCAAAGTCAAGAACTAAACTTTCTTTTGCTAAGCTACTTGATCCAGAATTTGGTGATATAGGTTTTATTGGATTATTTTAATTGTTCCAACAGTAAATATCACAAATATATTTTGACAACATGCCCCATTTACAAATGAAGTCAACTTGATAGTTCTATCAGGTCATAGAGATATACAACACGGAAACAGAACCTTTGGCCCAACACGTTCATGGAGTATATTTCTATACAAAGATATATTAAACTATTCTGGGGACACTATTCTATTGATTGAATGAGATTAGTACACTGTATTGAGATTGGATGACTACTCAGACCTATTACCATCTACTTCGCAAAGGCTTGAGGAGTGAGATAGATGAGACATAAATCCTCCAAGAACTTGCGTGCTGTACATCCATGTCAACATTTCTATGCAGCTTTCCAGACCTCAAATGGAAAATCCTGTCTCCTTAGCTAGCTGAGGATAGGTTAGCTTCCCTATCCTATGACTTTACATTTCCCCTGACTGATGCCCCTAACCTACACAACCTGGAACACTATGGACAATTTAGCATGGCCAATTCACCTAACCGGCATATCTTGGGAGGAAATCCATGCAGATATGAGAGAATGTGCAAACTCCACACAGTCGCCTGAGGTGGGAATGGAACCCAGATCCCTGGTGCTGTGAGACAGCAGTGCTAACTATTGAGCCACTGTGCTGCCCTTCAATTGATTATTTAGCAAACTCTATAACCCAGACAATAAAGAATTCTGTCCAAATGTATTAACCAAACTGTTTGTGTATTTTCAAGAAGTAACTAACAGCTATTTAAATCAATAATTGACAAATGGTGAAATTTGAATACAATAAAAATCTGGAGATAAAGCTATCTTAGTGTTGACTGTTATAAAAATCCATCCAGTTGAGTAATGTATTTTATGATGTGAAAGTGCCAGTGTTGGACTGTGGTGGACAAGGTCAGAAGTCACATGAAACCAGGTTATGGTCCAACAGGTTTATTTGAAATCACAAACTTTTGGAGTACTGTTCCTTTGTCAGGCAAAGTGAGAAAGAAGAACATAGGCATGGAATTTATAGGCAGAGAGGTCAACAGATCATACAGGTGGTGTGAGTGGAGTGTCAACAGACTGAATAATAAATCTCTGCAGGTTATCAAAAGTGTCAGACAGTGTGAGTAAAGTGTCAACAGCTGAATAGTAAGTGAAGGGTTGATCTACAATCTGATTAATTGAGGCAAAGAGATAATAACAAAAAATTAAAAATAAGGTCATGCTGGAAACAAACCAAATGGCTGGAATAACACTATCAAGGTGATAGTGTCAAAACAGGACAGGAAGCAAGATTTTATAGATACATAACAGTATGGTGGGGTTAATTGTAGCGTGACATGAACCCAAGATCAAGGTTGAGGCCATCCTCGTAGGTATGGAACTTGGCTATCATATTCTGCTCAGTAATTCTGTGATGTTGTGTATCTCGAAGTCTGCCTTAGAGAACACTTACCCAAAGATTGGAGGCTGAATGTCCTTGACTTCTGGAGTGTTACCTGATTGGGAGTGAGCACCCCTCGCTGGCAATTGTTGCGTGGTGTCCATTCACCTGTTGCTGTAGTGTCTGCATGGTCTGCCAATATACCTTGCCTCAGGACATCATTGCCTGCAGTGTATGAGGTAGACAACATCGGTCGAGTCATGAGTATCTGCTGTGTACCTGGTGGGTGGTGTTCCCATGTGTGATGGTAGAATCCATGTTGTTGATCTGACATGTCTTGCAGAAATTGCCATGGTAGGGTTGTGTGGTGTTGTGGTGTTGAACGTTGGGTAGTTTGCACCGAATGATGGTCTGTTAAATGTTTGGTGGTTGTTTGAACACAAGAAGTGGAGGTGTAGAGATGATCTTGGTGAAATCAATGACATGTTGAAGGCTGCAAAGAACATGTTGTAGTTTCTCCGCTCTGGAGTACTGGACGAAGGGTATTCTATCAGTTGTGCCCGTGTCTGTCTTTTGTGGGTGATGTTGCAATGTTTTGCTGTGGCACGACAGAACTGGCCATCAATGAGTTGAGAATCATGTCCCCTTCTTATGAGGGCATCTTTCTGCATCTTTAGTGTCTGTTGAATTCCGCCTTGTCTGAGTAGATCCTGTGTATATGCAGGGCCTGTCTGTTACGAATGGCTTCTTTAACATGTAGAGGGTGGAAGCTAGAGAAGTACAACATCATGAGGTTATACATGGGCTTGCAGTAGAGTGAGGTACTGAGGCAACTGTCCTTGATGGAGATGCATGTGTCAAAGAATGAGACTGATTCTGAAGAGTAGTCCATCGTAAGACTGATGGTGGAATGAAATTGCTTGTTGATATCATTTTGTAGTTGTTTCATTGATTCCTTACCATGAGTCCAAAGGAAGAAAATGTTGATGGATCTGGTGTATAGCTTTGGTTAGAGGTCCTGTGCGGCAAAGAAGTCTTAATTGAACTTGTGCATGAAAATGTTGGCGCACTCAGGTGCAAATTTGGTCCCTGTGACTGATCCGTGAGTCTGGATGAAGAACTGGTTGTTGAAGGCGAAGACATTGCAATCGAGGATGAAGTGGATGACTTGTAGGATGGCATCTGGAAATTGGCAGTTGTTAGTATTGAGTACTGAGGCTGTTGCAGCGATGCCGTCATCATGGGGTATGCCGGTGTAAAGTGCCGAAATGTCCATTGTGACGAGTAATGTTCCTGGTTCGACTGGCCCGTGGGTGCTGAGTTTCTGTAAGAAATCTTAAATGTTGTGACAGAAGCTGAGGGTTCCTTGTACAATGGATTTCAAGATGCAGAGACAGTATATTCTATTAGGGTGAAAGGCAAGGTTGGTAGGTGTAGGGAATGCTGGATGACTAGAAAAATTGGGGTTTATGTTAATAGAAAGAAGGAAGCATCTATCAGGTATAGGCAGCAGAGAGCAAGTGAATCTTCAGAAGACTATAAAGACTGTAGGAGTATACTTAAGAGGAAAGCCAGTAGGGCAAAAAAGGGACATGAGTTAGCTTTAGCAAATAGGGTTAAGGAGAATCCAAAAGCATTTTAAAAATTCATTAAGGACAAAAGGGTAACTAGGGAGGGAATATGACCCATCAAAGATAAGCAAGACAGCCTATGTATGGAACTGCAGGAGATGGGGGTGATACTGAATGAGCATTTTGCATTACTGTGGGGAAGGACATGGAAGATACAGAATGTGGGGATACAGATGGTGACATCTTGAAAAATGTCCATATTACAGAGGACAAAGTGCTGGGTGTCTTAAAACACATAACGGTGAATAAATCCCCAGGACTTGATCAGATGTACCCTAGAACTCTGTGGGAAGCTAGGGAATTGATTAGTGGATCCCTTGCTGAGATTATTATATCATTGATAGTTACAGGGGAGTGCTGGAAGACTGGAGGTTGGCTAATGTGATGCCACTATTTAAGAAAGATGATAGGGAAAAGCCAGGGAACTATAGCCCAGTGAGTATGACATCAGTGGTGGGCAAATTATTGGAGAGAATCCTGAGTGACAGAAATTACATATATTTGGATAGGCAAGGACTGATTAGGGATAGTCAACATGGCTTTGTGTGTGGGAAACCATATCTCACCAACTTGACTGATTTTTTGAGGAAGGACCGAAGAGGGTTGATGAGGGCAGTGCAGTGGATGCGATCTATGTGGACTTCAGTAAGGCGTTCGACAAGGTTCCTCATAATAGACTGGTTATCAAGGTTAGGTCACATGAAATGCAGAGAGAACTGACTATTTGGATACAGAACTGGCTCAAAAGTAGAAGACAGAGGGTAGTGGTGGAGGGTTGCTTTTCAGATGGAAGGCCAGTGACCAGCCGTATGTCACAAGGATCAGTGCGGGGTCCACTGCTTTTCATCATGTATATAAATGATTTGGATGTGAACATATGGGGTATATTTAGTAAGCTGGCAGCTGACACCAAAATTTGAGGTGTAGAGGACAGCAAAGAAGGTTACCTCAGAGTACAATCTTGATCAGATTGGCCAATGAGCCGAGGAGTGGCAGATTGAGTTTAATTTAGAAAATGCAAGATGCTGCATTTGGAAAGGCAAATCAGGGCATGACTATACACTTAATGGTAAGGTCCTGCGGAGTGTTGCTGACCTTGGAGTGCAGGTTCATCATTCCATGCAAGTGGAGTCGCAGGTAGATAGGATAGTGAAGAAGGTGTTTGGTGTGCTTTCCTTTATTGGTTGGAGTAATGAGTAGAGGAGTTGGGAGGTCATGTTGTGGCTGTACAGGACATTGGTTCGGTTACTTTTGGAATATTGTGCAAAATTCTGGTCTCTCTGCCATAGAAAAGATATTGTGAAACTTGAAAGGGTTCAGAAAAGATTTCCAAGGATGTTGCCAGGGTTGGAGGCTTTGAGCGAGAGGAAGAGGCTGAATAGGCTGGGGCTGTTTTCCCTGGAGTGTCAGAGGCTGAGGGGTGACCTTATAGAAGTTTATAAAATCATGAAGGGCATGGATAGGGTAAATAGACAACGTCTTTTCCATGGGGTAGGGGAGTCCAGAATTAGAGGGCATAGGTTTAGGGTGAGAGGGAAAGACTTAAAAGGGACCTGAAGGGCAACATTTTAATGCAAAGGGTGGTGTGTGTATGGAATGAGCTGCCAGAGGAAGTGGTAGAGTCTGGTACAATTACAGCATGTAAAAGCATCTAGACAGGTTTATGAATAGGAAGGTTTTAGAGGGATATGGGCCAAGTGCTGGCAAGTGGGACTAAATTAGGTTAGGATATCTGGTCAGCCTGGACGAGTTGAACCTAAGGGTCTGTTTCTGTGCTGTACATCTTTATGATTTTCTGCTCTCGACACAGCCGGAGAGGTTCTCATAAAGGATCCCATTGCCTGATACGATGGGGCATCAAGCTGTGTTGGCTTTGTGTATCTTTGGAAGGCAGTAAAAGTCTCTGATGGGAGAGGTACATTGGATGAGAGTATATAAGATATTCCTTACTGTTCTGCTTTGACACCATCATCTTAGTAACTTGTTATGCTCTCTCTACCTTAATTACTTTGAAGAGTTTTGGATTGCTTGTTACCTTGGTTAGATGCTCAGCATGTGACTCTTATATCTATCATGTTATTCAAGTCATTTGGTTTGTTACCAAAATTTTATTTTTAATTTTTTTGTAATTAACTCTCTGCCTCAATTAATCAGATTATAGGTCATCCCTTCACTTGCTATTCAGCTGTTGATACTTTACTCACACTCTCTGAAACTTTTGGTCATCTGCAGAGATTTATTATGTGACTTGTCGACACTATACTCACATCATTTGTATGACCTTTTGATCTCTCTGCTTATAAATTCTGTGCCTGTGTGCTTTGCTTCACTTCACCTGATGAAGGAGCGGTGGTCAGAAATCCTGTGATTTCAAATAAATGTGTTGGACTATAACCTGTTGTTGTGTGACTTCTGGTAATATTTTTTAGGGAAGGAAATCTGCCATCCTTACTTGGTTGGCCTATATGTGACTCCAGATCCACAGTAATGTGGTTAACTTTTAACTGCCATCTGGGCAATTAGGGATGGACAATAAATGCTGGCCTAGTCAGCGATGCCTACATCCCATAAATGAATAAAATGAATTGCATTAAATTATTGTTACCCCAATATTCTTTTGTAATAAAGATCAGCATACCGTTTGCCTTCTTAAATGCTTGCTGTTGCTCCATGTTCACTTTGATTGACTTATGAACACAGTCACTTCCCAGCCTCCATAAAAAGTGTTAGATGTAGTATCCCACTCATACACCTACCAAATGCATCTTCAAAGCAATATTGGGACAAGTTTGGCTTTGATCAGTTATTTCACAAATTGAAGTTAAAAAAAATCATTTGTTGGTAAATAGTTATTACTTACTGTACACAGCAAGTACAAGTTATTTTCCTAAATCGACTAATATTAACTTTTGTTAAGCATGCTTTGATTACATTTACAGATGTTATACAGAACTTGATTTAGAACAACTTGCATCAATGATGTAGTTATTTGGTTTTCTTTTGTTAAGTCAGATTTAAGGTGACCTCTTTGGATAGGATGTTTGAAGCAGTTAAGAATCATAACTTTGAAAATAAAATAAGATATCTTAAATACTATTTATAAAACACAAGCATTTCTGAAAAATATCAGTATGCTACAGAAATCCTGAAAGTATTGTGCAATATTTTATTATTGCTCACAAATTCTAAAGCTCTGGTTTATAATTTGATTAGCTAAAATGAACAGTAATCGATACGGCTCTTAGGACAAATTCAAGCCTAGAGGTCAGATTCTTAATCAGGATAAGTGGAGGACATCATGATGGACCAGCCATCTAATTATACATCACTCCATTAATACAGGTTGTCAGCAAAGCTGATTACTTAACCCTTACCCAGAGTGTTTTATTAACAGTGTTAAAAGGTTATGAAAGTAAGCAATTAATTATAAGTAGCTTTTAATGAAAGATGGTGAAGTCAGACAATATCTGTGCAATAAAAAAATTAAAGATTTACAGTAATTAAGCCTTCAGCTTTTGCTGTTTCTACTCTTTCAATATTAAAGTTCAATCTCCACCAATGAGGTGTGAGAACAGCCAGACAAGAGAGCAGACAAGCAGGCTGATTAAAAGCCCCCATCTGTGGTTTTTTAACGGATTATTTGGAGTTGCACCAAGAGACAAGAGATGATTTTTCTATTATTCCTCACTCTTCTTTGTGGAGAAATAGTTCGCTGTTTTGTCAAATACAGAGCTGAAAGCTCAGTTGAAGGTTGGTAATTACTGCAGTAAGGTTCATTGGCCCAAGTTTCTATATTAGTTTCTGATGGTAGTTCGTTGATATATAAGGTCACAGCATCTAAGGAAAAAGCTGAAGGCATAAAACTTTCAAATTAGAAAGCGCATTACTATACAAAGTGGGAAGTCAATATATGTACTTTTATACACACTGCATTTGGTCAATTGGTAATGAAGAGCTTTGAATCTTTCTGAAAAAAGAAACATGCTGCTTATGTTTTTGTCTTGCACTCATCATGACTAACAGAAGAATACCAAATTTCAAAGGGAACAACAATTTATATTGCCAGGAAAAAAGTTGCTGATTGGTTTGGCAAGAAGCCTGTGATTGGTTGAGGCATTGCCGGAGAGATTGCACCAGCAAATAGATGCTCTTCCAATGTTTCTTTAAATCCAAAACAAAAGGCAAGTTGACTCTGATTGGTTGAGGCTGGGAACAGTTGCTCCCACATGCCTCAGGTTAATTTAAAATGGTGCAAGGCCTGAACATGTTCTCTGTTTACAGAGGACAAGCCCCTGAGCATGAATATCTAACTTCAGGTAAACTTAACTGAGCCATATTACAAACCCAACTGATAAGGTTAAATGATTTTAGCAGACTCAGGATCTTTCAATAAGTACTGTCCAAACATGGAAGCACATCTAATGTTGAACACTAATTGCTATATTTTACAATCACAGACTGTGGTTCATATCAAACAGAATGTCTGATGAAGAGTCATCTCGGCTCAAAGTGTTTGCTTGCTCTCTCACCATTGATGCTGCCCTACCCATTGTGATCTCCAGCATTTGTTGTTTTCAGGACGTCCCTTTGGATGTTTGCAATCAGCAGAACACTGACCATACCCAAACAGCCCAATCATGGTACTCAACCATGGATTTATGACAAAGGAATTCATGGAGGTCGAGCTTGATTAGTCTGTAGAAGAGTTGGCCACAAAAGCAGGATATCAGAAAAGAGGGGTGAGTCAGCAGCATCAAGGCAACATTTGAGTGATTGTGGCATCAAGGAACCTTCACAAAATTGAAGCCAATGGCATTGTCTTCCAATAGCCTGGGTTATGCCCAACATACAGAAGCTGGTCATAATTGTCAGAGACTGGTCATTGCAGTTCCAGGACATCAGAGCCAGATCTCCTCAGGGTTATGGCCCTGGTTGAATTATAGGATTCAGCTGACATTGATAAACATTACACCCAAGAGTAAGGCACCTCCCAGAACCATTAAAGTGTTATCACTTTACAACATATGCTGAACTCTGTTTGGGTCATGCAAGTAAAGTCTAGGGAAACAGGAAACAAATGGAATTTTCAGACTATTCCCATTACTAGCAATCCTGGTAAATGACTGAAATTCTTATTCTACCTCTGATACAATGTGAAGCAACCACTCATGGTTAAAAATATCTATTGAGACATTTGGCAATTATGCCACTTTCATTGTCCATTCACACAACTGTCATCCAGTTTGTGATTTTAGGATTACTTCCCCATTTCATTTGCACTTTAGCTTTTACAGTGCTGTCAAATTTGAAATTTATAAAAAGATTATTTTTGTTCAGCTTTGCAGGCAAGACAAACTAGTGAGGAACAAAAAGGTCTTTCATTATCATTCTTGTAAAGCAAGTTCTGCTGGTTGATTACACTTTCTTACGTATAACAAAAGAACTTATTCTTTGCAGCTAAACATTGCACTCCTGACACATTTTACTGATGTGTTATTAATTGTGGGATGAGAAAAATGGCAAATTTACCAACATTTCATTTCATCATAAAGACACATAGACAAAAAGATTAATTATTTAGACTGGGTGGTGCCCATGGAGTAGATTAGAACATCATAATTTCATCTCCAAAAATGGTTTCAAATCCTGCTCAGACAAGTATGGGGTGATTGTAGGCTGCTTCAAACAAGATCTTATGAGACAGGAGTGTACAGTTCACCAGTTTATTGTCAATTAGTGCCAATGGACAGACAATCTCTCACAGAAAACTGAGAAGATCTCTTATGAGAACAATAGTATCGCAACAATATCACAGTTGACGAAATACTGCTTAACGAAGGTTAAGGCAGATTATCCCAAAATAATAAAGTATTTGTGTCTATGCCATATCAGCATATACAGTATGAGTACTTTAGAAGAATTAATACACAGAGGGATCTAGGCACACAAGTCCACAGTTCCCTGAAAGTGGCAACACAAGTGGATAAAGTGGCCAAGAAAGTCTGTGGCATGCTGCAGTATGCATGATTGGGGCATAGAGTATGAAAATTGGAAGTTATCTTGCAGCTGTATGGAATTTTAGTTTGGCAAGATGTGGAATATTGCATTCAGTTCTGGTCACCACACTACCAGAAGGACATAGAGGCTATAGAAGAGGTTTGCTAGGATGTGCCTGGTTTGGAAGATACTAACTATGAGGAGAGATTGGACAATCTTTGTTTGTTTTCACTTGAATAGAGGTTGTGAGGCAACCTGACATAAGTTTACAAAATAATGTTAGGCATGTATGGAATGGATAGTGGGAGTCTTTTTCCCAGGGTAGAAATGTCAATTACCGGGGTACATAAATAAGGTAATAGGGGGAAAGTTTAAAGAAAATGTGAGTGTCAAGTCTGCTTTAACACAGAGGGTGGTAAGTGCCTGGAATGCGGTGTCAGAGGTGGTGGCATAAGCAGATGCAATAACAATGTTTAAGAGGTGTATTGACAGATATATGACTAGGCAGGGAATAGAGGGAGAAAGTGAGGACTGCAGATGCTGGAGATCAGAATCGAAAAGTGTGGCACTGCAAACGCACAGCAGGTCAGGCAGCATCCGAGGAGCAGAAGGGTTCACGTTTCAAGCATAAGTTCTTAATCAGGAATAAGGGAGCGGTGCAAGGAGGCTGGGAGATAGATAGGGGAAGGTGCGCTGGGGCGAAGGTAGCTCGGAGTACGATAGGTAGATGAAGAGGAGGGGTAATGGTGATAGGTCAAAGAGAAGGGTGGAGCAGATAGGTGGGAAAGAAGATGGACAGGTAGGATACAGCAAGAGAGCAGTGCTGAGTTGGAAGGTTGGATTTGGGAAAGAGTGGAGGGAGGGGAAATGACTAAACTGGTGAAATCCACATTGATCCTGTGTGGTTGGAGCAAACACTTTAAAACCCCCTTCCCTTCCGCCAAGGGCATCAAGTCCTGGGCCTCTTCTACCGCCAAACTCTAGCTACCCAATGCCTGGAGGAAGAAAGCCTCATCATCTGCCTTGGGACCCTCCAACCACACAGGATCAATGTTGATTTCATTAGTTCCATCATTTCCCCTCCCCCACCTTACCCCAGATCCAACCTTGCAACTCCGCACCATTATCTTGAACTGTCCTACCTGTCCATCTTCCTTTCCACCCATTCGCTCCACCCTTTCCTCCGACCTATCACCATCACCCCCCCCCCACCTTCATCCACCTATCGCATTCCCAGCTACTTTCCCCTCCAGCCCCACCCTCCTCCCTCATTCCTGAAGAAGAGCTCATGTGCGAAACATCGACTCTCCTGCTCTGTGGATGCTGCCTGACCGGCTGTGTTTTTCCAGCACCACACTTTGAGGGAATAGAGGGATACAAACTTTGCAAAAGTCAAAAGTTTTTTTAATTTAGAGAAGCACCATGGGTCAGTCCAGTCTTCGGGGACCAATGTGCCTGTTCCTGTGCTCTACAGTTCTTTGTTTTTTGTTGCTAATATCAGATACTTTAAGAATATCACATTTTCCCAGCACTGGTGTTTTGTGCATGAGAATTACTGAATACTTTTCAACATTGATCTACTACAAATAATCACACTGTTGATCTATCTCTCAAGCATGGACTCTTTGTTTATCTTTGTATTTGTCACTCTTTAAACCTACCTGGTGTAGGTTCACCCTCAATGCTGTTAGGGAGGAAGTTCCAGGGATTGTATCCAGTGACACCGAAGGAATGGTGATATATTTCCACATCAGGATAACAAGTGGTTGCAGGGGAACATACAGGTGGTGAGGTTCCCAAGTAACTGCAGCCTTTGAATTGTTAACATTGTATTTGGGCTAAAAGTTACACTAATTTAAGATCACATACTTTGCATCCCTACCTTAGGATGCTGTACAGTCCTTCTAACCAAAGTACAAAAGCGTTAATAAAGCTATTGCAAAGATTTGGATGACAGCAACCAGAATAATTGACAGAATCGAGGGATAAGATTATAAAGGGCAATCATGTAAATTGGAAATGTTCCTACGGACAGGAATTTAGGCCAGGACATTATTGTAATTTTAAGGATTCTAAACATTGTGAAAAGTGGGCTGGTTTGCCTGTCCATTTGGTTTAAGAAGACATCAAAGATTTCCCAAGGCTCTGACCAGTTTTCCTCTCCCTACATCCTGAGTGGCTTCTTAAACGAAGTACCATCATTTCATTTGTTATTTATGGGATCCCACTGTGGTCAATGTTCTGATGAACTATACTACAGTTCAGCAGTGAGTGCATAAGTGCGCTTCAAAAATAATTTACTAGTTGTGACTGTCCTGATTATGCAATCAGACATTATAGGAACGCAAATTAATTTTTATTTGAGATTCGTTACGATTACTCCGAAGCTCTTTATACATTCGTTTAGTATTGGAACTAATTAATCTTGTTTGGGAGAAGTATGGTGTACTGTGTATAGCACTTTTAAAAATAATAATTACAGGATGTGAGTGTTGCTGGCCAGGTCAGCATTTGCTGGCTGGGTGTCTTTCACAAGGTGCTGGTGAGCTGCCCACTTGAACTCTGCAGTCTTTGAGGTGTAGGTATCCCACAGTGTTAGTAGGGAAGAAATTCCAGGATTTTGATTGAGTGACAGTGAAGAAACAGCAATACACTTCTAAATTAGCATGGTGTGAGGGTTTTAAGGGAAATTTAGAGGTTGTAATGTTTCCACACCTCAGTGATCCTTACCCATCTATGTGCTAATGGTTGTAGATTTGGAAGTTCTGTCAAAAGAGTTTTTGTAGATTTCTGTAGTTCTGCCATTTTGCATTGGTGGTGGAAACGGTGAATGCTGTGCCAATCAAGCAAGCTGTTTTGTCCTGGAAGGTGTCAAGCATCTTGGCTATTTTTGGAACTGCCTTTATTCAGGCAATTGTGGAGTATTCCATAACATTGTGACTAGAGTTGAGTGACTTATAGAAGGTGGACAGGGTTTGAAGAATCAGAAAGTGCATTTCTTGCTGCGGGATTCCTAGCATCTGACTTGCCCTTGTAGTCACAGTATTTATATATCTAGTCCAGTTCAGTTTTTGGTCAATACCAATCTGTTGGATGTTGCTAGTAGGGGATTCCACAGTGCTAATTGAAATAACTCCAAAGCTCGGTATCCCATCACCTAGTCACCCTTTATTTGCATGTGGAATGTCCTTGACACTGATCCAGCTCCCTCAGAGCCAGCTCACAGAGTGGCAGGATGTCTAACACTTCTGTTCTCTTTTTCCTTTTTATTTCTCTTTTTTTCTTTTTTCCCCATCCCCTTACATTACCGCCTGACAGCGGTAGTGCTTATGTTTCTCCAGCACCGATGTTGTGTGTGTGTGCAGGTGTCAGATACAGTGAAATCAACAAGTGTGTTAATCTTTATTTATATTCCACCACCAGAAAGAAAGGAAACACCCAAGCAGTGCCCTTCTCAAAGGGCAAACACTTCTGTTCTTTTTTCCTTCCAGCACAGAGTAAGTCTCCTGAACTGAGGGGATGCTAAATCTCCTGGTTATGATTTGTTTCTCTTAAGTTTTTTTCTTTCCTTCTCTTTTTTTTTCCTTTACCCCCTACACTACCACCTAACTGTGATAGTGCTTATATTCTCACTAGCACCCATGATGTGTGTGTGTGCAGGTGAGACACAGCGAAAGACAACAGGTATACAAATCTTTATTCAATTTCCACCACCAGGAAGAAAGGAAAACACATAAGTTGCCAGTGACAAGCAGTGCTCTTCTCAAAGGGCAAACACCTGTTTTTTTTCCCCTTTTTTCTTTATTTTACCCCACACTACCACCTAACTGCAGTAGTGCTTATTTGGGTGGCACAGTGGCTCAGTGGTTAGCACTGCTGCCTCACGGCACCAGGGTCCCAGGTTTGATTCCAGCCTCAGGCAACTGTCTGTGTGGAGTTTGTACATTCTCCCTGTGTCTACGTGGGTTTCCTCCAGGTTCCTCCCACAGTCCAAAGATGTGCAAGTCAGGTGAATTGGCCATGCTAAGTTGCCCATAGTGTGAGGTGCATTAGTTGAAGGGAAATGGGTCTGGGTGGGTTACTCTTCAGAGGGTCAGTGTGGGCTGGTTGGGCTAAAGGGCCTCTTTCCACACTGTAGGGAATCTAATCTTTTCCCCAGCACCCATGTTGTGCAGGTGTGAGACACAGCGAAAGACACAAGGTGCACAAAACTTTATTCAATTTCCATCAATAGGAAGAAGGGAAACACCCAAGTGGCCAGTGACAAGCAGTGCCCTTCACATCAAAGGGCAATGCTGCGTGATCAAATGGTGAAGGGGAGGGCAGGGATTAAATCAAAATAGATTTGGAGGGGGATTTGGGTGGTACGGTGGTTAGCACTGCTGCCTCACAGTGTCAGAGACCTGGGTTCAATTCCCGCCTCAGGTGACTGTGTGGAGTTTGCACGTTCTCCCTGGGTCTGCGTGGGTTTCCTCCGGGTGCTCTGGTTTCCTCCCATAGTCCAAAAATGTGCAGGTCAGGTGAATTGGCCATGCTAAATTTCCCGTAGTGTTAGGTAAGGGGTAAATGTAGGGGTATGGGTGGGTTGCGCTTCGGCGGGTCGGTGTGGACTTGTTGGGCCGAAGGGCCTGTTTCCACACTGTAAGTAATCTAATCTAACCTGAGCATCCTCCAACTGGTGCACTACGTCGGGTCCGAGCACCGCTGTTTTAAAGCGTCGGATGGCAGTGGCCACGTACCGGACGTCTACCGCTGCCCTGCTAACACTTCTGTTTTTTTTTCTCTCTTTCTTCTTTTTTTTCTTTTTTCTTGTTTGTTTAATTCCCTGTTTATTTTTTTTTCTTTTACCCCCTGCTTATTTTTTCCCCAACACTTCTGTTCTTTTCTTTCCGAATATCAGACACTCCTGTTTTTTTTTGTTTTTTTAATGGCCAGTTTGGCCAGGCCCAGAAGCAGACCCACAAGGAGGTCTTCAGACCTGCCCTCCCCCCTCCGTACCGGGCAACACTTGTGTTTATTTATTTATTTTCCCCCTGGGCACCTGGGCGGAAGAGGGGCAGGCAGTCGGCCCTAACAACCCCCTCCACGGCCCGCTGCCTGGACTGGTTTATGGCCAATTTGGCCAGACCCAGGAGCAGACCCACGAGGAGGTCTTCAGACCTGCCCTCCCTCCTCCATACCAGGTGCCCAAAGATCAGGAGTGTGGGACTAAAGTGCAACCAAAAGCAGAAGAGGAGGTTTTTAAGAAAATCAAAAAGGGAGTGCAAACGCCCACACCCAATATACGCGTGGTCCACGGACTCCACGGCACCACAGAACAAGCTGTTGGGCTGGGAATCCATGAACCACTGCAAACTGTGGTTGCAGGGGACTGCTGCGTGCAGAACCCTCCACCCCAGATCCTCAAGAGAGTGGGGGAGGACTCCCGCGTAGAGATGCCTCCACTGGGGATCCCCACCGCCCGGTGGCAAATGGGCACGCCAAGGCGTGTCTGGACGGTGGATGAGGGAGAAGAGGTGGACGGTGTGCAGAAGCAGTCGATACAGGGCCCACCTTTTTATGTCCTTAAAAGGGACAAACTAAAATTCCAGAGGCAGCTCAGGTTGTGGGGCACAGGCTCCCGCAGGAAGTATGGGACCTTGGGGCCAATGTGAAATTCCATCCGGGCTGGGGGTGAACACGGTCGGGATTCCACTGCACACCTGAGCATCCTCCAACTGGTGCACTATGTCAGGTCCGAGCACCGCTGTTTTAAGGCATCAAATGGCAGTGGCCATGTACCGGATGTCCACCGCTGCCCTGCTAACACTTCTGTTCTTTTTTTTCTCTCTTTCTTTTTTTTTTTCTTTTTTCTTGTTTGTTTTCTTTTACCAACGCCCCTCCCCCCCCCCCCCCCCCACACACACACACACTATTGCACGGTGGCTCAGTGGTTAGCACTGCTGCCTCAGTTCAGGGTCCAAGGTTCAATTCCAGCATTGGGTGACTGTCTGTGTGGAGTTTGCACATTCTCCCCGTGTCTGCGTGGGTTTCCTCCAGGGTGCTTTGGTTTCCTCCCACAGTCCAAAGATGTGCAGGTCAGGTGAATTGGCCATGCTAAATTGCCCATAGTGTTAGGTGCATTAGTCAGAGGGAAATTGGTCTGGGTGGGTTACTCTCCAGAGGGTCAGTGTGGACTGGTTGTGCCGAAGGGCCTGTTTCCACGCTGTAGCGAATCTAATCTAACTGCAGTAGTGCTTATTTTTTCTCCAACACTTCTGTCCTTTTTATTTCTTTCTGAATATTTGACACCCCTGTTTATTTATTTTTTTTGTTTTTTTTTTAAAATGGCCAGTTTGGCCAGGCCCAGAAGCAGACCCACGAGGAGGTCTTCAGACCTGCCCTCCCTCCTCCGTACCGGGTGCCCGAAGATCAGGAGCGTGGGACTGAAGTGCAGCCAAAAGCAGAGGAGGATGTTTTTGAGAAAATCAAAAAGGGAGTGCAAACGCCCACACCCAATATACACAAGGTCCACGGACTCCACAGCACCACAGAACAACACTTCTGTTCTTTTTTAAATTTTATTAAACAATTACAAAACAGTTTACAAAAAACAGTTAACATTTACAGCTGTATACAACAGCAATTGTACAAGGGAGAGGAGCAGCAAAGCCAGGTTCCAAATCCTACCATTCAACCAGTTTACAGAGAGATGAGGACAAACCTCAAATCCCAGTTTCACATATGACAAGACAGCGACAATGACATTTGTACATAGAAAGCCAATCCAGTTACATAAAAAGCAGTGAACACTTCTGTTCTTTTCTGTCAGCCAATGCTCCCTGATTGGGGCTGTTAATCTGGTCCAATCAGGTAATTCATATTCTATGAGGTCTAGATGGCTGACCTTGTTACATTAGCTACAATAATGCCTCTGTATGACAAGGTGTGATGGTAGGATGCTTTCTTTGGGAGATGGTGAATGCCTGGCACTTGCATGGCATGAATGTTTCTTGCAACTTGTCACACAAACATGGATATTGTCCACTTCATTTTGTATTCCAACATAAACAGCTTCAGTGTCGGAGGAGTGGTAATTGTGTAACTTTCAGCATCAATCATTAGCAAACATCCCCATGTCCGGCCTTATGACAGAGGGAATGTTATTTATGAAGCAGTTGAAAATGGTGGGTCTAGGAATTACCCAGAGGTATTCATGCAAAGATACCCTGGAGCTGACATGACTGACCTCTAACAAACACAACCATTGTCCTTTTTTGCCAGGTATGACTCTAACCAGTGGAGAATTTTCCTGTGATTCCTGTTGACTCAGTTTTTTTTTGGCCTGAGCACCTTGATGTCACTGTCGAAAGTCACCTTGATATCAAAGGCGGTCACTCTCATCTCACCTCTGCAGTTCAGCTCTTTTGTCCATGTTTGGATCGAGGCTGTAATGAGATCAGGAGCTGAGTGATCCTGGCAGAACCCAAAGCAAGGTTCAATGAGCAGGTTACTGCTAAGCATGTGCTGCTTCACAGCACTGATGACCATTTCCATCAGTTTAATGATTTTTGAGAGTAAACAGAGATTAATAATTGGCTGGATTGGATTTGCCCTGGTTTTGCTATACTGGGCATATTTTCCACATGACCAATTAGATGCGAGTGCTGTAGCTGACTGGAACAGTTCAGCCACGGCACTAGCATCTAATTGGTCACGTGGAACAGCTCAGCTAAAGGTATGACAAGTTTTGGAGCACAGTTCTTCTGTACAATAATGCTAGATTCCTAATTGTACCAACAGTTCTCCCATATTTGCAAAAACAACTCTGCATACTGATGCATAAATATTAGTTGGATTCAAGTTTGAAAATTTCAACGCATGCTGTGAACTGCAATTGGTTCAGCTTTTCTGTAATGTGACCTCCTTAGTGACCCATAGATTTCACCTCTGATGCATCCAACCTCATGTTACACCCTCACATTAGTCAGTGCAGTCTGTTCCTACTCACTGAAAATAAACAGCAGCTGGCTAAGAGTTTTCTGAATTGATGGTCTAGCACTTAGATTATTCCAAAAAGAAAAAGCTGCTTTTCATATTTTTGGGGTGCAAATATATATGAAATACCTCAGTTAAGATGATTGAAGCAAATGCAATAAATCTGGAGATATTTCACCTGTCTGGGGAAAGTCTCTCCAAATGTGTACAAAGGCATTCCAGAATTCACTGATGATATTTCACATGTATTTATTTTTCAATGATCTGAGGCAGATGTTATAGTGTCAGTTACTTTGAAATGTGATATTTCTAAGAAAGCCCTGGTAGCAGTAGTGGTGATGATGGGAAGGGTGGGCAGGTGGGGGTATGGAAAGCATAGTTTAGTGTTTAAGAAACCCAGAGTTAAAGGGTTTTCTTTACAGCCTGGTAAACCTAACAACTGCTCTTCATTAGCAGCTGTAGAATCCATTTCTTGGCTGTAGTGTTTATAAAAACCATGTTTATATCAGAAATGACTCTGAGTGGGCTGCAGACACCAGAATAAAAAAGGAAAAAGACTGGACAACAGCATTGTAGAGGATTTAAAATAACACCATCAACAATGGCTGAACTTCTGCATAGCTAACCTACAAATTTCAAGGACATTACAATGGAGTCAGACTATTTAAGTAATCCGCCAGCAACAATCAAGTTAAAGAGTCATTGAATCACACAGCATGAAAACAGACCCTTTGATCTGACCAGTCCACATCAGCCATGTTTCCAAACTAAATTAGTCCCTCCAAACCCTCACTGATCATATATTTATTTAACTATCTTTTAAATGCTATGACTGTACCTGCAATCACCACTCTCTTTAGTAGTTCATTCCCCACATGAGCTAATCTTGATGTAAAAAAAGGTGCCCCTCTTCTCCTCTCACCTTAAAAATATCCCCCCTAGTTTTGAACTCCACCACCTGAGGGAAAAGGCCCTCAACATTTATCTGTCTATACCTCTGAATTTTATAAACCATTCACAAAATATCCAAACAGTACCTGTGTATTGGGCTGGGTCATAGAGTTACAGAGATGTACAGCATGGAAACAGACGCTTCGGTCGAACCCATCCATGCCGACCAGATATCCCAACCCAATCTAACCCCACCTGCCAGCACCCGGCCCATATCCCTCCAAACCCTATTCATATACCCATCCAATTGCCTCTTAAATGTTGCAATTGTACCAGCCTCCACCACATCCTCTGGCAGCTCATTCCATACACGTACTACCCTCTGAGTGAAAAAGTTGCCTCTTAGGTCTCTTTTATATCTTTCCCCTCTCACCCTAAACCTATACCCTCTATTTCTGGACTCCCCGACCCCAGGGAAAAGACTTTGTCCACTTATTCTATCCATGCCCCTCATAATTTTGTAAACCTCTATAAGCTCACCCCTCAGCCTCCGACGCTCCAGGGAAAACAGCCCCAGCCTGTTCAGCCTGTCTCTGTAGCTCAGATCCTCCAACCCTGGGCAACATCCTAGTAAATCTTTTCTGAACCCTTTCAAGTTTCACAACATCTTTCCAATAGGAAGGAGACCAGAATTGCATGCAATATTCTAACAGTGGCCTAACCAATGTCCTGTACAGCCACAACTTGACCTCCCAACTCCTGTACTCAGTACTCTGACCAATAAAGGAAAGCATACCAAACGCCTTCTTCACTATCCTGTCTACCTGAGACTCCACTTTCAAAGAGTATGAACTTGCACTCCAAGGTCCCTTTGTTCAGCAACACTCCCTAGGACCTTACCATTAAGTGTATTAGTCCTGCTAAGATTTGTTTTCCCAATGTGCAGCACCTCGCATTTATCTGAGTTAAACACCATCTGCCACTTCTCAGCTCATTGGCCCATCTGGTCCAGATCCTGTTGTAATCTGAGGTAACCCTCTTTGCTGTCCACTACACCTCCAATTTTGGTGTCATCTGCAAATTTACTAACTGTACCTCTTACGCTCACATCCAAATCATTTATGTAAATGACAAAAAATAGTGGACCCAGCACTGATCCTTGTGGCACTCCACTGGTCACAGGCCTCCAGTCTGAAAAACAACCCTCCACCACCACTCTCTGTCTTCTACCTTTGAGCCAGTTTTGTATCCAAATGGCTAGTTCTCCCTGTATTCCGTGAGATCTAACCTTGCTAATCAGTCTCCCATGGGGAACCTTGTCGAACGCCTTACTGAAGTCCATATAGATCACATCTACTGCTCTGCCCTCATCAATTTTCTTTGTTACTTCTTCAAAAAACTCAATCAAGTTTGAGAGACATGATTTCCCACGCACAAAGCCATGTTGACTATCCCGAATCAGTCCTTGCCTTTCCAAATACATGTACATCCTGTCCCTCAGGATTCCCTCCAACAACTTGCCCACCACCGATGTCAGGCTCACTGGTCTGTAGTTCCCTGGCTTGTCTTTACTGCTCTTCTTAAACAGTGGCACCACGTTTGCCAACCTCCAATCTTCCAGCACCTCACCTGTCGAAGAAACCAGAGTCAGAGTCAAAGTCAATCCCTTTGGACAACATCCTGATTGAGAAGAAAGTTCCTCCTGGAACAACAGTAGACCTAGAATCAGCTTGTTAGGACCATATTTGGGTAATTGGTTATTTGTGAAGGAAGAACTTGTGTGTTTGTACATTAAGAAACTGCTTAATCAAAAGAAAATCAAATGATAAAGTAAAGACACTGAATAGGCACTTTGTTTTGTGCCCCAGTCACACTGCAGAAGTATATCTTGTCTGTTGTTTCACCTGCCACATGCCATAGACAACCCAGCAGCTATTGATTCGAGAAGAAGGGATAGAAATTAGAGTTGAAAGGCTCTTGGGGGCAATTAGGAATGCAGAGTCATCAGATCATCCACTGGGGGGGCCAAATGGCTTACTTCTGCTCTTAATTTGAATGCTTGTACATAAATGATTAATTAACATTAAATTGTCATGATATAGATTCTGGAATGATCATCAAGCCCAGTTTGATACTATCAAGTCATAAATCTACAGGGTCCATATGGAACTGACAGTTTTAGACTAAAAATAAATTCACCTTTCCTTCTACTTTGTAGCCTACTTCCACGAGATCACTTGTGAATGCAGTGCATTTGAGAGAGTTGGACTGATTTTTAAAATTATTTTTAGATATTGTGTGTTCTGTACAATAAATCCTATTGATTTACCAGAAGAAAACCTGTTTATATGTTTTAGTTATAGTCATAGATGTCAGTTAGCACAGGTGACTGGATAGCAGATTAGTGATGCCAACAGCATGGTTTCAGATCCAGACTGGCAGAGGTCACCAGGAAGGTCCCACCTTCTCAATCTCACCACTTGCCTGAGGCATAGTAACCATCAAGTTAAACTGCTACCAGTTGCCTCTAATGAGAGACTGAGATTCTGGTGATTTTACCATGATAGTCATAGGATGTAAATAGTTGAGATTTAAAACTATCGTGAAATCTCAATTGAGACTGAAATCATACTTTATTAAAATGCAAAATACATTGTATTTGGTGGATTGATTCTTGCTTTGAGGTTGTAACATCACCCCACCATGTTTTACCCAACCTGCTGCTTTAATTGGCATATCAGATTTCATCGAGGAGAAAGTGAGGACTGCAGATGCTGGAGATCAGAGCTGAAAATGTGTTGCTGGAAAAGCGCAGCAGGTCAGCTGATGCCCGAAACGTCGATTCTCCTGTTCCTTGGATGCTGCCTGACCTGCTGCGCTTTTCCAGCAACACATTTTCATATCAGATTTCATGGCGAGTATCATATCTGATTTCTGTCCCATCTTACCCAGGCAGGTTCTTGATCTTGGAGAGCTCACTGCTCATTGGTGATCTTGGAATTGACCAGCATCCTTCGTCACTACATTTAATATCCTGCTGTGCACCCAGACAAGCACTGTTAGTCTGGACAAACATGAGGACTACAGATGCTGGAGATTAGAGTCAAGAGAGGGTGGTGCTTGAAAAGCTCGGCAGGTCAGGCAGCGTCCGAGAAGCAGGAAAATTGACATTTCGGGCAAAAGCCCTTCAGGAATTCCTGATGAAAGGCTTTTGCCGGAAACATCGATTTTCCTGCTCCTTGGATGTGCCTGACCTGCTGTGCTTTTCCAGCACCACACTCTTGACTGTTAGTCTGGAGCTTCTCCGTATTGACATTTGCCTCTGGTATGACAGTTGGGAGAAATCAGAATTGCTGGCATAGTCTTGGAGATCCCACTGGACACGTTGGTGTATAGGCATGACTTCCACTTCCCCCAGGGTCACCAGTGGAGGCCACAATACCAGACATGCTAGCCTGGTCTGAATTTGTGATCCAGATTGAAGTAGCGTTTTGTCTCTGGAGGATTGGGATTGGCCTAGTGGTATTATTGCTAGATATTAATCCAGAAACTCAGCTAATGTTGTGGGGACCCAGGTTCAAATCCAACCACTGCAGATGGTGCAGTTTTAATTCAATAAAAAATAAGGGGGGCACAGTGGTTCAGCAGTTAGCACTGCTGCCCACCGCACCAGGTTCTCAGGTATGATTCCAGCCTCGGGCGACTGTCTGTATGGAGTTTGCACATTCTCCCCGTGTCTGCGTGGGTTTCCTCTGGGTGCTCTGGATTCCTCCCACAGTCCAAAGTCGTGCAGGTCAGGTGAATTGACCATGCTAAATTGCCCATTGTGTGAGGTGCATTAGTCAGAGGGAAATGGGTCTGGGTGGGTTACTCTTTGGAGGGCCGGTGTGGACTGGTTGGGCTGAAGGGCCTGTTTCCACCCTGTCGGGAATCTAATGTAATCTAATCTGGAATTGGGAGGCTAATGGTGACCATGAAACAGTTGTCAATTGTCAGGAATATTCTCTCTGGTTCACTAATATCCTTTAGTGAAGGAAACTGCCATCCTTACCTCGACTGAGCTACATGTGACTCCAGATTCACAGCAATGTGATTGGCTCTTAACTGCTTTTTGGGCAATTATGGTTTGGCAATAAATGCTGGCCCAGCCAGATAGGCATGCATACTGTGAGTAAATAAAGAAAAAAAGAATGCTCAGCATTGTAGGAAGAAGACCGATGTCCTTCTTTACTCTGTCAATGTAAGAGCCCCCATTTCTCTCCCACACCTCAGCTACTGTACCTACCTTCTACAAAGATTCACACTCTGCCATTCTAATGTATGCAACATCTCCCCCATTAACCTTTATTCACACCAAACTACAACACCACTAATCCTGTACATCCCTTGCTTATTCACTTGGGAAAACTCCCCGCCTGCACAACTATCTAAAAGGAAGGATGTAAATGTGATGGAAACAGCGCAGAAGGTTTACTAGATTAATACCCGGAATGGGCATGTCGTTTTATGAGGCAAGATTGGACAGGCTAGCTTTGCGTTCGCTGAAGTTTAAAAGAGAGTTAGAAATGACTTGATTGAAACATACAAAATCCTGACTCGTTAGATAAGGAGAATATGGTCCCTCTTACGGGAGAATCTAGAATCGACGTCACTGTTTTAAATGGGTAACTCCTAATTTTAAACACAGAGTCATAGAGATGTACAGCACGGAAACAGACTCTTCGGTCCAACTCATCCATGCCAACCAGATATCCTAACCTAATCTAGTCCTATTTGCCAGCAGTTGGTCCATATCCCTCTAAACCTTTCCTATCGTATACCCATCCAGATGGCTCTATGAATATTTAAAATCTTTTAAATGTTGTAATTGCACCAGCCTCTACCACTTCCTCTGGTAGCTCATTCCATACACGCACCACCCTCTGCATGAAAAAATTGCCCCTTAAGTCCCTTTTATATCTTTCTCCCCTCACCCTAAATAAAAATTTCTGAGGATCTTGAGTCTTTGTAACTCTCCCTGAAAAGGTGGTGAGAGCAGGATCCTTGAAATTCTGAGAAAGGGTCGGTCTCCAAAGATATTGCCAGACTTGCTGAGCTTTTCCAGCAACTTCTGTTTTTGTTGCTGATTTACAGCATTCATAGTTCTTTCCATTTTTAGGAAGGAACATGATTTTATGAAAGGCAGGGCAGGCTAGAGGGGCTGAATGGCTTAATGGTGCTCCTGATTCATTGTTTGTATATACTACATACTGATTGACTATGCATCTTGGGGAATTTTTTGTTATGGTGGGGTAACCATCATTTCTAAAACTGCAATTAAGGTGCTACGATGCTGCTCTCGGGGACTCAAAACTAAGTGCACAGTTCAAATAAAGCAAGAGTGCTAAAAGGGTGTAAATGAACTCAGTCAGGTGGGAGAGAGAGCATGCAACTGATATGGGAAGAGACAATGATGTGATGACAGGAGAACAGATCATGGGAATGGGGGTGTTGGGGACAGAAGGTTTGAGAGAGGTGTGTGTGAGAGAGAGGGGGGGGGGTGAGAGAGATAGACACACAGAGACAGACACACAGAAAGCATTAGGTAGGAAGAGGTCAAAGAGGTCTTTGCATCTTGAGGCTTGAAACCAGCCCAGAATATGAAAACTGCTTGCTGGCACATCAGTGTATACAGGTTTCTGTTTGGTATTTTAATGCTATTATTGGAGTTGCTGGGAGCACAAATTGAATAATGACTCATTATGCTTTTGGTTAACATATCTCTCTCAACCAGCACCATCAACAACAGATATTTATTCTCCAGTTGTGAATACAAATTTGTTCTCACATTTACTATAAACCCGTACTTGAAAGTAATTAATTGTTTGAAGAATTTTAGAATATTCTGAAGGGATGAGAAGGCACATTTTCTTTCTTTTTCAAACCTGAATGTACAGCTGTGAACAGCGAGTTAAAATGGCTGCAAAGATTTGACCTTGAAAGTCTTCAGTGTATTACCAGCTGAACTTGGTCATAAATGTTAAAGCTGTAAAATACATTTAACTGCCCTCAACTTGGTTCCGAAGAAATATATAGCAAATCTGTTAATGATTTGGCAGTATTACCTGGTAACGTCACTCAATCAACATGCAGATAGTTGATGTGTAAATTGGCTCTGTGAAGGCATTGTACTTGCTCCCAGGGAAGTAACCATTCATTTTCTTGATGATGTGACCTGAACATTTAGAGAGTGAAACCCTTCCCTGTTGATGCCTCTGGTATTTGGATTGATCTATTCTGATGAAGAAAGGGAGTACTTATGGCCACATGAGTGCAATCACTGAATCCTTGGAGCTTATGAAATCCTGCCACTCTGTAAAATTGCATTACCCGGGTTGTGTTACTGGCTTCCTTGGGGGTGGGGGCAAGATGAATTACTACGATAGAGAAAAATAAATCAGTGACTTTTTGAAGTCATCTGTGCACAGCTGTTTAATGCTGTGCATGTCCTCAGTGAGAACCAGGAATGACCATATGGCAGACATGCTAAAGGCCACCATAAACTCACAAGGCAGTAATGGAGACATGCTGTAAGTCAATTCACAGTATGTAGTATTATTTAGTGACAGTTTGCTTTGGAAACCATAGTCTCCGCTCCTGGTTAAGTGCAGGTAAGTGTGCCCCCTGATATTGGGGCTCTGGGAGCCGGGCACTGTGCATCTCCAGAAATCAGTCTCATCAGCTTACCATCTCTCAAGGAGCTAACTCTTTGTCTTCCTTCAGGCAAGACCAGGAGGGAATTTGCAAGGGGATATCATTTTGACCTGTCAGGGAAGACAGGGAATTGCATCTCAAAAGAACAGTATTTAAGCTGATGGCAAAGTAATTGCCTTCAGGGAATCAGAAATCAGAGTGGACTATACCTGACCTGAAACATGATCTTGCCCCTCTTCATCCTATGCCCAGTAACCCTGGAGACTCATTTTATATGAAAATATATAGTACAGATGTGGATTAATTATTGAACGTCAGAATGTATGCTATGCCAATTTTTTTTGACACCCATGTTCTGCCAAACATCAAGCAGGAAATTCTCAGTCACTCAAAGGTATGGCACAAACAGAGCAAGATCTTAAAGTAAGCAAAGATTACTTCATGGTAGGTCTTTTCCTCATTTCCTGTTTCCCCACCTTGGGGGGAGAGAGAGAGAGAGAGAGACCTGGCGGGGTGGGGGTTGGGGGGTGGGGGTTATGGGGAGAGGGGTGATGGCAAGTTGGAGTGGATTACCAGCAGGATATCTAGAATCATGTGACAATGGCTGACTCACATCAAGTGGGAAGGGCATCTGCCTAATGACATGTTGAGGCAGACTAATAAAAGAATGGGGGTTGAAAAATGTGGTGCTGGAAAAACACAGCAGGCCAGGCAGCATCCGAGGAGCAGGAGAATCAACTTTTCGGGCATAAGCCCTTCTTCAGGAAATTCAGGCTTATGCCCGAAACGCCGATTCTCCAGCTCCTCGGATGCTGCCTGGCCTGCTGTGTTTTTCCAGCACCACATTTTTCAATTCTGGTACTCCAGCATCTGCAGTCCTCACTTTCTCCTAATAAAAGAATGGGGAAAAATAAAAGCCTGAAAAATAAAGGATATGAAAATATAAAATATTTCTGTAGCTCTGCTGCAACATGTGATGCCAAGTTCAAACAGATAAGTTTATCTTTCAGTTTTGTTTTTCTTTTCTATGCTGCTTCCAGCACCTCTGGACTGCATTAAGTATTAACTTTGAGGGGTGTGTGTCTTGGCTGCTGCTCGAAATGAGCTACATTCTTTGAATAAGTTGTAGCTGTATAAATGAACTATCAAATTAAACTAACAGAAAGGTATTTTTGACTGATAAATTCAGTAAAAACAGTTGTGCCCACTGAAAATTGCCTTTACTAAGAGCTGAAAAAGCCCAGCTGGTTAAGAAAAACTTCTTTATATTCATTGTACTTTCAGTGGCATGAGTTTTAGATCCGTGCTTTCTTTACCCCCGATGTTGCCGAGTGTCTGATATTGAGAGGACAAAAAAAAAGCTAACAAAGATCACAGCCTCTTAGCATCAGTCAGGAAAAATCTCAAGATTTGCAAAACGTATTGACACTTTGTTGCCCCTAAATGGAGAGATCTGTTTTCACTGTAAAAGCTGTCATAACAGTTAGTGGATAGCACCAAAAAGAAGCAATTGTCCTCTCATCCAGATCTTTTTAATTTTATATGTTTTTATTTCCAATGTTTGGATGTTTTCCACACTAAGTCAGGTTACTGGTCCACTGCCAGTCTATAGCCGGCCAAACTAGGTATAGTCTTTCAAAAGCTTACCAAACGACCCTTTGTAGAATCTGCAAATGTACACAGGGGACAATATTGCAATCACTTGTGTTATTATTATTGCTCCAAAGCAACATCAACTTGTTTGAATAAATTTTCTTGGCATATGACTTACTGGAAGAATGAAAATCTGGGCAGTACACAGGTACACTTTAAGGAACAAGGCTCATGATCACACACTAATTATACATTAATGGAGTGGAACACTGATTTATGAAGGAAAAGGGGCCATCGCACAAAATAAAATTTACTGTGTTGAGGCTCTTGTGAAGCAGTAGCATCTTTCCTCTGGGTCAGAAGGTCTCACTTGCTTGAGGCATGTGTTGTAACATGTTGTAACATGTCTAAACCGATTGATTAAAAATATCTAAAAAAAACATTGCAGTCAATGATGTCTACGGATTGGAGTTTTGGCAACTTAAATAGAGGTCTTCCAAAACTTGGGACCATTAGCAATATTTCAGCAGTTGCATTCAAACTCTTCGGGGGGGTTTAAACTAATTTGGCAGGGGGATGGGATCCGGACTTGTAGTCCAGCAAGTAAGCTAGCTGTGTGTCAGGATGTCCAAGACTGTAGGGAGGCTGTGGAGAAGGTAGCACTGACAGGGACTACTTACGGACACAGAGATGGGCTCAAGTGCGTATACTTCAATGCAAGGAGTATCAGAAATAAGGTGGGTGAACTTAAGGCATGGATCGGTACCTGGGACTACGATGTTGTAGCCATCACGGAAACATGGATAGATGAGGGACAGGAATGGCTGTTGGAGGTTCCTGGTTACAGATGTTTCAGTAAGATTAGGGAGGGTGGTAAAAAAGGAGGGGGGGTGGCATTGCTAATTAGAAATGGTATAACGGCTGCAGAAAGGAAGTTTGAGGGAGATCTGCCTCTGGAGGTAGTATGGGCTGAAGTCAGAAATAGGAAAGGTGCAGTCACCTTGTTGGGTGTTTATTATAGGCCCCCCAATAGCAGCAGAGATGTGGAGAAACAGATTGGGAAACAGATTTTGGAAAGGTGCAGAAGCCACAGGGTCGTAGTCATGGGCGACTTCAACTTCCCAAATATTGATTGGAAGCTCTTTAGATCAAGTAGATTGGATGGGGCGGTGTTTGTGCAGTGTGTCCAGGAAGCTTTTCTAACGCAGTATGTAGATTGTCCAACCAGAGGGGAGGCCATATTGGATTTGGTACTCGGTAACGAACCGGGACAAGTGGTGGGCTTGTTAGTGGGTGAACATTTTGGTGATGGCGACCACAATTCTGTCACTTTCACCTTGGTTATGGAGAGGGATAGGTGCACACAACAAGGAAGTTTTTACAATTGGGGGAAGGGAAATTACGATGCTGTAAGACAGGATTTGAGGAGCATACGTTGGGAGCATAGGCTGTCAGGGAAGGATGTGGTGGAAATGTGGGACTTTTTCAAGGAGCAGATACGACGTGTCCTTGATATGTATGTACCTATCAGGCAGGAAAGAAATGGTCGTGTGAGGGAGCCTTGGTTGACGAGGGAGGTTGAATGTCTAGTAAAGAGGAAGAAGGAGGCTTACATAAGGTTGAGGAAACAAGGTTCAGACAGAGCAGTGGAGGGATACAGGATAGCCAGAAGGGACCTGAAGAAAGGGATTAGGAGAGCTAAGAGAGGGCATGAAAAATCCCTGGCGGATAGGATCAAGGATAACCCCAAGGCATTCTATGCGTATGTGAGAAACCTGAGAATGACGAGAACGAGGGTAGGTCCGATCAAGGACAGTGGTGGGAGACTGTGTATTGAGTCGGAAGAGATAGGAGAGGTCTTGAACAAGTACTTCTCTTCAGTATTTACGAACGAGAGGGACTGTATTGTTGAAGAGGAGAGTGTGAAACGGACTGATAAGCTAGAAGAGATATCTGTTAGGAAGGAAGATGTGTTGGACATTTTGAACAACTTGAGGATAGACAAGTCCCCCGGGCCTGACGGGATATATCCTAGGATTATGTGGGAAGCAAGAGAGGAAATTGCAGTACCGTTGGCAATGATCTTCTCGTCTTCACTGGCAACGGGGGTGGTACCAGGGGACTGGAGAGTAGCGAATGTTGTGCCCCTGTTCAAAAAAGGGAATAGGGATAACCCCGGGAATTACAGGCCAGTTAGTCTTACTTCTGTGGTAGGCAAAGTAATGGAAAGGGTACTGAGGGATAGGATTTACGAGTATCTGGAACGGCACTGCTTGATTAGGGACAGCCAGCACGGATTTGTGAAGGGTAGGTCTTGCCTTACAAGTCTTATTGAATTCTTCGAGGAGGTGACCAAGCATGTGGATGAGGGTAGAGCAGTGGATGTAGTGTACATGGATTTTAGTAAGGCATTTGATAAGGTTCCCCATGGTAGGCTTATGCGGAAAGTCAGGAGGCATGGGATAGAGGGAAATTTGGCCAATTGGATAGAAAACTGGCTAACCGGTCGAAGTCAGAGAGTGGTAGTAGATGGTAAATATTCAGCATGGAGTCCAGTTACAAGTGGAGTTCCGCAGGGATCAGTTCTGGGTCCTCTGCTGTTTGTAATTTTTATTAATGACTTAGATGAGGGAGTCGAAGGGTGGGTCAGTAAATTTGCAGATGATACAAAGATAGGTGGAGTTGTGGACAGTGAGGAGGGCTGTTGTCGGCTGCAGAGGGACTTAGATATGATGCAGAGCTGGGCTGAGGAGTGGCAGATGGAGTTCAACCCTGCCAAGTGTGAAGTTGTCCATTTTGGAAGAACAAATAAGAATGCGGAATACAGGGTTAATGGTAGGGTTCTTGGTCAGGTGGAGGAACAGAGGGATCTTGGGGTCTATGTACATAGATCTTTGAAGGTTGCCACTCAGGTGGATAGAGTTTGTAAGAAGGCCTATGGAGTATTATCGTTCATTAGCAGAGGGATTGAATTCAAGAGTCGTGAGGTGATGTTGCAGCTGTACAGGACTTTGGTTAGGCCACATTTGGAGTACTGTGTGCAGTTCTGGTCGCCTCACTTTAGGAAAGATGTGGAAGCTTTGGAGAGGGTGCAGAGAAGATTTACCAGGATGTTGCCTGGAATGGAGAGTAGGTCATACGAGGATAGGTTGAGAGTTCTCGGCCTTTTCTCGTTGGAACGGCGAAGGATGAGGGGTGACTTGATAGAGGTTTATAAGATGATCAGAGGAATAGATAGAGTAGACAGTCAGAAACTTTTTCCCCGGGTACAACAGAGTGTTACAAGGGGACATAAATTTAAGGTGAAGGGTGGAAGGTATAGGGGAGATGTCAGGGGTGGGTTCTTCACCCAGAGAGTGGTGGGGGCATGGAATGCGCTGCCCGTGGGAGTGGTAGAGTCAGATTCATTGGCGACCTTTAAGCGGCATTTGGATAGGTACATGGATGGGTGCTTAATCTAGGATAGAAGTTCGGCACAACATCGTGGGCCGAAGGGCCTGTTCTGTGCTGTATTGTTCTATGTTCTATGTTCTATGTTCTATGAATTTGGTTCTAATGACACCTACTTCTTAAAATATACATGTTACAATAGTCAGAAGTAAATGCCTCAACATCTTGAAAGTTGCAATCCTAGCAGGAGTAGTTGGTTAATATGTGGTACCACAAACCCAATCTGATTTCAACCACTTTCAGACTGTGACTAAGAGACCAATTTTAGAGGTTTTACTTTTACCTTGGTTAAAAGCCACCCCATACAGATTTAACATTGAACCTGGAACCTTCCTAAGACCATTTCAACACATGGCATGAGTCATAAAATGGGATCCAATTGCATCAAAGAGGAGATGGAATGTGTCTTTCTTCAAGAAAAAAGAAAATTACTTCCGCTGAAGTATAAAAATGGCATATTTCCACTGGCTTTTGAAAACTAAGGAACAGATTGATACATCCGTTAGCTTGCTCCAGTGATTAGATTCTAGCCAATATCCCCAACTGGGAAGTTTTCTTTATCTGCTAAAATTGAATTCACAAAGGTCATAAGCAATACATTCCAAAGACAGCAATGTGTTTCTTCTGACCACCAGAAAAAAAATTTGCTCTCAACCCACTCTCTCCGAAATATGACCCAATGACTCAAAAAGGTCTCCAAGCAGAGCTATGAATGGCATAGATACAAGAATAACAGTAAAATATTCATTAAAAAAAAATGAATGTGATTTTGACTTTTTCTTGTAGCTGATTATGTTAAGCTGCTTTACTTCCAGTGGAAGCCAGATGTTGTATCCTTAGTTCATAGAACAGTACAGTCCCTTCGGCCCTTGATGTTGTGCCGACCTTTTATCCTACTCTAAATATCAAACTAAACTACACACCCTAAATTTGACTATAATTCATGTGCCTATCCAAGAGTTGCTTAAATATCCCTAATGCATCTGACTCTACTACCACTGCTGGCAATGCAATTCATGCACCCACCCACTCTGTAAAGAATCTACCTCTGAGATGTCTCCTAAACCTTCCTCCAATTGGCTTAAAATCATGTCCCCACTTTGCCGTATTAGATATTTCTGCAACGGGAAAAGGTCTCTGGCTATCCACTCTATCAAGTCACCTCTCATCCTTCTTCAATCTAATGAGAAAAGCCCCAGCTCCCTCAACCTTTCTTCATGGAACATGCCCTCCAGTCCAGGCAGCATCCTGATAAATCTCCTCGAAAAGCTTCCAGATCCTTTGTATAAGTAGGAGACCAGGACTGAACACAATATTCCATGTGTAATTTAACCAGGGCTTTATAGAGCTGCAGCATAACCCCAATTGCTAAATTTTACAGAATTAACATTTTTGCACAAGATTGATGGGAATTCTGAATGACACCTCAACAGGATGCTGTGTCAAAAATGCACTATATTGACTTAAATGTTGCAGAACTTGAAAGTTACTGTGATACTCCTTATTGTTCATCTGATCTGAATTTCTGACTGTATTCAAATTTAAAATATGAGCAAAATCCCACTCTTTCTTTGGCTTATAAGAAAGCTTGCAATTTAACATTAAAATGTTGTTGATCATATTTGTCACCCTCTCTAGGTCTATAGCAAGATGGAGTAAGCTAAACCTATGTTAAAGATTCACATCCTATGATTTTCACAGTCATAAACTGGGCTATTCTTTATCTTCTTTTAGAAAGCAGGGTTTCGGCAAAAAGAAGACCCCTATTGGCCATGGTGCATTGAAGCTGGGCAGTTAATCCACAGTGTCCATGACCAAGTCCTGATTTTTTAAAAACGCTGTTGGTTTCCTTGATTCTGACATTTACATTTTTTTAAAAAGTTGGGGGGGGGGGGGTGGGGGGTGGGGGTGGTATTCTGAGGTTTGAGAATTTTACTTGTTAATCAGAAGGGAGTAAGGAAGTGAAGGTTTTCTGAACTCAGTGAGAGATTTTCACTGATGGGCAGAACGGACTCTTCAAGAACCTGCTTTGCATTCTGATTATTGCAACTTTTCTTCTGTAGTGGTAACAAGATATGTGCAAGGAATGGAAGTTAAACTGTTGGTTTCAGCATCTGTGATATGGCTTTTGGCCATATATCCTTTTGTGGCTTCATTTCAGTTTTGTAGTGTGACTGTGCAGTGTCTTGGAACCTTTGACTCCTGTAAAAGGAGTTGTATAGCTAATAATGAGAGCAGATATTACAGAGTTCACCTCTTCTCATGCTCTCTATTTTAAATGACTGCAGCGTGCAGACCATAAGAAAGTGTGTTTAGGGACTGCAAAACTGAGCTGACAGCACAAAATTATGGGAGACAAGCAAGTGTTAAAGACAGCCTGCAGTACACAAAGAATCTCTCAATTGGTTCGGCCATTTGGAATGTGTTTCTTCATCAGGTGGTTGTGGAGTACAAGATTGTAGGACACAATTTATAGCAAAAATTTACAATGTGATGTAACTGAAATTATATATTGAAAAAGACCTGGATTGTTTGTTAAGTCTCTCTTAAAAGAATATCTGCACCTCATAAAATGAAGGAGCATAGTCATAGAGATGACAGCATAGAAACAGACCCTTCGGTCCAACCTGTCCATGCTGACCTAATGTCCCAACCCAATCTAGTCCCATCTGCCAGCACCCGGCCCATATCCCTCCAAACCCTTCCTATTGATATACCCATCCAAATGCCTCATTGCAACATGTCTGTAGGTCATTAATTAGGAGCGTGAAATATCAACAATGACAACTCAGACAGTACACTCCAAAGTTTACTGACACTGCATTGGAAATCTTGGTGGAAGAGAAGGTTCTTCATAAATTTGACAAAAGCAGTGGGACAAGAAAGTTGTGGAGGTCACAAATAACCAAGGTCAGTGAATATATCTTCAAGTAGCATATCACATCACTCATTGAAACACTAGCTTCAGACATAACTCACTTACAATTTCTACCAATCACTACTCATCACTGCCATCCCACACTCTTTAACACTGCTATAAGTCTCACATCTATAGCTGCCAGATATTCAATCATGTCAACCACATCCTCCAAACATATTGTGCTACTTGCTTTGATACACTTTCTTACTTGTAGGACAACATGGCAAATGTTAAAAATCACACAACAATAGGTTATAGTCCAACACGTTTATTTGGAAGTACTAGCTTTCAGAGTGCTGCTCCTTCATCAGGTAGCTGTGGAACTGGATCGTTAGACAATTTATAGCAAAAGATTAGTGTCATTCAACTGAAATTATATTGAACAAAACCAGCTGTTAAGTCTTTCATCTTTTAGAATGGGATTGCAGGTTTCAGTTCATTAATATGTAAATCCCAGGACTACTTTTAAGTCACATTCTTCAGATAACTTAAGCTTTTAAAAAAGTGACATCTCAGCTCAGACAGTGCATTAAAGGTGTGAGATTAGAGTCTATTTGTATCCCAACCTTGAGTCAAACTGGTTCTATTTCCAAAGTAGAAATTCATAAAATATTACATGAATTGATTACCTGCAGGTTGTGTGCTTTTTGAGCAAAATAGAAGCTATCTGCAAATGCAAGTTCACCCCATTGACGTGTGTGTGTGTGTGTGTTGTACACATGCGAGAAAGAGAGTGTGTGTAGGTGTGTGCATGTGAGAGAGATAGAGATAGTGTTTGTATGTGTGTATGTTTGGTTAAGTGTGTGAGAGTGTGATGGAGTATAAGCCTGTGAGTCGGTGTGATTGTGGGTGGGGGTATAGGTGCGTGAGAGAGGATCTGTCTGAGTGTGTGAGTATGTAAGACCATGTGTTTGAGTGTATAGTGTAGTGGGTCATGTGTAGTGTCACATGAACTCAAGGTCCTAGCTGAGGCAATCCTCATGGATTCTGAATTTGGTGAATGACCTGAGGCAGTGGCACAAGGGTGGTAGACCAGGATGCTTGTCATAGTCATAGAGTAATTGAGATGGACAGCATGGAAATAGATTCTTCGGTCCAACTGATCCATTCTGACCAGATATCCAAACATAATCTAGTCCCATTTGCCAACACTTGGCCCATATCCCTCTAAATCCTTCCCATTCATATACCATCCAGATGCATTTTAACTGCTGAAATGGTATCAGCCTCCACCACTTCCTCTGGCAGTTCATTCTATATATGTATTACCCTCTGCATGAAAAAGTTACCTCTTAAGACCTTTAAATTTTTTCCCTCTCACCCTAAGCCTACGCCGTCTAGCTCTGGACTCCCCAACCCCAGGGAAAAGACTTTGTCTATTTACCCTATCCATGCCCCTCATGATTTCATAAACCTCGAGGGACACTCCTCAGCCTCCGATGCTCCATGGAAAATAGTTCCAGCCTATTCAGCCTCTCCCTACAGCTCAAACCCTCCAATCCTGGCTACATCCTTGTAAACCTTTGTTGAACCCTTTCAAATTTCACAGCATCCTTCCGATAGGAGGGAGACCAGAATTGCAGAATCCTGTACAGCTGCAAATGACCTCCAACTCTGATACTCAACGCTCTGACGGAGTGGGTGTGGTCACCATTATTAGACTCGCCATGACTCAGGCGGTAGCTAGTTAGTGGTATTGTAAACATTAAAGAGTGTCATCATTATAACAAATCCTCCTTCTCACACTGGCCAGGCATTGATGGAAGAGCAGGAGATGGAAAGTAATTGATGATGAAGAAGAAATTTTATTTTCTTTCACCCTTGCACTAGTGGAGATGATAACATATTACAGTCAGGATCTGTACATGAGACACTGGACGCTGACGGACCTGCAACAAGTACAGAAGATAAAGATAATGCCTAATCAACTGGGAGAAAGTGAGGACTGCAGATGCTGGAGATCAGAGTCGAAGAGTGTAGTGGAAGATAGCTGGTCAGGCAGCATCAGAGGAGCAGGAGAATAAACATTTCAAGCATAAGCTCTTCAACAGGAAAGATAATGCTACCACCATTTAGCTAGAGGAAAATATGAGTTCTGCTTCAGATGGTCAAATGAATATTTCAGAAGAGTGGGCAATGCAAAAATACTGATGGGTATAAGGAAATGATGGTACATAGCCTAGGCTGCTAGAAAGTCTGCATGCAAGCTCAGGAGCAGTGTTCCACAGAGTTGGAATTAACCCATGTGGCAACACTGGTTACCATTAGCAAATTGGAGAGACCGAGATGCAAATCTGAAAGCTAACTAGTCAATTCTCATTGCCTAAAAATCAGAAACATGCCAAAATAGTATTGCTGCTGAGCAAACTTAAGCTCCTACATGAGAAGAAATGAAATAGCTCTCCTATATTCATTAACCCCTCAACTGTGTGTAACAAGACACCTCCTCTAGCAGATACATTCCCCACCTCCCCCCCCCCCCCAAGCTCAAATAACCTCATGTTTTAAAAACACTTAATTTAACCGGGCTTTCATGAATAAACAAAGAGTTTATTAATTACTACATACTAGTACTAAACCAACACACCCATTAGAAATAAGAGGAAGGTCCAAAATATGAAAGTTTTAAAAACAGATATAGAGATGAGTGAATAGTTCAAAGTATCAATTGTTGAATGTTGCAGCTCTTGCAGTGAGGTGACTGAAACTCACCCCTCCATGCAGGGGCTTAGCAATTTGGGGTATTTGCATCAAAAGAAAATTGGGGAAACATGTGTTTGGGACATCCTGGCAGCCAGTATGACGGGCAGGATTTTCATACTTGTGCTATGCTAGTGAAAATTGGGACTGCTAGGAAGGGCATGAGAATCCCAGAATAGGATCCTACCTACCATTTTTAAATGGCTCTAGGCTTCTTCTGGTTCCATGAAAATCTGGTTCAAAATCTTAGTTCTGCAGCAGTTCTTTGCTCAATCTGCATTGAAGCCAGCCTGGCACATTTTTGGCAAAGTCTGTACAACTCTCACACCAGTAGGCAGCATTCTTTTAGAAATCCACATGAACTGAAATTGAGCAGATAACCTGGGTATTGAAATGGTTCCACTTCCTGGGCACTTACAAGAGCTCTGAAGTACGTTGGTAGTGATACTTGAACAGATTAGAGTGGTGCTGGAAAAGCACAGCCAGTCAGGCAGCATCAGAGGAGCAGGAAAATCGATGTTTCGGGCAAAAGCCCTTCATCAGGACTGATACTTGAACAGTCAACTTTGACATTTTTGGTTTTGTAGGCTGATTGACGTTTTTTTGACATGACTTGTTTCGTTCTCTGATTTGCAGCAGTGAGAGAGGGGCTGCCTTTTGTTGTTCCACTAGCCAGCTGAATTCCAGTACTCAGGGGAAGTCTTTAACTGCGACACAACAGTCACTCGCGGATAAATCTTCAATTGTGACCTTCAGAGCATATTAACGTTTGAATGTAGGCTGGTTCACACAACATGATTCAGTTTACAACCCATCCTTAAGCACTTTCAAAGGGAAAACACAGGATGTATTTGCAGTTTAGGGCATAATACACAATGTGCAGCTTGTGGAGCAGGGAATTCTTGGTGTAATGATTCTATTGTTTTAAAGAAGTGTATTTTGTCCTTTTTTAAAAAAGGAAAACGAAGAAAGGTTGAGACAGAGGTGTTGAGCAGCCTGCTCCAAAGTCAGTAAACAGCTTGAAAGGCCTTGGTTTTTTTCTTAAATTTGAAACAATAGAAGCAGCCTGAGTGGGTGGGGTCAAGCTCCGATGAAAGATTGATTTCTTTTAGTTTTAGCTTTCAGTAATATTTGCTGGGGTCTTGAAGTTGCATGTTGAAACTCTTATTCCTCTGTTACATCTAAAAGCTGGGTTTTTTTTTCCTGCTGCTAGAATTTTACATGAGAATCTATTTTACTGAAATTTCCTTTACCAAGGGTGTTTATGGGATGTTAATATACTGGAACAGTTAATTAGTAGGGGATCATCATACATTATTTTGTTAAGCATTTTGATAGACTTATAGTTAAACCAATTCTTCTCTTTTTAATTTTGTCTCTATTTTAATTATAGTGCATGAATAAAGTTTGTTTTGTTTCAAGTTTGGTAGTTTGACCAATTGAATTGCATCCAGAACTCAACACCTTAACCTTTAAAAAGGTAAGAAAAAGGTCAAGGTCTTGACTATCCTTTTAACACATTTTGAGGGGGTTTGATCTGGTCCAAAACATCAGACCTTGGTTGTCTTTGTAGTCACAAGAAATCACAGTCCAGTCTATTTGAATAATCTTTGACACCTTTTGGTGTTACATCCTGTTTGTCCCACATTAAGTGTTTAACACCTGCAGTTATTGTCTTTGTACTAGTCCTCTGAAAAATACGGAATTAAGAGTTAAAAACACCTGTAGAATTTTAGGGGTCTGATTGGTCAGTGTAACAGCATTCAAATACATGATTAATTATCAAAGGAAGGTCAACAACCAGTTATGGGAGGAATAGAAGCCTTTTTAGTTATTGGACTTCACTGAGTTGACAAAGAAATGTGTTTAATCAGTGGAACCCTGTATCACTAGGGAGCCTACAATCCCCACAAAGCAATGTCCTTTCACTGTTTGTTTGTCTCCAACAAGAGATAATGACATATGTTCAGCTCTCTTGGAATACTGAGCTTCATTGACCTTCCTTATGTAAGTACAGATGGCAGACTGGGAAATATTTCAAATATCACCTGCTCCAGTCTGGAAGGAAACTAATGCATAAATATTCACAGACACGGTCACCTTCAAAGTAATTGGCAAAGCTGTTTACCCTGTGCTCAGAAGGTTTCTGTAAGAATTTGACACTGTTCCTTGATAAGCTTTGGGTAGGAGAATTTTGCCTCCAATTGAGACACCTCCTCTTCCCTTTCCCAGCAACTAGTCCTACACTGTTGTTTGAGTGAATGCAAATACTGGCACCCAAGTCTAGAAGCAAGTGGTTTGTGCAGAATGAGGAGTGTCATAATAGCCACAACAGCTTCAAAACTATGTTAGATGTGGAAGTGACTCAGAATCTCTACAGTGTGGAGACAGGCCATTTGGCCCAATAAGTCCACACCAAATCTCCAAAGAGCATCCCACCCAGAGTTACCCCCCGCACTCTGTTCTTTCGAAGTACAGGGTTACAGGGACAAAGAAAGAACAAAGAACATTACAGCACAGGAACACGCCCTCCAAGCCTGCACCGATCCATATCCTCTATCTAAATCTGCCATCTGTTTTCGAAGGATCTGTATCCCTTTGCTCCCTACCCATTCTTGTACCTGGCTAGATAAATCTTAAATGACGCTGCTGTTCTCCCCGTCTACCACCTCTACTGGCAACATATTCCAGGCACCCATCACCCTCTGCATAAAGAACTTTCCATGTATATCTCCCCTAAAATTTTCCCCTCTCACTTTGAACTCCTAACCCCTAGTAATTGAGTCCTCCACTCCCGGAAAAAAAGTTTCTTGCTATCCACTCTGTCTAAACCTCAATTTTGTAGGCCTCAAGTCAGGTCCCCCCTCAATCACCTTCTTTTCAATGAAGATTTCCCATGGCTAATCCACCTAACCTACACAATCCTGGACATTATGGGCATTTTAGTATGGCCAATCCACCCAAACTGCACATCTTTGGACTGTGGGATGAAACTGAAGCACCTGGTGGAAACCCATGAAGACATGGGGAAAATGTGTAAACTCCACACAGGCAAACAGAGGTCTGACGCTGGTATTGAACCTGGGTCGCTGGTGCTGTGAGGCAGTAGTGCTAACCACAGAGCCCCCGTATCTTATCTATTCAGAATTGATAAATTCAAGACAATGACTTAACTTTCTTCTCTTCCCAGAAAGAATTCTCAGTAACTAAATCAGATATTATGCTAAGCCACAAGTATAACTACTGACAGTGGAAGAGAGATTCCAAACCATTCAATATGTTTAACGGAAATGTTTACATGCTTCAGCATAAACCTACGGGCAGATTCAGAATCTGTTTACATGGATCAAAGAGGTGATACACAAACTCGATGGAGGATGGAAGCCACCACTAAGAAAGAAAACCAATGTGCAATGATTCAAGATACTGTCAGGAAGCCTTTGTCAGAGATTCAAGAAAATTCAAAGAAGCAATTGTTTGTATCAGCAGGGAAAATGTCCTGTCAAGGATATTCAATCAAATATAGGTCCTCCAGTTTAAAAGGGACTTTTTGACCTAAAAAAAAAACTATCAAGAAGAGAATCAAAGACAACCATCTTCTATCCAGCAAACTGTCAGTCTTCCCTGTATAAAGAGAATGCATTCCAGGACAATAGTAAAACCAAAGACTTAGGAGGGAGATAGCATTGTAGTAAGTGTAATTTTACATGCAAGCATATAATATTAATAATGACAGAAAAATAGATTGAGACAAAGTGTTTGTGGGTCTGAACAGGTTAATATAGAGGATGCCATAAGCATCACTCACTATAATAATGCCTTATGGACTTGTGGGCAGGGCAACTTAGAATCCTGAAGGACAGAGACACCGAATATTTGATCCTCCCCAAAAGTATCTATAACAATATCCATCATGTCAGTGTGACCTGCAGCTAGCTGCTAACATGCAATAAATTGTGAACAAAAACACTGGGGTATTTGTGCACAAATCACAAAGCTAGCACATAGTTATAGCAGGTCATCAGGAAGGCTAATGAAATGTTGGCTCTTATTTCAAAGGGGGTTCGAATGAAAGAATAGGGAAGTCTTACTGCAACTGTACAAGATGTTAATGAGAGCACATCAGGAGTAAGAGAGCAGTTCTGGTCCCTTATTTACAGAAGGGTATCATTTACTTGGAGACAGTTCAGAAAAGAGCTGAAAATGTGTTGCTGGAAAAGCATAGCAGGTCAGGCAGCATCCAAGGAGCAGGAGAATCGATGTTTCTGGCATGAGCCCTTCTTCAGGAATCCTGCCCGAAACGTCGATTCTCCTGCTCCTTGGATGCTGCCTGACCTGCTGCGCTTTTCCAGCAACACATTTTCAGCTCTGATCTCCAGCATCTGCAGTCCTGACCTTCTCCTAGACAGTTCAGAAAAGGTTCACTTAAGTTGATCTCTGGTATGAAGGGACTGTCTTATGAGCACCAACTAAACAGTTTAGGACACTACTCACTGAAGTCTAGAAGAATGAGAAGTGATCTCATTGAAACATATAGGATTCTTAAGGGGCTTGGCAGGTAAAGGTTGGGAGGATGGTTCCCCTGATGAGAGAGCCTAGGACCAGAGGTCATAGTCTCAGAGGAAAGAATTTAAGAATGAGATGAGGAGGTATACTTCAGAGGGCTCTGAGCCTTTGGAAAGCCTCACATCAGAGAGTCCTTCTGTATATTTAAGACTGAGATAGATGGATTCTTGATCAGTCGGGGAACCGTGGTTACAGGGAAAATTGGGTGTGAGGAAAGTTGGATCAGCCATGATCCTATTGAATGGTAGAGCAGGGTGGTGGGGCCGAGCGGTCTACTCCATTTTCTATTTCTAATGGAACTTAAAAACATTGGTGGATTTGTGAAAAAGTACCTTAGTGGCAGAAACCCTTGCTCTTGGTAAGATGATAGATTTGGCATCTTCCCATGTAAAAATATTGGAAGAAATTTGGAAAACAGATTGAATGGTAATAGCCACTAAGAGCTATATCATTAGCAAGAGACAATGGGATAATGCACACCCAATGATGTGTGTGAATGTAAAAAAGACTGAGAATCAATATTGCAGGCTTAAAATAGAAGCTGGAAAATTGAGAAATCTCCAAACTAAATTGGGTGGTAGCCGCAGTCAACCATCTGATCATTTTACAAAAGCAGCAAGTTCTAAGAAACTGTTGAACAAACAACCCTTGGAAATTTAATGTGCAAAGAACAACTAACATTTGCTACAGATATAGTTACTATGAACCATAATGGGGTCCACCAGCTCCCATATTATGCAGGTACAACACGTTGCCTGACCCTACAACTTCATTTGATTTACTTAATTCTTTTTTAAAAATTCTACTCATTTTGGTTTTTAAATCTGTAAATATTTATTCTACTTACCTTAAGTCGGAAAGTAAATTACAGATAGTCCAATTAGCAGGTAATACTAATGAACTGACAGCTTTTCCGTGTTGTCACTCAGTGCTGAACCCCTGACTCTGCACTTCAATGTATCCTGTTGAAAGACGTTGAGGAATTGTAACAAGGTCAGCCAGGTGGATCTCAGAATGAGTTCCCTGATTGGACCAGATTAATACCCCAATCAGTAAGCCTTGGCTGACAGATTAAATAGGAATTTCAGCCATTCTGACACTGTGAGCTGGCTCTGAGGGAGCTAAACCAGTGACAAGGATCTTCCATCTGTTAATAAAGGATTACTTGGCAATAGGATACCAGTCCCTGTCGAGTTAATTCACTTACAAACTATGAAACAAAAAAAAGCACCTCTTCCCATCTGCACCAACTTCCCCTGTTGCTCTAAAATTCCTGAAATATATACTCATTCAGGCTGTGCCTCACTCTGCATGTGATCTCTCCTTCCTGATCATGCAAAGCTAACCGATTACTACCTAATTTGAGTTCCTTTCCCACAAAAGAAAAAATATATAATCTTCTGCACTTGAGAACACAGAACTTTACAGAAGTAGCATCACTAAAAACAATTACTTTTCATATTCCTGGCATCTCCCAGTGATGACAACTTCAAAACACAATACTCCCTTTTAAAATGTTTCAAAAATTTTGTTAGCCTGAATAATATCTTCCATCTTGGGACTGTTCATGGTTGTACTTAAATCTAGTACTTTAACACTGGCCTCTGGCAGTTCCTACTCAAGCTGGGGACTGATCACTTATTACTAATGGAACTTTAGGCTTCCTACCAAAAACTAATGACACAGTCTTTAACCTTCAACTAGCTGCCACAAAAATTCTTAGGTACAACCCACACTGAAGCAGATGAGAAGTTACAGTTTGGCTGATCTGCCAAAATTGTGAATCATCTCATTTTAAAAGAGCATGGTTTCTCATACTCCATTCCTAAAGGGGCTTTTTGCTGCTGTTCATATGTACACACAAACCTTTAAATTCATTGATAGCATACTTCTCCACATCCCCGCCCCCCCAAAAAATTAGACATTTTGTTGATGGTCCAAGTCCAGTACTTATCCACTTTTCTGCCCCCTTATTCCCAATTATCTTCTTATCTTTACTATGTATTATTGGGCTAGGGTTATGGTTAGACTGAAGAAAACTACTCATCAAATCAACAACACAAAATTGAAATGATGTTTACTTCATTCCATACCTTTAAATTATCTCATTGAAATTTCTTGCTATGGGCAGACTTACCATTGGCCATGGGTCAAGAGTGTAGTGCTGGAAAAGCTTAGCAGATCAGGCAGCATCTGAGGAGCAGGAGAATTGACGTTTTGGGCATAAGCCCTTCATCGGGAATGAGGCTGTGAGCTGAGGGGGGTGGGGAGGTAGCTGAGAGTACGATAGGTAGATGGAGGTGGTGATAATGGTGATAGGTTGGAGAGGATAGTGGACCGAATCGGTGGGAAGGAAGATGGACTGGTAGAACAGTGCCAAATTGGAAGCTTCGAACTGGGATAAGGTGGGGAGAGAGGAAATAAGGAAACTGGTAAAATCCACATTGATACCGTGGGTTGGTGGGTCCTGAGGCGGAAGATGAGGTGTTCTTCCTCCAAGCATCAGGTGGTTTGGGATTGGCATCAGAGGAGACCCAGGACCCACATGTCCTCGGTGGAGTGGGAGGGAGACTTGTCCCAGAGATGTTCTCTGAAGCACTCTGCGATGGGTGTCCTGTCTCCCCAAAGTAGGCCATGTTGGCCATGTTGATGATCTTCAATATTTCTTACAAAGCTCACATCTACCACATTTTTGTTCTTTGAGTTGTTTGCACTTCTAAACACTTATTCCTGCAATCTTTATGAAACGTTCTGATGTTAGAGATGGATCTGCAAATGGTTTGTGTAATTTTAGCACATTTGACTTTGTCTTTCAGATTTCTAAACTGTATATTCCACTCACCGTAGACAGAGTCATAGAGAGTCATAGAGATGTACAGCACAGAAACAGACCCTTCAGTCCAACCTGTCCATGCCGACCAGATATCCCAACCCAGTCTAGTCCCACCTGCCAGTACCCGGCCCATATCCCTCCAAACCCTTCCTATTCATATACCCATTCAAATGCCTCTTAAATGTTGTAATTGTACCAGCTTCCACCACTTCCTCTGGCAGCTCATTCCATACACGTGCCACTCTCTATGTGAAAAGGTTGCCCCTTAGGTCCCTTTTATATCTTTCCCCTCTCATCCTAAACCTAAGCTGTCTAGTTCTGGACTCTCCAACCCCAGGGAAAAGACTTTGTCTAATTATCCTATCGTGACCCTCATAATTTTGTAAACCTCTATAAGGTCACCCCTCAACCTCCGACGCTCCAGGGAAAACAGCCCCAGCCTGTTTAGCCTCTCCCAAAGCTCAGATCCTCCAACCCTGGCAACATCCTTGTAAATCTTTTCTGAACCCTTTCAAGTTTCACAACAACTTTCTGATAGGAAGGAGACCAGAATTGCATGCGATATTTCAACAGTGACCTAACCAATGTCTTGTACAGCCGCAACATGATCTCCCAACTCCTGTACTCAATACTCTGACCAATAAAAGAAAGCTTACCAAACGCCTTCCTCACTATCCTACCTATCTGCGACTCAATTTTCAAGGAGCTATGAACCTGCACTCCAAGGTCTCTTTGTTCAGCAACACTCCCTAGGACCTTACCATTAAGTGTGCTAAGATTTGATTTCCCAAAATGCATCACCTCTTATTTATCTGAATTAAACTCCATTTGCCACTTCACAGCCCATTGGTCCATCTGGTCAAAATCCTGTTGTAAACAGCGGTAACCCTCTTCGCTGTCCACTACAGCTCCAATTTTGGTGTCATCTGCAAACTTACTAACTGTACCTCTTATGCTCGCATCCAAATCATTTATGTAAATGACAAAAAGTAGAGGACCCAGCAGTGATCCTTGTGGCACTCCACTGGTCACAGGCCTCCAGTCTGAAAATCAACCCTCCACCACCACCCTCTGTCTTCTACCTTTGAGCCAGTTCTGTATCCAAATGGCTAGTTCTCCCTGTATTCCATTAGATCTAACCTTGCTAAATCAGTCTCCCATGAGGAACCTTGTTGAATGCCTTACTGAAGTCCATATAGATCACATCTTCCACTCTGCCCTCGTCAATCCTCTTTGTTATTTCCTCAAAAAACTCTGTCAAGAGACATGATTTCCCACGCACAAAGCCATGTTGACTATCCCTAAGCAGTCCTTGCCTTTCCAAATACATGTACATCCTGTCCCTCAGGATTCCCTCCAACAACTTGCCCACCACTGACATCAAGCTCACTGGTCAGGCTCACCGGTCTATAGTTCCCTGGCTTGTCATTACTGCCCTTCGTAAACAGTGGCACCACGTTTGCCAACCTCCAGACTTCCGGCACCTCACCTGTGACTATTGATGATACAAATATCTCAGCAAGAGGCCCAGCAATCATTTTTCTAGCTTCCCACAGAGTTCTAGGGTACACCTGATCAGGTCCTGGGATTTATCCACCTTTTACCGTTTCAAGACATCCAGCACTTCCTCCTCTGCAATTTGGACATTTTGCAAGGTGTCACCATCTATTTCCCTACAGTCTATATCTTCTATATCCTTTTCCACAGTAAATACTGATGCAAAATACTCATTTAGTATCTCCCCCACTTTCTGCGGCTCCACACAAAGGCCGCCTTGCTGATCTTTGACGGGCCGTGTTTTCTCCCTCGTTACCTTTTTGTCCTTACCATATTTGTAAAAACCCTTTGGATTCTCCTTAATTCTATTTGCCAAAGCTATCCCATGTCCCCTTTTTGCTCTCCTGATTTCCCTCTTAAGTATACTTCTACTGCCTTTATACTCTAAGGATTCACTCGATCTATCCTGTCTGTACCTTACATATGCTTCCTTCCTTTTCTTAACCAAACTCTCAATTTCTTTAGTCATCCAGCATTCCCTATACCTACCAGCCTTTCCTTTCTCCCTAACAGGAATATACTTTCTCTGGATTCTCATTCTCTCATTTCTGAAGGCTTCACCTTTTCCAGCCATCCCTTTACCTGTGAACATTTGCCCTCATTCAGGTTTTGAAAGTTCTTGCCTAATACCGTCAAAATTGGCCTTTCTCCAATTTAGAACTTCAACTTTTAGCTCTGGTCTATACTTTCCATCACTATTTTAAATCTAATAGAATTATGGTCGGAGGCCCCAAAGTGCTCCCCCATTGACACCTCAGTCACCTGCCCTGCCTTATTTCCCAAGAGTAAGTCAAGTTTTGCATCTTCTCTAGTAGGTACATCTACATACTGAATCAGAAAATTTTCTTGTACACGCTTAACAAATTCCTCTCCATCTAAACCCTTAACACTATGGCAGTCCCAGTCTATGTTTGGAAAGTTAAAATCCCCTACCATAACTACCCTATTATTCTTACAGATAGCTGAGATCTCCTTACAAATTTGTTTATCAATTTCCTTGTGACTATTAGGGGGTCTATAATACAATCTCAATAAGGTGATCATCCCTTTCTTATTTCTCAGCTCCACCCAAATAACTTCCCTGGGTGTATTTCCAGGAATATCCTCCCTCAGCACAGCTGTAATGCTATCCCTTATCAAAAATGCCACTCCTCCTCCTCTCTTGCCTCCCTTTCTCTCCTTGTATCTTCAAACATTAAGCTGCCAGTCCTGCCCATTCCTGAGCCATGTTTCTGTAATTACTATGATATCCCAGTCCCATGTTCCTAACCATGCCCTGAGTTCATCTGCCTTCCCTGTTAGTCCCCTTGCATTGAAATAAATGCAATTTAATTTATTAGTCCTACCTTGTCCCTGCCTGTCCTGACTGTTTGACTCGCTTCTGTTCTCAACTGTATCAGTGTCAGATTGACCTCTTACCTCACTATCTCCCTGGGTCCCACTCCCCACCTTACTAGTTTAAATCCTCCCAAGCAGTTCTCACAAATTTCCTTGCCAGTATATTAGTCCCCTTCCAATTTAAGTGCAACCTGTCCTTCTTGTCACTTTTACCCCAAAAGAGATTCCAATGATTAAAAATGTGAATCCTTCTCCCATACACCAGCTCCTCAGCCATGCATTCATCTGCTCTATCCTCCTATTCTTGCCCTCACTAGCACATTGCAGCGGGAATAATCCAGATATTACTACTCTTGAGGACCTCTTTTTTAAATTCCTGACTAATTCTGTGTAATCTCCCTTCAGACTCTCAATCTTTGTCCTTCCTATATTGTTGGTTCCAATGTGAATAATGACCTCTTGCTGGCCCCTCTCCCCCGTGAGAATATTCTGCACCCGCTCTGAGACATCCTTAATCCTGGCACCAGGGAAGCAACACACCATTCTGATTTTTTGCTGCTGGGCACAGAAACGTCTGTCTGCACCTCGGACTAGAGAATTCCCTAACACAATTGATCTCTTGGAACCCAACGTAGCCCTCGTTGCAATACAGCCAGTCTCAATGCCAGAAACTTGGCTGTTCGTGCTAAGTTCCCCTGAGAATCCATTCCCCCCTACATTTTCCAAAATAGCACACCTGTTTGAAATGGGTATAGCCACAAAGGATTCCTGCACTTGCTGCCTACCTCTCTTACCTTTCCTGGAGTTAACCCATCTACGTGACTGTATCTGAGACTTTCCCCCCTTCCTATAACTGCCATCCATCACATACCGTTGCTGTTGCAAGTTCCTCATTGCTTCTAACTGTCTCTCCAACTGATCCATTTGATCTGATAAATGCTGTTGGTTACGAATCTTACGGCAGAAATAATCCACAGTAACCCTTAAACTCTCTTTAAACTCCCATATCTGACAAGAAGCACATATCACTAAAGGCCATTTCTGCTCCTTCACAATTTACAGATCCAGGAAATAACACTGCCTTATTCCTCTACAAACACTGCCCAGGTTAAATTAATAGTTAGGGCTTATATTTTAGGTTTAATCAAGAGACATAGCTCCAAAAACATATAATCAAGAAAGAACCCACTCTACTCAACTCACTACTGCAGACTTTCTGTCGGTCACACTTAAAACAACAATACACTTACCTGCTTCTGTGCTGTGAACTTCACTCAAGATCAGTTGTGAATTTCACTGTTTGTTAATGTTCCCAGATGCACTCCAATGTCCAGTGATACGTGAATTCAAACAGCAAAGGCAGTATGGGTTTCTTTCTTTCTTTCTTTCTTTCTTTCTCTCTCTCTCTCTCTCTCTCTCTCTCTCTCCTGCACTGGCCTCACCATGTGCTTCCTTTGTCTGTTGTTCTTCCTTTCAAAACTGCTGTTGTTTTGACTTTATTTTTCCAAAGTTCCAAAACAATGCAACAGCATATAAAACAGTAATTGCTGCTCCTGGAATTTGAGGAAATCACCTCCAGCACCTAAAATACCTCAACAAAGGAGCAGCTGTTACAGCCAGACATTTTCCCCTTCCTCCATCTTAGATTACCCAGAATCCATATCTTCTATTAGTTATAGTTCTCCTTGTCCTGAAACAGATTCACCAGTCTCCTGATATTATATCCTCCATTTTCTGTCGTATCAGTGATTGTGCAGTATACATTTATTCCCAAATTTAACTTCTGCCAAAACCATAAATCTGTCCATATTTAATACTTTGTCACTGTCTAATAAGTGACATACCAACACAAAGTGGAGAATTTTCAAATAAAATTTCTGCAGGCCTTGCATTCAATCTACCAAATTCCATTAATTCCACTTCCATGGTATTATTTAAATCTAAGTTTGTTGAAATTTGACCAGACCTCATAAGAGTCAATAAATCATCTTTGATAAATTTTAATCTATGAAAGATTACAATCTATCCAAACCTTCAGCCATGTTCAAGTCATCAGGCTTCAACTCCTAGAAATTTTGTTTTTATCTTATTTCTGTAGGGTAACAAATGCATGAAGGTCATACCTCATCTCCTGTTTGGTAAAGTAACTGAAATCTATATTGCAACTTCATTGTTTCTCTGATCATAAAACTTATTTTCAGAAAACATGGGTTTGTAATTATACCCTGAAATTCTCTCTTTTGAATCAACCATCCTCTACTACCAGTGGTGTACACTAGAAGATAATTACTTTAAAGTATCCATGTCCACATTTTAAATGAGGGATTTATTTCCGTTAACTACAATCCATAAAACACACACTCCACTGATTACTAGCTCCCATATTCACAGAACTCATTTTCACCAACTTAACCTTTAATTAATGTCTAACACTTGTTTCATTAGGTCTCATGCATCCCTTCAGATTTTAGATGATAACAATGCTGTCCTATCACAGAAACCATTTTGGGAGGCAAAAACATACTCATAGCCCTGAAAAACAAAGCACCAAGAAACTGGATTGTGCAGCTAACATATTTGTCTCACAATTCTTTGAGAATTTTTTTTTAAAAAAAGTACTATTACAAAATCCATACTAAGCCTAACTTTAATTTACATATGCATCATTTGATCAGATTTGTGACAAAATGCAAACTATGCAATTTTACTGTAAATTAAACTACAAAGAAAATTGCTATTCCCAACAATATTAGCTTGCTGCCATCTAGTGGTCATTTGCTCTTGAACACTCACTCTGGAGAACATTTATATTATACTGGATTAGTGGTGCTGGAAGAGCACAGCAGTTCAGGCAGCATCCAACGAGCAGCGAAATTTGTGCTCTTCCAGCACCACTAATCCAGTATTTGATTTTCAGCATCTGCAGTCATTGTTTTTACCAACATTTATATTATATTTTAGTCAATGTTGTCAGATCTAGTATATGTAAGAGACGGTTGATTGGAAATCAGGAGCTTGCAGTTAACAAAACTAGTTCTAATGTTACACAATAAAAACTGATGAGCCAGAAAGACCAAAAGAGTAAGAGAGGGATTAACCAGAGGTAGCATGGACAAAATTCCCAGAAACAATAAAAAGGACAAGACATTGTGACAGTGAAGCAGATTGAAAGGAAAAATAAGTATCCAAAACATCAAGATAACTCTCCAACTGCTGGAGAGCAAGTTATCTACTCCTCACAATCATACCTCTTGTTGCTAATTAAAAGACTAGAAACTTCTTACTGTAAAGAAGAGTATTCCACGAACAAAGAGACGTGACTTTTGCGATACATCCAGACAAAGATGACTCTACATCTCCTGCTGTAAAATCCTTTATTAGTTCTTACACTGCAATTGCCAACATGTTGATCTTTCATTACTATCCCAATCCTTATATCCATATATTCTCCATATTCAGCAGTTCATAATCATATATTTCAAGACAGTTTCTTCTATGACTTACATCCTGGTAACAAATCTTTCACAATGACAACCAGAAACAATAGTATCCAACCTGTATCATTTATTTACTGCCTCCACACTTCTTCAAAGTGCAGCTTATTGGGAGGAGAAAATATAGTATCACATGGAGGTCATCAATCAATTGCCATGACAATGGTGGTTTCTCCATTTTTGTTGTGTCTATCGATTCTACCAACCCTTCCACATCTTCAGCAGCTGCTTTTACGCTTAATCGAGTATTCAGGCACAAATCTTTTTTCTGCCCCACAGCATCATCATCTTACAAGTGCCCTACACAAAATGTACTTGGCAAATTAACGAGAGGAGGAGGGTAACTTATTTAGATTAGATTCCCCACAGTGTGGAAACAGGCCCTTCGGCCCAACCGGTCCACACCAACTGTCCGAAGAGTAACCCACCCAGACTCAAATCCCTCTGACTAATTGACATAACATTATGGCAATTTAGCATGGCCAATTCACCTGACCTGCACATCTTTGGACTGTGGGAGGAAACCGGAGCAAACCCATGTAGACACAGGGAGAATGTGCAAAATCCACACAGTCACCCAAGGCTGGAATGGAAGCTGGGACCCTGGTGCTATGAGGTAGCAGTGCTAACCACTGAGCCACCATGCCACCCCAAGTAAATGTGATCTTATAAAGCTGCAGACTATACTGCCTTAGGAATTTCCAATTTTGTCATCAATTAGGCATTGGTTTCCTTTGGTATTTTTCATGTCTCCCATGAGATTACAAGGATGGGGTGGGTCATTGCTATTTATTATAGGCAAAAGTGAGGACTGCAGATGCTGGAAACCAGAGTTTAGATTAAAGTGGTGCTGGAAAAGCACAGCAGGTCAGGCAGCATCTGAGGAGAAGGAAAATCGAGTTGCATTCACCATTCCTGATGAAGGGCTTTTGCCCAAAACGTCAATTTTCCTGCTCCTCGGATGCTACCTGACCTGCTGTGCTTTTCCAGCACCACGCTAATCTAAACACTATGTATTATAGGCAGGCCCGATGATTACTCTCCTGTTAATTCATCTCCTGAGATATTAACTTCACTTCATTTGCATAGAAAGACAGGTTTTTTTTGAAAAAAGGCATACATGCACATAAATACTGCCTTCCACAATCTTAGGATGTCTCAAAGCTATTTAAAGCCAATGGAATATTTTGAAGCTTTAATATCCATTGATATGTAGGAGCAGATGTAGGCAACCTGCATGCAATATGTCAATCTTTCCATACTATAATCTCTTAATTCTGGTACAATAATATATAATGTTTATTTCACTTTCTCCACCGCTTTATGTCTTTTTACATAATGTAGTTAGCAAATTACAAGTGCTGTGTTACCAAGGTTCTTTATAAGTTCAATATGACTATGCAACTTTTGAACACCTGAAAATAACTGTGGGCTTTTTTTTTGCATTTTTATGATTACATTGCTTTTCCATAAGACCGTAAGATATAGGAGCAGGATTAGGCCATTTGGCCTATTGAGTCTGCTTACTATTTGTTCATAGCTGTTATGTTTCTAAACACCATTCCCCTGCCTTCTCCCCATAACTCTTGATCTCCTATCTATCTGGATCTTAAATACATTCAAAGACTTTGTCTCCACAGCCTTCTGTGGCAATGAGTTCCACAGATTCACCACTCTCTGGCTAAAGAAATTCCTTTTTATCTCAGTTCTTAAAGATCATTCCCCTCACTGTGACGGGGCTCTGCCCATGGGTCCTAGTCACTCTTATTAGTGGAAACATCTTCTCTGTGCCCACTGTGTCGAGCCCTCTCAGTATTGGCGAAGTGTTAATCAGATCCCCCCTCATCCTTCCAAATTCCATCGAGTACAGGCACAGAGTCCTCAACTGTTTCTCATGATAAGCCTTTCATCCCCGGATGATTCTTGTAAACCTCCTCTGGACCCTCTCCAACACATCAATTTGTGGAGTGTCTACAAGATGGTTTTATGGAGCAGCTTGTGGTGGAGCCCACTAGCGAATGGGCAATACTGGCTTTAGTGTTGTTTAATGAGTCAGGCTTGATAAGGGAGCTTGAGGCGGCACGGTGGCACAGTGGTTAGCACTGCTGCCTCACAGCGCCAGAGACCTGGGTTCAATTCCCGACTCGGGCGACTGACTGTGTGGAGTTTGCACATTCTCCCTGTGTCTGCGTGGGTTTCCTCCGGGTGCTCCGGTTTCCTCCCACAGTCCAAAGATGTGCAGGTTAGGTGAATTGGTCATGCTAAATTGCCCGTAGTGTTAGGTAAAGGGGTAAATGTTGGGGAATGGGTGGGTTGCGCTCCGGCGGGTCGGTGTGGACTTGTTGGGCCGAAGGGCCTGTTTCCACACTGTAAGTAATCTAAAAAAAAAAGGTGAAGGAACCCTTAGGAGGCAGTGATCATAATATGATTGAATTTACTCTGTAATTTGAGAGGGAGAAGATAGAATCAGAGGTAATGGTATTATAGCTGAATAAAGTCAACTATAGAGGCATAAGGGAGGAGCTGGGAAGAATTGACTAGGAGAGGAGCCTATCAGGAAAGGCAATGGCAGGAGTTTCTGTGAGTAATTCAGGAGACACAGCAGAGATTCACCCTGAGGAAAAAGAAGCACGGGTATAGAGAGGATGAGGCAACCATAGCTGACAAGTGAAGTCAGGGACAGCATAAAAGCAAAAGAGAAAGCATATAATGTGGTAAAGGGCAGTGGGAAACTAGAGGATTGGGCAAAGACCAACAATAAAAAGAAATAAGGAAGGAGAAGATTAAATATGAGGGTACACTAGCCAGTAATACAAAGGAAGACTGAAAGAGTTGCTTTTGATATATAAAAAAGCAAAAGAGAGGCAAAAGTGGACATTGGACCACTGGAGAATGATGCTAGAGAGATAGTAGTGGAAACAAGGAAATGGCTGAGGAACTGAATAATTACTTCATGTCAGTTTTCATGGTGGAAGACACGAGTAATATCTCAAAAATTCAAGAGAGTGAGGGGGAACAGCTGAGTATGGTGGCCATCACCAAGGAGAAGATGCAAGAAAAACTGAATGGCCTGAAGATGGATAAATTACCTGGACCAGATGGACTACACCCCAGAGTTATAAGGGAGATAGCTTAAGCGATAGTGGAGGCATTAGTGAAGACTTTTCAGGAATCGCTAGAGTCAGGGAGGATCCCAGAGGACTGGAAAATCGCTAACATGACACCCCTGTTTTAAAAGGGACTAAGGCAAACAGAGACAGAAAATTAAGGACTGATTCGCTGAACCTCAGTTGTAGGTAAGATACTGAAATCCATTGTGAAGGATGAGATTTCTGAATACTTGGAAGTTTATGGTAAAATAAGGCAAAGTCAGCATAATTTCATCAAGGGAGGTCATGCTTGACAAATCTGCTAGAATTCTTTGAGGAAATAATGAGCTTATTAACTAAAGAGAGCCAATGGATGTTATCTATCTGGACTTCAAGAAGGCCTTTGACAAGGTGCTGCACAGGAGGTGCCTGAGCAAGATATGTGTGGTAGAGGCAAGGTGCTAGTATGGATAGAAGCTTAGCTGTCTGGCAGAAAGCAGAGTGGGGATAAAAGAGTCTTGTTATTGCAGCTGGTGTCAAATGGTGTTCCACAAGGCTCGGTGTTAGGACAACAACTTCTCAGTTTATACATTAACAATCTAGTTATAGGAACTGAGGGCATTCTGGCTAAGCTTGCAGATGATACAAAGATAGGTAGAGTGACAGGTGGAATTGAGGAGGCTGCAGAAGGGTTTATAAAGCCTTAGGAGAGTGGGCAAAGAAGTGGCAGATGGTGTACAATGTGGGAAATTGTGAGGTCATGCACTTTGGTAGGAAGAATAGAGGCATGAACTATTTTATGAAAGAGGAGAAAATTCAGAAATCTAAACTGCAAAGAGACTCGTGAGTTCTATTCCGGGATTCTCTCAAGGTAAATTTGTAGGTTAAGTAAATAGTTAGCAAGGCAAATGCAATGATGGCATTTATTTGGAGAGGATTTGAACATAAAAGTAGAGATGTACTTCTGAGGCTCTGTAAGGTTCTAGTCAGACCATATTTGGAGAATTGTGCACAGTTGTGTGACCCATATCTCAAGAAAGATATAATGGCCCTGGAGCGAGTTCAGAGGAGATTCATGAGAATGGTCCTGGGAATGAAAAGCTTAACATATGAGGAAAGTTTGAGGCCTCTGGGTCTATACTTGATGGAGTTTAGAAGGATGAGGGGGATCTAATTGAAACTTACAGAATACTGAATGGTCTGGACAGAATTGATGTTGGGAAGATGTTTCCATTAGTAGGAGAGACTAGGACCAGATGGCACAGTCTTAGAGTAAAGGGACGATCTTTTAGAATGGAGATAAGGAGGAATTTATTCAGCCAGAGAGTGGGTGAATCTATGGAATTCATTGCCACGGAAAACTGTGGAGGCTAGGTCATTGAGTGTATTTAAGATTGAAATAGATAAGTTCTTGATTGTCAACGGGATATGGGGAGAAAGTGGAAGAATAGGGTTAAGAAACCTATCAGCCATAATTGAATGCAGAGCAGACTTGATAGGCTGAATGGCCTAATTTCTGCTCTTGTGTCTTATGTTCTTATTGTTCCATAGATATGGGGACCAGAACATTTTTACAATTTGTTCACCTCTACCCCCAGATCCCTTTGGCCTTAAACCTCATTCTGTTTCTTCTAAAGATTTATTTTTCCTTCTGAAATGCAATAATTCACATTTATCTGTGTGTAAATGTTAACTTCCTCAACTGCTCAGTATAGGCTTTATAATTTCTTCTTGCCTTACATTGTCGTCTTCCACACTGTTAGCTGTATTCCTCTAGTTTGGTACCCTCTGCAAATTCTGGTTTGGACTTACTTAGTTCTAAATAAAAGATAGCATCTGAACCTTACCCCATCGATGACAGTTCGTGAAGCAAAGTTAGGCTACAGGCAAATTTCAACTGGGAGAAGGCATTGTCTAGCCTACTACATATTGAAAGCCATCAAAATTTTTTTTTAAGAAAAGCTACTAATCTGCTTGTAATGTAATTGTAGAATTTAGAATTTTAATACCATGGATCTCAATGACAGGTCTTGCTCAAAAAAAAATTCACAACAGAATAATACCAGAGGAGGTCTCATAAAAGAACTGGGTTGTGGGGAAACAGAAGGAGAAAGTGAAGAAAATACACGGAGAAAAGTAAGATTTAGTCATAACGTTAATTTAACAAAACATCGACATGTTGTCCCAGTTTTTTCTTCTTCTGAATCATTGATTGCAATAAAGAAACCAGTTAGTTCAGTTTTATGGTGATCGTACAGTTGAGTTAATATAAACCTGAAATATGCAGTGACCTGTATTCTTGTGAACTGCATAGCTAGAAAGGTAAAGAGGGTTCTAAACTAAATAGTGGAAGCAAGAAATCAAATGTGGTAAGATATGGTATATCAAAGAGTTGAAATAAGACAGAAAAATACAAACATGGGAAAGTTAAATCAAAGAATAACAGAAAGGGACAGAGCAAAATAAACTTTGCAATAAAAAAAGTGAGCCAGTCACTCTGACGTCAGAGGGCGCAGAATTCAAGATGGCGCTTGTGAATACGGTCTATCTAGTGACGGGACCCGGAAGTGAAAGCTGGGTTATGGGGAGGGGGGGTAAAAGCTAATGGTCGGTGGGGGGAGGGGTATCCATTCAGGGCCGCAGTCAGAGTCCAAGCCCTGGGGAAGGGGGGGTGATGATCTAAAGAGCAGAATAGACAATAAACGGCGGCGGTCGCGGGGCTGCGGCGTGCCGGGCCGAGGCTGAGAGCCGCCCCGTCCCCATCCCCATCCCCCGGTCCCGGTCCCGGTGATGGACGAGTGGAAGCCGAACCCGCGGGCCAAACCCTTCGTCCCCCGGCGGCACAGGAGCTGGTTCATCGCTTGGAAGTACAGGTTAACGGGGCAGCGGTCAGTGAGGAGGCTGTGCCAGGTGAGGAGGCCTGATGTGGCCCTGGGAGCTCAGTGGGGGGTGGGAGGTCGGTGTTTACTTAGTTGGGGTATGGCATTTACTGCCAAACAGTATAAAAGGTGGGAAAGTATTGCTGCAACTGGACAAGGCATTAGTCAGACTGCATCTGGGGTACTACATTACAGGACGGTTTTGGTCCCCTTTACTTGAGGAAGGATGGAGTTGCATTGGAGGCAGTTCAGAGAAAGTTCACTAGATTGATTCCAAACATGAGAGGTTTGTCTTAGGAAGAGATATTGAGTAGTTTAAACCAAATTTCTCTGGAGTTTAGTAAAATAAGATGCTAAAGGGATTGACAGAGTACACATGGGGAGAATGTTCCCCCTTGTGGGGCAATCTGGATTGAGATGTCAGTTTTAAGGGGTATCGGATTTAAAATACAAGGAGAAGTTACTTCTCTCAAGGGCATGAATCTCTGGAATTTCTTACTGTAGAGTGTGATGGATGCTGGGTCATTGAGTAAACTTAAAGGAGGAGTTAGTCTGATTTTTTTTTAAATTACTAGTGGGTTGAAGGGTTATGGGGAACAGGCAGGAAAGTAGAGTTGAGGCTGAGATGATATGAGAGATGATCATAGTGAATGGCAGTGCAGACATGAGCTGCATTGCTTACTTCTACTCCTAGTGTAGTGTGTGTCAATCCCACATAATTTAATTTGTCTCTTACATGGAACATACAAAATAGAAGCAGGTGTAGGCATCTAATATACAAAGATTTATCTGACTAATGTATAAATTCCTCATGTTATGGTGGGATTTAAACTCGTGCTTGTAAAGCACTAGTAAGGCACTTGCATCTAGCGTCCAGTGACATTAGCATTATGTTACCATCACCTGCTGATTTCAGATTTCACTGTCTGCTTTGGTTTGGATTTGATGTCCTCAGAACATTAAATTGGTATTCTGGATTACTAATCCAATAAATTGCCACTGCCTCCTGTACATGCAAGTACTCCCTCTTTCTCTTTGACCTTTACTATGGTTTATCACAACATCTTTGCCATACACTCTTCCACACTATTGTACTGCTAATTGGTTTTAGACTGCTGTCATCTTGTTCTGTTCTGATCTGTCTACCACTTCCAGAGAATCATTCCATCTGTATTCTCGTGCCCTTTCATCTGGTGCCCCCTAGGATTTTTCCTTGGCCCTTTTCAGTTTCCCTCTTAAAAATATACAAGATCCTGTAAGTCGTAGAATCATAAAGATGTACAGAACAGAAACAGACCTTTCCGTCCGTGCCAACCAGATATCTAACCTAATCTAGTCCAATTTGCCAGCACTTGGCCCATATCCCTCTAATCCGTTCCTATCCATATACCCATTCAGATGCCTTTTAAATGTTGCAATTATACCAACCTCCACTACATCCTCTGGCAGATCATTCCATACACGTACCACCCTCTGCATGAAAGAGTTGCCCCTTAAGTCTCTCTTAAATTTTTCCTCTCTCACCCTAAACCTATGCCTTCCAGTTCTGGACTCCCCCACCCCAGCGAAATGACCTTGTTTACTACCCTATCCATGCCCCTCATCATTTTACAAACCTCTATATCGTCACTCCTCAGCCTCCGACACTCCGGGGAAAACAGCCCCAGGCTATTCAGCCTCCTTTTATAGCCCAAGCCCTCCCACCCTGGCAACATCCTTATAAATCTTGGGTTTGGACAGGATTGATGCTTCCTGTTGTGGAAGAATTTAGAACAAGGGATCACTTTTAAAAATAATGTCTTAAGCATTTAACACTGCTGAGACTGAATTTTTTTGTTCACAGAAGATCAGAAATCTTAGAACTCTCTTCTTGCAAAGTGATGGAAATAGTCTTTGAATATTTTTAAGGAAGAGGTGGATAGATCAAGGGTGAAAGGTTATTGGGTAGCCAGGAATGAGGATTTGAGTTAAAATCAGATTAGCTTAATGATGGAGTAATCTAAAAGGGCAAAATGGATGACTCCGTCTCCTTGTTTGTCTTCATTGTATGTACATGCTGTAGATCCATGCACAGAGTTAGTTTTTGTGTTGCAATCCTGTTGGAGACCATTCATGTTTGAAGAAAAAAATCCAATTATGTGGTAGTTGGCTGTTCAACTATGTTACAAAATTTCATATTTCAAAATAAAATAAACTTTATTGTCTTTAAAAAATCAGCTGATCAAGGAAACATGATTAATTTAATACTATAGCTTATGAAAGTTTATACTACATTTGCAACTTGTGCTACATGTCAGCTGTGACTTGCTTGGTAATATTGTTGCCTCTGATTCCAGGACTTAAGCATAAGTTAACTGCAGACACACCGCACAGTCTTGAAAGAGTACTGCACTGTTGGAGGTTCTGTCTTTTAGATGAAACATTAAGCTTAGGTCCCACATGCCTTGCCAGTTGGTGTAAGAGAGTCTAAAGTGCTATTATGAAGAAGAACAGAAGAGTGTCTCTAGTATTCTGGCCATTATTTTGTTTCTCAAGATCACAAAATACAAATGTTCTATGAGCAATCCTCATCACAAGCCACCACATTACATGATGCTGCCTACTCACTTTTTGGTAGGTTTGCTGCCACCATCCTCTTCCAAGGCAAGGATATGCAGGTTCTGTTTTATTTGGTATAGTCAAACAAAACCACTTGCTAGTTTAATGAGAAGAGGCTCTTGCAATTAGCAACATCTTCATTAAGACATATTAGCAACTAAGTAGAGATTACATTAAGGTAATAATTAAAATATTACAGAGACTATGAGTGCTTAAATTACCCATTTCAGACCTTGCATCTTTATATGACCCCCTTGGGGGGGTTTAAACTAAATTGGCAGGGGGATGGGATCCGGACTTGTAGTCCAGCAAGTAGGCTAGCTGTGTGTCAGGATGTCCAAGACAGTAGGGAGGCTGTGGAGAAGGTAGCACTGACAGGGAATACTTGCGGACACAGAGATGGGCTCAAGTGCATTTACTTCAACGTAAGGAGTATCAGAAATAAGGTGGGTGAACTTAAGGCGTGGATCGGTACCTGGGACTACGATGTTGTGGCCATCACAGAAACGTGGATAGATGAGGGACAGGAATGGCTGTTGGAGGTTCCTGGTTACAGATGTTTCAGTAAGATTAGGAAGGGTGGTAAAAAAGGAGGGGGGGTGGCATTGCTATTAGAAATGGTATAACGGCTGCAGAAAGGCAGTTTGAGGGGGATCTGCCTTTGGAGGTAGTATGGGCTGAAGTCAGAAATAGGAAAGGTGCGGTCACCTTGTTGGGTGTTTACTATAGGCCCCCAAATAGCAGCAGAGATGTGGAGAAACAGATTGGGAAACAGATTTTGGAACGGTGCAGAAGTTACAGGGTCGCAGTCATGGGCGACTTCAACTTCCCAAATATTGATTGGAAGCTCTTTAGATCAAGTAGATTGGATGGGGCGGTGTTTGTGCAGTGTGTCCAGGAAGCTTTTCTAACTCAGTATGTAGATTTTCCAACCAGAGGGGAGGCCATATTGGATTTGGTACTCGGTAATGAACCGGGACAAGTGGTGGGCTTGTTAGTGGGTGAGCATTTTGGTGATGGTGACCACAAATCTGTGACTTTCACCTTGGTTATGGAGAGAGATAGGTGTGCACAACAAGGTAGATTTTACAATGGGGGAAGGGAAATTACGATGCTGTAAGACAGGATTTGAGGAGCATACGTTGGGAGCATAGGCTGTCAGGGAAGGATGTGGTGGAAATATGGAACTTTTCAAGGAGCAGATACGACGTGTCCTTGATATGTATGTACCTATCAGGCAGGAAAGAAATGGTCGTGTGAGGGAGCCTTGGTTGACGAGGGAGGTTGAATGTCTAGTAAAGAGGAAGAAGGAGGCTTACATAAGGTTGAGGAAACAGGGTTCAGACAGAGCAGTGGAGGGATACTGGATAGCCAGAAGGGACCTGAAGAAAGGGATTAGGAGAGCTAAGAGAGGGCATGAAAAATCCTTGGCGGATAGGATCAAGGATAACCCCAAGGCATTTTATGCATATGTGAGAAACCTGAGAATGACGAGAACGAGGGTAGGTCCGATCAAGGACAGTAGTGGGAGATTGTGTATTGAGTCGGAAGAGATGGGAGAGGTCTTGAACAAGTACTTCTCTTCAGTATTTACGAATGAGAGGGACCGTATTGTTGAAGAGGAGAGTGTGAAACGGACTGGTAAGCTAGAAGAGATACTTGTTAGGAAGGAAGATGTGTTGGACATTTTGAACAACTTGAGGATAGACAAGTCCCCCGGGCCTGACGGGATATATCCTAGGATTATGTGGGAAGTAAGAGAGGAAATTGCAGTACCGTTGGCAATGATCTTCTCGTCTTCACTGTCAACGGGGGTGATACCAGGGGACTGGAGAGTAGCAAATGTTGTGCCCCTGTTCAAAAAAGGGAATAGGGATAACCCCAGGAATTACAGGCCAGTTAGTCTTTCTTCTGTGGTAGGCAAAGTAATGGAAAGGGTACTGAGGGATAGGATTTATGAGTATCTGGAAAGACACTGCTTGATTAGGGACAGCCAGCACGGATTTGTGAAGGGTAGGTCTTATTGAATTCTTCGAGGAGGTGACCAAGCATGTGGAGGAGGGTAGAGCAGTGGATGTAGTGTACATGGATTTTAGTAAGGCATTTGATAAGGTTTCCCATGGTAGGCTTATGCGGAAAGTCAGGAGGCATGGGATAGAGGGAAATTTGGCCAATTGGTTAGAAAACTGGCTAACCGGTTGAAGTCAGAGAGTGGTGGTAGATGGTAAATATTCAGCCTGGAGCCCAGTTACAAGTGGAGTTCCGCAGGGATCAGTTCAGGGTCCTCTGTTGTTTGTAATTTTTATTAATGACTTGGATGAGGAAGTCGAAGGGTGGGTCAGTAAATTTGCAGATGATACGAAGATAAGTGGAGTTGTGGACAGTGAGGAGGGCATTTGTCATTTGCAAAGGGACTTGGATATGATGCAGAGCTGGGCTGAGGAGTGGCAGATGGAGTTCAACCCCGCCAAGTGTGAGGTTGTCTATTTTGGAAGAACAAATAAGAATGCGGAATACAGGGTTAATGGTAGGGTTCTTAGTTAGGTGGAGGAACAGAGGGATCTTGGGGTCTGTGTACATAGATCTTTGAAAGTTGCCACTCAGGTGGATAGAGTTTGTAAGAAGGCCTATGATGTATTATCGTTCATTAGCAGAGGGATTGAATTCAAGAGTCGTGAAGTGATGTTGCAGCTGTACAGGACTTTGGTTAGGCCACAGTTGGAGTACTGTGTGCAGTTCTGGTCGCCTCACTTTAGGAAAGATGTGGAAGCTTTGGAGAGGGTGCAGAGAAGATTTACCAGGATGTTGCCTGGAATGGAGAATAGATCGTACGAGGATAGGTTGAGAGTTCTCAGCCTTTTCTCGTTGGAACGGCGAAGGATGAGGGGTGACTTGATAGAGGTTTATAAGATGATCAGGGGAATAGATAGAGTAGACAGTCAGAAACTTTTTCCCCGGGTACAACAGAGTGTTACAAGGGGACATAAATTTAAGGTGAAGGGTGGAAGGTATAGGGGAGATGTCAGGGTGGGTTCTTTACCCAGAGAGTGGTGGTTGCATGGAATGCGCTGCCCGTGGGAGTGGTAGAGTCAGAATCATTGGCGACCTTTAAGCGGCATTTGGATAGGTACATGGATGGGTGCTTAATCTAGGATAGAAGTTCAGCACAACATCGTGGGCCGAAGGGCCTGTTCTGTGCTGTATTGTTCTATGTTCTATCTCCCAACCTTTTTTAAAAACTTTTATCAGTACACAAATTACACTAACCACTACCCCAACTGCCCAAGTCTTTGACTTCTCAAATTCAAGTAGTCTGGAGGTTTCAGCATTCTCTCAGAAAGTGCAATGGACACAGTGGATGAGGTGTTTGGATGTGCAGGAAAATCTCTGCTGTATGTGGAAGGATCCTTTGGGGCTTTGGAGGGAGGTGAGGCGGGAGGTGTGGGCGCAGGTTTTACACTTCTTGCAGTGGCAAGGGAAGGGGCTGGGAATGGAGGGTGGGTTGGTGAGGGGCATGGGCCTAATCAGGGAGTCGCAGAGGGAATGGTCTCTGTGGAATGCTGAAAGGGGTAGGGAGGGAAATATATCTCTGGTGGTGGGGTCTGACTGTCGGTGGCAGAAGTGGTGGAGGCTGATGCATTGTATCTGGAGATTGGTGGGATGGACAGTGAGGATCGGGGGCTCTATCCTAGTTGCGTTGGAGGGTGGGCTCAAGGGCGGAGGTGTAGGAAGTGGAGGAGATGTGCTGGAGAGTGTTGTTGACCATGTGGGAGGGGAAATTGTAGTCCTTGAAGTTAGAGGCCATTTGGAATGTTCTGAAGTGGAATTGCTCTTGGAGCAGATGAGGCGGAGGAATTAGGAGTAAAGGATGGTGTTTTTACAGGAAGGGGTGATGGGAGGAGATGAAGTGCGGGTAGCTGTGGGAGTCAGTGGGTTTGAAGTAGATGTCCATGTCAAGTTGGTCGTCAGAAATGGAGATGAAGGTCCAGGAAGGGGAGGGAGATGTTGGGTGGCACAGTGGTTAGCACTGCTGCCTCACAGCACCAGGGACTCTGGTTCAATTCTCGCCTCAGGAAACTGTCTGTGTGGAGTTTGCACATCCAAGAAAGCTTCACTGATTTTGAAGGAAGGGAGAAGAAATTTAGGGCTTTGTGGACCAAGTAGCTTAAGACTGGTGGGGTAAGGAATGCGCTGCCAGAGGAAGTTGTGGAGGTTGGTACAATTACAACATTTAAGAGGCATTTGGATGGGTATATGAATAGGAAGGGTTTGGAGGGATATAGACTGGCTGCTGGCCGTTGGAACAAGATTGATTTGGGATATCTGGTCAGCATGGGCGGATTGGACCGAAGGTTCTGTTTCCATGCCGTACATCTCTATGACTCTATATACTCTTTGGATTGCGAAGATTGTTGGTTCTCTGGGTTGCAAATTGTTGATATTGATTCTGTTCTTGACAAGTGAGGTCTGAAGGTCCCTTGAAACATGAGGAACTTTAATGTCTTGGATTTATTTATGGAGGATGTCTTTCCTGCTTAAACAGGCTTTTGTAATTGAAGACTTAAAATGCCAGGACATAGTAAGCTATGGACGGAATGCAGGTAAATGGGGTTAGTATAGTTTAGTATTGGTTGATTAGCATAGACATGATGGGCTGAAGGGCCTGTTTCTATGCTGTATGACTTTGACTAATCTTATCTGTTTCCTTCACAGAGGATGTTCACTGCCTTTACTGTAGTGTCCTGGATCACTGAACACTGGTTGTCTGTTTTTAGTGATGGCTTCCATAGCATTGTATGGACCACCTCGCCACATCTCCAATCTATTATTCCCAATCTGCTATTAAATCTGTGCTATATTGGATAGATTCTTTATTTTACCTTGTTGATTAGGCTGGATCCTCTCCTATAGCCAGATTATAGTATTAGTGAAGCCACCATGTTCCCTTCCTCAGTTCTGCTTTGGAGGATTGCTTCTGGCTTGGTAAAGTCTGCCACTCTTACTGTGAATTCTTCCTGGCAAGATAAGGAGACAGTTTGCATTTGAAGTTGCATTTTCCCAATCATCTTGGCATCTGACATCAAACTTAAATCTGTCATAGTTATGAGTTCACCAAGCTATGCTGTACTGTGTCGTTACCTCCGTTGAGAATGCATCGGTTCCCTCAAGCTGGGAACACTACTCCATTAGTTGTTTGATTTTTTAAAAATAAATCATGAGGATGTAAGCATCACTGGTTGTGTCAGCATTTATTGCTGATTTCTTCCTGCCTTTGAGTAGGTGATGGTGAGCTGCAGCCTTGAACTGCTTCAGTCCATGTGCTTGTAGGTAGAATTCCAGGACTTTGACCAGCGGTTCTGAAGGAATGACAGTATATTTCCAAGTCAGGATGCTGAGTGGCTTCAAGGGGAACTTGCAGATGCGGTGTACCCATGTATCTGCTGCCCTTAACCTTCTAGATAGAAGCAGTTGTGTGTTTGGAAAGTCTGTGTAAGGATCCTTTGTCAATTTCTGACATGCATCTTGTAGAAGGCACACAATGATTCTGCTGAGCTTAGTGGAAGTGGATGTTTGTAGATATAGCAAGCTGCTTTGTCTGGGATGTATCAACCTTCTTGAGTGTTGTTGAAGCTGCACTCATCCAGGCAAGTGGGGACTATTCCAATATACCCTTGACTAGAACCTTGTACTTAGTGGACAGGCGTTTTGCAGTGGGAGTTGGGTTACTCGCTGTAGGATTCTTAGCCTCTGACCTGCAGTTGTAGCCACTGCATTTACATGGCTAATCCAGTTCTGTTTCTAGTCAGTGGTAACCCCTGAATTTTGACATTGGTGATTTCAATGATGATAAGACCATATAATGTCAAGCAGTGATCATTAGATTTTTCTCATGTTGGAGGTGATCATTGCTTGGCATTTGTATAGCATGAAACTTACTTGCCACTTGTCAGCACAAGCATAGATATTGTTCAGCTCTTGGTGCATTTGGATGTGGACTGCTTCAGTATCTGAGGAGTAACGAATGATGCTGAACATTATGCAACTAACATTGAAATTCTCCAATTCATTCTAATAATGGAGGGAAAGTCATTGATGAAACAGCTGAGGTCTCATTTTATAACTGATGTGTTTCTTACCCTTGAGAGTCGGACCAATGCCCCAGTTTATTTAAATATTTACTTTAATTATTTTATTATTTAAATGGTTGTGGAATCCATAGAATACATTTGTTTTAGTGGTTCACTGTTATTTATTCTTGTAGCTGAAATCTCTCCAACTGAACTGTTTGCTCCTTCAGATGTTGAGCACAGGCTTGAACAGACATTATTTATTTTCCAGACGGTCGCACTGTTGTTTCTACTTGTGACTGTTATCGTCAACATCAAACTTATTTTAGATACAAGGAGAGCTGCAGCCGAGGAGGAATTAATAGAAGATTATGGTAAGATTCTGTAAGGTGCTTTATAATGTATTTCCTATATTAATGTGCTACTGTGTATAAATACAAACAGTTCATGTGGGATGCAACATGAGAGAGAGAGCAGAATGTGTTCAGTTCTCTATTGAATTGAAATTTATTTGCAACCTTCCTAATGAAGCGAGCTCAGTAGTGTGGTTTTGGCTCCTGATATAACAATACACGGTAAAGATAATGTCTTCCACTGGAAAATTGTTTGATCTTTCAACCAAATTGGAACCATTTTTATTTAGTAGTACAGGTCAGTGTAGTGTTTTGAATCTAGAACCAGCTCTTTTTCTATTTTTACAGTACAGTCAATGTTAAATATTAATGGGGTGAAAGTTTGATTATAGGGTTTATTAGTAACATTGAAGCTTTGTTGGTCTTTTTAATGTAATTTGTAATTCATTAGGAGTGGCCTGTGCACACCTCAGTGCAGATAATCATCTAACTGCATAGCTAGGCATACCATCTCTTAAAAAATTCCAACACATATGTAATTTTTGTCAAAAAGTGTGGCTCTGGAAGAGCACAGCTGGTCAGACAATATCTGAAGAGCAGGAGAATCGATGTTTCAACCTTAAGCTCTTCATCAGGAATGTGTTATAATCTTTGTAAGTTGAAGGAAATTAGTGGAATCTGCTTTGTGATATTACATTGTGTTCTTAAGATTAGAATTTCTAATTTTAACTAAAGAACATGGTATTGGTATGTTAAAACAGAAAGAGGTCATTTGGCCCCTTGTTCCAGTGCTGACTGTTTGATAGTAGCATCAAATTAACCCACTCCCCTCCTCCATCTCTGCAGTCCTAAAATGTTTTCCCCTTCAAATGTTTATCCAATTATCTTTTAAATATTTCTGTTCAATCTATAGCCTTCATTTTTTTTCAAGCAATGCATTCAGTTCATGGTAATTTTCCTTGTTTATATAAGAGAAATAATTTCCTCATGCTATCACTGGATATTATACAAAACACCTTAAATCTGGCTACTCATCTCTCTGCCAATGGACCCCCCTCAAGGGTCATAATCTCTGGATTACTGTCCAAGCCACATGCTAATTGGCATAGGTATAAGAAAATTAGGGAAGTAAACACGTGGCTAAGAGATTGATTTGGGAAAGAGGGATTCCATTTCATGGGACATTGGCATCAGTTTTGGAACCGGGGGAATCTGTACTGATGGGACGGTCTCCACCTGAACCGATCTGGAACCAGTGTTCTGGCAAAAAGGATAAATAAAGTGGTCACTAGGACTTTAAACCTTGTGAGTCAGAGAAAAGGGAAAGTAACAGGGAGTATGGAGTCAAGTCGAAAGATAAGCAGCAGGATAGCATGTGTGCAGGTCTTAGGTTTGAGGCAGTGAAGCAAAAAGGAAGGAAATGTTAAGACATACTACTGGAGGTGATAGAAATCATGAGGATAAGAAAATTAGCAGTAAGGTGCTTTACCTGAATGCTTGTAGTATTCATAACAAAGTAGATGAATTAACAGCATAAATCATCTGAATGATCATGATGTGGTAGGCATCACAGAGGCGTGGTTGCAGGGGGTTCAGGACTGGCAGTTAAACATCCAAGGATTTACAACTTATTGAAAAGAGGGAGGTGGGCAGTGTGGGCAGGGTTGCCATGATTGTTAAGATTGAAATTAAATCTATGGCACTGAATGACATAGGATCAGATGATGTGGGTGGAGTTGAGGAACCACAAAGGCAAAAAAAAAACCATAATGGGAGAAATGTGCAGACTTTCCAGCCGTGGGCCGGACCAGGGGCGCAAGGTGTACCAGGAAAACAATAGGGCATGTCAGAAAGGCAAGGTCACCGAGATCATGGGGGGCCTCAATGTGGAAATAGACTGGGTGAATAATGTTGCTAGTGGATCCAAAGAAAGGGAATTCATGGAATGCTTACAAGATAGCTTTTTGGAACAGCTTGTGATGGAGCCCACAAAGGAGCAGACTATTCTGGACTTAGTGCTATGTAATGAGCCAGACTTTATAAAAGATCTTAAAGTAAGGGTACGCTTAAGAGACAGCGATTATAATATGGTAGAGTTCAGTCTGTAGTTTGAAAGAGAGAAGGCAAAATCGGATGTAATGGTGTTACAGTTAAATAAAGGTAATTACAGGGCCATGAGAGAGGAACTGATGAAAATTGACTGGAAGCAGACCCTAGCGGGGAAGACAGTACAGCAACAACGGCAGAAGTTTCTGGGTGTAATTGAGGACACAGTACAGAGGTTCACCTCAAAGAAAAGAAAGATTATCGGGGTGGGAGGGAATTAGACAGCCATGGCTGACAAAGGAAGTCAGGAAATGTATCATAGAAAAAGAGAGAGCCTATAAAGTGGTCAAGAGCACGGGGAAATCAGAAGATTGGGAAGACTACAAAAACAAACAGAGGATAACAAGGATAGAGATATGGAAGGAGAGGATCAAATCTGAAGGTAAGCTAGCCAGTAATATTAGAAATGATAGTAAAAGTTTCTTTCAATACATAGGAAACGTACGAGAGGCAACATAAAAATTGGGCCGCTCCAAATTGATGCAGGAAGGCTAGTGGTGAGACATAAGGAAATAGCTGAAGAACTCAATAAGTACTTTGTGTCAGTCTTCAAGTGGAAGAAATGAGTAATATCCCAACAATTGAGGAGAGTCAAGGGGCAGAGTTGAGTATGCTAACCATTACCAAAGAGAGAGTGCTAGAAAAGCTAAAAGGTCTTAAAATTGATAAATCTCCTGGCCCCAATGGGCTACATCCTAGAGTTCTGAGGGAGGTGGCTGAGGAAATAGCGGAGGCATTGGTTGAGATCTTTCAAAAGTCACTGGAGTCAGGGAAAGTCCCAGATGATTGGAAGATCGCTGTTGTAACCCCCTTGTTCAAGAAAGGATCAAGACAAAAGATGGAAAATTATAGGCCAATTAGCCTAACCTCGGTTGTTGGTAAAATTCTAGAATCCATCATTAAGGATGAGGTTTCTAAATTCTTGGAAGAGCAGGGTCGGATTAGAACAAGTCAGAATGGATTTAGTAAGAGAGAGTTTTTCCTGACAAACGTGTTAGAATCTTTGAAGAGGTAACGAGTAGGTTAGACCAGGGAAACCCAGTGGATTTTATCTATCTAGACTTCCAAAAGGCTTTTGATAAGTTGCTTTATGGGAGGCTGCTGAGTAAGGTGAGGGCCTATGGTGTTCTAAAAGGTGAGCTACTGGCATGGATTGGAGATTGGCTGTCTGACAGAAGGCAGAGAGTTGGGATAAAAAGATTCTTTATTTGGAATGGCGGCAGGTGACAAGTGGTGTCCTGCAGGGTTCAGTGTTGGGGCCGCATCTGTTCACTTTATATATTAACGATCTAGATGAAGGGACTGGGGCATTCTGTTGGAGTTTGCAGAAGATGTGAAGTCAGGTAGACAGGCAGGTAGTTCTGAGGAAGTGGGGAGGCTGCAGAAAGATTTAGACAGTTTAGGAGAGTCGTCCAAGAAATGGCTGATGAAATTCAATGTGAACAAATGTGAGGTCTTGCACTTTGGAAAAAAGAATACAGGCATGGACTATTTTCTAAACGGTGAGAAAATTCATAAAGCCCAAGTACAAAGGGATCTGGGAGTGCTAGTCCAGGATTCTCTCAAGTTTGATTTGTAGGTTGAGTCCATGGTTAAGAAAGCAAATGTAATGTTGTCATTTATCTCAAGAGGATTTGAATGTAAAAGCAGCAATGTGCTACTGAGACTTCATAAAGCTCTGGTTAGGTCCCATTTAGAATACTGTGTCCAGTTTTGGGCCTCACACCTCAGGAAGGACATACTGGCACTGGAACGTGTCCAGCGGAGATTCACATGGATGATCCCTGGAATGGTAGGCCTAACATACGATGAATGGCTGAGGATCCTGGGATTGTATTCATTTGAGTTTAGAAGGTTGAGGGGAGATCTAATAGAAGTTTCCAATTTCAATTTGTTCATTAATTGTAGTCCTATAATCATTATTATGCCTTCCACTATTTTTGTACTGTTTGTGTTGACATGTTGGTGAGTGCCATGGTAGCTATGCCGTCCAGTTAGTGTGTGAGGATGCTCGCAATCAAACATTAACTGTGATACAAGCATCATACAAGCCGTAGAATCCCTACAGCAGAAAGAGGCCACTTGGCCCATTCAGATTTCTCTGACCCTCAGAAAAACATCCCACTGAGACCCACCTATCCTTGTAATCCTGCACTTACCATGATTAATCCTTGCACATCCCTGGACCCCATGTTGCAACTTACCACGTAACCTGCACATCTTTGGACTGTAATCATCTACAATTTGATAGCAGGAAGTAAGACTGTTTACTTTTGTATTGTAAATCTGTAGTAAAAACATTATCTGAATTTGAATTACTTACTATAACCTTTTCCATGCTGAAAAACTGTGTTTTGACATTCTCTCAGATCTTTGGTTTTGTTACTGATCATTGCTCGAGAGATTGAGAGGTCAAAACCCACCAGTGTGAGATTTAAACTCAGAATTTTTTAATTAAGGAAGAAAAAAACTGACCTCGGTAAAAGTGACAGTGAAGCTGTAAGATTATTGTGTATTAAAAAAACTGACTCACCAGTGTCCTTCGACCAAGGAACCATCATCCGTCAACAGTCTAGCCTCTATGTCTCACAGTCTTTCACTGAAGTGGTTGAGTTCTAGCTGCCTTCTGAAGTGCTTCAATCGATTCAAACAGCTTTAAAAGGCCTCTAACTACCATGACCTTCTCCGGGATTTTGGGATATCCAGCAATGTTTAGGTCCTAAAAATGGATATTGTGCAGTTTACTACTCCAGCGGTAGCTATTGTGTAAATCTCAGTTCTACTTATTTACAGGTGGTATATTATGGATTTGGTTTAAAGGACCTATTGTCTTATTTTTATGTCAGATAATGTCATACCTAATATGGAAACTGCTCGCAGACCATCACATGGCCGGAAGGTCCTGGACATTGAAGTCTATTCCAGCAGATCAAAAGTCTATGTTGCTGTTGATGGAACAACAGTAAGTGCCATTTCAATGCTTTGTTTAATCTTATGACTACACTCCTTCACAACTGTAATATTATTCCTAACATTGTACATAAGAGAATAATTATGGGAAGCTGAGCCCTTTTGTCAGTTTAAGATAATGAAATATTGAAACTTTAATTTTGTTTTCGCTTTGTATCAGGTTTCAAGTATCATGAAATAGCATTCTTATTTTGCGTGGGAGGAAGATGCCGTCATGCTGTGTTCCTTGTTGATCCAATAGATGCCCTTTCATATTTTAATGTTGTAGGTCCTTGAGGATGAAGTCAAAGAGCAAGGTCGAGGAATACACGTTATTGTTTTGAATCAAGCTACGGTAAGTAAACTGCACAAGGAAAGCTGAAACTTCATCCATCCACATAACACAAATATTTTCTGTCTAGTTTCACATGCTATCTGGGTATGACACCATCCAGGAGGAGGCCATTTGGCCCCTTGTTCCTGTGCTGACAGTTTGGTAGTTGAATCAAATTAACCTACTCCCTCCAGGCCACTCATGTTTCCCTTTTCAAATGTCTATCCAATTCTCTTTTAAATATTTCTATTCAATCTGGTTCCATCATTTCTCTATGCAGCACGTTCTAGCTTATGATAACTTGCCTTGTTTATAAAAGAGGAATAGTTTCCCAGTGCTATCACTGGGTCTGTCAGCTTAAATTCACCTTCTCCAGTTACTGATACTGAAAACAATTGTCCATGCTGTATTGAGCCACTCGTGATTTCTATGCCCACCACAGAATTTTCTTGGTTCATCAGCAATACATATAACAAGGTCAAGGGAATGCAAAGAAAATGTAAATATAAAGACTTTCTAGGATTTTTTTGACTGATTGATTACAAATTACATAACAGTATGTCGAGGTTTGTAGAGTTATGAAAGGAAAGAATGGATACCAGCAGACAGAGTAGATAGGAAACAGAGTGATTTGAAAGAGGGACCTTAGATACAAGGTTAAAGCTAAGATACAGAATAGAGGGCAGGAGAAAGTCATGAGGCTTTAGAATCCACTTCAAGGTTTCGTGGTTGAAGTAGAAAATGTCAACGTTTTAGGATCAGTTTTGAAAGAAAGAGGATTACAGGTCCAGGTGAGTAAACTTCATTAGAATTTCTTTTGTTCATCTGAAGGATGAATGCAGATGGACTGGTTGAACCTGTTTCCATGTTGTGTATTCTGGTTTATATGTACACATTATCACAGATGGTTTGTGATACCCAAACTTCTTTCAGAGTCAAAGATAGTAACATCATCATTAAGCACTTTTTATCTGTGAAATAAAAAGATAGTAAGGCCTTTGTTAAAGTAGAACTCGATTTTTCATATACTATCCTTCACATCGTCAGGATGTTCCCAAAATGCATCACGACCAACACTTACCGTGAGGGAAGTTCTGTGCTTGAATCACCATGTTTCCATTCACTAGAAACTGTCTTCAGTTTAGAAGAGGTATGCTCAATAAATAAAATTCTGTTCAAACTCTATAAATAGTATCAATGAAAGAGACAGAGTTTGTAAAATTTGTATTACTTTGTATTACCAGTACATACTAACTTGCTACAAAAAAAGGATAATAATCTCTTTTTGTGCGTGGTTGTCACTGTGTCTCTAGAGAGACCCAACTTTTGGTGCTAACGTAAGTCCAAGGCAAATCCTCCTGTATATGACATTGTTTTGCCACAAATTTCATGGAGAGAGGTTTCAAGAATACAATTGGAGTATAAACTGAGCGGCAATATATCTGATTTAATCTGTGGAGTCTGCAGACAGAATCATTATTATCTGAATTGAAGTGGGATGTAAAAGTGTTTGTGGAGTAAGAAGAAAATAAAATGGAATGGAACCCAGTGCAAGGAAAATAATTTACTATCATCTTTCCGGCATCTATTTTTGTATTTTAAAGTTGTAGATATAAATCTGCAAGCTAGATATTTCTATTTGTCCCAATTTGTTGTGACACTTAGCGAATTTTGAGAAGATTTGTAGCTCAGGTTGAGGTTCTGAATATAGGTTGGTTCACTGAGCTGGAAGGTTCCAGACATTTCATCACCCTACTAGCTGACATCTTCAGTGGGCCTCCGGGCGAAGCACTATTGATAATTCCTGCTTTCTATTTATATGTTTGGGTTTCTTTGTGTTGGTGATGTCATTTCCTGTGGTGACATCATTTAATGTGATATCATTTCCTGTTCTTTTTCTCAGGGAGTGGAAGATGGGGTTTATCCCGATGTGTTTGTTGAGAGAGTTCCAGTTGGAATGCCATGCTTCTAGGAGTTCTCTGTTTGGCTTGTCCTAGAATGGATGTGTTGTCCCAGTTGAAGTTGTGACACTATTGAAAAATATTAGTATGGGCCCTTTATTCGTGAGTTTTTGCTATTGGAGAAGTAGTGGACAGCGAAGAAGGTTACCTCAGAATACAACAGGATCTTGATCAGATGGGACAATGGGTGGAGGAGTGGCAGATGGAGTTTAATTTAGATAATTTATGAGGTGCTGCATTTTGGAAAGGGAAATCAGAGCAGGACTTATACTAGTCCGAGGGAGTGTTGCTGAACAAAGAGTCCTTGGAGTGCAGCTTCATGGTTCCTTGAAAGTGGAGTCACAGGTAGATAGGATAGTGAAGAAGGCATTTGGTATACTTGCCTTTAATGGTCGGTGCATTGAATGTAGTTGTTGGGAGGTCATGTTGTGGCTGTACAGGCCATTGGTTCAGCCACATTTGGAGTATTGCATGCAATTCTGGTCTCCCTCCTATAGGAAGGATGTTGTGAAACTTGGAAAGGTTAAGAAAAGATTTACAAGAATGTTGCTAGGGTTGGAGGGTTTGAGCTATAAGGAGAGGCTGAATTGACTGGGGCTATTTTCCTTGGAGTGTTGGAGGCTGAGGGGTGACCTTTATAGAAGTTTATAAAATCTTGAGGCGCCTGGGTAGGGTAAATAGGCAAGGTCTTTTCCCTGGGGTCGGGGAGTTCAAAATGAGAGGGCATAGGTTTAAGGCAAAGGGGGAAAAGATACGAAAGAGAGCTAAGGGGCAACCTTTTCATATAGAGGGTTGTGCATGTATGGAATGAGCTGCCAGAAGTGGGGAACCTGGTCCCAATACCGCATTTAAAAGGCATCTGGATAGGTATATGAATAGGAAGTGTTTAGAGGGATATGGGCCAAATGCTGGTAAATGGGACTAGATTTATATAGGAAATCTGGTTGGCATGGACGGGTTGGACTGAAGGGTCTGTTTCTGTGGTGTATATCTCTGACAGTATGACTCTATCATTAGATTTCTAATTTCCCCAAGTAAATCACTGTGATTTAGTGTAGTAGCCTTACTTAGTATTATTGACTGAATCTATTTAGCTCAGTCATCAACTGCAAATGTAGAAACATTCAAAAGAAGATCTTTGTAATCAAGGATCAGATTGACAACCTGTACTATGGTTATTAGTATCCTTAATATACTTGTACTGAAACTAAAGCCCTGTGTGGTATAAATTGTTAATATTTTTATTCTTTCATGTTGCTGGAATTGTTTATATTTGTTGCCAGTCTGAGTGAATGGCTTTCTGAGCCATCTTAGAAGGCACTTAAGAGTCAACTGCATTGTTATATGTCTGAAGTTTCATGTAGACCAGACTGGGTAAGGATGGAGGATGTCATTTCTTAGAGAATAGAATCAGATCGATTTCTCCAAAAAGAAATGCTAATTGTTGTGATCACTGTGTTACTGAGACTAGCTGTATATTCCAAACTTAGTAGTTGAATTTAAAATCCACCAGGCACTGTCATGGAATTTCCTAATGTCCCCAAAGCATTAGCCTGGGTCTCTGAATTACCAGTCCAGTAGCATTACCACCCACCCCTGCTTTACTTAATCAAACTCATCTTCACAGGTGCAGATCCCATTATTCTAATTCTTGAGTTACATTTTAGGAAGAAAATATTCTAAAAAGGCTTATTTTTAAAAAAAGCCCTATCTACATTTGTCTATGATTTTGCTGAAAATGTGTCAGTTGTGAACTAAGTGGTAGCCGTGCATATTATACTGTATGGGCTCAAATGGAGGACTGTCTCCCTTAATGAAAATAAACATCTTCTCCATGTGCAGTGGAAAACTTCCTTAAATCTCTTCCTTTTTTTGTGTTTTGCCTTTTTAGCAAGTGCAGTTGATGTGCAGTCAGTCTATAGTTGATTAAGAGAGTGAGTAAAACTGTTATGTTCCAATGTATATTCAGGACTGATAATTTTAAATATTTAAGATGTAAGTGGTTTTGAAATCTTATTGAATACCTTTCTGTAGTACTAGTGGTGCATAAGTTTGGAAATGATTTTTTTTTCTGAGCAGGGTCATGTGATGGCTAAACGTGTATTTGATACGTATTCACCCCATGAGGACGAAGCAATGATCTTATTCTTAAATATGGTCTCTCGTGGAAGAATACTTCTATTTACTATCAAGGTCAGTATAATTCAACATCATCCAAATATACATATGGCAGAGTAAAAGCTTTTTTTTAAACATAATTTTGTTTGAAGGGTGTCCACTTTACTTTGCTCACTTGCAAGTTTAGAACCATTTCCTAAGATTTGCAAGTGTAGGAACACCTGAAGAAAGTGCCATAAATTAAAATGTGAATATTCAACATTGGAAAATATGTTTAATGGGATTGGTTCCTGATTAGCAATGGTAAAGATTTCTGGAAATTGTACAGTTAAATTTCCAAGTCATGTGGATGATTTGACTTCCCTCTGGGTCAGATTTGGAGGTGCTGGTGTTGGACTGGGGTGTACAAAGTTTAAAAATCACACAACACCAGGTTATAGTCCAACAGGTTTATTTGGAAGCAATAGCTTTTGGAGCGCTGCTCCTTCATTGCATAATCACTAGTGTTTCCAAATAAACCCGTTGGGCTATAACCTGGTGTTGTGTGATTTCTAACTCTGGGTCTGGCCTTTCTAGGTTTGGGTCTGTCTCCAAAATGTCAACATGATGAATCTGAATCTGTCATTTGGCCTTCTTCAGATGTCTTCTAACAGTGACTCTGTCTTTGCTTCTTATTTTTTCATCTTTAACTTTCGATGTACCAGTAATGGAATCACCGAATGCTACGACTCATCATTTGGCCTTTTATGTACATATTCAGTAAGACCTAATCTTGTCTAGCTTCACTTCCCCTCATTTTGCCTGACTTGGGAGTTTAAACAGTGGAGTTTTTTTTTGTTGTTGCTCTCTTCTCTCATCTCATTATAATACACAAACATGAAAAGCCATTTGTGGCTGAGACTGCTGCAAAGAAAAGCCATGAATGTGAAATGATGTCTTTCATTTCTTGTATTTTGGGTAAAGGAGAGTTAAAACTGAAACTTAAAGGCTTTATTCTTTGCAATAAGCAGAACTGTTGTACATCTTTCCCATCTATAAGAGTTGATTTAGGAGTGGAATTAGGCCATTCAGCCCGTTGAGTCTGCTCTGCCTTTTGATCATGACTGATATGTTCCTCAACCCCAGTCTTCTGCCTTCTCCCCATAACCCTTGATTGCCTTATTAATCAAGAGCCTATCTTTCGCTGTCTGAAAGACACTCAATGATTTGGCCTCCACAGCCCCCTGCAGCAGTGGGTTCCACAGATTAGCCACCCTATGGCTGAAGAAATTCTTTCCCATTTGAGTTTTATAGGGTAGTCCCTTCACTTTGAAGCTGTGCACACAGATCAGTCTCTCCTCCTAGTGGAAAGATCTTCTCCATATCCACTCCATCTAGGCCCCTCAGTATTCTGCAAGTTTCAATCAGATTGCTGTCATCCTTCCAAACTCCATTGAGTATAGACCCAAAGTTCTCAAATACTCCTCATATGACAACTCTTTGTCCCCAGTATTCTCCTTCTAAGCTTCCTCGAGACTCCCTCTAACATCAGCACATCATTCCTTAGATACGAGGCCAAAACCACTCGCAATGTTCCAAATGCCTGACCAGAGCCTTGCAGCCTCAGCATTACCATCTGTCCTTGTGTATTCTAGTCATCTTGAGATGAATGCTAATTTCCTATTTGCTTTCCTAATGGCCAACTAAACTTGCATGTTAACCTTAAGAGAATCTTGGATGAGGATTCCAAAGTCCCTTTGTTTCAGATTTTTGAAGCGTTTTCCTGATTAGAAAATAATCTATGCCATGCACATTTCCCCAATTGTATTCCATCTGCCACTTGTTTGCCCACTTTCCTAGCCTGTCCCAGTCCTTATGCAGCCTCCATGCTTCCTAAATAGTACCTTCTCCTCCAGCTATCTGTTATATCTAGAAACTTAGAAACCGTGTTCCAATTCCTTTGTCATTAATGTATAACATGAATTGTTGGGGTCCCAATACTTGCCCCCGTGGAACTCCAGTAGTCACCGACTGTCATCTGGAAAAAGGCTCTTTTATTTCTACTCTCTGCCTTCTGCCAGTCAGCCAAACCTCTCTCCATGCCAGTACCTTACCCCGAACACCATGGGCTTTTATTTAGCAGCATCCTTTGCGGCACCTTGTCAAAGACCTTTTGGAAATCTGAATAAAGAGCGTACACTGGCTCTCCCTTGTCTAACTTGATCATTACCACCTCAAAGAATTCTAATAGATTTGTCCAAAGACTGCTCCTTGACATGCTGACTCAGCCGTGTTCTGCCATGTACTTCCATGTACTCTGTAATCTCATCCCTAATCATGGACTCTAAAATCTTATCAATGGCTCCGGTTAGGCTAACTGGTCTCTCGTATGTTGTCTCGGGCCTTCTTCCCTCCTTAAACAGGGGTGTAACATTAACCATTTACCAGTCCTGTATGACCCTCCCTGACTCCAGTGATTTGTCAAGTATCACCACCAATGCTTTCACAATCTGCTCAGCCATCTCCTTCAGAATCCTGGGATGCAGTCCATTTGGTCTAGGTGATTTATCCACTTACAGACCGTTTCAGTTTCCCCAGCACCTTCTCTTTTCTAATAGCCACTACACTCCCCTCTGACCCTTGTCTGTTTCTAAGTTCCAGTATGTTGCCGGTATCTTCCAATGTGAAGACTGGTGCAAAATACCTGTTCAGTTCTTCTGCTATTTCTTTATTCCCTATTGCTACTTCTCCAGCCTCATTTTCCAGTGGTCCAATTTCCACTCTTACTTCTTTCATCCTTTCATTATATCTAAGAACCCCTTTTATATTACCAGCTAACTTACCCTTATTTCATTACCCCATAGCTTTTTTAAATTGCCCTAAAGCTTCTAAATGCTTCCCAATTCTCTGGCTTCCCACTAATCTTCACCACATCGTATGCTTTTTCTTTTGCTTTTATGCTGTCCCTGACTTCTCTTGTCAGCCATGTTTGCCTCGTTCTCTCCTGGGTGTTTCTCCTTAGGATGAATTTCTACTGTGCCTGCCGAATTACTCCCCAAAATGCTGACCACTGCTGCTCCACAGTCTTCCCTGCCACACCTGGTTATGGTAGTTTCTATTTTATTTTGTCATTTAAATTTTTTTCTTATAACCAGCCCTAAAGTAATTCAGCCATATAGTGGTTTGAAACCATAAATTAAACTTTTCCAATTTGACTTGCAGTGTCAATGGTTTTTCACTAATGGATCTTTTCTATAATTTTCAGAAATTGCCAGGATTCATTTGTATGTGATCCTAAAATATGAGCTTTTAACAAACGATTAGTGTTGCTTGGTGTATGAACTCTGTGCTCCTGTTCCGTCTTTGTTGTATTGTGGGACATGCTGTCACTGGATGGGGCTGCATTTATTGTCTGTTCCTAGCTGCCGTTGAGAAGATGGTGGAGAACTTCCTATCCTGAACTGCTATGTGTAGACCCACAATGCCTCTGGGGAATTTGAGGATTTTGACGCAATGACAATGAAGAGATGATCTATTTTCAGGTCAGGTTGGTGAATGGCTTGAGAGAAAATTGCAGGTGGTGGTATTCTCATGCATATGCTGTCCTAGTCCTTCTAGATGGCTATGGTTCTGGGCTTGCAAGGTGCAGTCCAAAGGATGTCTTAAAAATTTCTGCAGTGCATCTTGTAGATAGTGCGCGCACACACTGCTGCTACTGAGTGTCAATGGTGGGATGACTGAATGTTTATGAATGTTGTGAAACTTGAAATATAGAAACATAGGAGCAGGAGGAGGCCATTTGGCCCTTCGAGTCTGCTCCACCACTCATCACTAACGTGGCTGACCGTCAAACTCAATAGTATAGTCTTGCTTTCTTCCCATAGCCTTTGGTTCCATTCGCCCCAAATGCTACATCTAACTGTCTCTTGAATACATTCAGTGCTTTTTTGGCATTAACTACTTCCTGTGGTAATGAACTCCACAGGCTCACTGCTGTTTGGGTGAAGAAATGTCTCTTCATTTCTGTCTTAAATGGTCCACTCTGAATCCTCAGACTGTGACTCCTGGTTCTGGACACACTCACAAGTTTGGGGTACAGACAGACTTTAACCTCACGCCTTTATTGCACTGTCTGAGCTGAGATGGCATCTTTTGTTATAAAACCTCAAGTTATCTTGAGAATATGTCTTAAGAAAAGTTATTGGGTTTACATATTAAAGAACCGAAACCAGCAAACCCATTCTAAAAGGTGAAGGATTTAATTTAAGTTTGTTCAATATATCATTTCAGCTGCATGACACTGTAATCTTTTGCTAAAACTTCTGTGTCTTAACATCCTGCTTTACAGCCACCTGATGAAGTAGTGCTTTGAAAGCTAGTGTCTCCAATTAAACCTGTTAGACTATAGCCTGGTGTTGTGTGATTTTTAACTTTGTCCTCTCCAGTTCAACACCGGCTCCTCCAAATCATAGTTACACAGGTGAAATTATCCAGCAGAGGGTGCTATATACCTAAGCCAAGGTTAATTTGAACCTATAATGGAATCCCTTTACAGAGGAACATTGATTATCCAACATTCGATTCTCTGAATTTTGGATTATCCAAACAAGATTGTAAAGTCCCAAGTGCATAGCTAAATTATGTTATCTGGCATTCGATTAACCGAGCAAAATACTCCCTGCCTGTGGCCTTTGGATAACCTAGATTCGTCTGTGTACTGATGTCCTCTATAGTATGGGGTAGTGCAGGTCAGTCATGAACCTCCAAGTATTCGTGCTAAATAAGCTTTATCCAGTGTGGTAGCAATAAAGGGTATGATAATTTGACCTTAACCACGTCCAAATCATTTAGCTGCTGGCCGTCCAATTTCTCCTGCTGATGATTGGCCATGTATTAAATCTGTTTAAAACATTCTATAAAGTTGGTAATAGAGTCAGATACATTGCATGTGCTTGACAAGGTTACAGTCATTGCCTGGACTAGGTCAACTTTTATTTTTACTGAATGTTATGAAACTAGTTTGTCATGTTCAAAATGCCCCACACACTCCGCACCTCGCCTCAACTATGCCAGTATGTTTTCTCCCTTCCTGGCTTCTGCAAGTGCAACCATAAACCTCCCCCCAACTGTAAATGCAGCCACCCATTTCTCAAAAAGCTGTGAATTGTAATTTTTTTTCTGTCTTTGTTCATTTATGGAACCTGATCCCAGTTGCTCTTTCTAGCCTGTTTCATGGTTACTTGAGACAGTCACATCTCTGTTGATTTGGAGTCACGTGTAGACCATATCAGGTAAGGATGGCAGATTTCTTTTCTAAAGGAGCAGATGAGAAGTGATCGATTGGAAACAAAAATAACACCATCACTTACACTATGATCTCAAGATATGATCCCTGTGCACCCTGTTGTAAGGAGTGCCAGTGAAGCAGGGTGCCATTATCCTTAAAATGTAAACTTTAATCTTGTCATAGATGTAACAAAGTTGTACCCAAACTTGTTTCTCTAACTTAATATTTCCTTTATTCTTTGTTCTTTCATTACATTCATTCATGAGTATATCCTGGTAGTTCAGAATGGTACTGGGGAGAACTAGAGAAAGGAAAAGATAAAAACTAGGAAAATCCATCGGCCAAAGTTTATTGAAGAAAACCTCTGACCTTCATTATCCTTCATGTCAAGTATGGCATCACTTGCAAATTCTCCTCCAAGCCATTCATCAGCCTGACTTGGAATTATAGCATTGTTCCTTCAGTGTGACTGGGTCAAAGTGCTGGAATTCTTTTTCCTAAGGGAATTGCTTGTCTTCCTAAAGCACATGAACTGCAGCGATTCAAGAAGGCAGCTCATCACCACCTTCTTGAGGGTAACTGGGGATGGGTGATAAATGCTGGCCAGCTAGTGATGCCCACATTCCCATGAATGAATTCTTTTAAATTTCATGGTTTGAAATAGGGAGCAGTTGATGCTTTTTGTTCATTCTTCAAACATCCAAGTTTGAGTAAAAGGTTCTGTGGTAGACACTGAGTTTGACTACATTCTGGTCTAAATGCTCAAAAGGCACCAGTTGAGGTGCAGACAATCTAAACTGTCCTAATTCTGTACTAGCAAAAGATAGAAAATGCCCCCACTGTAAGGGCTTGATATCTGTCTTGATTGATCCTGGGTTTTCCCAAGCTTGGCTTTAAATTGGTTTGGTTGAAATTGAAGAAAGTGAGGACTGCAGATGCTGGAGATCAGAGCTGAAGAATGTGTTGCTGGAAAGGCAAGAGAATGGGATTGAGAAATGTATCAGCCATAACTGAATGGCAGAGCAGACTCGACGGGTTTAATGGCCTAATACCTGCTTCTCTGTCTTATGGTCTAAGCCATTCTTGATAAAATTAGTACTTGAAAACATTAAGTTGCTAGAGGCTGTAAAGAATGAAGTACAAGGTGTTAAATGACATTTTATCTGGCAAAATTGCTGTGAAAGGGTCAGAGTATAAATAGATTACACGAGTAGGTTACTCTGATTTTAATGGTAGACTTCAATTTCAACCAAGCTGAAAAATGTGTTGCTGGAAAAGCGCAGCAGGTCAGGCAGCATCAAAGAAACAGGAGAATCGACGTTTCGGGCCTTCCTGAAGAAGGGCTTATGCCCGAAACGTTGATTCAGCTCTGCTCTGCTCTGCCATTCAGTTATGGCTGATACATTTCTCAATCCCATTCTCTTGCTTTCTCTCCACAACCCTTGCTTTCCTTGATAATCACAAACCTATCTACCTCTGTCTTAAATAGACTCAATTACCTGGCCTCCTCAGACTTCTGTGGCAGTGATTCACCATTATCTGGCTGAAGAAGTTTCTCCTTCTCTCTGTTCTGAAGGTTTTCCAGTTACACTCAGGCTGTGTCCTCTGATTCTAGTCTCTCCTACCATTGGAAACATCTTCCCAATATCTACTTTGTCCAGGCCATTCGGTATTTTGTACATTTCAATTAGATCCCCCCTCATCCTTTTAAAATCCATCAAGTATCAAGCCAGCGTTCCTCATGTGCTAAGCTTTTCATTGCTGCGACCATTCTCGTGAACCTCCTCTGAACATGCTCCAGGGCCAGTAAATCTTTCCAGAAATATGGGGCCCACGTCCGCGCAAAATACTCCAAATATGGTCTGACCAGAGTCTTTTAGAGCATCAGAAGTACATCCCTGCTTTTATGTTCAAGTACTCTCAACGTAAATGCCATCATTGCATTTGCCTTTCTAATTACTGACTCACCCTGCAAGTTTACCTTGAGAAAATCCTGGACTAGAACTCCCAAGTCTCTTTGCACTTTAGATTTCTGAATTTTCTCCCCTTTTTAGAAAATAATCCATGTCTTTATTCTTCCTACCAAAGTACGCAACCTTACAGTTTTCCCACATTGTACTCCATCTGCCACTACTTTGCCCACTCTCCTAACCTGTCCAAATCCTTCTGCAGCCTCTTCGCTTCTTCAGTGCTGTATTATGCTCTCCCTATTTTTGTATCGTCTACAAACTTAGACAGAATGCCCTCAATTCCTATAACTAGATCATTAATGTATAAAGTGAAAAGTTGTGGTCCCAAAGCTGGACTTTGCGTAACACCACTTGTCACCAGCTGCCATCCTGCGAAGGACCCTTTTATCCTTACTCCCTGCATTCTGCCAAATAGCCAGGCTTCTATCCATGCTAGCATCTTGCTACTGACACCATGGGCTGTTATTATACTCAGCCTCCTGTGCAGCACCTTCTCAAATTGGCTCTACTTGGTCTAACCTGCTTGCTACTTTCTCAAGAATTCAAGCTTTCCAAATTTGGTTGAATTTTTTTCCTAATGTGGCCCCTGAGTTGAAATACTCCCACAGTTTAGGCTCCCCAGGAAAACTCAGTCTCTTGGAATAGGTACTTGGTGTGTCCATAGGAAAATGACGGTGCACAAAAGCATAAAGGGAAAAATTGAGATACAAAATTCGAACATCATTTATATTGTTCTATTTAATATTTCATTATTTATGTAGTAACCAATAGATGTGCTGTAGGAAATAACTAACCTTTTTATCCTTCCTTTTAATGATTCAGGATGAAGGATCTTTCCATCTAAAAGACACTGCCAAGAGTCTACTTAAAGGATTGGGTAGTCAGATTGCCTCATCACTTAGTTGGCGAGACATGTGGACTTTTGTGGTAAAGAAAGGAGGTGCAGTATGTGTACATTTCTGAAAATCTGATGGAGGCAAACTTTGATATACTGCTGTATGCAAATATTAAAAAAAACTTTGTATCAAGAATAAAATGATGCAAATTCATAATATTGTAACATTGAGCCATGGATTGTGGAAAACAATTTTTAAGATCCCAATAGTGACAAGTCTAGCAGCAGTAAATATCCAGTTGATATTATTTGAAATCTAATTTTACACATTGTTCAACATTTTTATTGTTAGGCCAAGTCTACGGTGAAAAACACTCAAAGTCTCCAGCATTGGCCACCTGGGGAGATCCTGTTTTATTGAAGACTGAAGTTCAACTAACCTCTGCTGAAGGTGAGCTTTGCATTTCATTATTTTTAATATACACAAGTATGTGATCTAAGGCTCATGTTATAATCCTCATTCTGTACGTTCCATAATCTTGTTCATTACTGATTTTTTTTTTAAAGACTTTGATTTACAACCTATGGCAAATTTAAAAACATGTTTAGTGAAAACATTATAATGATTTACTATTATATTTTTTAAAAATGAGAAACCTAACTGAAGGGCCAAAGCGCAGTGTACATTATACTCTACATGAAGCATATGACAGGTTGATCACAGTCTTCACTATTCTGCCACTTTCTCACTCATTTCCTCCTTAACCCCACTCCGCCCCACACACAATTCAGGCCCAGTGACAAGCAATCTGTTCCTAGCAAAGATTATTGGAAAGCAAATTTTTAAAAGAATCCTGCTTTCTTTCATTTTAAAACTGGGATTTAACAATATAACTTTTTCAAATCTCCAGTGTTGCTAAATGGGATTACATTGCTGACAATTTTTTGTCAACCAGATTTATATTAAATATTGTCACTTACTTTTAAAGGACATAGATTTCTTATCAGGAATGCTGAGGTGTCCCTCTCATAGGCTGGTTCTGATGAGGTTAGGAATAAAAAGATAATGCAGCTAACTCAGTGGCTGAAGAAATGGTCCAGTGTGCAAAGATTCAGGACATATCGTTGGGATTCTTCTGGGGCAGAAAAGACCTGTTTAAAACAGGTGGATTTCACATGAACCATAAAGGGAACCATAAATATCCTGCAGGGAGATTTGCTAGTTCTGGTTTGGGAGCCTTTAAACTAGTCGAGGGGGCTAGTGCAAGTGGGAATCCTAAGTAGCAGTAAAAATAGAAAGACAAATAGAGATGGTTCTGAATCAGAAAAGAGTAATTTAATTAGAAAAGGCAGATGAGCAAATCCTAGAATGAGAACTCTGAAGAATTAAACTGCATTTATTTCAATGCAAGGGGTCTCACAGGTAAGGCTGATAACCTCAGGGCATGCATGGGAACATAGGACTGGATGTCATAGCTATTACAGAAACTTGGCTGAGGGAAGGACAGGACTGGCAGCTCAATGTTCCAGGTTTTAGATGCTATAGGAAGGATAGAAAGGGAGGCAAGAGAGGATAGGGAGGGGTGTTTTTGATAAGGGAAAACATTACTAAAGATATTGAGGTTCTATTTAAAAATAAGCAATAATAATAATATAGATAACTGGGATCAAATTAATTTCTTGAGTATTGAGTGTTAGGGGCATTTTTAAGAGGGAAATCAGGACGGTAAAGAGGGGATATGAGATAGCCTTGGCAGATAAGGTTAAGGATAATACAAAGAGATTCTACAAGTATTTCAGAGCAAAAGAACAGCTAGAGAGAGAATAGGGCCCTTAAAGATGCGTTGAACCTTAGGAAATGGGAGAGATACTAAATGAATATTTTGCATCAGTTTTTACTGTGGCGAAAGAAACTGAGGTTAGAGAACTCTGGGAAATAAATATTGATGTTTTGAAAACTTGTTTGCAGTACAGAAGTAGCAGTGCTGGATGTCTTAGAAATTTTAAAGATGGATATAAATCTCCAGGACCTAATCAAGAGTATCCCAGGGCATTGTGTGAAATTGGGGAAAATTTGTGGGGCCCCTAGCAAAGATATTTGTATTATCTACATGCAGGAGTGAGGTATTGAAGGATGGCTAGAGTTGTGCCTTTTATTTAAGAAAGGCTGGAAGGAGAAGTCTGGGAACTGGAAACCTGTGAGCCTGACATCAGTAGTGGGTAAGTTATGGAAATGATCTGGAACGGTAGGGTGTACGTGCATTCAGAGGGGCAAGGACTGATTAGGGATAACCAGCATGGTTTTGTGCAAGGGAACTAGTGTCTCTCAAACTTGATTGAGGTTTTTGAGGAAGTAATCAAAAAGATTGAGGACAGAGAAGTAGACATTTATATGGACATTAGTAAACCCTTTGACAAAGATCCACTAGTTAGTCAAGTTAGATCACATGGGATTCAGGGAGAACTTGCCAATTGGATACAGAATTGGCTTGAAGGTAAGAGACAGGTGGTGATGGAGGGTTGTTTTTTTAGTCTGGAGGCTTGTATGCCACATGGATCAGTAGTGGGTCCACCATTGTTTGTCATTTACGTAAGCGATTTGGATGAGAATATAGATGGCGTGGTTAGTAAGGTTGTGGATGACCCCAAAATTGGTGGTATAGTGGACAGTGAAGAATGTTATTTAAGAGTACATAGAGATCTTGATCAATTGGGTCAATGGGCTGAGGAGTAGCAGATGGAGTCTAATTTGGATAAATGTGTTGTATTTTGGTAAAACAAACAAGGATGGGACTTGCACAATTAATGACCCTGGGTAGTATTGTAGAACAGAGACCTGGGGGTTCGGGAATGTAATTCTTTGAAATGTGTGACGCAGGTAGACAGGGTGGTTAAGATGTTTAGCATGCTTGCCTTTGTTGCTCAGACCTTTTGAGTATAGGAGTTGGGATGCCATGTTGAGGTTGTACAGGACATTGGTAAGGCCTTTTCTGGAATAATGTGTGCATTTCTGGTTGCCTTGCTATGGGAAGGATATTATTGAATTGGAGAGGTTCAGAAGAGATTTACCAGGAAGTTTGCTGGGAATGGGGGTTTGAGTTATAAGGAGAGGCTGGGTAGGCTGAGAATTTTTTCACTGTTAGGAGGTTGAGGGTGACTTTTATAATGGTTTATAAAATTATGAATAGCATGGATAAGATGAATAGCAAGGGTCTTCCCCCTAGGGTGGGGGATTCAAAACTAGGGGTCATATTTTTAAGGTGAGGGGAGAAAGTTTTTAAAAAAGGACTTGAGGGGATACTTTTTTTTTAGTGTTTCATATGTGGAAGACATCGCACATGTCTCCACTGGCTACATCTGCAGGAAATGCACCCAACTCCAGCTCCTTGAAAAACTGTGTTAGGGAATTGGAGCTGGAGCTGGATGAACTATGGATCATTCGGGAGGCTGAGGGGGTAATTGAGAGGAGTTACTGGGAGTTGGTCACTCCTAAAGCTCAGGACAAGGATAGATGGGTTACAGTTAGGGGGAAGGAAAGGGGGCAGACAGACAGACAGTGCAGAGATCCCATGTGGACATTCCCCTCAGCAATAAGTATACCGTTTTGGATACTGTTTGGGGAAGGGGGGGGGAGAGAATGACCTACCAGAGGAAAGCCATAGTAGTCAGTTCTCTGGCACTGAGCCTGACACTGGCAAAGAAAGGAAGGGGGCAGAATAGAAAAGTATTCGTGGTAGGGGACTTGATAGTTAGGGGAATCGACAAGGGATTTTGTGGTCAGGATCAGGATTCCCAGAAGGTATGCTGCCTCCCTGGTGCCAGGGTCCGGGACGTCTCCGATCGGGTGTATAAGGCTCTAAAAGGGGAAGGCGAACAGCCAGAAATCGTGTTACATATTGGCACTAATGATATAGCCAGGAATAGGATCAAGGATCTAAAAAGTGATTTCAGGGAGTTAGGATGGAAGCTGCAAAGCAGGACAAACAGAGTAGTGTTCTCTAGTTTACTACCGATGCCACGAGATAGCGAGGCGAGGAACAGGGAGCGGGCACAGCTTAACACGTGGCTGCGCAGCTGGTGTATGAGGGAGGGCTTCAGATCTGTAGATAATTGGGATGCCTTCTGGGGAAGGTGGGACCTGTACAAAAAGGACGGGTTGCATCTGAACTGGAAGGGGACCAATGTCCTGGATGGAAGGTTTGCTCGAGTAGTTCGAGAGGGTTTAAACTAGTATGGCAGGGTGGTGGGAACCTGCGCTGTATACTGGGAGGTGAGAGTTGATGCAGATGAGGCAATAGCAAGAGGTAGACCAGCTAGTGGAAAGGATTTTCCTGGGAAGGAATCAAGGGATCAGTTAAGGTGTGTTTGCTTTAACGCAAGGAGTATCAGGAATAAAAGTATCAGGAATGGTCAAAGAAAGAGTAGGGATAGAATAGGAACTTGTGTGTGGAGTCTGAGGTGGTAGGGGAAGCCCTAAATGAGTTTTTTGATTCTGTCTTTAAGAAAGAAACAAATTTTGTAGTGAATGAAACCTTTGAAGAGCAGGTGTGCATGCTGTAATGGATAGAGATAGAGGAAGCTGATGTGCTGAAAATTTTGTCAAACATTAAGATTGACAAGTCACCAGGCCCTGACCAGATTTGTCCTCTGCTGTTTTGGGAAACAAGAAATTCAATTGCTTCGCCACTTGCGAAGATCTTTGCATTCTCGCTCTCCACTGGAGTCGTATCTGAGGACTGGAGAGAGGCATATATAATTCCTCTCTTCAAGAAAGGAAATAGGGAAGTCCCCGGCAATTACAGACCAGTAAGTCTCACATCTGCCGTCTGCATGGTGTTAGAAAGGATTCTGAGGGATAGGATTTATGACCATCTGGAAGAGCATGGCTTGATTAAATGCAGTCAACACGGCTTTGTGAGGGGCAAGTCATGCCTCACAAACCTTATCGAGTTCTTTGAGGATGTGACTAGAAAAGTTTGAGGGTCGAGCTGTGGATGTGGTGTATGTGGACTTCAGCAAGGCATTTGATAAGGCTCCCCGTGGTAGGCTCATTCAGAAGGTCAGGAGGAATGGGATACAGGGGAACTTAGCTGTCTGGATACAGAATTGGCTGGCCAACAGAAGACAGCGAGTGGTAGTAGAAGGAAAATATTCTGCCTGGAAGTCAGTGAGTGGTGTTCCACATGGCTCTGTCCTTGCGCCTCTACCTTTTGTAATTTTTATTAATGACTTGGATGAGGGGGATTGAAGGATGGATCAGCAAGTTTGCAGACGACACAAAGGTTGGAGGTGTCGTTGACAGTATAGAGGGCTGTTGTAGGCTGCAGCGGGACATTGACAGAATGCAGAGATGGGCTGAGAGGTGGCAGATGGCGTTCAACCTAGATAAATGCGAGGTGATGCATTTTGGAAGGTCGAATTTGAAAGCTGAGTACAGGATTAAGGATTGGATTCTTGGCAGTGTGGAGGAACAGAGGGATCTTGGTGTGCAGGTACATAGATCCCTTAAAATGGCCACCCAAGTGGACAGGGTTGTTAAGAAAGCATACGGTGTTTTGACTTTCATTAACAGGGGGATTGAGTTTAGGAGTCATGAGATCTTGTTGCAGCTCTATAAAACTTTGGTTAGACCGCACTTGGAATACTGCGTCCAGTTCTGGTTGCCCTATTATAGGAAAGATGTGGATGCTTTGGAGAGGGTTCAGAGGAGGTTTACCAGGATGCTGCCTGGACTGGAGGGCTTATCTTCTGAAGAGAGGTTGACTGAGCTCGGACTTTTTTCATGGAGAAAGGAGGAGGAGAGGGAACCTAATTGAGGTATACAAGATAATGAGAGGCATAGATAGAGTTGATAGCCAGAGAGTATTTCCCAGGGCAGAAATGGCTAACATGAGGGGTCATAGTTTTAAGCTGGTTGGAGGAAAGTATAGAGGGGATGTCAGAGGCGGGTTCTTTAAACAGAGAGTTGAGAGAGCATGGAATGTGTTGCCAACAGCAGTTGTGGAAGCAAGGTCATTGGGGATATTTAAGAGACTGCTGGACATGCACATGGTCACAGAAATTTGAGGGTGCATACATGAGGATCAATGATCAGCACAACATCGTGGGCTGAAGGGCCTGTTCTGTGCTGTACTGTTCTATGTTCTATATGTGGAATGAACTGCTTGAAGAAATGATGGATACAGGTACAATTATAACACTTAAAAGGCATTTGGATATGTGCATGAATAGGAAGGATTTGGAGGGATATAGGCCAAATGTAGGCAAGGGTGGCTAGTTTAGTTTAGGAACATGGTTGATATGGACTAGTTGAACCAAAGGATCTGTTTCCATGCTATATAACTCTGAATCTAGGGTAGCTTTTATTAGAACATCAATTAGCAGGCTTTGAAGGAAATAAGTGAGAATATATTCTGAATCAGTTATTTGGAAGGGGTATCACTGAAGATTAACATGTATCTCTTAAAGATTTGTGTGCTTTTGTTTTGAAGATGCTGAGTGTCACTGGGTAGACACAGTTGCCAATCGGAGGAGAAAGACTTTCTGCAGCAAAGTGGAAGGATATGGGAGCATCTGCAGCTGTAAGGATCCAGCACCGATTGAATTTAACCCTGAGCCTGTAAGTTTCCTTCTCTTTTAACTGCTTTGTTCCCTGATGTTTTCACCATTATTAGTCAATCTTTCAGTTGGTTCCATGCAATTGTTATGCATGAAATGGACTTTCTTAGATGACTACCTCAATTACTGCTGGTCTTGATGGGATTGGTCAGATTTTTTTTCAGTGAGTTGCTGGTCATCTTGTTGGATTTCCTGATCAGCATCAGTAGTTGTCTTAGCAAATACTTTCATTCAAAACTCTTGAGAAATTCCCTGTAATATATGTCATCAGATAGTCATTGTTTGAATAGGTAGGTGTGACAGTGGATTAAAACAGTGACTTTACTGAAAACAGAACTGCCATCAATGCATGAGCTGTTACTGTAGACAGGCACGTTTCATCTAACTTGGAGCAATTTTGTCTTTCACGCTTTCTCTTTTTTTTCTATCATCTCTTTCTCTTGCCTTTCTGTGTTTTAAAGGAAGCATGTCCATAATCTAACAACTCTGGGAATCCAGAGGAAATTTGTCAGCATGACCCTGAACCCTCCACCCTGATGTTACAGTTGGTTTAAACATAGTTCTTGAACTTTTCCATTGTTTTTACCAGATGCCTATCTTCAGATCAGTTTCATGATGTTTGCTTAGCCTGTGATAATCTTGCAGCATGTACAGTTCCTCAGTTATTTTTCTCTTGTTCCCATCAAGTGAACTCTCTGAAGCGAATTGAGCTCCACTGATGGCCAGCTCTGCTGTTCTAATTTACAGCCTTGGACTTTGAATTGCTACACTATACTAGTTCCAAGACTTCATGAAATACTTTGGCAGTGTGTTGTAGCATTAGCAAAAAGAGTGTCATTTGTATGTTGCTAAAATATCAAGTTTTAATCATGCTTCATGTGGCAGCATAAAAGAAGGTAAATGCTAAAAGAGAGGCTTGCCAGACCAAGTTATTTCTCTGGCAATGTCAGGATGGCATTGAGCCTGACCTTACAGCAGGTCAGCTACAGGGTGTGTTTGTGGCAAGAGATCGGGTGACTAATCCATGCTTTCTGTTACTGAGACGCACAGAAACAATAAGAAAGCGATGTAAGATTGATCTATTCAGGTAAAACATGAGCATTTGGAAATCAAGAGGGGAATTGATAATTTTAATACAAGCTAAAATATCACAACTGTTGCAGATTACCATCTGGTGAAATTTGAATTCCAGTTTACTTCAGTACTTGAAGTAAATTTGAATGTTATGCTTTATTTTCACAGTTAAAAGATAACAAGGTTTATGATGTTCCGGTGGCAGTGATAGCTGGTAACAGACCTAACTACCTTTACAGGTGAGATGTGAGGTTCAACATATGAATAACAATGTTACTTTTGGATATACAGCAAGTCTGCAACGTGAGGTATTACACCTTTTTTGCATGCTTATTGAATGAATGGTGTTTTGTTGTACCGTTGTTTCATATTCCATTCAAGGTCAAAGTTGGTAATTGCTTTTTGCAAAGTAAAGCTAATATCCTGGGGAAACAAACATTTGTATCTATTTTTGTAGAATCATTTGACTTGTTTTTCACACTGCAATAGTAAAAATTTATCTTTACCAAAATAGTTTCCTGGCAAGAGATTACCTTGATCAGCTCTGAACATAAGACCATAAGACATAGGAGCGGAAGTAAGGCCATTCGGCCCATCGAGTCCACTCCGCCATTCAATCATGGCTGATGGGCATTTCAACTCCACTTACCCGCATTCTCCCCGTAGCCCTTAATTCCTTGTGACATCAAGAATTTATTTCTGCCTTGAAGGCATTTAGTGTCCCCGCCTCCACTGCACTCTGTGGCAATGAATTCCACAGGCCCACCACTCTCTGGCTGAAGAAATGTCTTCGCATTTCTGTTCTGAATTTACCCCCTCTAATTCTAAGGCTGTGCCCACAGGTCCTAGTCTCCTCGCCTAACGGAAACAATTTCCTAGCATCCACCCTCTCCAAGCCATGCATTATCTTGTAAGTTTCTATTAGATCTCCCCTTAATCTTCTAAACTCCAATGAAAACAATCCCAGGATCCTCAGCCGTTCCTCATATGTTAGACCTACCATTCCAGGGATCATCCATGTGAATCTCCGCTGGACACGCTCCAGTGCCGGTATGTCCTTCCTGAGGTGTGGGGACCAAAACTGGACACTCCAAATGGGGTCTAACCAGAGCTTTATAAAGTCTCAGTAGCACAACGGTGCTTTTATATTCCAACCCTCTTGAGATAATTGACAACATTGCATTAGCTTTCTTAATCACGAACTCAACCTGCATGTTTACCTTTAGAGAATCCTTGACGAGCACTCCCAGATCTCTTTGTACTTTGGCTTTACGAATTTTCTCACCGTTTAGAAAGTAGTCCATGCTTGTATTCTTTTTTCCAAAGTGCAAGACCCCTCATTTGCTCACATTGAATTCCATCAGCCATTTTCTGGACCACTCTTCCAAACTGTCTAGATCCTTCTGCAGCCTCCCCACTTCCTCAGTACGACCTGCCTGTCCACCTAACTTTGGATCATTGGCAAACTTCACTAGAATGCCCCCAGTCCCTTCATCCAGATCATTAATATATAATGTGAACATCTGTGGCCCCAACACTGAACCCTGTGGGACATCGCTTGTCACCAGCTGCCATTCCTAAAAATAACCTCTTATCCCAACACTCTGCCTTCTGTCAGACAGCCAATCCTCAATCCATCCCAGTAGCTCACCTCCAACACCATGGGCCCTCACCTTGCTCAGCAGTCTCCCTTGTGGCACCTTATCAAAGGCCTTTTGGAAGTCTAGGTAGACCACATCCACTGGGTTTCCCCGGTCTAACCTACTTGTCACCTCTTCAAAGACCTGCCCTTATTAAATCCATGTTGACTTGTTCTAATCCGACCCTGCTCTTCCAAGAATTTAGAAACCTCATCCTTACTGATGGATTCTAGAATTTTACCAACAACCGAGGTTAGGCTAATTGGCCTATAATTTTCCATCTTTTGTCTTGATCCTTTCTTGAACAAGGGGGTTACAACAGCGATCTTCCAATCATATGAGACTTTCCCTGACTCCAGTGACTTTTGAAAGATCTCAACCAATGCCTCCGCTATTTCCTCAGCCACCTCCCTCAGAACTCTAGGGTGTAGCCCATCGGGGCCAGGAGATTTATCAATTTTAAGACCTTTTAGCTTTTCTAGCACTTTCTCTTTTGTAATGGCAACCATGCTCAACTCAGCCCCCTGACTCCCTTTAATTGTTGGGATATTACTCATGTCTTCCACTGTGAAGACTGACGCAAAGTACTTATTAAGTTTTCCAGCTATTTCCTTATCTCCCATCACTAGGCTTCCACCATCAGTTTGAAGTGGCCCAATGTCTACTTTTGCCTGTCGTTTGTTTCTTATGTATTGAAAGAAACTTTTACTATCATTTCTAATATTACTGGCGAGCCTACCTTCATATTTGATCCTCTCCTTCCTTATTTCTCTCTCCTGTTTGTTTTTGTAGCCTTCCCAGTCTTCTGATTTCTCAGTGCTCTTGGCCACTTTATAGGATCTCTCTTTTTCTTTGATAGATTTCCTGACTTCCTTTGTCAGCCATGTCTGTCTAATCCCTCCCTGGATAATCTTTCTCTTCTTGGGGATGCATTATAACTTCCAAACAGCATTGCGAGCTTAGTTGGCATAGTCACTGGAACATGGATATGACGTTGGCTGTATATTGTAAGAAAAGTGTTTTTTTTTAAACCAAGCACAATAGTAAACATAGGATCTGATAAAGAAGTAAAAATCATTTGTGCAATTGAAAAATTCCAAAACGACTGAGACTGTCTAAAGCATACACAAATTGTCCACCTAGATTGTTATGTGCAAAAGCAAATGGAAATAAAGCCATCGTCTTATTTGTCACATCACTAATATAATTAGAATCCTTTGTACCCAGAGTACTTGTGGATATTGCATAGAATTCTACAAGGGTGCCTGAGGAAAGACTTGTGTAAACAATGTTTATTAAAGTTCTGCTTTCATTGTGATTCTCAGAAAACTACAAGATCTATTCATCAAAATGGTATCTGAATAAGTAATCTGGAAATAATTGCCTCTAATTAGGAGGCAAAAAGGCAATTTAGTAAGATTTTATACTGAATATTTTAATGGGGGTGGATTGGAAAGAACAATATTCCCCACTTTGGATTCAAAATCAGGGGTCATCAAGTTAAAATTGCTGTGATAATTTTCTGTATGCAGCTCTGAATGCTTTGGCATGGGAAGTTGAGGCAGAGATTATTACTTTTTGAGGGAAAATAACAATTTGCATTAGAAGGAAGATTCAGGGAAATGGGAGTTTTTCTGCATTGTTTTGGTGGAAAGCCAGACACCGATGTTTGCCTTTTGTGCTGTAAACTTCAATGGGTCTGAGTAAATGGTAAGAAATAATTTTCCATTTATTGATCTCTCTATATGCCTATAAATTTATTTACTGACCTAATGAAGAGCTGATAAGCGTTAATAACCAGTCTGGAATCCAACATTTATTTTCCTGCAGAATGTTGCGTTCACTGCTGTCTGCTCAGGGTGTGAACCCAGAAATGATTGTTGTCTTCATAGATGGTTACTATGAGGTGAGATGTTATTAGATTTTTAAAAGTTATCTGTACAAAAAGCAAATCCTATTACTAAACGTGAAATAACTGTGTTATAACTGGGCTAAATTATCTGTAATATTGATTTGGGTGACATTTTAGAAGATAACTATTATTACACTTAATCTGTCAGGTGAAAATACAAATAAAACAAAATCATCATATAGTTTGTCACATCAATGAAACTATATGATTTGAATCCTATTTGGAAGAAAAAACCCATGTGTTAAAAATTGAATATTTGTTTGTTCCTGTTTGGCAAGCAGGTATTTGTATCTCCTCTAATCCAGAGCTATTTCCTCAATGTGTAGTTCATAGTGTCTCCACAAATATTATTCATGTTTTTGTACCTTTTTTTTGGTACGTGTATGGAATGAGCTGCCAGATGAAGTGGTGGAGGCTGATACAATTGCAACATTTATGTGGCATTTGGATGGGTATATGAATCGGAAGGGTTTGGAGGGATATGGGCTGGATGCTAGCAGGTGGGACTAGATTGGGTTGGGATATCTGTTGGATGGGTTGGACCGAAGGTTCTGTTTCCATGCTGTACATCTCTATGACTCTCTTTAACAGAGAATGACTTCTGATACACCTACAAACATTTCTACTTGTTTTCCTGTTCTTTGGAAAGTGCTTGGATGTTGATGTCCTGGCCAACAGCTAACAGGAGAGAGAGAGAGAAAGAGACAAAGATCAGTGTTCTTTCAAATCACACTTGTTTCTGGACTGTTGGGCTATTCAAGCATACAAGGGGGCAGGAGAAAAAGAAAGCTATTCTGTCAAGCCTGCTATATTATGATGGCCTCATACTGAGGAACTTCACACCCAACATCACCACACGCATGTGACATCTTGAGAGAAAGAGAGAGAGACAAATAAACTAAAGGGGAAAAAAGAAGGGAAAAAAACTCTTGAAAATTCTTCTGTCTTGGAATCTATAGGAATGGTAGAGAGTGAGACCGCTGAAAGAACAGCAAAAAATCTTGACCACACAGGGTAGGGAGGGTAGGCAGAAGTAGGAGAGAGAGTATTATGAAACAAATCAATAAAGAAAATCGAGGAGTGGGAAATGCCAACAGCCAGAGGTGGAAGAGCACAGATATTTGAAGGTTGAGAAAATTTAGAATGGTGAAGCAATGGCGGGATTTGTATAGACAAATAAGAATTTTTGATATTGGAGACTACCGGTGATTGAAATCTGGAATGTAATACCTCACTGTGGTGAAGGCAGGCTCAGGTGAGGCATTTAAGAGGGAATTGAATTGTTCTCAGAAAACGCAAGATTGTGCAGGATTATGTCAAGAAGGCAGGGAAATGTTGCATTTGGACAGTGGGTACAAACAGGTTGGGCTGAATGGCCTCCAATTCTCCAACTGTTCTATGATTCTATAATTATAAAGACCACATTCAAGCCTTAAAAAAAGTGTTCTTAAAATGATTTGCTACTTTTGTGTATATTCAAATCTGTTTCACGGTTTTACTGCATACTTTTCTTGATCAGGAGCCAATGGATGTGGTGGAGCTCTTTGGCCTTAAAGGCATTCAACACACACCCATTAGTATTAAGAATGCTCGAGTCTCTCAGGTATGAATTTCACATTTCTATAATCTGGCTGGCTTCTGGGTTTTACCACATTATCTTTACCACACGTGCTAGCAACGCGTGGCTAGAATTCTTTTTCTCAGTAATACTGTTGTCTGATTGATAGCTTAAAGGTCAAAAGACTTATCTAGAAGTTACAAATATAAAAGTTGGATTACATCAGTAACTAAGGTCCATTTGATGAATTTGAACAAAAGTTTTAAATGAGCATTTAAATTGCATTGGAATAGAATAATTTTTCATGGATGAAGTGGTCACTGTGATTTTTAAAAAAAATGACTGTTGAATTCTGAATAACATAGAATCTAAGCAGGGGTAGGCCATTTGGGCAGTTGAGTCTGCTCAGCAATTCAGTATGACCATGTCTGATCCTCTATCTCATTGCCAGATTCCTGATTTCTCCCCAGACCCTTTCATGCCTTTTAATATCTAAAACATTATCTATCGCTTTCTTGAATGTATTCAGTGACTTGGCCTCCCGTGGTATAGAATTCCACAGGTTCCCTAAGCTTCAAGTGAAAGCAATTATCCTCATTTCAGTCCTAATTGGCCTACTTTATATCCCGAGACAGACATAAGACAGAGTGTTTTATGGTCCCCTAACAATATATTTGAAGGCAAAGGGTCATTAAATTCTTGGTAGGTTTCCTGCCTCCTTGAACCTAATTTGATCCATTTCCAATTTTACTGGATGTTAGTGGAAGAGGTTTACAGAACCTACCTGTTCTGGCCCCATTTGACATGTTTTGCTTTGGTTTCCACAAAATAGTCTGTCACCGAAATACAAGTGTGCTATGTTGCAGATTTTCTTTTAACAATAAAACAGAAGTTTATTAACCAAAAGTAATGAACATCAAATAGAATAAAACCAAGTTTTTTTTACTTGGAACACAAATTTTGAAGACTTCTAAATACACCGAAAAAATATAATTCTGTTAGTTCTAAAACAAATTCCCAAAAAGAAAAATTCTTGTCACAGTACTCAAACACCCTTCACGTAGTACTGAGACACTTACCTTAAGACAATCATGGTATTAGGAAATTATGACTTTAATTTCTTGACTGGAACCACTGATAGCTGCTTCTTGGAGCTGTCATATATCTGAGCACAAGCGCACTTGGCATCAAGTGACATCTATAGGGTTTTATCCCAACACTTCTGGATGTTACTTTATAATAACCTAGTTTTTCTATAATATTCCAATCTCAGGAGCACTACTGTAGATGACCGCCACCATCCAAGGACCTCTTCAAACTGCCCAAAACAAAATTAAAATCGAAGTCTCTTCCTTTTTAAATCAAAGTCTAGAAGTTTCTGACAGATCTTAAAGCAAAATGGTTTACCTTGCCAGATGTAAAATATCCCAAGGTGAACAAAAGCCTGTTAGTGCTGCCAAACTCTGTCTCAAACTACTGTAATGAAATCACTGTGGCTACAGAAATACTTTAACTATTCAGTTGTGCACAAAACCAATATGTCATAGGATAGGTTGGGCATGTTATGCGAATCTTGCATGACCAGGGATGTTATGATATTTGATCAGAAAAAAAAGTAAATGTACATTGGGTCTAGGAGGATGGGAACTGATAATGTTCTTGAACTATATAAGGAAAGTAGGAAAGAGCCTAAATAAGGAATTAGAGCTAAAAGAGATCATGAAATGTTGTTAGCAAACAGGATTAAGGAGAATCCCAAGGTTTTTTTATACATACAGAAAAAGCAAGAGGGTAGCCATTGAAAGGCTTGGCCCACTCAAGGACCAAGGAGGAAATCAATGCGTAGAGCCAGAAGAGGTAGGTGAGGTCCTAAATGAATACTTTTTGTCGGTATTCACCAAAGAGAAGGAATTGTTTCAGGCTGATCTCTGGGAGGGGAATGTTGAGTTTCTAAGCCGAGTTACTGTTGAAAAGGAAGAGGTGTTGTGTGTCTTAAAAAGTACTAAGGTAGATTAGTTCCTGGGTCCTGATGGGATCTATCCCAGAATATTTAGGGAGGCAAGAGAACAGATTGCTGAAGCATTGACAGACATCTTTGTATCCTCTTTGGCCATAGGTGAGGTCCCAGAAGACTAGAGAATAGCCAATGTTGTCCCATTGTTTAAGAAGGGTAGCAGAGATAATCCTGGAAGTTATAGGCATGTGAGTTTCATGGTGGTGGTAGATTAACTATTGGAAAAGATTCTCCGGGACAAGACCATTTAGAAGCAATGGACTTATTAGTAATAGACAGGATGGTTTTGAGGCAAGATCGTGCCTCATGATCTCAATTGAGTTTTTTGCGAAGGTGACGAAGGTGATTGAGGGAAAAGCAATTGGTGTTGTCTACATGAACTTTAGTAAAGTCTTTGACAAGGTCCCTCATGGCAAACCTGTACAAAAGGGGAAGTCACATGGTATCAAGGGTGAGCTGGCAAGATGAGTACAGAACTGGCTTAGCCATAGGAGACAGAGGGTAGCAGTGGAAGAATGCTTTTTGGAATGCAGGGATGTGACGAGTGCTGTTCCAAAGGGATCAGCTCTGGGACTTCTGTTTACCATGATCCTCATAAATGGTTTGGAGGAAAACATAGATGGTAAGTTTGCAGATGACACAAAGATTGGTGGAGTTGTGGATAGTGAGGATGATTGTCAGAGGATACAGCAAGGTATAGATCAGATGGAGGCATGAGCAGGAAAATAGCAGATGGAGTTTAGTCTGGACAAATGAGTGATGCATTTTGGAATGTCACGTACAGTGGAAGTTAAGTATAGGAGAATTGATATGCAGAGAGATCTGGGTGTGCAGGTCCACAGAGCACTGAAAGTGTTGGGCAATTAGGTAAGATAGGAGAGAGGACTGCAGATGCTGGAGATCAGAGCAGAAAATGTGTTGCTGGAAAAGTGCAGCAGGCCAGACAGCATCCAAGGAGCTGGAGAATTGACGTTTCGGGCATGAGCCCTTCTTCAGGAATTCCTGACCTGTGCTTTTCCAGCAACTAGGTAAGGTAGTAAAGAAAAAGGGCAGTGGCATGCTTGCCTTTATTGGAAGGGGCATTGGGTATAAGGAGAAGGTGAGGACTGCAAATCGGATTCGAAACGCATGGTGCTGGAAAAGCCCAATAAATCAGGCAGTATCCGAGGAGCAGGAGAATCGATGTTTCGGGCATAAGCCTTCATCAGGAATGTGATGAAGGTCTTATGCCTGCAACGTCAATTCTTCTACTCCTTGGATGCTGCCTGACCTGCAATGCTTTTCCAGCGCTATCCTTTTCAGCCCTGCATTCAGTATAAGGATAGACAAGTTATGCTGCAGCTTTATGGAACTTTTGTTAGGCCATACTTAGAATGTTGTGTACAGTTCTGGTCACCACATTACCAGAAGGATGTGGATGCTTTGGAGAGGGTACAGAGGAGTTTACCAGAATGTTCCCTGGTATGGGGGATCTTAGCTATGACAAAAGGTTGGATAGACTGGGCTTGTTTTCACTGGAACACTGGAGGTTGAGAGGCGACCTTCTAGAAGTTTATAAGATTGTGAATGGCATGGATAGAGTGGAAAGTATGAGGCTTTTTCCCAGAATGGAAAGGTCAATTACTAGGGGACACAGTTTCAAGGTGTGAGGGGGGGACGTTTAAAAGGGATGTGCGAGGCAAGTTTTTCGCAGAGTGGTGAGTGCCTGGAACATGTTGCCAGAGGAGGTGATGAATGCAGACAATTCAAGAAGCACCTGAATAAATACGTGAATAGGAAGGAATAGAGAGATGCAGCTCATGTAAATGAAGGCAGTTTTAGTATGGAAGGGCAAAACGTGGTGGTGTAGGCTTGGAGTGCTGAAGGGCTGTATTTTTCTTTTTCTTCTTTGTTCTTTGTCATGAACCCAAAATTAAAGTAAATACTGTATCGCAATATAGATTATTTACAAAGTTTGTGAGAAGATTTGTAGCTTGGGTGCTCGTTGTTGTGATTCTGTTCGCCGAGCTGGGAATTTGTGTTGCAGACATTTCGTCCCCTGTCTAGGTGACATTCTCAGTGCTTGGGAGCCTCCTGTGAAGCGCTTCTGTGATCTTTCCTCTGGCATTTAAAGGAGGCTTCACAGGAGGCTCCCAAGCACTGAGGATGTCACCTAGACAGGGGACAAAACGTCTGCAACACAAATTTCCAGCTCGGCAAACAGAACCACAACAGACTATTTACAATTTTGGCACTAACTCATTGCACTCAATCTCCCCCAAAATCTCTGCGTGTATATTTTTTGCATTATCCAGTAGTGCTCCAATGACTCAGCCCATGGTACATGTTCAGGGACAGAGTGGGGTGTGGCTGCCCAAATGGGGATACCCGACTCGAGCAGGAAAGTCGGAGGGGATGCCTCCAACACCGACCTCTTGTCGCGATCTGGAGCTGCTTCATCCTTCACATGATGTTAACACCATGAGTCCCCCTTCCCTTCAGTACCTACTACAACAGCCTGGCCCTATAGAATTGGATTCTTTGGCTTGGTAGTCTGGTTGTGGTCCCAGCAGTGGGACGACTGTGCTGCTGGCTGATCAGACAATCAACATTCTTCAGCTTAGGAAGCTTATTTAAAAAAATGTTGCTCTTGGTTTTCTTTGATATTACTTCTGTCCAGCCAGGTTTCTGTATCCACTACCTGCATCAATTAAACCATCAGTGATGTGAAATATTACAATTAATAAATGTTTTTTTGAATTTGTATCACTTCAGTATTATATCTCTTTTTGTATATACAGCACTACAAAGCCAGTTTGACTGCTACATTTAATTTACATCCGGTAAGCAATGAAATACGTATGAGTTTGCTTTCTTTTTAAAAATGAGAAATGGTGTATTTCCCTTCTATTAATATTTCAGCAGTGCTGTTTAACATTTCATTTGTATTTAAGGAATTAGTTTTCATCAACTGTTGGTCTTTAATATAGGACAAAACTGTAGAAGTGTGCACCACATCTAGGCAAACTCTTCTGTTCAATGGACTCTATGCTCCATTCCCTTACTACATTTAAGAATAAAATCCTCACTCTCTCAGTATTTTTAAATTGATGATCTCTCATCACTGAATTCTGAGTTTTTTTTAAATTAATTAAAACACTGAGGCTGAGATTTGGTGCTCTGGACACTAAGTGATGGGATGGACTTTTTCAGAGGCTGATTCCTCAGCCCACAATGAGGGAGCTTGCTGGATCACACTGCAAGCAGCTACTTAAGAGCAGACGGTGCGTTTCTTGGCAAATCACAAGCCCTGCCTCACCAAAGAGTTGCTGGTAGCTTCAGGCTCCTAGAGATTGTTGCTGGAGGCACAAGTGCCAGGGAATCCAGTGGTGAGAAGGAAGGTAGTTTTCCTTTGCGCCTCAGTGAATTGGGGTGTCGCAGATAAATGCGGTGACCCCAACCTAGCAGGCCGGCTGCCTTCTGGTAAGAAATATATGAAATAGAAGCAGAAATAGACCTTTCAGCCCTTTTGAAGTTGCTCTGCTATTCAATAAGCTCAGTACTTATCTGTTTCAGTTTTCAAGTTTCACATTTCCATCAATCTTAATAACCCTTAATTCCCTTGCCTAACAAAAATTGGTCTGCATCATTCTTGAACACATTCAATGTCTCCAGCTTCACCGCCTTCTGAGGCAGAGAGTTTCAAAGTGACTTGACCATTTTCTTGTCAGCTCTGTCTTGAAGTCCCTAATTTTAAAACTATGCCCCTGAAGTTCAGGACTCACTTACAAATGGAAATACTATTTCCATGTCCAGTTTGTCAAGACCATTCAGGATCTACACTTCATTCAAGTCACCCCTCATTCTTCAGCACTTGAGTAGGAGCAAATCCTGTCCATCCAATGTGTCCTCATGAGACATCTCAATCATTTCTAGTTATCAATCCAATTAATCTCATCTGAAGCACCAACAGAGCATTTGTGTCCTCCTTGAAGAAGCAAGACCAAAACAGTCCACTGGATTTTGGGTTTATGATCTCATCAAACCCCATTTATACTTGAAGCAAGAAACTCTGGGAAGGTGGGTAATCAGGTTAGTAACAGTTTTGAATCCTTAAAGGATGGAGATTGACCACTTTTAGACCCTTAAAGGTCTAATTTTTGCATTTCTACTGCAAAAATTACAGAGGTATGGCATTGAGGGTGCATTAGAGGTTTGGATTAGGAATTGGCTGGCTGGAAGGAGACAGAGGGTAGTAGTTGATGGTAAAGGTTAATCTTGGAGTGCAGTTACTAGCGGTGTTCCACAAGGATCTGTTTTGGGACCATTGCTGTTTGTCATTTTTATAAATGACCTGGAGGGGGAGCTTGAAGGCTGGGTGAGCAAGTTTGCGGATGGTACGAAAGTCGGGTGAGTGGTGGACAGCGAAGAAGGATGTGGCAGGTTACAGCGGGATTTGGATAAGTTGCAGAGCTTGCCAGAAAGGTGGCAAATGGAGTTCAATGTAGCTAAGTGTGAAGTCATTCACTTTGGTAGGAGTAACAAGAAGATGGATTACTGGGCTAATAGTAGGCTACTTGGTAGTGTGGATGAGCAGAGGGATCTTGGTGTCCATGTACACAGATCTCTGAAAGTTGCCACCCAGGTAAATAGTGCTGTGAAGAAGGCATATGGTGTACTGGGCTTTATTGGTAGAGGAATTGAGTTCCAGAGTCCTGAGGTCATGTTGCAGTTGTATAAGACTCTGGTGCGGCCTTATCTGGAGTATTGTGTACAGTTTTGGTCGCCATACTATAGGAAGGATGTGGAGGCACTGGAACAGGTGCAGAGGAGGTTTACCAGGATGTTGCCTGGCATGGTAGGAAGATCGTATGAGGAAAGGCTGAGGCACTTGGGGCTGTTCTCATTGGAGAAAAGAAGGTTTAGGGGCGATTTGATAGAGGTGTACAAGATGATTAGGGGTTTAGATAGGGTTGACAGTGAGAACCTTTTTCCGCGTATGGAGTCAACTGTTACTAGGGGACACAGCTTTAAATTAAGGGGAGGTTGGTATAGGACAGATGTTAGGGGTAGATTCTTTTCTCAGCGGGTTGTGAGTTCATGGAGTGCCCTGCCAGTAGCAGTGGTGGACTCTCCCTCTTTATGGTCATTCAAGTGGGCATTGGATAAGCATATGGAGGTTATTGGGCTAGTGTAGGTTAGGTAGGCTTTGGTCTGCGCAACATCGAGGGCCGAAGGGCCTGTACTGCGCTGTATTTTTCTATGTTTCTATGTTCTAAGTCAATGGTCTCCAATGGACCTTCTCACTCTACATGTAATTCCTGAGCTAGTGAGAAGAGGACAAATAACTTTCCAGGGCCAACTCATCCAATTATTGCTATTCTTACCACTTTCCAGGGAGGGATAATAACATTTGTCATTTTCAAATCTGTATATCTTCTTGGCCTTGTGTGCACCATGGATATAGTACAACCAAATTAAATCCCCTCATTGCGATGGTTCGTTTGTGCTGTATGGTCTGTGTGCATGTGCCTTTCTATAGTAATGGCCCAAATTTCTGTACTCTCCTCTGTGGCATAACCAGAGTTGGGTAGTTTCATGAACCTGCAAGAGAACTTTCAGTGAACCATATTTTTAAGCCATTAGATAATTATACTTATTCAAAACATACTCCTATTCTTTGTTTTTCCATATCACCTTACACTTGTCCAAGTAATTTTATACCGTTTTTGCCTATTTGCCTGTTCTGCATTATCTGCTCTCCATTGTGTTGTGCCCTACAGTGTCTAGTAACAATTGCATCACAGAGCATGGAAGCAGACCCTTCCATCTAACTCATCCATGCTGATGAGGTATCCTTAAACTGAAATAGTTTCATTTGCCTGTGTTTAGCCCATTTCCCTCTAAACCCTTCCTATTCATGTACCCATCCAAATGTCTTTTAAATCTTATAAATGTACCCACCTCTACCACTTCCTCTGGTAGCTTGTTCCATACACACACCACCCTGTGAAAAAGTTCCTCCTCTGGTCCCTTTTAAATCTTTCACCTCTCACCTTAAACCTATGCCTTCTAGTTCTGAACTCCCCCCCCCCCCCCCCCCCCCCCCCCCCCCCCACTCCGGGGGTGGAGGGAAAGGTGGTGAGGTGGGAAGACCTTGTGATTTTATAAAGCTCTGTAAGGTCAACCCACTCCAGAGGAAATAGATCCTCTTCTATCCAGCCTCTCCTTATAACTCAGACCCTCCAGTCCCGGCAACATCCCTGTAAATTTTTATGCACCCTTTTCAGTTTCACAACTTCTTTCCTATACCAGGGCGACCAGAGTTGTATGCAATATTCTAAAAGTGGCTTTACAATATCTTGTTCAGACGAAATATATTGTTCCAACTCACATACTCAGTACTCTGACCGATAAAGGCAAGCGTGCCAAATGCACTATTGTCTATCTGCGACACCACTTTGAAGGAACTATGCACCTGCACCCTTAGGTCTCTCTGTTTCATAATATTCCTCAGGGCTACCATTAAATGTATAAATCCTGATCTGGTTTGTCTTACTAAAATGCAATACCTCGCATTTGTCTAAAGCATTTCATCTCTTCTGACCTCCCTGTCTGGGAGGCAGCATATGGAAACTGTTTGGATCTGCGACAGATTTGCTGAATGAAACCATCTGCCACTCCTTTGCCTGTTAGCCTAGATGATCAAGATCCTGCACCCCACTTGTCCGCAGTGGTAGTTTGGCGCATTGACCTCTACACCACTGTAGCCAGGCGCCAACTCGAAGACATCTCCATCTACCGCCACCGTGACCATGATCTCACCCCTCCTCCTCCATTCCCCGCCCCTCCCCACAGTCACCAAACTATCACCTCAGGAGATCTCCCACCCACAGCTTCCAATCTCGTAGTCCAGGAACCCCACACCACCCGATTCTACCTCCTTCCCAAGATCCACAAGCCTGACCACCCCAGCTGACAATTTGTCTCAGCCTGCTTCTGCCCCACCGAATTCATCTCCACATACCTCCATACTGTCTTATCCCCCTGGTCTAGGAACTCCCCACATATGTTTGGGACACCACCAATTGTCCCCTAATGCCTCATCTTCACCATGGAGATCCAGTCCCTCTACACCTCCATCTTCCATGACCAGGGCCTCCAAGCCCTCAGTTTCTTCCTCTTCCGATGTCCCCACCAGTACCCTTTCAATGACGCTCTTATTCTCATGGCTGAACTGGTCCTCACCCTCAACAATTTCTCCTTTGAATACTCCCATTTCCTCCAGATGAAAGGGGTAGCCGTGGGCACCCGGATGGGTCCCAGCTATGCCTGTCTCTTTGTCAACTATGTAGAACAGTTTATCTTCCGGAGTTACACCGGCACTACTCCCCACCTTTTTCCTCTGCTACGCTGATGACTGCAGCGGTGCCATCTTGTTCTCCCAGGAGAAGGTTGAACAGTTCATCAGCTTCACCAACACATTCCACTCCGTTAAAAATCACACAACACCAGGTTATAGTCCAACAGATTTAATTGGAAGCACTAGCTTTCGGAGCGATGCTCCTTCATCAGGTGGTTGTTGCTCCGAAAGCTAGTGCTTCCATTTAAACCTGTTGAACTATAACCTTGTGTTGTGTGATTTTTAACTTTGTCCACCCCAGTCCAACACCAGCATCTCCAAATAATGACATTTCACTCTGATCTTAAATTCACTTGGACCATCTTTGACACCCCTCTCCCCTTCCTGGACCTCTCCATCTCCATCAACGGTGACCAACTCAACACTGACATTTTCCACATACACAGCTACTTGGATTACACCACCTCCCACCCTGCCTCCTGCAAAAATGCTATCCTTTATTCCCAATTCCTCCGCCTTCGCCGCATCTGTTCCCAGGAGGACTAGTTCCACCACAGAACACACCAGGTGGCCTCCTTTTAAAGACTGTAAATTCCCCTCCCACGTGTTTGAAGATGCCCTCCAACACATCTCATCCACATCCTGCACCTCTGCCCTCAAATCCCACTCCTCCAAATGTAACAAGGACATTTCCACATTTCCCCTCTTTCCCCACCCCCCCCATAGTACCAACCTTCCAGCTCAGCGCCATCTTCATGACCTGTTCCACCTGTCAATCTTCCTTCCCACCTGACCGCTCCATCCTCCTCTCTGACCTATCACCTTTAGTCGCACCTCCATCCACTTATTGCACTCTAAGCAACCTTCTCCCCAGTCCTACCCCCCCCCCCCCCATTTATCTCTCCACCCACGAGGCTCCCAGCCCGCTTCCTGATGAAGGGCTTTTGCCTGAAACGTCTATTTTCCTTGGATGCTGCCTGACCTGCTGTGATTTTCCAGAACCACTCTAATTTTGACACCGATTTTGGTGTCATGTCATCTGCAAACGTATTAAATATGCCTCCTAGATTCTCATCAAATTAATTTGCATCAACACCCTTTCAATTTCTGAACTTAAATAAATCAAGCCTGTTCTTCACAAATGTACATAAATTATCTGAAGATATGCTTCTAATGTCTTAGCCTGCATCCATCCCTGAACAATGCCAAAACAGGTTCTCCTTTTCGGTACTGGATGCTGAATGAGATGTGACTTTTTAATGAACAATTATAAAATGAACTTTAATGTTCCATCTTTTAAAAATTTTTTTGTATTTTTATAAACAGTTTTTAATTTATGGAATGAACATTCTTATTTTGGGAATGATTCCTGTCTAGGATGCAAAGTTTGCTGTGGTACTGGAGGAAGACCTGGATATTTCCGTGGACTTTTTCAGGTAAGTACAAAGTGCCAATTTCTTCCTTATTTCAGCTAAAGAAAGGCCTTAGTGTTGAAAATCATTGCCTTAATTATAGTTATTTAATTAAACACTCCAATACAGTAGAATAATGGGATTTCCTTTGAACTTTATTTTTTTCAATATATTCTTCTTCACATTCTCATTCTTTAATTCCCCAGAGCTTAACTGATCATAACACCAGCCAATATTTGTGCAGCAAAAATAGTAACTGACTTTGTATATTTGCTGCATGAATTAGCCAAATTCTTGCCTCTCTTGATATCTATAGACAATAGTCACTTATTGTATCTGTTTCATTCTTTTGCTAGTTTTCTCAGCCAAACAATCCATTTACTTGAAGAGGATGAAAGTCTATATTGCATATCTGCTTGGAATGATCAGGTAGGACATTGTTAAATTATATTTGGACAGGTTGAATTGGATTCATATTGTTTTAGGGGAATACAGAAAAACTTGGTCTACTTGTGTAGCTGAAACCTTGTACTTGACATTAAAATTTTTAAAGCTAACTGCAATTGTTTATTAAAAAGTGAATATTTTAGTTTTGTTTTATCTGGTTTGAAAGTTTTCATTTTAAAAAAAGTATTCCCAAATATGTTTTCATACAAAGTGGCTCATATCTATTCTGGTATTGAGCCATACAAACCAAAATGGGTCCTTGGGATGCAGTTGGATTCAATGTTGAGTGATCTCCACGGTGGGGGAATTGCACTTTGACCTCTTGATGGGGAGGAGAAAAAGAGATTTGGGTAACTTTTCGCCACTGCTGGACATCTCCAAAGTGCTTTATAACCAGTGAAATATTATTGATGGGTAGCCACTGTTGGAATGCAAGAGTTATCTCTGTTATCACTATCCAATGAAAAGTCAAATTGCTGGGTGAAGACATGGCCAGACTCCATTAACTAGTCTGGATTTTTGGTGAGTTCCATTGAAAAATAGGCTTTTAAGTGAGGTACGAGAAGGGAAGGAGAGTATAAATTACATAAAATTCCTAGAGGATAAAACTGACAATCCATCATTTGTAAAAGAAATTGAAGACCAGCATCTTGGGCTCTTTAATTCTTCATTACTAACTGACCTTAAGGTATAGGAGCAGAAGTAAACCATTCAGCCATTTAGTTTGCTCTGTTACTCAATGAGTTGATGGTTAATCTGACAATCCTCTATTTCACTTTTCAGTCTTTTCCCCATAACCCTTGATTTCCCTTGTTATTCGAAAAGCCGTCAACTCAGCCTTGAATATACTGAATGACCTAATCTCTAAAGCCCACTTTCTCTCAAGGGGAAACAACTGCATCAACCTTGTTAAGTCCTGTTAAAAACCTTGTCTGTATCAATAAGGTCACCTCTCCCCATGAAATGGTTCCTCCTGGTATCAGCTGAGTGAACCTTCCCTGTATTGCTTCCAATGCCATTATAATTTTCCTTAGAATGTAAGTTCAGACTGTTCTCGGTATTCCAGCTGTGGTCTGGCTAGGGACTTGCATAATTTTAGCAAAGCCTCCCTACATTTGTAAAATTAAAATTCACATGTTGGAAATCTGAAACACAAACAAATTGTTGGAGAAATTCAGCAGCTCTGGCAGCATCTGTAGAAAGTGCATTTTGTTCTTGGATGAATCATTTCCACTAGCTAGATTTGGGAAAGCAAAACTTTCATCTTTGATATCCATCACAAATTATCCTCTTACTGCCATCTCAACTTTTTTTTTCCCTGGACAATATCAGATGTAACCAGAATGTTCTCATTCTTAGCTTTCTTTTTGTCCTTAGGTTTAGCTTCTGTGCCTAGATCCTCTCCATTATTAAGGCTACCTCTTCTACGCACAGAATGTTACTTGCTTCCTCCCTGCATCAGTCCATCTGAGACTCTGATGATTATTATCCCTTGATGTCCTTGTCCCTTCCTATCTTTTGTAATCTTCTCCAATGTGAGTATATCCTTCTTCCCTGCCTCTGCAAAATAAAAATTCCTTTGTTTCTGGTACATTTTAATGGGCTGTGTCCCTTCCTCTTCCTCTTGAAAACCCATTGGAACTATAGCTTTAGATAGGTAAAAACAATGACTGCAGATGCTGGAAACCAGATTCTGGATTAGTGGTGCTGGAAGAGCACAGCAGTTCAGGCAGCATCCGAGGAGCAGTAAAATCGATGTTTCGGGCAAAAGCCCTTCATCAGGAATATAGCTTTAGATGTCTACCCCACATGTGGAATTCCACCCTCCCATTTGTTGCAAAACTCTCTTCCTCCTCCTATCCTTTTTAATACCCTTTTGAAATCCATATCTGATTGATGTTTTATTTATTCCATGCATGGATTCTTTTGGCAGCATATTTGAATACCTCAATTGCTTGTTCTTGGCAAATGTTCACTTTGTTCTGTTAAACATTCCTGTTTACACTCTGATTCACACAGTTTTGTCATGAACTGGTCACTAGATAGTGGGGTCTGCTAGTTGTTGATCTTTTGCCTAAGATTAGAACTTAGCATGTGGAGGATCAAGATCATGTAACTTCCCTTCTGTTCACTGTGATTCAGCACTTTCCTGATTTAGTATGTTATTCCAACATTTTAATAAACGGTTGCTTTTTATCGAAGTGGGCCAGCTGAATGTTCTGAAAACAAAGGTTTAATTGGGATTTTAGTTAAAAATCCATAACTCTTATAGGTTCTTCCATGTGTTACTTAACCAGTTACACTTTTTTTCAAAATGACTTGCTCAAAATAGCTATTTTGCCAGCGTGTTTAAGTTCTTTTTTCTTCAACATGATTGCTTGAAACAAGAGGTGAAAATAATCAATGGCAGATTGGAAAATGTTTCACTATTAAGGTATACCAAGTCATGAGAGGAGCGTTTTTTAAAATAAAATTCCTTTACGGGACATGGATCAGCATTTATTACCTCTCCTTCATTGTGCTTGAGAACATGGTGGTGAACTGCCTTATTGAATTGTTTCAGTTCCTGGACTACAGATACCCTTTTTAGGATGGGATTTTCAAGACTTTGCTTTTTTTTTTCCTCACTGTCACTGAATGAATGTATTTCCAAGTCAGGTTAGCGGATGGTTTGAAGGGGAACTTGCAGATAGTAAAACTAAAGTCACCGTAGTTTTATCAGACCAAAGGGTTGCTTTGTCATTAGTGAGACATGATGCTGGTGGTTTAACCTGAACGTAATTGTGCCTTACGTGAGTGTAGAGGTTGAGAAGGAGAATCCTTCATGATAACCTTGGTCACTGCAGGAATTAAACCTGTATGGTTGGCTTCATTCTCGAGCACAAACTAGCCTTCCAGCCATCTGAGCTCGCCAACCTCCTAAATTGGTGTTCCTGTGTATGTACTGCCCTCATCATCCTACATGGTAGCAGTCGGGGGTTCAGAAGGTGGGGGTGGGGGGTGGGGGGTGTGGGGAGGGAGGGGGTGGTGGTCAGGAGGTGAGTTACATATTACAGAATTTGATTCTCACTTGCTCTTATTACCATTGTGTTCAAAGGCACGATTCAGTTCGGTTTCTGGTCGGTAGTGATCCTCAATATTGATAGTGGGGGATTCAGTGATGGCAATGCCATTGGATATTAGGGATGATTAGAGTCTCCGAGAATCATGATAATCATTGACGATGATCGGGATATTTTCCAGGCCTTGCTGCATTTCGATGTGGACTGCTTCAGTATCTGCAGAATTGTGATTTAGTACTGAACACAGGTACAATCCTCAGCAAACTGCAATCTGACCTTCTGGCGAAGGGAAGGTCACTAGTAAAGCAACTGAAGATGGTTAGGCTAAGACTTTATCCCGGGGTACTCAGGACTGCTGTGGTGCCGTAGTTGTGTCCTTACCCCTGAGCTAGGGGACCTGTGTTCAGTCCCACCTGCCGCAGAGGCATGCAATAAAATCTCTCAACACGTTGATTAGAAAAAATCTTTCATGAGGTACTCTTGCAGAGAGGTCTGGTTTTGAAATAATTGGTCTCTGATATCTACAATCGTCCTTCTTTCTGCTAGATATAACTACAATTTCCAGTTTTCCCCAATTTTACATGGACTGTAATTGTGCTAATGCTCCTTGATGCCATATTTGGTCTCTGTCCATGCTATTGATGAAGACATCTCTTCAAACTAAGTTTTAAGATGATATTTTAGAAGCTTTGGGAAAGGAAATGAAAAGTTTCAGCAATCTAAATTTTGATCTGTATTGACATGCAAAGGAACTCATTCCCTTATTGTATACCAAAAATTGTTTTGTTCACTGCTATGTAGGTTATAAATATGTCATTGTCTGAGAGAAATATAGTTTACTGTTTACAGCTCTCATCTCTCCATGGCTGTATTGTATGACTTTGTTCCTTTTTCTTGTAAACCTTAGGGTTACGAGCACACAGCTGAAGATATTAGTCTGCTCTATCGAGTGGAGAGCATGCCAGGCCTTGGCTGGGTTTTAAAGAAAAGCCTTTATAAAGATGAGCTGGAGCCAAAATGGCCAACACCAGAGAAGGTAGAGTGATTAAGTACAATTTAATATTTGAAAGACTATAAACTGTGAATGTTTTCTATCAATAGTTGTGTTTCAGATTTTGCATTCCTGAGTGATAATCTGTCCTGTGTCACTGACAAACTCTGGAAGAGTTTTGTCTTCATTCTTCTTGTTACAGGTTTATAGTGAGGAGAAAAAAGAGAAATTTTAGCCACAGAATCTGTCTTCAAGTTAATAGGTTTTCTTTCAGTGATTTGTCGGACAATGTAACTGGCCAAAATTAAGTGACGAAGCCAAATCCTGTTGATGTGCTAGGATAAGACATAAACACAGGGAGGAATGCAGAACTCAGCACAACAGAGATGAAGTCTTCCTCTGTTGATTTCTTATTCATTTTAGGCTGTTCCACAGAGAATAGACAATTAAATGGATTTTCAGTCAGAAACAATCTACACAGTGGAGTTTTGTTGGCTAGGATCATTAATTGACATTTCTGTCATATCGAGGTGTTTATTTTGGAGCAGTTACCTCACAGACAATTACTCATGGATAGTTGATGATAAACCATTATGACTTCATAAAAACATAATCAGCTTGTTCATACTAATTGTGGACTATTATTTGTACCTATTTTGTCTAGGTGCTTATGGCTTAGTGGTAATGTCCCTAACTCTGAGCCAGGCAGTCCAGATTCAAGACCCACCTGCCCAGAGCTGTTTGTTTTTCATTATACATCTGAACAGGTTAACTAAAATAACTATATTCAGTTTGATCTACAGAATGAAATTAGTGCCATTGATGTTAAAGGCAATTTGGTGGGAGAAGACTGCTTAGACCTGAAAGCTGGCACAGGATCATGTTAAACTCTTCATCTTTCTGATGAGTTGCTCTCATGAAACAGTTGTGGCGATCATAATAGTTCACCCTATTAAGATCTTCATGGTGAAAACTAAAGGGGACTTGATCCTGAATGGCCCAGGCAGTGGAACGAATACTACAGAAAGTCGACTCTTTATTCAGTGACAGTTACTGTTATCTGTATGGCTTGCGTTGTAAATGTGCTGTTTCTGCCTTGTCAGTGGGTGAGCGGAGTCAATGAGCCAGGTATACACTATGTAACCCTTGTCACCCAGCAGCCAGCCTCTTGTTCTTCTACCCATCAAGGATGGCAGATGGGAATCTCCTTGCACATTAGCTACGTAATCCTAAATTGGAGTTATGGTCTTTGTTAATGTATGCAACCCACAGAACCTGATGTGAGCAATTGATGGCATCCACTGGTCTGGCAAAGCCATGTCAAGTCTCTCTACTCCTTAATGGTAAGGAAGAGGATGCTGCAAGTCCCCCCACACTTTCTGTATAGGATTTTGTTACCCCTCTGAAGCAGTGATCGATGGTGGACTGTGGTATGATCTGCTAGCATAGAAATTGTGCGTCATGGTTTTCTTGATGACAATGACAGCACTGTCCTTGACCTGCTTACAAGAGAGATCTGGATATAAGGGATGACACTGTTAAGTCTCCCTATACATTATGAAATGATTGAACCTGTTGAGCACTGTTGATTTGTGTGACTGACTCCAAGGATTATGCTGCCTTTTAAGCCAGAGCCTTATCTCTGAGGTGTGTAGCAAATAGAATTGTTCATATTTCCCATGCAGAATTTGATTTCTCCTTGAATGATGACAAAATAGAACTCTTATATTAACCCATACCTAGTCAGCCAAATAGTCTCCCTCCATATGTGTTGAAGGAGATATTCTAGAATATGTTCTACACACACCATTGATGAGTAGTTCAAACCCTGGATTAGCTGTGCCACTTGTACACACTATGACAGAAAATGTTTGACAACAAAGGCCTCTAGGGTTATGAAAGACCTATTGTACAGAGCAGTTTCATCACCAAACACCTGTACTGCAGTGGGAGTGGTCAGAGTATTAGCAACACTTAAGAGAAATTCCATCAGCTATGCTTCCACCACATCTTCCATATTCAAATGTTGAACAAATACTCAAAGCCAGCTCTGCAAGCATTCAGACAAAACTTTTGCAAAATCAACTTTGATGGACATAATGGCTGGACAGTTGAAAAATATCACCCTTGCCATGTACTAGTTTCTTAAGTCTGAAATGGTCGGTGTTCCCTAGGAGGACAAAGAGAACATCTCAAAGGCAGTCAAACATTCTCCATGATGGGCAGCAGCATTTACATCTAATGTTTTGAAAGAATTTGCTTTCAATAGTTTTAAAGTTTTATCAAGCTGCATCTTGCTTTGAGTCACAATAACTTAATGATGAGATAAGTAGCAGCATTCTGGAATACATTCTGCATCTGTGTGAACCTAGATATTCCAAATACCAGCACAAATACAGATGGTATTATTGCTGCATGACTGTCTCACCTAATAAAGGAGTTGGTCAGATTGAAAAAGAGGTGCTCAGAAACCAAAACATGCTAAAAACTCAAAGTAATTCTCAAATCTCAAGTGAACCCTTTTTTTAAAAAAAATTAAAAGTTTTGACCACTGACAGAAACATGCAACCTGGAATAGACGACAACTTTGAATCCAGAGGCAGATACCAATAATGGCACTATATAATGTTCTCCATGAATGCCAGTGCATGATAAAAATATTATCATTGGAGAAAATCAGTCAAGCTCCATTAACCTTTCTTTAAATTTCCTTTTTCCTTTCTGTAATTCCAGTCAGTGCACTTTGGTGTATTTTACTGCTGAAATTCTGCTGCTCATATCCTATGTAACACTAAGTCCTAGAATCTCAGTTACCCAGTGCCTCAAATTAATACTCCTATTTCTTGCCATGACCTCACTACTCCCTATATTTAACATCCTCCTAGATTTCAAACTATATTATACTCATGAAACAAAAACAGCAATTGCTGGAGAAGCTCAGCAAGTTTGGCAGCACCAATGGGGAGAAGACTGATTAACATTTCGAGTCCTATGACCCTTCAGAACTGATGGTAGCTAGAAAAACATGGATGCTCTAGCTATAGACTGGGTGCAATGAAGATTTATTAGACTGATTCATGGGATGGTAGGACTGATGTATGAAGAGAGACTGAATCAGTTAGGACTAGTTTCACTGGAGTTTAGAAAATGAAACCTATGAAATTCTAACAGGAGTAGACAGTAGACAAAGGACGGATGTTCTCAATGATGGGAGTCCAGAATAAGGAGTCACAGTGTCAGGAAACAGAGTAAGCCATTTTGGACTGAGCTGAGATTTTTTTCAGCCAGTGAGTGATGAGCGTGTCGAATTCTGTTCCATTAAAAACATTGAATATATTCAAGGAGGTGTATATAGTTCTTGGGGTTAAAGGGATCAAACTGTATGGGGCAAAATGAGAACAGTTGGACAATCAGCCATGATCAGATTGAATGGAGCAGCTGGCTTGAAGGGGTGATTGACCTACTCCTGTTCCTGTTTTCAATGCGTCTATGTAAAATCCCTAAATCTTCCATTACTCTGACTGCCATCACCTAGCCTCCCTCTATCAATATCTTGGCGATTCTTCATTGACCAGAGATTTAGTTGGGTTAACCATTATCATGGAAATGAGGATCAAATAAAACCATTGCTACTTAAATTCAATCACAGACTTAAATTAATGAATGACTTCTTTACAGCTCTGGGACTGGGACATGTGGGTGAGAATGCCTGAGCAAAGAAAAGGTCGTGAGTGTATTATCCCTGATGTTTCAAGATCCTATCATTTTGGCATTGTTGGACTTAATATGAATGGCTATTTCCATGTGAGTAAAAGAATAGTTTTAATTTTTGATTGCATTAATCTATAAATGCTTTGACTGAACACTTGAGGAAAAAATAAACCTTTCATTTTGTTTCTAATCACGTATCAGTTGATAAAAACTTTGCTTTTCCTGCAGTGTAGTTTTTTGCACATGTCAATGCTCTTAACAATATAGAATTTAAAATCAGTTGTTACTTTGTTCATTGATCAGGGTTGAAGTAAGCTTTATATAATTTGAAGGGACATTTTATGTGAATAATTAACTATTCCTTGATGGAATTGGGAGCGGGTAAGGACTAAAAGAATAATTCTTGGTCTAATGTATATTTGAACCAGTAGCCCTGCTGGATACATTTCAAATATACATGGAACAAAATTTGTGCAACTCTAAAATAACATATTAAGCAGATTATACTGATTTTAAAATAATTTCTAACTTTTTGTTGAAGGAAGCATATTTTAAGAAGCATAAATTCAACACTGTTCCGAATGTGCAGCTCAAAAATGTGGACAGGTACGGATCCAGCTCCCTCTTTCATTGCTCCCATGTATGCTGGATACAATTCTGCATGTTTTAATGGCTCTTGCTAGCAAACTTCTGAGTTTAACTTTTTTTCTAAACTTGTAATCTTTCAGTTTGTAAACATGCTTAAGTTTTGTGCCAAATGCTAATCGGCTCGAATTTTAACACCTTCTTACAGTCTGAAAAAGGATGCCTATGAAATTGAAATTCACAAACTGATAAGGTAAGTCTGTTGTCTCACTTTCATGCAAAGCTATTTTTGCTGTCATGTTTTATGCTGTCTTTGTGGGCAATAAGTGCATATTCTAGACTTCTACTGTTTTAATAATGAGTTTTGTTTTTATTTATTTCGGACATTTTAGAAAGAATTTGTGCTAGAAAAGTATTATTGTCACTAGGTATAACAATATTATTAAGCAGAAGTCAAATTTAATAGGTCTTGCCTAAAAGATTTCTAACTCCAGAAGCTGGTGTTAGTAAATCTGTCCTGGAAAAGCCACCTGAAAGTTGATTTACCCTTTCACACAATGTTGCTTTATTTCTGTAGACCATCCAGGTTACTGCTGCTAATTAGTTGTTATTCCTACAGTGAAGCCAAGGTTCTAGAGCACACCAAAAACCCCTGTGAAGATAGTTTTATTCCAGATACTGAAGGAAAAGTCTATATTATGTATATTAAAATGGAACAGGAGGCTGATTTTACAACATGGACTCAATTAGCCAAGGTAAGCATGAAATGTTAATTTTGATAGGTGACACTAGGTTGGGTATTCTTCATCAGGGTGGTGTTCCAGCACAAGTAGCAGAGTGGTTTTGTAAAGTAGGTGAAGGAGAAGATTGAGTGATAATCCAAATTTAGAAGTTGTGTACAGATGCTTGTCAGTAAAACTCCACAATTTCATTGCAAGAAATTAAGCAAACTCCCCCAAATTTTGGCAGATTCTTCTGCTGTACTGTTGATGGAATGTTGGGCATATCTGTTGATTGGTAACAATGACGATAAAATACTTTAAATTTACTGATGCCAAACTCACAGCCTTGACTAGCATTCCTATATTAAGTTGCCAGTTGTAAATACCATTGATTTATGGGATAATCTTATAATGGCTCAGTGCTCATGCTTGATTTAGAGTCATACAGCATGGAAACAGACTTTTCAGTCCAACTCATCCATGTCAACCAGACATCCAAATCTGGCCCAGTCCCATTTGTCAGTATTTGGCCCAAATCCTTCTAAACCCTTCCTATTCATATACCTATCCACATGCCTTTTAAATGTAATTGTACTCACCTCCACTACTTCCTCTGGCAGCTCATTCCAGACATGCAGCATCTTCTGTGGTCCTTTTTAAATCTCTCCCTTCTCAACTTAAACTTATGTCCTCTAGCTTTTGACTCCCCCACCCTAGGAAAAAGACTTAGGGTGAATAGCCAATCTATGCCCATCATGGTTTTATAGAATTCTGTAAGGTGACCCTGCAGTCTCTGCTGCAAGAAAGCAAGCCCAACCTATTCAACCTCTCCCTTCAGTCCCAATAATATACTTGCATATCTTTTCTGCGCCATTTCAAGTTTAACAACATCCTTCGGAAAGAAGGGCTACCAGAATTGTATGCAGTATTCCAAAAGTGGCCTCACCAATGTTCTGTATAACAGCGACATGACATCCTAACTCTTATATTCAGTGAGCTGACCAATAAAGGCAAGCATGCCAAATGCCTTCCTCATCACCCTGATTACCTGTGATTCCACTTTTACGAACTGTCCACCTGCATCTCTAGGTCTGTTTGTTCAGCGACACTCCTGAGAGCTCTACCATTAAATGTATAAGTCTTGCTCTGATCTGCCACTCCTTGGCCCATTTGGCCCATCCGATCATGGTCCCATTGTATTCTGAGACACTCTTCTTCACTGTCCATTGCACCTTTGAATAAAACTAACCATAAGCCTGGCTTTTAAATTTTGGCAATGAATGGAAGCATTTCCTTTGAGATTTAAGATGTTTTTAAACGTTTTGGGTGAGAAAGCACAGAAGCAGGCCATCATACCTCTGCTAACCTTTTGAAAGGACAATCCAATTTGTCTCTCTTCTCTGCTGCTCCCTGTGGCTGTGTAATTTCCCTTACAAGTGTTTATTCAGTCACTCTTGTAAGACACTTAACTCGGTTTCCACTATGCTTTCAGATATTGCTCTTGTTATTACTTGTTAAATTTCTATCTAGTTTTTTCCCTTTATTCATGATGTTGAACATTTCTATCAAGTCATCCTAGCATTTTTTCTGGGAATGACAACCCAGTTTTTCTAGTTCTCAGCTTTACTGAAATCCCATGTTCTTGTTGTCATACTAGTAAATCTTTCCTAGACCTTATTCAAGGCTTTGATGTCCTTTTCAATGGTACTCAGAATTAAAAACAGTACTCTAGCTGAGGTCTAACCATCCTCTTATTAAAGCTTTAGCTATAACCTGGTGTTGGGATTTTTAAAATTTTGTACACCCCAGTCTAACACCAGCATCTCCAAATCAAAGCTTTAGTGAATTTCCTTGCTTTAGCGTTCGATTTAATAATGACAATACCTTGCAGGATTTCTTATGGCTTCTCATCTTCAGTTGCTATTTTTAAAGATTTGTCTACAGACCGCACCTAGATTTCAGGATGACAAATGTTATGCCAGTTTTTTTTTTTGAAAAGAGGAAGATGGTATAATCAAAGAGGCCCTTAATTTGCAGGCAACAAAAGTCAAGCTATTGGAATCAATTCTGCGGCACAATATAAATCTTCATTTCGAAAATTAACCCAGGAAAGTCAACATGAGGGAGGATCATGTCTGACAAACTTGATTTGAATTACAAGTAAGGTTGTAAGGGCAATGCAGTGATGTGGTCACATGTGGAGGCCTGTTTTTTGAAAAAAGCGACAAATTGGATTCACTTTGACACTTTGTAAATCCTGTAAGGCGAAGGTTGGAAAGCAGCTCCAATGTTTTCTTTCTTGCAGAGAACGGAGTAGGAGAAAAATTGAGAATAATTATTTTTCATCAAAATTGACATCAACTATTAGATTAAATATTTAATGTTTTGTGAGACTAGTGAATCTTAAGGTCTTGTCTTCAATTTTTTTTTTAAATTTCCATTATATTTTCAAGTGTCTGCACATTTGGGATCTAGATGTTCGAGGTAATCACAAAGGCATGTGGCGGCTATTCAGAAAGAAGAACCACTTGCTTGTTGTGGGGACACCTTTCTCTCCTTATTCGTAAGTATTATTTATCCATTAGTCAGTTACTCATGACGAAGAGAATACATTTTGCAGTTCATTCTTTTGGCATTTTGTTTGTTTAGTACTTTGATCAAGTGGAATATTCTTTTTAATGCTAATTGGATTAATCTAAGAACTAAATGTAACAATTTTGTATTATTCGGGAATGGTAAATGTTGTGGAACGTGGCACATTACGTTTTCCTTTTAATATGATGCAGTTCAAGCTTGTAGCATAATAAATGCTAGCAACATAATTAGCAAATGTTCTGTTGAAAATACTGAATGTTTTTTTTATTTGCTTTTTGATAGGTCAAAGAAACCTGCTTCTGTAACCCCTATCTACCTTGAACCACCTCCAAAGGAAGATGTGGAATTGAATTGAGGGTGAACAAAACAAGAAAGCCACTGTGGAGAGCATGGCAATTTTAAACCACTATATTTAATGTACAGTTTATCATGGTGTTTACATGTTGGTTTATAACTGTCTGCTTAAACTAAAGAAAGCAAATTTGTATCTGCAGCTAATACTTGATAATGTGTAAAACTACTATATATAGTTTGTAACTTATGGTTTCAAATATTTATTTTGTTGGAAATATGTGCTTTTTTTTGAAATACTGGCAACATCATGTTAGAAAGTTAAGCCAATGGACTCCAGAAATTTACTCAAGCTCTAATTCTTCATTGTGAAATATCACTACTGTGGAGCATTGACAAAATGAGACTCCTTCAAACTGCTGTTTTATTTTCTTTTGTTTTTATACAGTAACTCTCTCGCACATATTTGGAAATTTGTACTGTTTAATTGAATGACGCTATGAGTTTCAACGTGTAATCATGTTGCGATTATAGAATTCTGGACATAAATAAACCACTACAAATATACTGTTAGTTTATGTAACTTTTGATATAAAACTGGGACATTGAAGTTGAACTTGCATTGTGGTCAGTTTTTTTTACCATTCAATGTCATAGTGAGTGAAGCTATCTTGCAGCTAACTAGCCAGATGCTACAAATGCTATCTTTTTGGAATGTAAGGATTCTGTACAGTGTAGCACTAATCCCTAATAGACTGAAGGGTCCAGATTTGTGTTCAGTTAAGTGAACCTATTTCAGATGGCCATTCCATTTTTTTAACCTACTTTTCTAATCAACATGTTCGCAGTTATTACACACCTCTGGGGCAGGTGGGACTTGATCCTGGATCTCTCCGGGTAGGGACACTACCACTTCACCACAAGAGGGCCCTCACTGCCATACATAGCCCCTTCTGGAAAGTATGTGCGCCTGCATAGCTCAGATTGAACTTGATTGTATTACATTCTCTGCGAATTGAGCCCTTTCCAAACAAAACGCTCATCTACTATCAATCATCGTAAATAAAGGAACCTGAAAATAGCTGGTTTTGAATGTATTGTACCTCTGGGGAAGTTACACAAATTCTGAAAGGGAATTGACTATTTTCTAGTTTGTGCTTTTTGCATAATGCTAGTGTCTACTAGATGTTAAATAATTATATAGAGGCCTTCGTAAAGATCTATAGAGGGAGGTGATGGCCGAGTGGTAGTATCACTGGACTGTTAATCCAGAAACCCAGATAATGTTCTGAGAACCAAGGTTCAAATCCTGCCATGGCAGATGTTGGAATTTGAATTCACTAAATATCTGGAATTAAGAATCTTACAATGACCACAAATCCATTGCTAATTGTCAAGAAAAACCCATTAGTAAAACAGTTTCAAAATGAAGTTTTTTTTTTCCCCCAAGAGTGTACTGCTACCTCAATGGCAACTACCTGGTGAAATATATCTATGGGTATGAATGGCAGTAAGGGAGGATATTGTGGATTCTGGATTAGTGGTGCTGTAAAAGCACAGCAGTTCAGGCAGCATCCGAGGAGCAGTAAAATCGACGTTTTGGGCAAAAACCCTTCAGCAGGAATATAGGCAGAGAGTCTGAAGGGTGGAGAGATAAATGAGAGGAGAGTGGGGGTGGGGTATCTGCTCTCAGGAGGACCAGTTCCACCACAGAACACATCAGATGGCCTCCTTCTTTAGAGACCTCAATTTCCCTTCCCACATGGTTAAAGATGCTCTCCAACGCATCTCTTCCGCATCCTGCACCTCCGAACTCAGAACCCATCCCTCCAACCGTAACAAGGACAGAACGCCGCTGGTGCTCACCTTCCACCCTACCAATCTTTGCATAAACCAAATCATCCACTGACATTTCTGCCACATCCAAACGGACCCCATCACTAGGGATATATTTCCCTCCCCACCCCTTCCTGTCTTCTGCAAAGACCATTCCCTCTGTGACTACCTGGTCAGGTCCATGTCCCCCTACAACCCACCCTCCCATCCTGGCACCTTCCCTAGCCACCACAGGAATTGCAAAACCTACGCCCACACCTCCTCCCTCACCTCCATCCAAGGCCCTAAAGGAGCCTTCCACATCCATCAAAGTTTTACCTGCACATCCACCAATATCATTTATTGTATCCATTGCTCCCGATGCGGTCTCCTCTACTTTGGGGAGACTGGACACCGAGCAGAGCGCTTTAGGGAACATCTCTGGACACCCACACCAATCAACCACACCGCCCTGTGGCCCAACATTTCAAATCCCCCACCCAGCCGCCCACAACATGGAGGTCCTGGGCCTCCTTCACCGCCGCTCCCTCACCACCCGACGCCTGGAGGAAGAACGCTTCCTCTTCCGCCTCGGAACACTTCAACCCCAGGGCATCAATGTGGACTTCAACAGTTTCCTCATTTCCTCTTCCCCCACCTCAACCCAGTTCCAAACTTCCAGGTCAGCACTGGTCCCCATGACTTGTCCTACCTGCCTATCTTCTTTTCCCACCTATCCACTTCACCATCCTCCCTGACCTATCACCTTCATCCCATCCCATCCCCTCACCCATTGTACTCTATGCTACTTTCTCCCCACCCCCACCCTCCTCTAGCTTATCTCCACCCTTCAGGCACTCTGCCTGTATTCCTGATGAAGGGCTTTTGCCTGAAATGTCAATTTTACTGCTCCTCGGATGCTGCCTGAACTGCTGTGCTTTTCCAGCACCACTAATCCAGAATCTGGTTTCCAGCATCTGCAGTCATTGTTTTTACCTAGGATATTGTGGAGGCATAGGCAAAAAATATATATTCATGTTCAGTTTAGAGAGTTATAAATGCTCTATACTTGCTCAACAAATTCAGAGCAGTCAGTTTAACTCTGGTGGGAATGCTTTTAGAAGTAATAATCATGACAAAGTTTGCATTAATTATGGTAAACCAGCATGGGTTTGTTAATGGTAAATCTTGTTTAACTTGTTTAACAAGATTGTGGAGAGAGTTGGTAAGGATGATGTAGTGTTGTACACAAATTTTCCAAACACCATCTAACTACCGGCAAAGTTAAGGCTCGTGAAATTAAAGGGAAACTAGCAACTTGGATCTGAAGCTGGTTGAGTAAAAGGGAACAGTAGTTGTTATTGAATTGGAAGAATGTATACAATAGGGCTCCTTGGGAATCAGTATCAGGACCATTGTTTTCCAAGAATTATATTAATGACCTACACTTGGGTGCAATGGGCTAAATTTCAAATTTTGCAGAACAATGAGGAAAATGGTGATGAAGTTCAGGAGGATATGGGCTGTTGGAGTACAGGTGGCAGATACAATTTAGTTGTAGACCTAATTTAGTAGTATAAACTTCAGATCTGTTGGGGTGTAGGAACAGGGAGAACTGAGGAAATAATACGCAAATCATTGACCGGGTAGATTGAAAAAGCAGCTGAAAAGGTCCTTTAAGCTTTAAACTAGAGGTAGAGATTACTAAAGATCAAGGAAATTATGATCATAAAAAGAGATTAATAACTGATCCAACATCAACTGAAGTATTGAAATCAAATCTAGGCACCCTAAAAAGATTGTAAAAGTATAAAGGGCTGAGAAAAGGTCTATGAGAATGGTTCTTGGGTTAAGGTAATTCTGTTACTTAAGTCAGATGAATTGGAGAAGCTAGGTCTGTTGTCCTTCGGAAAGAACCAATTGAAAGTAGATCAAATGGCATTGTTCAAAATCATAACGGGTCTGGGCAAACTAGGTAGGGAGAAACTCCTCATTGATAGGAGGGTCAAGAGCAGAGGCCAGTGAATGATGAATGACAACAGTGACATGAGAAAATATATTTTTCTGTAGTGAGTCAGTTGCATCTTGAACACACTGCTGGTTAAATACTACTTTGTGGATCTAATTGTGAAGTTTGTTAAGAGTTACCCTGATTCTGCCAGAAAGAGGCAGGCACAGATATTTCTACTGAAATAATTTGTTTCTCTGTACCATTTTAAATGTGGAGGCTGCCCACTTTTCTGCCCGTGTAAAACAATAATGGCATTGGCTTTACAAAACTAAGCAAGATGACTCTCAAAGTTCAATCTAAAGTGGCACTTACCTGCAGGCTTCTTTTAAAAAAAGGGTGCCTGCTTTTGATGACTATCACCACAGTTACGTTGTAGCTCACTTAGTTAACAAAGCCTTACATAAGTTTTTTCAGCCTTGCTTTAAGCATTTCTTTCCCATTCTTATGTAGGTTTCTGCCTCACTATCTAGAAATTATGCTGCACATTGGAGTGGTTTTCCCAGCAGGCCAGTGAATTGGTGAAACACTGCCCATGTGATTCCCTTGAGTCCAGGGAATTAAAATAATACTAATCCTGTTATTGGCTGCCATAAATGCATTTTAAGCTAGCACTCTTTTAAGTTTTTAATGTGCACACACAATCTGGTCTGAGTTAAAATTGATACCTTATTCTGAGATTAAGGAAACTTTGCCAGAGACTTTGAATTTTCTTTTTAATATTTTTAATGATAAATGTAACTTATATAGTATGTGCAAGAATTTTAAAAAACGACGACGATATGGTTCATGTCAATCATTGATTCTATTTAAAAGAAAGTATCCAGTACTTGGGTGGCACAGTGGCTCAGTGCTTAGCACTGCTGCCTCAGCGCCAGGGACCTGGGTTTAATTCTAACATTGGGTTTGCACATTTTCCTCGTGTCTGTGTAGGTTTTCTTTGGGTGCTCCAGTTTCCTCCCACAATCCCAAAGATGTGCAGGTTAGGTGAATCGGTCATGCTAAATTACCCATAGTGTTCAGGGATGTGTAGATTAGGTGCATCAGTCAGGGTAAATGTAGGGGAATGGGTCTGCGTGAGTTATTCTTCAGAGGATAGGGTTGGACTCGTTGGGTCGAAGAGCCTGTTTCCACATTGTAGGAATTCTACTTTATAAATGCTTCCATATTTGAATAAATCCTGGCAAATATATTTAACTTAGAGACATGGAGATGTACAGTATGGGATCAGATCCTTCGGTCCAACTTGTCCATGCTGAGCAGATATCCTAAATTAATCTAGCCCCATTTGCCAGCATTTGGCTCAAATCTCTCATAATCCTTCCAATTCATATATCCACCCAGATGTATTTTAAATGTTGTAATTGTAGTCACTTCACCGCTACTACTGGCAGTTCATTCCTTACATGCACCATCCTCTGCATGAAAAAGTTGCCCCCCAGGTCACTTTTAAATCTTTTCCCCATCACCTTAAAGCTATGCCCTTTAGATTTGGACTCCCCTACCCTGGGGAAAAGACCTTGGCTAAACATCCTATCTATGCCTCTCATGATTTTATAAACTTATATAAGGTCACCTTTGGCAATGCGCTCTTAAGTGAGGTGTGATGGCTAAAAAGCAAACAGGTATTTGATATAACCCATGTGTGAGGGTGAGTTGCAAGTATTGGTAGAGACATTAACCCTGCCTTAAAGTCAGCAGGTTTGCTGTATGAGTAGATTCAGCTTTGTGGAATTAGAAGTTACAAATGTGATAAAGACATTTTAAACCCTTCTGTTCTCAGTGTAAAATCAGCACATAAAATCTGCAGCAGAAAATGACATTTAGTGTAGGCCTTCAAACCAGATGCTGAATTAATAATTAAATTGATTTTGACAGAATCTACTTCAATAGTCAAATCATATGCATAATATCTATCATATAATACAGTAATGTAGTTATCATGTTTATAGTTTTGCATTTGTGAAGTACACAATAAAGTGAGATGCAACTATATCAATTCATTGGATAAAAATTAACAAACCAGGAATTAGACAGTTTCTATAAATACTGTATTAGAGCTGATTGAAATTCCGATAAGGATGTGACTAGTATAAGAAAACTCCAATTTTATATATTAACATAGAAATATTTAATCATGCTAATAATCAAAATCCACTTGGGAACTCTGAGAAATAGCTGGAATATAAATATTTTGCTTCATGTTTGTATTTAATGTTCTTAGATGGTCATCAACGATGGCCATCATATGGAGTTCTTAACATGCAGTTTTACTAACTAATTGTAATCACAAAGTCCAGCAAAACAAAAATAAATGTTATTAAGGTGTGAATTTTCATGATAAATTCAACTGTGAATTGCTAGTGGAGCTTATCACCAAGGTCCATTAACACTTTTTCTCGTGTTTTTTGGATTTTTATGCATCCGCTGATAATGAAGAAAAATTAACTTTGTAACAGAAGTATTGAAAATGAAATGAGTAGCTGATTAATAGTTTGCACTATTTCTTCAGGCATTGGTGTTGGAGCAAGGATGGTGAAATGGATGATTAGCAGTCAGATGGTTGCTGAAAGGGGACAGAAAGGGGGACAGTGTTTTGGGGATTTGCATTTTGTTGGGTGGGGACTGGTATTTAGGGACACTGGAGATTGGTATCAAGGGTGAGGGAAGTATATGAAGCTTGGGAGAATGAGAGAGATACTGGTAAATGGCGTGGGCCTAGACACCAGCAATTTTGACAGAACAACAGCAATATGATGAATGAGGCTGCATGAAAACAGGCGTGACCAGCAAAGAGATGTAAAATATGGGGACTTTACTGTAGGATAACAATGAGACAATGTTTCCACTGGTGAGAAAATGACAATTGTAGATTAGAATGTTCTTTAAAAGGAAATGAGATAAGTATTTGAAAAGACAGGAATTAAAACATCTCAGGAGATTGGGGTTACAAGAGAAGAGCAGTCAGATGCACAGGAGTGAATGACCTCTGCTGCAATAATTTCTCTCATTCTTCAAAAACTACTTTGAGTGTCAAAGCAGGGAGGGTTTGGAACTATTTACGTTGATCTGTGCTTAGACTAGTCTTCCCTGTAAGGAGTGCTCCAACAGCAAGCTCACCTTTATGCAATCACTTGGTCCAGTTCAGGTTGGGTGTAGCTGTTTTTGATTTGTAAAGCTAATGATAAATGCGTATTGTCATTTTTGAAATGTAACTTTTTAAGGAGTGATGGCTTATCATTTCTGTTCTGTTAAGTTTTTTTTAATGTCTGTCATTTGGAGTGGTGACCTAAATGCATAATTTCCAAGCAAGCATGTTTCAGTCAAGTATCTCAAAGGATACCTGTGATGTTAATTGATGCAAAGTTTACATAGTTGAATTTATTGGCCAAAAGTGAAAACAGACCAAGAGCTGTTAGGTTCTGTTTTGACTTAAGCTCAGAATCAGGAGTTCATTTCAGCAGAGAAGTGATCTCCTTATGGGAGAATACAGTTTTCATTCCAGGAGAACAGCCATCCTCACAAAAGTGTTTGAGTCTGTGAGGTCACCAAACTGTGGGAGTTTGTGGAAGTTTAAATTGTCTGAACTGAAACAAAGTTTATGCCAGCAGTCCAAGAAGGAGAACTGGACAGAGTCAGAGAAATAAGAAATTAAAGAAACAAAAACAGAGGTTGCTGGAAAAGCTCAGCAGGTCTGACAACATCTGTGAAGAGAAATCAGAGTTAACGCGTCGGGTCCAGTGACCTTTCCTCAGGACTTCCTCAATTCTGAGGAATGGTCGCTGGACCCGACGCGTTAACTCTGATTTCTCTTCACAGATGGTGCCAGACCTGCTGAGCTTTTCCAGCAACCTCTGTTTTTGTTTCTGATTTACAACATCCACAGTTTTTCTGTTTTTTATTAAGAAATTAAAGTATTTTGGTAAATGATATTTCTCTGGCATTGTAGTACCTGTTATTGATATTGCTGGGAAACAGGTTAGGAACATAGGAATTAAGAGCGAGAGTAGGTAATTCAGCCCTTCAAGAATGGTCTGCCATATAACATGATTATGGCTGATCTTATCCTGGTCTCAAAAACTGGTTGAACCAGAAAAATACATTTTCTATTCAGATCTTTCTACACTATCATATAATTTTTAAAAATAGCTTGCTTACTTAATGTCTTTTGTATAATGAGCTTCTGTTCTTCTGTTAAATTCACACATGGGCTTGTGTGAATATGTTTGTGACTAACCTCCACAGTAAACAGCTGTAAAAATTAAAACTTATGATCTCCCGAGCCTAATTTCACATTAGGATCTGCCCAAGTATTACCATCAACTGGGATCATATGTCCCAACTATAGATTAATTCTGACTGAGATGGTGGTTCTATACTCACTTTTGGTTTGCCTTTCAGAATCATCTCTTTTGTCTTTTAACCTCTGCTGCCTTCCACCCCATAACAAACCTTCCCATTTGCTGTCTCTTCCCTGCTTGTTTATCCCTGTCAACTTAAAAACTGCTGTGTCAGGTCACCAGCCCGAAACCTTAAGGCTGTTTCTGTCTCCAATGATGCTACTTGGAACTATTGAGAATTTCTAGCAATCTCTGTTTTAAATTAATTTATATTCACACTGACCTTTTCAACTTTCTCTCAAGGCAATTACAATTTAACGAAATGTCACAGGTTTCGACTGTTCTTGGTAAATAATTGCTGTCAACAAATTGGCTGAGCCAGTCCTTTTCAGTTTTATTGAAAGACAACTAGTAAAGACAGATGAAAAGTTAAATTAGGTGGTAGATAATTCTCAGTGCTGCAAAGTTTAATGGGCCATCATGGCAAACTCCAGTGCATTGTCACATTGAATGTTGATTAGTGTATGATTTGGTATTGTTGCTGTGAATTTATTTTTTTGTTACTTCACATAAAAGCAATACCCACAAGCTTAATAAAGGATAGTGTTATACACTCAAATCTTTGTCCTTGCCGAAAATGTACAAATGAGAATGAATTCCTTATGCTTGGCTGGAATATTTGTCTTCTCTGAACAGTTAAAGTTTACACAGGGAATATAGCAACAACCTCAATTTGTCTGTGAGATAGATTTTACATTATTTACCTTCATAAGGATGCCTGTGTTTGACCTTCGAATTATGTCTGCTACTGCCCTCATTTACAAACTGATGCCTGACCTACTTGCCCAAGCTGTTACGCTCTTGCTGTACTTATGCATTAAAATTGTATAGCTGGCGCAGACACTAGAGGATGAATGGCCAACTATGCTCTAAGACGTTACTTATGCAATGCAGGGAAATGCTGTTTATTATATAGGAACACACAGGAGACTCAGTAGATAGCATCCCTGCCTCTGCGGCAGAAGCTGCAGCTTTGAATCCCACCCAGGATTTGATGATTAGGTAAGGTGCATTCATAATGCAGCCAAACAGGAAAAGTACCAATCCACAATTTCATCCAACACATGCTAATGACAGGAGGTAAGTGTGGGAGAGATCTTTGGTCAGCCACATGCTGGAAAAGAAAATTGGAGTCTCTTTCATTACTATCTTCAGCCACATGCATCTGAACGTGTCCTTGGTTTAACCATCTTCAGCAGCTTCACCAATGATCCTTTCATTGTGAGGTCAGATGCCAATGATTGTACAATGTTCAGTACCATTTACTAAAGCAGTCCATGTTCAAAATGCAAAAGTTCTGGACAAGATAAGGCTTCGACTGACCAGTGGCTACATTCATAACGCACAAATGCCAGGTCATGGCCATCACCAGTAAAGGAATCTAATCACTGCCCCTTGGCATTCAATGGTGTGACCATCACTGAATCTCCCACTATTAACATCGTTGGGGTTACAATTGATTAGATGTTAGTGAGGAGGACCCTGCAGGGCATTTGGGCAGTTTCTGCCATTGTCTTTTCTGGAATCTATGTCGATGCCAGGTGATCTATCTGGTTTCATTTCTTTGAGATGTTGTAGTGACTGGTACAACTGAATGGCTTTCTAGGCCATTTCGGAGGGCAATTGAGAGTCAATCACATTGTTGTGGGTCTGGAGTCATGTCTAGGCTGGAGGATGGCAGATTTCTTTCCCTGAAGGACATTAGTGAACCAAATGAGTTTTTCCTGACAATTATGTCATTGTCATCAGTAGATTCTTAATTCCAGAGTTTCTTAGAATTGAATTCAAATTCCATTATCTACCATGGTGGGATTTGAACCCAGGACATTGGCTGAGTTTCTGGATTAATAGTCTAGTGATAATACAACTAGGTCATCACTTACCCCTAATACTGAGTAAAGTAATGGAAATGGAACGTCAAGCACACGCAAGTGTAGGCACAAAGCTTAAAAGAGAATAATGTCTGGTACCAAAACCTCACAAAATAATATGCAATTAGAAGTCTTGAGGGTGGCTTAGCTATATTTGTTTAGCTATTATACTTTAACCTAAGAACATGGTTGTTTCAGAATCAATGGTCCTGGATCGATGGCAGCTACAAAATTGCAGACAATTTCAGAGTTCTCGCTGATTAGATGGTTCTCTGTATTTTGCATTATTATCGACTGCTTAGTCCTTCAAGAAGTTGAGAGAAAGCAGAGGTAGGGAGACACTCTTCAGTTCCAGTTGCACCTAAGCTTTGCTAAGGCAGTTGCTTGAAATACAGCACATTTGTGTATTCCCACACCTGGGTTTATTGTCTCAAAGCTGGATAATTGTAGGTGGCACTTCTTCTTTCAACATATATATTCTGTGACCCACTGAGGAGGAGCAAATTAATTCCTTTAACCCTCTAGATTGGTCATATCAAAGAGTTATAATTTTTTTTGGCATGTAGCTACGTTGCACTTCAATTAAAATACAATTTGCTGGTTCAGAAACTTTTATCCCAACATATGAAACTTCCAGAAAATTACACATCAAACAGGCAATACAGATCTGAGTTGTAGGTTTCAGTGATACATTAATTTCGGTTCAGATGGAGTCTTATTTATTGATGGTTTTTTGATTTCCGTCTGATCAGGTGACTACTATTGCCCTCTTAAGTCAGTGGTTCTTCCTTTCTAAAAACTATTTTAGTCCCTGAAAGGTCCCAGGTATTAAATTCATGTGATAGAAGCTGAAAATTAATAGGAGAAAGTGAGGACTGCAGATGCTGAGGATCAGAGCTGAAAATGTGTTGCTGGAAAAACGCAGCAGGTCAGGCAGCATCCAAGGAGCAGGAGAATCGCATTTCGGGCATGAGCCCTTCTTCAGGAATGAGGAAAGGGTTCCAAGCAGGCTAAGATAAAAGATAGGGAGGAGGGACTTGGGGGAGGGACATTGGAAATGCGATAGGTGGAAGGAGGTTAAGGTGAGGGTGATAGGCCGGAGTGGGGGTGGGGTCGGAGAGGTCAGAAAGGTGGTGCTGAGTTCAAGGGTTGGGACTGTGACAAGGTGGGGGGAGGGGAAATGAGGAAACTGGAGAAATCTGAGTTCATCCCTTGTGGTTGGAGGGTTCCTAGGCGGAAGATGAGGCACTCTTCCTCCAGCCGTCATGTTGCTATGGTCTGGCGATGGAGGAGTCCAAGGACCTGCATGTCCTTGGTGGAATGGGAGGAGAAGTTGAAGTGTTGAGCTACGGGGTGGTTGGGTTGGTTGGTCCTGGTGTCCCAGAGGTGTTCTCTGAAACGTTCCGCAAGTAGGTGGCCTGTCTCCCCAATATAGAGGAGGCCACATTGGGTGCAGCGGATGCAGTAAATGATGTGTGTGGAGGTACAGGTGAATTTGTGGTGGATATGGAAGGATCCCTTCGGGCCTTGGAGGGAAGTAAGGGGGGAGGTGTGGGCGCAAGTTTTGCATTTCTTGCGGTTGCAGGGGAAGGTGCCGGGAGTAGAGGTTGGGTTGGTGGGGGGATGTGGACCTGACGAGGGAGTCATGGAGGGAGTGGTCTTTTCGGAATGCTGATTAAGGAGGGGAGTGAAATATATCCCTGGTGGTGGGGTCCGTTTGGAGGTGGTGGAAATGACGACGGATAATACAATGTATATGGAGATTGGTGGGGTGGTAGGTGAGGACCAGTGGGGTTCTGTCCTGGTGGCGATTGGATTGGCTGGGCTCAAGGGCGGAGGAGCAGGAAGTGGAGGAGATGTGGTGGAGAGCATCGTTGATGACGTCTGGCGGGAAATTGCGGTCTTTGAAGAAGGAGGCCATCTGGGTTGTTGGGTATTGGAACTGGTCCTCCTGGGAGCAGATGCGGTGGAGACGAAGGAATTGGGAATATGGGATGGCATTTTTACGGGGGGCAGGGTGGGAGGAGGTATAGTCCCTCTATACCCCTATATACCCCTCTCTGAGGATGAAAGATCAGTCCTCGGCTGAGGCCTCACCTTCATTTCCCTACGCTCTCGGATTAACGAGTTCAACACGCGGCGAGACATCGAACAATTCTTCCGCTGCCTTTGCCTCCACGCCTACTTCTTCAACCAGGATTCTTGCCCACCCTCTGATGACCCCTTCGCCCACCTCCAACACACCTCATCCACCTGGACACCCTGTGCTGGCCTCTTACCTGCCCTCGATCTCTTCATAGCCAACTGCCGCCGCGACATTAACCGCCTCAACCTCTCCACCCCCCTCACCCACTCCAACCTCTCACCCTTGGAACGTGCAGCCCTCCACTCCCTCTGTTCCAACCCCAACCTCAGTATCAAACCAGCAGACAAGGGAGGCGCGCTAGTAGTTTGGCGCACCGACCTTTACACCGCTGAGGCTAAACGCCAGCTTGCGGACACCTCCTCCTACTGCCCCCTTGATCATGACCCCACCTCCCACCACCAAACCATCATCACCCAGACCATCCATCCTCATTACCTCAGGGGATCTCCCATCCACTGCCTCCAACCTCATAGTCCCACAACCCCACACTGCCTGTTTCTACCTCCTGCCCAAAATCCACAAACCTGACTGCCCCGGCCGACCCATTGTCTCAGCCTGCTCCTGCCCCACCGAACTCATCTCTGCATACCTCAACACGGTCCTGTCCCCCTTAGTCCAAGAACTCCCCACCTACGTTCGGGACACCACCCATGCCCTCTACCTCCTCCATGAGTTTCGCTTTCCCGGTTCCCAACGCCTTATCTTCACCATGGACATCCAGTCCCTATATACCTCCATCTCCCATCACGAAGGACTCAAAGCTCTCCGCTTCTTCCTTTCCCGCTGTACCAACCAGTACCCTTCCACTGACACCCTCCTTCAACTGACTGAACTGGTCCTCACTCTGAACAACTTCTCTTTCCAATCCTCCCACTTCCTCCAAACCAAAGGAGTAGCCATGGGCACCCGCATGGGCCCCAGCTATGCCTGCCTCTTCGAAGGATATGTGGAACAGTCCATCTTCCACAGCTACACTGGCCCCACCCCCCACCTTTTGCTCTGCTACCTCGATGACTGTATCGGCGCTGCCTCGTGCTCCCACGAGGAGGTTGAACAGTTCATCCACTTTACCAACACCTTCCACCCAGATCTCAAATTTACCTGGACCATCTCAGACTCCTCCCTCTCCTTCCTAGACCTCTCCATTTCTATCTCGGGCGACCGAATCAACACGGAGATTTACTATAAACTGACCGACTCCCACAGCTACCTAGACTACACCTCCTCCCAATCTGCCCCCTGTAAAAATGCCATCCCATATTCCCAATTCCTTCGCCTCCGCCGCATCTGCTCCCAGGAGGACCAGTTCCAATACCGAACAACCCAGATGGCCTCCTTCTTCAAAGACCGCAATTTCCCCCCAGACGTCATCGACGATGCTCTCCACCACATCTCCTCCACTTCCCGCTCCTCCGCACTTGAGCCCCGCCCCTCCAATCGCCACCAGGACAGAACCCCACTGGTCCTCACCTACCACCCCACCAACCTCCATATACAGTGTATCATCCGTTGTCATTTCCACCACCTCCAAACGGACCCCACCACCAAGGATATATTTCACTCCACTCCCCTATCGGCATTCCGAAAAGACCACTCCCTCCATGACTCCCTCGTCAGGTCCACACCCCCCACCAACCCAACCTCCACTCCCGGCACCTTCCCCTGCAACCACAAGAAGTGCAAAACATGCGCCCATACCTCCCCCCTTACTTCTCTCCAAGGCCCCAAGGGATCCTTCCATATCCGCCACAAATTCACCTACACCTCCACACACATCATTAACTGCATCCGCTGCACCCGATGTGGCCTCCTCTATATTGGGGAGACAGGCCGCCTACTTGCGAAACGTTTCAGAGAACACCTCTGAGACACCCGGATCAACCAACCCAACCACCCCATAGCTCAACACTTCAACTTCCCCTCACACTCCACCAAGGACATGCAGGTCCTTGGACTCCTCCACTGCCAGACCATAGCAACACGACGGCTGGAGGAAGAGTGCCTCATCTTCCGCCTAGGAACCCTCCAACCACAAAGGATGAACTCAGATTTCTCCAGTTTCCTCATTTCCCCTCCCCCCACCTTGTCTCAGTCCCAACCATCGAACTCAGCACCATATTCTTAACCTGCAATCTTCTTCCTGACCTCTCCGCCCCCACCTCCACTCCGGCCTATCACCCTCACCTTAACCTCCTTCCACCTATCGCATTTCCAACGCCCCTCCCCCAAGTCCCTCCTCCCTACCTTTTATCTTAGCCTGCTGGACACACTTTCCTCATTCCTCATTCGGGCTCATGCCCGAAACTTCGATTCTCCTGCTCCTTGGATGCTGCCTGACCTGCTGCGCTTTTCCAGCAACACATTTTCAACACTGAAAATTAATAGTCCATTTTTACCACTAATGTAACAGTCTTCCATAAGGTGTAAATTAAACAGGAAATCTAAACATCGTGGACTGGTTTCAGTCGCTTTGATAATGTTCAGTTTGTGCTTTTATTTATTAATGGTTACATGATGTTTAGCTCAAATTGTGCTGAGGTAATAATTGCAGTCAGCATTTCTTTTCCTTTTCTTAGATAATTTTTAATTGAATTTAAATCCCCTGATGGGATTTGAACCCAAGACATTAGCTGAGTTTCTGGATTAATCGTCTAGTGATAATATCACTAGGTCATTACCTACCCCTAATACTGAGGGAAGTAATGGAAATTGAACATCTAGCACACATAAGTGTAGGCACAAAGCTTAAAAGAGGATAATGTCCAGTACCAAAAAGATCGCAAATCCCACCCTCTCCCTCCAAGAACCAATTGATAGTCTATATTTTGCTACAATTATGGCAGATTGGGTTGGGTCAAAGGCAAGGGACATTAAACAACAAAAGTGATGATTGTGCAAGCAAAAGGAAATGGTAGTATCACAACTAAGTGAAGAAAAGATACATCTAAAAGAGGTGTAAAAGGAGAAATTGAACGATCACCAACAGACATTACACAAAAAGCAAAGAAAACAAAATGAGCAGTGTTTATAATCTGAAATCTGTGAATTTCGTGCGAAATCCAGAAGTCTGTAAAAATCCTGTTGAAAGAAGAGTCCCTATTTCTCAAATGAAACTGAACTTTGTTGGAACATTGTTGGAGGCTCAAGCCAGAGAGGTTGGAGTGGTGTGACAGGTGACTGGCATCTCAGTTGCAGACGAATAGAGCTGGTCATAAGTTATGTTTTTGGTCTCACTAATGCAGTGGAGATTGCATCATGAGCACTAAATATAGTACAGAGTACTACTTTAAAAGAAGTAGGTGGGTGTTTGACCTGAAAGGACTGTTTAGGGCTTTGGTTTTTGAGAAGGCAAGAAGATAAAAGACTGTTGCTTGTTCTGCAGTTGCATGAGAAGATGCAGTCTGAAGATGAGAGAATCATAGAAATCTTTGGCCCATTGAGTTGGTATTGCCAAAAAATACACTACTACCTATGCTAGTCCCATAGCCTTGAAAGTTATGAGACTTCAATTGTTCAACCAACTATTTGTCAAAGGTTGTGAAGTTACCTGCTACAACTACTCTCCCAGACAGTACACTCAAGATCATTACTACCCTCCTGGTGAAGAAGATTTTCCTCAAATTCTATCTGAATCTGCAGCCTTTGATTGAACTTTTACCTTCTGCCATGGTGGGTTCTGAAGATATACCGCGCCCCCCGCGCCCCACCCCCACCCAGAGTGTGAGCATGGTATTATTAACCCAGAGACATTGCCAATACAGCACCCCTGCAAGTCAGGAGTAATCAAGAAGTAGATTCTATCCTTAATCGTAGAGGGCACAATCTATTTGGCCTGGTGAAAAGGGGAGGGGTTAATGACATTGTGGTGGAGGTGACAGAAAATGATTTTTTGACTGTGATAGTTGTTGGAAGGTGCAACTCTGTTGTGGTTCTTAGAGGGAAAGGATGGGCTCAGATTAGACATGTGAGGAAAAGAATTTCAAAGTGGGCTCATGGGGACCAGTGTTTTCTTCTAGGTCCTAATTCTTGTGTTCTTGTATTTGGATCGAAACATAGGAACAAGGAACAGGAGGAGACCATTCAGCCCATTGAGCCTGCTCCAATATTCATAATGATCATGGTCAATCATTCCACTCCCTCTACCCTGTTCACACTTTCAGCCCACGGCCTTTAATCCCTTTAGTGCTAAAACAAAATCTATCTCCTTCTTGAATACATTCAATGTTATAGCCACAACTATTTTCTGTGGCAAAGAATTTCACAGGCTCACCATTGTCTAGGGTGAAGAATTTTCTCCCCATTCCTAGTGCTAAATGGCCTATCTCATACACTTAGATGTAACACGGTGGCTCAGTGGTTACTACTGCCGCCTCACAGCACCAGGGTCCCAGGTTCAATTCCAGCCTCGGACAACTGTGTGTGTGGAATTTGCACATTCTCCCCGTGTCTGTGTGGGTTTACTCTGGGTGCTCTGGTTTCCTCCCACAGTCCAAAGATGTGCAGGTTAGGTGAAATGGCCATGCTAAGTTGCCCATAGTGCTAGATGCATTAGTCAGAGGGAAATGGGTTGGGTGGATTACTCTTTGGGGGGGCCGAATGGCCTGCTTCTGCACTGTAGGCAATCTCATCTAATCATAACCTATAAATAAGTAAGTTCTTCTAATATTAAGATTTATACATTCCCCTTAGAAAGTAGTTCATGTGTACATTATGGTAGCAATTGATATTAATATTTAAGTCAATTGTAGCTGTTTGTTCCATGGTGTTCTTGTAATTGCATGTGCTTACCTTCCAGCAGGGGTCATGGTACGTGTATGTAAATGGGAGGCTACCACCTGCGCTGCTAAGTGTATAAGCCTGCAATATCATATTACTGTCTTGCTTACGTTGTACAATCATAAGTGCTTATTGTTCCTCATCCAGTTCAATTGCTATCCAAAGCTATAAAGTCTTGTGTTCTTATTATTTGAAGATGTTTTAATCAGTTCAATAAACAGAGCAGTATCAAATTATATAATCACACCCAGTTTTACGAAGACGGTCTTAACTAGCACCTGAAGACAACATGATTAAATCAATTTAAGCTGTTAGTCACATGAATAAAATGACTTAATCATTCGTGATCTGATAATTTGCTACGGATTAAACCTCTATTAATTTAACCTTTTAATCATCAGAGGAAATGAAAACACTCAACATTTTGTTTTAAAAGTTATTTTGTTAGGAACAGTGGACTCTTAGTTTATTGGAAAACATCTCGCTTTCTAGCTATGGGGATATGTTGCAGAACCCTGTAGTCGTGATGTAAGATAGTGCTACTGATTCAGAGGTTTTGAAACCCAACAATGAAGATCATGTAACTGGAAATAGTAAAGTTGGGGCAACAGTAGAAACACTTGAAACCCTTGGTGACAAGCTCCCTATTTGTCTTGTTACATGCTCAGTATTTAGTTTGATCATGCTGATAATTATGTGGTTTCAAATGATTAAGAAAAGCCTGATAGCAAGAAAACAAATTTGTGCATTGTGATGTGGACATTAACTCTAGATAAGCACAAAATTACAGGATGACTAATCCAGTTCCACAATAAATGTTCCTGTTACATGAAAACAATAACAGGCTAGTGCCAGGTAGATTTGATCACAGCAGGAGATTGAGTAATGCATAACAGGAAATCCCCTGTTTTATAAATGGTTGTTAAGGTCAATGGATTATTTCCTGGGTGACTACAGGATGCCAAACTTTACCAGAACTCTACCCTTGGAAACCCAATTCCATTCCCTCATAGCCAGATACTTCCATTGAACTATGTTTAGCTGTGGATGTTGGTTGATTCTATGGATTGTGAAATTCCCTGTGATATGCCAGTTTTCCAAGTTGTATTCCCTTTGAGCTTTGTTTTCTGATGGAAATTGCAGAAGTTACCCACATACTTCTAAAGGTGCCAACATTCCCAAATGATTCATCTCAATGTGTGAACTGAGACAGGGGATGTTAATGAGAGCTAACAACATTCCTATCTTTGTCCAAGTGTAAGTACACATGCATTTCAGTAGAGATCTCTGAATTGCAAGCTAGAGAGGGAACTTAGTGCACCCTAATCTAGATACAAGAGCGTGAATAGTAGCATATCTACCACCATGTAATTTGGAATGTCCAATTTAGTACACAGGAAAAAATAATCATGTACTTTTCTACATTGCTTAATGTTGTTTCAGGCAATGCATTCTAAGGTGTTTCACTCAATATCAATCCATTTTTTTCACAATCCCTCAAAATTAAGACCTCCAAGCAACATAAAATATAAAGTGGCTTTGTAACAGTATCCATCTCCAATATGGATACTCTTTATCTCCTCTTCACAACATATTTTAAAAAGCTATTTGTGTGTCATCTGCAAATTTAATTACTTTGTCAGCACTAATTTCATCATAACTACTTATAAAAATTGTAAAAAGCTGAGGCTCTAGCATTTCTGTGCAGTTCCATTCATCATGTCCTATTGATCAGAAAAAAAGACCCATTTATGCATATTCTGTTTTCTGCCCATTGTCAATCATCTATCATTCTAAAATATTACCCCTAATCCATGAACTCCTATTGTGTGTAACATCGTTTTACGTGGCACCTTGTCAAATACTTTCTGGAAATCGAAGTCCAATATGTTATCTATATGTTACTTTTTCAAAGAGCTCCAATTAACTGGTTAAACAAGATTTTCCTTTCACAAAATTGTACTGACTTCTCCCAATTTCAGTTTTTCTTAAGGGGTGAGCTATAATCACGTTAATGATAGATTCTAACATTTACTCTATGACAGATGCCAAGCTAACCAGCTAATAGTTTCCTGTTTTCTACTTATCCCTCTTCTTAAATAAATACTTTATATTAATTACTTTCCAGTCCTGTGGAACCTTTTAAGATCTAGGAAATTTTGGAAAATTAACACCAATCTAGTTAATTAACATCTGCTACCTCATGCGCCACCATTTTAAAGGTTGTGGAATGAAGTCCATCAGGACCTGAGTACTTGACAGTCTATAGCTCCATCATTTTGCTCAGTAAAGCTTCCCTAGTGATTGTAATTTCTCCAATTTCCTCTCTCTCTTCCACTTCCTGATTTATAACAACTATTGGGTTATACTTTTTGTATCCTCTGGATTGAAGGCAGAAGCAAAGTATTTCTTCATTTCATTTGCCATTTCCTTATAATCTACACATGTCTTCCCCTTTTCACCCTTTAGAGAACCAACACTCATTTCACTTACTCTTTTCCTTTTTTGGGTATATATAGAAACCCTTGCTATCTTTTTCACATTTCTAGTTAGCTTCCTTGCATAATCTAATTTCTTTTATTGATTAATATTTTAGGCATTCTCTGACATTCTTTATATTGTGTCCAATCATCTGAACTACCAGTCATCTCTGTGCAAATATTTTGTTTTCATAAGTTTGATGCTTTCCTGAACGTCTTTAATTAAATATGAAGGATGGGTCCATCCCTGCGAATGTTTCCTTGAAGTACGAAGATTATCAATGTTCTGATTATTCTGAAATATCCACTTAAATGTTCACTGCTGCTTTTCTGTTTGTCAGTGCCTAGCCTGGAATCTCAGCTCACCTTTCATGTCAAGTATTTGTCTTTGTTTCATTCAAAACACAAGTCTTGGAACGACTCTCGTCTTATCAAGCTGAATGTGAAATTCAATCATATTGTGGTTACTGCTGCCTTTACTCTGAAGTCATCAATTAATCCTGTTAAATTATACAATACCAAATTTATTATAATCTGCTTTCTAGTTGGTTCCAAAATAGGCAGTTCTAAGAACCTATATCAAAAGCATTCTATGAATTCCTATTCTAAGATGGTATTGTCAATCAGATGTTTCTAGTTTACATATAGATTAGCATCACCCATGATCATCTGCCACAATATCTAGCTCCGTACTGTTCCAGGTTTTAACTTTGAGATGTTTGTTTTTGCTGTTTTGTTTATTATTCAATTCCTGAGTTGCCAAGTAGAAAGTTGTGTTTATTTTACTGAACAGGTATAGCACTTGTTCCTCGAAAATTCAGTCTAATTTACTCATGATTATCACAATCTCACTGGATAAGGCTTGTACAAGTGTGGGTTGGAGGAAATAAAACAGTTCTTATATGTTTCCATGGAAGTACTCTGAAACATTACAGATAATTCTGTAAGGATTTCAGAGATGTAAGGATGGAGATTGGGAAAGTTTGGGAAAAGAGGCACCTCCAGGGAGCATACATTGTCCATGAATCCAGATGAGTTGTAATATTGATACTAGCTTAGTTGAACTGGTCTCAGTTAACCAGTTGTTGCACTTTGCCTGCCAACAGATTCTAATAGAACAGGGTGACTGGTTCCAGTAAGACATAAATGGTCACAATTAAAACCAACTTGTGGGGTGGTGGAAGGCTGGGGAGAGGGTGGTTTGTTGTGGGTGCACAATCTAGTTTCAAGTTCCAATTTCTGGCTATTCTGGTTGTATCCAATTAAAACATAATTTGATATATTAATTTAAACAGCAACCACATAAGGCCAGTTGATTTTTCCAACTGAATTCAACTAATATGTATTCAGGCAAGCAGGAATGACAAGTCAGGCTTCCAAATCTCGGTTCATGGATGTCTCCAGGTATCAATTAGCCAACAATTGGGCATCTGAGAGCCTCAATTTGGGCAAGTGAGGGTGGCTCACTTGAAGGCTCACCTATCCCATGTAAAATTGGGTACTGGTCAGGGTGGGCTATCAGAATCTGGAAAGACCCGCCAGGGAACTTTATAGGACCTTTGCCTGCAAATCACCAGCTGAGTGTAAAACTCTGCCGAATGGCTTAAAAGCAACAAACTGATGCTCTCTAATAATAATAAAACAAGCAAACCATTTCATTATTATCCAAATGGATTTGACTGATGACTGTCAAATGATCTGCAAGAGTCAGTCAGAGGTTGGATGCATCCCTCCTTTGGCTATTTCCGGTTAGATAACTCCAACATTTGCTGTTGAATTTAATTGAATCCTCAATTCCTCAAACAATTAAGAGCTCCACTTGAAAAGAATTTCTGTGCTTCACCCATACCACGACTTTCCATTCACTCAGTTTGAAGTTGAGTAGTAATTTGGAGTTTTGCCATAATGGTGGTTGCGTCATCCTTTTTAATCCATGGATCAGCTAAAAGAGTTTACAAATCCATTAGTCAGACATTTAACTTACTGTTATCTTTTCTGGTCTCAAGCTTAATGTTATGGGGCAGGTGAACTATCCTACATCCCTCCACGCCCAACAGAAAATCAGTTGTGTGGATATTAACCTAAAGTTTGCTGGGTTAGCTGAAATGAAATTACATGAGAATAATAATCATTTGAAGCCTGATGCTGACCCAATGATTAGAAAGTGTTTTAATATGTTTCTGTGTTTTGCTGAAGGAATGCCTGTGTATTTAAATGTTGTAGATCAGCAGTAATGACCAGATCTGACAGAGAAAGTCTGGAGCTTTGTTGAAAAACAGACATAATGAATCAGTTGAGACAATGTGGACTAGTTATCAGCCAAACCTGATTGTCACAGAATTGTGCTATATAAATATCATACAGTTCACCTGATGACATAAAGGTGGCAACTGTGCAAGCAAGCCAGTTTAGGTCAAAGTTCATTGAAAAGGCCCAATAGATATGCTTGTTTCCAAGGAGAAATGAGCAAGTCCTCATAAGCAATCAATCAAACTAGCCATGTTTGACAATACATTTGTGTTATAGCTGGAGACTGGACAATGTAAACATTTCAATGCACAGCCTTGTTTGTTTGGATGGAAAGGTATCAGAAAGTTTGCCTCAGAACATAGCTAGATCAGGAGGGGTTGTCTGATCAGTGGTTGGCGGATGGGACAGATCAGAATGATCACCCATTTCTCTCTGATTTTCAGCCAACTCCACGTAAATTGGGTCAGTCATGATCGTGTACATCGATTGGGTAAGATTTTTGTAGTACTTGTGTATTGTACTTCGCTTTAATAAAGAACATTGGCTACATGCCATGCTTAGAACTGCCTTGGGTTATTCATATCCAGAGTAAGCCCAAAAAACCATGGAAAGTGAGAATAAAGGTCTATGGTTGGCAGCCAACACACTGGAAAGAAACCATAATGCAGAGAGCCAAGGGCCTAGGATGGGTGAAAGGAAATGGGCAGTCACGTTTTGGAGAATAGAAGGCAAGGAACATGGAGGAGGGCTGACATCCAGGAGAGGGAGTTCCACTTCCTTTTATGTGCACACAGGACACACCTTTAATGATCTGTCTCCTTCCCTTCCCATCCTTTTCCAACCTACATTAAACAAAAACATACTGCACAACCTTGCCAACTGCCCGTACCAATCATATCATTGCATAATAACTTGTTAACAAGATCAGTTGACCTTTAATTTGTTTTTGACTATATTGGGCAGGCTTTTGATGCCAGCACTGTTATGGGGGACAACCCAGGGTTCAGGGAAAGGTGGTGGGCAGGTTGTCTCTCGTATTTTCTTGGTTCCTGTACCAAAAATATATCTGTTGTGTCTGATTTTGCTTGTGGTTTACACATGTTGAATAAACCAGCTTACCTGTGCAGTGAATCGTGAGAACATGGTGGAGCTAAGTATGTATCGGTGTCAAGAGGAAGGCAATCTAAATTGTCAACATTGTTTAGCAACTACGTGACTCACTCCCTGAATTTCTTACTCATTGTTTCCAGGGGAAGTCCTTATACTTTATCATGTTCCTACTGAACATCCTGAACCAGATTAAAATCTTAAATATTAGGCAAACAATTCCTACCTTTGCTTTCACTCACAAATAACATGATAGGAAATAGGAATAGAACAAAAAAATAAGCCATTCAGCCCATTGACACTGCTCCAAATTCATAAAGAGTAAGGTTTGATCTGTTTGTGTTTGCTTCCTATAATCCTTGGCTTCTCTGTAGATCAAAATCTGTTGAAGTCATCTTTGAGTATATTCATTGACCCAATCTCCATTGTTTTCTGTGGAGGACAATGTTGTTCCTCTGAGAAAAGAAATCTTTCTCTTTATTTTTAAATTGTGTCCTCTAGGTCAAAACCTCCCCCACCCCGCGAAGAGGAAACATGGACACCTGATAAACCCTCTCAGAATTCCACATCTCCCATTCTCCAGTAAGAGATCCACCCATCCAATCTTTCCTTAGTAGTTAGCCAAGTGAACCCTGTCTGAATTGCTTTGATGTATGTCCCTTCTTCAGTAAGGAGACCAAAACTGCACAAAATATTCCAGGTGTGGTTCATCTTCAAAATGCTGGGGAGTTAAGTAGAACATTTTGACTTCATCCTCTTGCCCAATGTCAAGTTTTCCTTCCTAATCACCTGCTGTATGTATGAGTAAACCTTTTATGATTCATGCAAAAGGACACCAGATCCCAGTATTGCAACATTTTCAAATAATGTTCTCTCCTTCTATTCTTCCTACCTTACTTTTGCCCATGTTATATTCCATTTGCCAAATTTTTACCCGCTCACTAAATTTCTCTATATTCCCATGAGGATTCCTGTCATCTCCTCATTATTTGCTTTCCAGCTTATCTTTGTATCATTAGCAAATTTAGATCTCATACAGTCTGTCCATCCAAGTTTTCAATATTAAACATAAATTGCTGAAGCCCCAGCATTGACCAGAACGATATACCATGAGTTAATTTGTCAACTTGATAATGACCGATTTTTTTCTGGCTCTGTTTCTTGTTACCTAGCCAAACCTCTATCCTTGCTAAAATGTCATCCCAGCAACATGAGCACTTACCATGTGCAATATTTTTTCATATCATTTGCCTTTAGAAATCTAAATCTGCTATATTTTTTTCCTTCTATCTGCCCTACTTGGTACATTCTCAAAGAGCTCTTTTAAATTTTTAAAACAAGATTTAATTGTCTATGTAAAAAAGCTATGTTAATTCTGCCTGATTTTCTACATGAAATGGGGAAAAAAGAACAAGTAAAGCAATTTTAAACAGCAACCCTGTTTCGGACAAGATAGGACAGTAAACATAATTTAGTTTACCCTGTTTCTCATCCACGACACAAATTGAGACTACACGTTCAAGATAGAACAAAACATTGAGTCAAAAGTCTGACCAAAGTGCACAAAGATCTGAGCAGAGTGCAAATGTTAAAACAAGCCTGAAACTGACATTGAAATAAATCAATTGGAAACAAAGAGGCAAAAGTTACTGGTGATCTTTCAGTTAGGTAATGCAAATGCAGAAATGCTTCTTATTCTAACATCAGACCAATGTAATACAAAAATTGGTGTAAAAAAGGAAGCACTAAATGGCACAGTCCTCAATAAATAGATTTATAGAATCACACAGCTGTACTGCATTACAGAAGCCCTTCAGTCCTTCAAGTCTGCGCTGATTTATCTACACTAATCCCACTTTCCAGCACTTGACTCATAATGTTGAAAGTTAAGACTTTTCAAGATTTTGAGCTTTCCTGCTTTCATTGCCATTTCAGCTGCTACATTCCAGATTCCCATGTCCTCTGGTAAAATACAGTTTCCTTAAATCCCCTCTAAATCTCTTAAAATTACATCTCTTTGTTATTACATCTTCAACTAAAGGGAACAGTTGTTTCCAATCTGTCCTATCTGTGATGCACACCTCAGTCAGGTTCCCCCATCAGCCTTCTCTGTTCTAAAGAAAACAGCCTAAGTCGATCAGAGAGAAACCGATTTAAAGTTTTGAGCCCAGTGACCTTCTGCATGTTGATATAAAAAAGCTTTCTTGAATATTTCTTCAGAAATCCACCTCTAAACCCAATAATTATTCCAGTTTTATGTTGGGGAAGGAGAAATTCCCTACTCTAATTATCCTATTATTCTTATTAAACTGGGAATTGTCTACATTCCTGCTCCTTTAATTTCTGCTGACAGCTTGGAGACCCACTTCAGACTCCTAGGACTGTTACTGTTCGCTTTTTATTCCCAAGCTCTACCCACAAAACCCTCATTTGAAAACCCTTCCAAAATATTTTCCCTCTTTATTGCAGTAACTAACTCTCTAACTAATAATGCAATGCCTCCTCCTCTTTTATACCCTCCCCTTGTCATGCCTGAAGGTCCTATACACCAGAATGCTGAGTTGCCAATCCTGTCCCTCCCTCAACCACATCCCTGTGATTGCAATAATATCATAATTCTATGTGTCAATCCACACCATTAACACATGTATCTTACCTGCGTGCTTTACTCCCTTAAATCCCAACTTGGCTGAAAGCTCTCTGTCTTGATTCCTTTGTTATACTACATGGTGCCCCTGCTGTACTCAGGATGAGTGTCACTTCTCTCTGCTGAACTAGTTTAAACTCCTCACAAGAGTACCATTGAACTTACCCACAAGGAAGCTGGTCCCCTTCTGGCTCAGGTACAGACTGTCCCACTTGTAGAGGTCCCACTTTTCCAGAAAAGATTCCAGTTAATCCCTCTTTTTGCATCACCTCTTGAGCCACACATTCATCTTCCCTATTCTTCTATTTCCATAATCACTAGTATGTGCCACTGGGAGTGATTCAGAGATTACAACTACAGAGGTCCTGCTTTTCAATCTACTACCTAGCTCCCTGTTTTGTATCAGTCTTCATAATGGAAAAGGACCAAGAAGATACAGGCATCAAGGTGGGGGACTGTGAAATATTAGAAGTAAGATAACAGAGAAAGAGGATTTACTGGCAGGTTCAGCTGTCTTAAACATGGATAAATCTGCAGGCCAGAACGAGATGTATTCCAGACAGAATCCAAACATACGTCTCATGCTGGAGGGAGGCAAAAGAGGAGCTATCAGGGGCTGTGGCAAATCCTGTCTGGCCATACATTAGTACCAGAGGACTGGAGGACTGCTAATGTTGTCCTATTATCAAAAAGGGAGCTAGAGGTAGACTAAGTAATTGCTGGCCAGTCAATTTAACTTCACTTGTGGAGAAGTTATTATAAAAAATTCTACAAGACAGAATATATCTGCACTAGAAAGACACTTGAGACACAGTCGGGGCAGAACAGACTCATTGTAGGAGTGTTGTCTTTGACAAATTTGACCAAATTCTTTGAAGAACCAGCCAGGAGCATTGATTAGAGTAATACATTTGATATAGTCTACATGAACCTTAAAAATGCATTGATAAGGCCCCACATGACAGACTGGTCAAGGGAGTAAGACTCCATAGGGTCCAAGGCAACTAAAATTATCTGGGAGGTAGGAAGTAGAGGGTGATAGTGAGGAGGTGTTTCAGTTGGAGTTATAGAGTCATAGAGGTAAAAACAATGACTGCAGATGCTGGAAACCAGAGCCTAGATTAGAGTGGTGCTGGAAAAGCACAGCAGGTCAGGCAGCATCCGAGGAGTAGGAAAATTGACATTTCGGGCAAAAGCCCTTCATCAGGAAGGTTTCCTGATGAAGGGCTTTTGCCCGAAAAGTCGATTTTCCTGCTCCTTGGATGCTGCCTGATCTGCTGTGCTTTTCCAGCACCACTCTAATTTAGACATAGAGTCATAAAGATGTACAGTGTGGAAACAGACCCTTCGGTCCAATTCATCCAGATATCCGAACCTAATCTAGTCCCATTTGCCAGCACTTGGCCCATATCCCTATACTGTAAAACCTTCCTATTCATTTACCCATTCAGATTCCTTTCAAAAGGTATGCTGTAATTGTACCAGCCTCCACAACCTCCCAGTCACCACCCATTTCAATTCCCCTTTGCACTCCCTTTCCGATGTGACCATTCTTGGCCTTCTCCATTGTCACAATGAACCACACTGCAAATTGGAGGAACAACACCTCATATTCCGCCTAGACCACCTACAGCCCGGAGGACTCAACATAGATTTCTCCAATTTCAAATAACCTCCCTTCCCATCCCCTGACTTCCTTCCCAGTCTCTCCCCCTCCCTTTCACTCCTCCCTGCCACCAACTGAACTCATTCTTCCTAACCAGGTCATATCCTCTACCTGATTTCACCTATCCCCACTTCACCAGCCTGCCCCCACCACCTCCTTTATCTGCAGCTACCCTACACCCACCCCCCACCCCCCCAGTCCTGAAGAAGGGTTATACCCGAACCATCGACTTCTCCACCTCCTGATGCTGCCTGGCTTGCTGTGTTCTTCCAGCCTCCTGCCTGCCTACTTTGGATTCCAGCAGCTGCAGTTTTTTTTTGTCTCCACCACTTCCTCTGGCAACTCATTCCATACAGACACCACCTGCTGTGTGAAAATGTTGCCCTTAGGTCCCTTTTATATCTTTCCCCTCTCATCCTAGACCTATGCCTTCTAGTTCTGGACTCCCCCACCCCAGGGAAAAGACCTTGTCCATGCCACTCATGATTTTATAAACCTCCCTAATGACACCCCCCAGCATCCGACACTCCAAGGAAAACAGCCCCAGCCTATTCAGCCTATCCCTTTAGCTCAAATTCTCCAATCCTAGCAACATCCTTGTAAATCTTTTCGCAACCCCTTCAAGTTTCACAACATCATTTTGATAGTAAGGGAACCGGAATTGCACACAATATTCCAAAAGTGGCCTAACCAATGTCTTGTACAGCCACAACATGACCTCCCAACTCTTATACTCAATGGTCTGACCAATAAAGGAAAGCATACCAAAGACCTTCTTCACTATCCTATCTATCTGCGACTCTACTTTTAAGGAGCTATGAACCTGCACTCCAAGGTCTCTTTGGAAGTTTGTTTTAAGTAAGGTTCCACAGGGCTTGTCGCTGAAACCCTTACTGTTTATGGTGTAAGTTGATAGTTTGGACTTAAGTTTCGAGGGCTATTATAAAGAAATTTGCAGACAACACAAAATTGGTAGCATAAATGGTGAGGAAGACAGGCATAAACTGCAGGACTGAAGTGGTGGGCAGAGCAATGGAAATAGGATTCAATATGGAAAGATGCCAAGGAATGCACTTGGGGAGGGCTAACAAGGCAAAGGGCTACACTCGGACCTTGGTGTGCACATCCACTGATTCCTGAAGGGAGCAGGGCAGGTAGATAAGGTGGTTAAAAAAGAAAGCATATGGGATATGCTTTATTTACTGAGACATAGAATATAAAGACAGGATAGCTATGCTAGAACTGTATAAAATGCTGGTTAGTCCACAATTGGAGTACTACATGTCGTTCTGGTCATTGCATCACAGTAAAAGTAAAAAAAGTCACCATCATCCCAGGAACAGCTCTCTCACTGGAGAGAGGCAACTGATGGTGGTTTAATTCATCAGAGTCACTGCAACTCAGGTGAGGTTGAGAAGGCAGGGCCTTTATGGTAACACCAGCCAATGAAAGAATTAAACCCACACTGTTGGCATTAGTCTACATTGAAAACCAGCCATTCAACCAACTGAGCTAACCAATTCCTTCGGCAGTTGTAGGAGGAATGTGATTGCTCTGGATCAGGTGATGAGAGGAGCTACCTGGATGCTGCCTGTGCTGGACGGTTTGAAATCTAAGGAAAGAATGGATAGTCTGGGGTTGACTTCCTTGGAGCTGTTGAGTTCCAAGGAGGTCAACCCCAGGAGTTCAGGAATTCAGGAATGGAGCAGCCTCAGCTCTTGACCTGATCCAACAGGTTGCTCCCTTTGTGGATGAAGAAAAGACCTGCAGGGTGAATGAGCCAGCTGACCACGGCACCATGGTGCAGAAGGCCATTCGGGAGGGGGGCGTCAGCAAAAAGACAAGTGGTAGCAATAGGGGATTCTATAATTAGGGGGGATAGGTAGTATCCTTTGTAAGCCGGATCAAGAGTCCCGCATGCTGTGTTGTCTTCCCGGTGCCAGGGTGCAGGACATCTCTGACTGGCTTGAAAAGGTACTGGAGAAGGAGGGCGAGGATCCAGTTGGTATGCTCCATGTTGGGATAAACAACATAGGCAAGGCTAGGAAGGGGATTACCAGTTCAGGGATTATCAAGCACTAGGAATGAAATTTAGGACGCTGCCTGACCTGTTGTGCTTTGCCAGCACCATGCCCTTGACTCTAATCTCTGCGGTACTCACTTTTGCCTTTAAACTAGTGAGTCGGAGGAGAGGGGAAGGGAAGAAAACAGGAAATATGATGGTAAATGAAAAACTAAGTAGCAGGTTACCAGGTGTGCAGGAGGGTTTACATACAAGGCAGACTATGAGAGAAGCAAAAAAGAAGGGTAACTCAGGAGATATTATTAGAGATGTTAGAAATCATGATGGTATGAAGACTAGCATAAGGGCAATTTATCTGAATGCTCATAACAAGGCCGATAAGTTAACAGCACAAATCTCAGCGAATGAGTATGTTTTGGTAGCCATTATGGAGATATGGTTACTGGATGGTCACAACTGGGAGTTCAATCTCCAGGAGTACCATACTATTTGGAAGGACAGGCAGGGAGTTAAGGGGGGTGGTGTAGCTCTGATATTCAAGAATGACATCAGGGCAGTGCTGAGAACTGATATAGTTCTATGTAGTATAAGGTTGAATGCATTTGGGTGGAAATTAGAAATTCTAAAAAGAAAAAGTCACTACACTGATAGGCTTAGTCACCAAATAATATCATCACATTGGGGTGGGCAATAAACAAAGAAATAACTAATGCCCATAAAAAATTAAAAATCACTAAGCGCTAAGTTATACTCCACAACCACCTAATGAAGGAGCAGTGCTCCGAAAGCTAGTGCTTCGAAATAAACCTGTTGAACTATAACCTGGTGTTGTGTGATTTGTAACTTTGTACACCCCAGTCCAACTCCGGCACTTCCAAACAATGCCTGTAAAAATGGTATAGCAATTATCATGGGGGATTTTAATCTACGTGTCAATTGGTCAAACCAGCTCAGTCAGGGTAGCTTTGAGGAAGTGTTTGTTGAGTGTATCTGCTATAGTTTTCTTGCACAGTATGTAATGGAACTAATGAGAGAGCAAGCTATCCCAGATCTGGTCCTTTGTAATGAGGAAGGAATAATTAATGACCCCATTGTCAGAGACCCTCTTGGAAGGACTGACCACAGTATGGTTGAATTTAGAATGCAGATGGAGATTGTGAAGATAAAATCGAATACCAGGATCCAGGTCTTAAACAAGACAGACTACTATAGGATGATGGAGGACTTGGCTAAAATGAACTGGAAGCTAAGACTTTATGGTGGAAAAGTTTACGAGCAGTGGAGGACTTTCAAAGCAATTTTTCAGAGTACCCAGTGAAAAGGATTGTAGGAAAAGGGGTAATCTGCCATGGGTGTCTAAGGGAGGTTATCAAATTGAAAGAGAAGACACACAAACTGGCCAAGATAAGCCAGAAATTAGAAGATTGGGGAAACTTTAAAGGTCAACAGAAAGCCACAAAAAGAGCTATAAAGAAAAATAAGTTAGAGCATGAGAAAAAAAAGCACAGAAAACAAAGACAGCAAAAGTTTCTATAAGTATACAAAACAAAAAAAGAGAGGCTAAAGTAAACGTTGGTCCTTTAGAGGAGGAGAAGGGAGAATTACTTATGGGATATGATGAAATGGCTGAGGCATTGAATAATAATTTTGTGTCGGTCTTCACAGTGGAGGACACTAATAACATGCCAGTAAGTGACGAAGAGACGAAGGTAGGTGAGGACCTGGAAACAATCATTATTACAGAAGAGCTAGTGTTGGGCAAGCTAATAGAGCTAAGGATAGATAAGTCCCCCGGCCCTGATGGAATGCATCCCAGGGTAAAAACAATGACTGCCGATGCTGGAAATTAGAGTCCAGATTAGGGTGGTGCTGGAAAAGCACAGCATGTCAGGCAGCATCCGAGGAGCAGGAAAATCGACGTTTCGGGCAAAAGCCCTTCATCAGGAATACAGGCAGAGAGCCTGAAGAGTAGAGAGATAAGTGAGAGGAGGGTGGGGGTGGGGAGAAAGTAGCATAGAGTACAATAGGTGAGTTGGGGAGGGGATGAAGGTGATAGGTCGGGGGGGGGAGCAGTGGATAGGTGGAAAAGAAGATAGGCAGGTAGGACAAGTCATGCATCCCAGGGTACTAAAAGAGATGGCAGGAGAAATAAAAGGTGCGCTGGTGGTAATTTTCCAAAATTCACTGGACTCTGGGGCAGTCTCAGCAGTTTGGATAACAGCTAATGTGATGCCACTGTTTAAAAAGGGAGGTAGACAAAAGATGGGGAATTATAAACTGATTATTTTAACTTCTGCACTGGTGAAGGTGCTTGAGTCTATTGTCAAGGAAGAAGTAGCAAGGCATCTAGATAGAAACTGTCCCACTGGGCACACACAGCATGGGTTCATGAAGGGCAGGTCATGCTTAACTAATCTTTTGGAATTCTATGAAGATGTTACAAGCAAGGTGGACAATGAAGACCCAGTGGATGTGGTGTATCTAGATTTCCAAAAGGCCTTTGACAAGGTGCTGCATAAGAGGCTTCTGCATAAGGTAAAGATGCATGGCATAATGGGTAAAGTATTAGCATGGATAGAGGATTGGTTGACTGACAGGAAGTAAAGACTGGGGATAAATAAGTGCTATCCTGGTTGGCAATCAGTAACTTGTGATGTGTCTTAGAGATCAGTGTTGGGACTGCAATTATTCATATTTTAAATAGTTGATTTGGAGTTGGGGACCAATGTAGTTTGTCAAAGTTTGCAGATGACACTAAGACGAGTGGCAGAACAAAGTGTGCAGAGGACTGTGAAACTTTGCAGATACTTTAAGTGAGGGGGCAAAGGTCTGGCAGATGGAATATAATGTTGATAAATGTCAAGTCATCCATTTTGGTAGGAGTAACAGTAAAAAGGACTATTACTTGAATGGTAAAAAGTTGCACCATGCTGCTATGCAGAGGGATCTGGCTGTCCTTGTGTATGAATCACAGAGGTTTGTTCTGCAAGTTCGACAAGTGAATAGAATTTTGTCCTTTATTGCTAAAGGGATTGAGTTTAAAAGCGGGGAGGTTATGTTGCATCTGTACAAGGTGCTGGTGAGGCCACACCTGGAGTACTGTGTGCAGTTTTGGTCTCTTTACTTGTGGAAGGATGTACTCGCACTGGAGGGAGTGCAGAGGAGGTTCACTAGGTTGATTCCAGAGTTGAGAGGTTTGCTTTCTGAGGAGAGACTGAGTAGCCTGGGATTGTACTCACTGGAATTTAGAAGATTGAGGGGAGATTTTATAGAAACATATAACATTATGAAGGGTATACATGAGATAGAATTAGAGAGGGTGTTTCCACTGGCGGGTGAAACTCGGATAAGAGGGCAGAGCCTCAAAATTAGGGCAACAGATTTAGGACTGAATTGAGAAGGAACTTCTTCACCCAGAGGATTGTGAATCTATGGAATATCCTGCCTAATGAAGTAATTGATGTTATATCAGGAAACATTTTTAAAGCTAAGATAGATATTTTTTGAACAATAAAGGAATCAAGGGTATGGTGGGAGGGCAGGTAAGTGGAGCTGAGTCCACAAAAGGATTGTCCATGATCTTATTGAATGGCTGAGAGGCTCGAAGGGCTAAATGGCTTACCTCTGCTCCTCGTTCTTATGTTCTTATGTTTATGTTCTTACAAAGGTTAAGAGAGGACCCGATAGAAGTGTATAGATGACAAAGGGCACAATAGGGTGAATAGGAAGGCATTTTTACCATTAGTAGAGGGGTCAATAACCAACGGGGTATAGATATAGATAGAAGTTAGATGGTTAAGAGAGACATCACACAATTATTTTCACCCAGAGTGTAGAGGAGGTCCAGAACCAATTGCCTTAAAAGGTAGTTGAGTCAGAAACTTTTGAAAGCAGTATTTAGATATTTACTTGTGTTATCATAGGCTCCACTACTATGGGCCAAGTGCTGGAAAATATGGTTAATATAATCAGATCTTTGTTGACTGATTGGATCAATGGCCTCCTTCTGTCCTATAAATGTCCATGTATCTATGAGATGGCAAGGATCATATTGATTGGGGAGTTGGAATTCAATGCAGGGTTAGTTTAAGAGAGGTTAAAATGGCAAAACAGTAAACTCAATGTAGAGAGAGCATTGAGTTGAGACAACTGGAAGATTATTGGTCATTATAGAGGGCGCTATTCCCTCTTCCCAGCAAGGAATTATGTTTTAAAAAAACAGTTCCTGATTTCTGAGTTCCTGTTTGGATCCTATTGCATATACAAATGAATATATTAAAGTGTAAGGTCCTCATGAGATGGTGATCTAAGCCATCATTAAAAACTTGCAAAACCAGTATTTTGTTAATGCTGTGGGGGTGTACCTCAGATTGAGGAAGAGCTATATATATAAATATTAGTGCTATCAGTTTACAGAACAAGGAAATAAAAATCATATGACTTTAAAAATAAAACATTTCAAAGCAATTGAATAACACGTCAACAATGATTAACTCTTTGTTGCACTGAACTAACTACTTGGCAGAGAAACCACATTGTCCTCCCAGTCTCTCACTGTAACTGAATTGCTGTCTAATCAGAAGGAGAGCTCTTGTGACAATTCCAAATGTAGACTGTGAATGATTCAGGATCACACCAATGTTGACAACTGATCTGGGACAAAATGTACATGTCAAAAGGAGTAAAAAAACAAATGGGTTCAGTTTGTTTTGTTTTTAGTTTCAAATTTCTCCACGCCCTTTCTGAAAATATTAACTTCTTGACAGAAAATAGTTTCTCAGGTTGGCGTCACCATTTGTATTTAATTGAGGCAGTATTCTTCCTGTGTGCATCAGTAAGGACTGACTGTGGAAATCGCAGCTGAGTTTAATTCTTCAAATTCTATTTGCATGATGCTCATGTTGCGTGTAAACCACTTTACATATGAGCATTACTTTAGCTTCAATGAGGCAATTACTCTGTTTTGGAGTGTATCTGTTGATGGAGGAATATTAGTTAGAATACCACCTGTCTTTAAATAGATTTTGGGACCTTTAATCCTGAAATTTACAACACTTGGGATTTTTTGCAATGACTATTTTATTCCATCGTAGGGCTTGGACATCACTCTTTAGCCAGTGTTTAATCCCCATTCCCAGTTGCCCTTGAAAAACTGGTGATTACCTGCCCTCCTGAATTGCTGCAATCCACATGTTGATGGTTGACTCATAATGCCCTTAGTGAAGAAATTGGAGGAATTTGACCCAGTCACAGTGAAATGGCTGTGATATATTTCCAAGTCAGGATGGTGAATGGCTTGGAGGAAAATTTGCCGATGGTGGTGTTCCCATCTGCACCCGTCCTTCTGAACGGAAGTGGTCATAGGTTTGGAAGGTATTGTCTGAGGATCTTCAGTGAAATTCTGCAGCGCATCTTGTAAAGAATGTACATGACTGTGACTGAGCATCAGTCGTGGAGCAAACGAATATTAGTGGATGTGGAGTCAATCAAGTGGTCTAGTTTGTCCTGGATGGTGTTAAACTTTTTGAGTGTTGTTGGAGCAGTATCCATTCAGGAAAGTGGAGAGTATTCATCATATTCCTGACTTGTGCCTAATAGATGGTGGACTCCATTGGGGGAGTGAGGAGGTGAGTTACGCACCACTGTATTCCTAACATCTGTCCTGCCCTTGCAGCCACTGTGTTTATGTGGCAAGTCAGTGAGTTTCTGGTCAATGGTAACCCCCAGGATGTTGATAATGTGGAATTCAGTGATGGTAACACAATTGAATGTCAAGGGGTGGTGATTAAGTTGTTTCTTATTGGGGATAATTTGCCTGGTACTTGTGAGGCATAAATATAACTTACCACTTATTAAGGTAGGTAAAAACAATGACTGCAGATGCTGGAAACCAGATTCTGGATTAGTGGTGCTGGAAGAGCACAGCAGTTCAGGCAGCATCCGAGGAGCAGTGAAATCGATGTTTCGGGCAAAAGCCCTTCATCAGGAATCCTGATGAAACGTCGATTTCGCTGCTCCTCGGATGTTGCCACTTATTAACCTGAGTCTGGATATTGTCCAGATCCTTTTGCATTTGAACATGTATCTGAGGAATTGTGAATGTTTCTGAACATTGTGCAATCATTGGTGAACAGTCCCACTTCTGATTTTGTGATGGGGGGAAGATCATTGATGAAGCAGCTGAAGATGGTTGGGATTAGGACACTGTCCTAAGGAAACTCCTGCAGAGATGACATGGAGCTGAGATGACTGACCTGGTGGAACCCAAACTTGGCGACACCGAGCAGATTATTGCTGAGCAGGTGGTTGTGAGCACTGTCGATGACATCTTCCATCACTTTACTGATGATTGAGAGTGGACTGATGGGGTGATAATTGGCTGGGCTGGATTTATCCTGCTTTATTGAGTAGAGAATATCCCTTGGCAATTTCCCACACTGTTGGGTTTTGTAACTGTACTGAAACAGCTTAGCTAGGAGAATGGCAGGTTCTGGAGCACAGGTCTTCACTACTATTGCTGGAACAGCATCATGGCCCATCGCCTTTGTCGGATCCGATGCCTCCAATCATTTCTTGATATCATGTTCAGTGAATCGAATTATCTGAAGACCGGTATCTGTGATGCTGGGGACCACTGCAGCAGGCCGAGATGGATCATCCACTGGACACGTCTGGTTGAGGGTTGCTGTGAACATGTCAGCCTTACCTTTTGTACGTATGATTTGGATTTTTTCATCATTGAGGATGGGGTTTTTGTGAAGCCACCTCCTCTCATAAATCGTTTAATTGTCCACAGTCATTCATGATTGGATGTGAGGACAGCAGAGCTTAGATCTGATCCATTGCATATGAAATCACTTAGCTCTATCACTTGCTGTTTGGCATGCAAGTAGCCCTGTTTGGTGGCTTCACCAGGTAGACACCTCATTTTTCGGTGTACCTAGTGTTGCTCCCAGCATGCCCTACTGCACTCTCTATTGAACCAGGATTGATCCACTGGCCCAAATGGTTGAGTGGGGGAATATGCCTGGACAAGAGGTTTCAGGTTGTGCTGGAGTACAGTTCGGCTGCTGCTGATGGCCCACAGCACCTCATGGGTGCCCAGACTTGAGTTGCTAGATCTGTTCAAAATCTGTCCTGTTTAGCATGGTGCTCGCACCACACAAAACGATTAGATTAGATTAGATTAGTTACAGTGTGGAAACAGGCCCTTCAGCCCAACAAGTCCACACCGACCCGCCGAAGCACAACCCACCCAGACCCATTCCCCTACATTTACCCCTTCACCTAACACTACGGGCAATTTAGCATGGCCAATTTACCTAACCTGCACATTTTTTGGATTGTGGGAGGAAACCGGAGCACCCGGAGGAAACCCACGCAGACACGGGGAGAATGTGCAAACTCCACACAGTCAGTCGCCTGAGGCGGGAATTGAACCCGGGTCTCTGGCGCTGTGAGGCAGCAGTGCTAACCACTGTGCCACCGTGCCGCCCAAAAAAGGTATTCTTAATGTGAAGGCAGCACCTTGTCTCCACAAGGACTGTGTGGTGGTCACTCTTACCGATACTGTCATGGACTGATGTAGCTGCAGCTGGCAGATTGGTAAGGGTGAGGTCATCACTTTTTTTCCACTCGTTGGTGCCTTTACCACCTGCTACAGACCTGCATTCTTTAGGACCCGACCAGCTTGATCAGTAATTATGCTACTGAGCCACTCTTGCTAGTGGACATTGAAATCCCCTACCCAGGTTACACTTTACACCTTTGCCACTTCCATGTGCTTCCTCAAAGTGTTTTTCAACATGAAGGAATACTGATTCATCAGCCAAGGGAGCAGAGTATGTGGTAACCAGCAGAAGGTTTCCTTACCCACGTTTCACTTGAAGCCCTGAGACTTCATAAGGTTCGGAGTCAATGTTAATGACTCTCAGGGTACCTCTCTCCCAATTGTATCCCACTGTACTGCCAGATATCCTTCCCTGAAGGGCATCAGTACACCATTGGGTTTTTCTGACAATCAACAATGGTTTCATGATTATCAGTAGATTCCTAATTCCAGACATTTTTTTACTAAATTCAAATTCAATCAGTCTGATGTGGTGGGATTTGAACCTGGCTCCCCAAGACATGAGCTGTGTTTCTGGATGCATAATCTAACAATAGAACCAGTAGACCATTGCCTCCAACCCCACTCGGACTTGCAGAAATTGGATGTTAAAATGACCCACTGACAGCCTCCAACCTACCTGCGGAATATAGATTGAACAATGTACCCGAAGGGGAATGGACTTAATTTCCTGACAAATCAGCTGAAAACAAACAGGAGTCTCTTACTATCATGTTCATTTATATGGTTTTGGACTAATTGAGAAACACTCAAAAGGCTGACATGGAGGTTGAACCTAGAGTTATTTTAGATGATTTTCTTTCTTCTGCATACTGACTGTGAAAAATTATCTAGAACTTGTGATATAACAGCATTTCCTGTGATAGTGTAGATATCATCATAATCTTGTGAGTTTATATATATATATATTGCATAACTATAATTGAATCTGCAGCTCCGCTGAGGAACTTGTTACACACCCTAATTGTCTAAAGCTCCCTTTCTTTGACAAACTGGGTGAAAAATCTGCTAATGGGTCTCTACTACTGTCTCAACAATCCTACCTTCACTGCTCAATAAATACAGTGGGATGTTTACAGTTCCACACATTGGTCTGTCAGCAATATCATAGCAGGCAGCAACATTGCACACAGAGCTAGGCCAGAGCCAGGACACTAATCCCTGGCCATCCTGTGTGCTGGGCACTTTCCTGCCTATACTATGTACATAATTAATGAAGTTAGTTTGGTAAGACACGGTAATAGGTTTTATTAGGCCTCTTTGGCAGGACATCCTTCATAAAACTCACTGAAACTGGCTCAGACAAAATAATTGCAACATTCAGACCAATATTTCAGGTTAATGCATTTGCAGCATTTTGTTATTTTATTAAGTTTCGGTTTCCCTTACCTCTGGGCACTCCTCCAACCAGCTTGACCTATTTGACTCCCAGAAATTGTTATTTGTGGCTCTGCTGGAAGGTGTTCTCCCTCCCTCTATTGTTCCCTGTTGGCTTTGGCAAATTCAGCAGGAACGCACAGCTGAGGCCCAGCAGTTAAAATCTCTCAGAGCTATGGTTGCTGAGTTCTGGATGTTTGGCTGCACACTCTTGTTCCTATCCTGAATTTAGATTGGTGCTTTTCTAAGTGTAGCAATCTCTCAGTCATACACTTAAATATTAGCCTACTGGTATGCTGTCAGATCATAATGTCATACTCGTGCTCACAAACTTTCTACCTCTGAAGTGAATATATGCTATCATGAAGGATTGTGCTTCCCAATCTCTCCTCTTGCCTGAGGCATTATGATTCCTGGGTACAAAACCACCACCATTTGTCTCTCTCTCTCTCTCTCTCTCTAATGAGAGAGCACTCTATGGCCTGGTAGGACATTTTTACTAATGGCTAAGCTGAGCTGAACCATTCCAGGTATATGTGATCAAATACTCCAGGTGACTAAGTTGGGAAGGTAATGACCTCGTGGTATTATAGCTGGACTCTTATTCCAGCGACCCTGGTAATGTTCTGGGGGACCAGGGTTTGAGTCCAACTAAGGCAGTGGGTAGAATTTAAATTCAATAAAAATCTGGAAGTAAGAGTCTAATGACAACCATGTATCCATTGTTGATTGTCAGGAAAACCCATTTGGTTCACTAATGACCTTTCGGGAAGGAAATCAGCTGCCTGGTCGACATGTGACTCCAGATCCACAGCAATGTGGTTGACTCTTACCTGTCCTCTGGGCAATTAGGGATGGGCAGTAAATGTTGACCCAGCCAGTGCTGCCCTCATCCCATGAATGGATTGAGAATGAGAAAAGGTAATTCCTGAGAAGCAGTAAATATTATATCAAGAAGCGCAACTGTTCAAGGTGGAATGACTAGACTTGGCAAGCTAGGTGGATGGGCTGGAGTTTGAGACATCTTCTTGTAGTTAGTTGATCCAGTATCCCTGATCCATCTCAACCCCAGTGGTACGTATTTATCTAACCTTTCTTTTATTTGTTGTTGAACCGTGATGATCTGGTTTGACAGTGGTTGATGCCTCAGATCTGGAAGTGAGTCATTCCCAATAATAACAATGTTCATCTTGATGTACATGACATTTCCATTTAAGGTAAAAGTCGATAAAATCTAAATGTTATTATTGTAATTTGTGATGAACAAATAATCATGGATTGATTTTCTAGTAAATGTGATCAGGAATGAACTTATAGGAACTAAATAGATTGATTCCACTTCTTTAACATAAATGGGAACATTTTTCTCAGTTGTCATTGACAGAAAACTTTGAGAAGGAAATCAGAAACAAAAAACAGAAATTGCTGGAAAAATTTAGCAGATCATAGAGTCATAGAGCATGGAAACAGACCCTTCGGTCCAACTTGTCTATCCCAACCCAATCTAGTTCCACCTGCCAGCACTCCGCCCACATCCCTCCAAACCCTTCCTATTCATATACCCATCCAGATGCCTTTTAAATGTTGTAATTATACTAGCTTCATCACTTCCTCCTGCAGTTCATTCCATACACGTACCACTCTCAGCATCAAAAAGCTGCTCCTTAGGTCTCTTATATATCGTTCCCCTCTCACCCTAAACCTATGCCCTCTAGTTCTGGACTCCCCCACTCCAGGGAAGAGACTTTGTCTATTTATCTTATCCACGTCCCTCATGATTTTATAGACCTCTATATGGTCACCCCTCAGCCTCTGATGCTCCAGGGAAAATAGCCCCAGCTGATTCAACCTTTCCCTGTAGCTCAAATCCTGCAACCCTGGCAAAATCCTTGTGAATCTTTTTTGAACCCTTTCAAGTTTCACAACATCCTTCTGATAGGAAGGAGACCAGAATTGCATGCAATATTCCAGCAGTGGCCTAACCAATGTCCTGTATAGCTGCAACATGACCTCTCAACTCCTGTACTCAATACTCTGACAAATAAAGGAAAGCATACCAAATGACTTCTTCACTATCCTATCTACCTTTCAAGGAGCTATCACTTTCAAGGAGCTATGAATCTGCACTCCAAGGTCTTTTTGTTCAGCAACACTCCCTAGGACCTTACCATTAAGTGTAAAGATCCTGCTAAGATTTGCTTTCCCCAAATGCAGCACCTCACATTTATCTGAATTAAACTCCATCTGCCACTTCTCAGCCCCTTTGCCCATCTGATCAAGATCCCATTGTAATCTGAGGTAACCTTCTTTACTGTCCACTACACCTCCAATTTTGGTGTCATCTGCAAACTTAACAATGTAAGGCAGGGATGTTGTGAGCATTCAGGTAAGCTCAGAGTGAGTTTGTGGAATGGCAACAGGGATTGGCACCCCACTTTACAGCGAGGGCCCTGAAGAACCTGCTGGACAGGTTGGTATCAATGTGGGACTTCTTCCTGGTCTAGTCCATGAGTTGGGTGTGTGTCCCTGAGCATAGCATCCTTGTTGCAGCATTACAATGAAAGTTGCCAATGCAGTCTGACCAACAAGGGTAGGGCTTATACAATTAATGGTAGGGCCCTGGGTAGTGTTTAGGAGAACGTGAGGACTGCAGATGCTGGTGGGTCAGTATTGAAACGTGTAGCACTGGGAAATGCACAGCAGGTCAGGCATCACCCAAGGAACAAAAACTTATGCCCAAAACGTCAACTCTCCCGCTCCTTGGATGCTGCCTGATCTGTTGTGCTTTTTCCAGCACCACAACTTTGGACCTTGGGAAGTGTTGTAGAACAGAGGGCCCTGGGAGTACAGGTACATAAGGTACGTACTTCTTTGAAGTTTGTGTCACATATGGACAAGGTGGTTAAAAAGACGTTTGGCATACTTGCTTTCATTGCTCATTCCTTTAAGTTTGGGAGTTTGCAATTCATGTTGAGGTTGTACAGGACATTGATGAGACCTCTTTCGGAACACTGTATCCAGTTCTGGTCACCCAGTTATAGAGGAAGGATATTATTTAAGTCATAGGAAGAAGAGAGTTCAGAAGAAGTTTAGCAGGATGTTGCCAGGTATGGAAGGTTTGAGTAAGAAAGAAAGGCTGGATAGGCTGGGACTATTTTCACTGGGGCATAGGAGGCTGACACTTAATGATACTTGTCTGTTCTGGGGGATTTCAAGACTTGGGGGCATATTTTTAAGATGAAAGGAGAGAGACTTAAACAAGACATGAGGGGCAAATTTTTGAAACAGAGGGTGATTCGCATTTGGAATGAATTTCTTGAGGAAGTGATGGATGTGGGTACAATTACAATACTTCAAACATATTTGGATAAGCACTTGAATAGGAAAGGTTTGATGGGATATGAGTTAGGAGCAGGCAGGTGGGACTAGTTTAGTTTGGGGTTTTGTTCAGCATGGACTGGTTGGACTGAAGGGTCTGTTTCCATGCTGTATAACTCTATGACTCTGAAAGATATCAATGTCTGTAGATTTGGGGTGTGTGTGGCTGGTGCTCGTAGAAGAGAATATGAGGACTGCAGATGCTGGAGATCAGAGTGGAAAGCGTGTTGCTGGAAAAGCACAGCTAGTCAGGCAACATCTGAGGAGCAGGAGAATCGGTATGGTCTGAGATGTTTGTGCCTGGTTTCCAAAATTGGAAATTGTTTGGAGCAAGAAGTCATCTGAATCACCAGGTACACAACATGGTTTCGTTGTTGAGTTTTTCTAACTTTGACGTTGTTTTGAGAATTTTGTAAGATGGGAGACTGATATTAATAAAGTGAGTTGGGCTGTTATCAAGACGTTTAAGAAACAATAGTCACCATCAGTTGGCAAGTCGCCGCTGTCTAGTGAAAATCTCATCACTCCACTTGTGACATGCATAGAAGGAGTAAGATTACCTCTCTGTCAAGATGAGTCTTGTAAAGTGGGAAAGATCTACTTGTGTCCATTTGTAGAAAGAAGACAATAGTGAAATAATGCCACAATAGACAAAACTTCAAATGCTTTGATAAAGTGATAACATTGGGAACATTATGTATAATATGTTTGGTGTAAGATGTATGATTTATATATATCTTTTAATATCAATCATTTTTTCACTTTGGAGTTTTGCATTTTTGAACTATTGACGTAAGGGTTTTTTGTGTATCAGGAAGGATTTAATGAGTAACTTGCAGACATTTCTATAACCATGGTGATTCTTTAAACCGTAGTATTCGAGAAAGATTTCCTGGATGCAGTGAGAATTTTACGAGTGAGCAAGTTAAACAGTTATGCATTGGATTGCAAGAAGGTCAGGGATTGTTTTAAAATTTTGGATACAGTAATCACTCATAACTTGGAAATTTTTTTTTTCATTTCAATTTGGGAAGTTCTGCAGGCTTCTTAGCTGAAACTGGATATGTAAAGCAGTTGCACCTGAGAAAGTTGAGAATTATTACAATAGTTTATCTCAGTGCATGAGTTTCCGAGTTTTAGAGATCAGAAGTGTTTGGTTAAAATTCTGAATGGGTTGTATTAACAAGAAAAGTTTTTCTTAGTTGTATGATGAATCAAAGAAGAGGCAATTAGAATCTCATGACTGAGATTTGTTGTTGCAACAAAACCAAAACCCTTTGTGTGATGGAGATGGGAATCTCTCTGATGTGAGGATAGTAAAGGGGTGTTTTTAGTTATCATGGTTTAGATTAGATTCCCTACAGTTTGGAAACAGGCCCTTTGGCCCAATTAGTCCACACCGACCCTCTGAAGAGCAACCCACCCAGACCCATTCCTCCTAACTAATGCACCAAACTCTACAGATAATTTAGCATGACCAATTCACCTAACCTGCACATCTTTGGACTGTGGGAGGAAACCGGAGCACCCGGAGGAAACCCACGCAGACAAGGGGAGAATGTGCAAACTCCACACAGACAGTGGCCCGAGGCTGGAATCAAACCCAGATCCCTAGCGCTGTGAGGCAGTAGTGCTAACCACCATGTGATTCAAAATTATTAAATTTGCATTATATACAAATACTTATTTTAATATTGTCATTTATTTTGCTTAATAAACTTTTGTAGTTGAAATCAACTGTGCAACATTGTGTTCTTATGTTTCAGTGAGACACCACCCCATTATAATCACTAAAGCAAAATACAATTTATCAAAACAGATTTCAGTCTGGGATTTGGCTTGTCCCTAGTATTAATGTTGTCTCTTGCAAAAATGCCATCCCGTATTCCCAATTCCTCCGCCTTCACCAGATCTGCTCCCAGGAGGACCAGTTCCACCACAGAACACACCAGATGGCCTCCTTCTTTAGAGACTGCAATTTCCCTTCCCACGTGGTTAAAGATGCCCTCCAACGCATCTCGTCTACATCCCGGACCTCCGCCCTCAGACCCCACCCCTCCAACCATAACAAGGACAGAACGCCCCTGGTGCTCACCTTCCACCCTACCAACCTTCGCATAAAACAAATCATCCGCCGACATTTCCGCCACCTCCAAACAGACCCCACCACCAGGGATATATTTCCCTCCCCACCCTTTCTGCCTTCCGCAAAGACCGTTCCCTCCGTGACTACCTGGTCAGGTCCACGCCCCCCCCTACAACCCACCCTCCAATCCTGGCACTTTCCCCTGCCACCTCAGGAACTGTAAAACCTGCGCCCACACCTCCTCCCTCACCTCTATCCAAGGCCCTAAAGGACCCTTCCACATCCATCAAAGTTTTACTTGCACATCCACTAATATCATTTATTGTATCCGTTGCTCCCGATGCGGTCTCCTCTACATTGGGGAGACTGGGTGCCTCCTAGCAGAGCACTTTAGGGAACATCTCTGGGACACCCGCACCAATCAACCACACCGCCCTGTGGCCCGACATTTCAACTCTCCCTCCCACTCTGCCGAGGACATGGAGGTCCTGGGCCTCCTTCACCGCCGCTCCCTCACCACCAGACGCCTGGAGGAAGAACGCCTCATCTTCCGCCTTGGAACACTTCAATCCCAGGGCATCAATGTGGACTTCAACAGTTTCCTCATTTCCCCTTCCCCCACCTCACCCTAGTTCTAAACTTCCAGCTCAGTAACTGTCCCCATGACTTGTCCGGACTTGTCCCACCTGCCTATCTCCTTTTCCACCTATCCACTCCACCCTCTCCTCCCTGACCTATCACCTTCATCCCCTCCCCCACTCACCCATTGTACTCTATGCTACTTTCTCCCCACCCCCACCCTCCTCTAGCTTATCTCTCCACACTTCAGGCTCACTGCCTTTATTCCTGATGAAGGGCTTTTGCCCGAAACTTTGATTTCGAAGCTATTGGATGCTGCCTGAACTGCTGTGCTCTTCCAGCACCACTAATCCAGAATCTGGTTTCCGGCATCTGCAGTCATTGTTTTTACCTTGAGGTTATGACATGCCTAGATTCCATATACCCATAACGGTAGATTGCTATTCATAGGCTATTCACTTTTATGCATGCTGTTTCATCCTTCTACATTGTTATTTCCTAGCAGTCCAATATTAGGCCACAGTCTCCAAAGTTCCAGTCTTAACAACCCCAATATAAACACCACATATCCTGCACATGGAAACTGATGCTATGTTTTATGAATGATGCCATCAAGGAATGTCATATGGTTGAAAATGGAAGTATGACAAAGATAGATTTCTGAGTGACACCAAAGATAATGGTGCAGAGTGGTGCAGAAAACGTGAATATAAAAAAGCATCAATTGCAAAAATAAGGTGAATATGTTGAGTTTAATCAGAGTTCAGTGTAGCCAGTCTTTATTTCTTACCAGATCACCATGGACTGATTCACTAAGATATTTCCACATTTCAGCAAACAGTTTAATGAAGCGTGGTAGTCTGAAAGTGATAAACCAGCTATCTAATATGTCATTAAGATCTATCACTCTGCCATTATTGCAGAGGCCTTTCCTGATAGTAGACCACTTTTTCAGCTACCAACAGTTGTGCCCACCCAAGAATAATTATTCCACTAATTTATTTCTAGAAAAAATAAACATTAAGCTGTTTCTCAGTGTATTTCTAGTTCCCAAGAGAGAAAGAAAAGCTAATGCAGGCCATTATCGGGCTACAATAAAAAAGGTAAGAATGGAATTCAGTGAGTGCAGTCCCATCCAGGTCTTGGAGGAAGATATTGCAATGAATTGTGTCAATCGTTGAAGACAGGTTGAGAAAAATGAGGAGGAATGATGTGCAGTTGTGAACAACGTCATGTGTCACTTTGGCCAATTCACCCTAAAGCCTCTCATCTTTGATGACAGCCAGTTCCCGACAGTGGGGTGGGAAGAAACATAATTTAATAGGTTCATAATTAGAGTTCTTGGAAAGATGGGAACAGTTTCGGGAAGTGACAACACACTTAAGGACTTTGGAAAGAAAAGTTGGAAACGGGAACAGTAGTTTGCATGATAGAATGTCAACATAGGATAGTCAAAATAGCTAATGTGTAGGCTAGAGGACGGTGTCTCATGAGAGAAAACAGTTAACAATATCATTGAAAACAGCAACCAAGAAGGGAAGTTAATTGATCAGAGGTTTAGTGGAAGTAGAATAAAATGGATAAGATGAGCTCAAAGGGGACATGAGAGGGGTTGGAAAAGAAAAAACAAGGCATCACACACCCAATGAAATCTATAATTCTATTTATAGAATGAGATTATAATTTTTCAAAATGTGGTACTGGGAGAACTGTACCATCTCATTGGATATTTGAGTTTTCTATATGATCAGTGGAACCCTATGTTCCATTGAGAGACAGCATATGGGAGACTTTCTCCTCAAGAAAACATTACCTAAAATGTGAAAAGCTCATTTTATTCCTTGATTCTACAAGACTATAAAACATAGGAGCAGGAGTAGGCCATTCAGCCCATCAAGTCTGCTCTGCCATTTAATGAGATCTTAGCTGGTCTTGGGACAGATTAAAAGAAAGTACTCTTATTAATCTGCCTTATTTGTAGGAGGGAGCTAAAATACCATTTTCAGTAGTTCCAACTTTTATTTGCTATTGTGAACAGTATGTGTAAGGTAAGGTTACTTTAGGTTTATGAGAACAGCTGGCAAGGTAGTCAGCAAAGAGATATAAAGGTTGAAGCATTGGATGAAAGCTTTAAGCTAAATGTTGGGGGAAGTGGATTTCCATAATAGCCTGTGATCATATTACATATTCAAAACTTCAGCTTGTTTCAGTAGAAGAGTTTCATGATGTCAGTAAACAATGATGCTAGATAATGCATTTGTTCTGGGAAATGAAAGCTTTAGAAGTCACAATGGCTGCATTGTCTTCTTCTTACATGTGCCATGGACAAAGACATTTTTGCCAAAGATAGATTATTTATTGATTTTCTTTTCTTGCCAGTCACAGCAACAGATGCTGGTTCCCTGGATAGGTCGAGACTAAACAGATCAAGGTACAATTGCAAAATACTAAGGGATTTGAAATTAAAGCAGAAAATGCTAGAGAGCTCTAATGTCTGGCAGCATCAGAAAAGTGAAACATTTAACACCTGAAAAAAGTTACCTGTTATTCTCTCTCCACAGATGTTGTTAGTTTTGCTAAATACTTCTAGCATTTTCAGTTTTTACAACTGGCTAAAATTGTTTGAAAGAGATGAATGGATAGAACCATTCAACTACAAGGATCCTGTGGAGCTGTGGTTGGCACATGTCTGTCTGGCAGCAGTGCTTGTGTGGACAGACATCACTTTCATCCTGAGTGTCTACTTTAAATAAGGGGAGCTCAAATCCCAAAAATTCACAGGCCATCTATCCTAGTATAAGTGCTGGGATGTGCCTCCGAGATTTGAAACTGACACTGACAAAGGGTGTGGAGTCAAGGTATTGTACTGAGGCTACTTCTGTGGGTAGTTGTGCCACAAGGTTTTTATCTTGGGCACCTGGTAGAGGCTTTCATCTTCGAATGGAGAACAAATACCTCTAGATCTTAGCAACAAATATCTGCAGTCTCCCTTTTCATCAAGAAGTTTTCAACTTTGGTTATCCGAGAAAATCTCTAAGCCTTCAGATGCTCAATTATCCTTAAGGAGCTATTTAAATGCAAGCTAATGTTGTTAAGCCTGAACAGCATGGATGGACTTCAAATGTGTCCTTCAGTGTACTGGTCCTTCGGTATACTTGTCCTTCAGTGTACTGGTCCTTCGGTGTACTGGTCCTTCGGTGTACTGGTCCTTCAGTGTACTGGTCTAGTCAATGTGTAAGGCCTGTTAATTGATTTTCAGACTGTGAAAGAGGAACTCATTAATCCCAGTACCTCTTCATTGGCCATGCCCCTCTTATGCAAGACTTGTTTGGGTTTGTTCAAAACCTCCAGCCTAGTAAGGTCCCACTGAAAGCTGACATGGAAGACTGGGTCCCAGGCTGACTCATGATCTACTACTACTCTCCCATTAGTCACTGCTGTTCAGCTCCACTGTTTTTAATTGCTATTATTCTAGGACAACTGCAAAGAAATTTGGAACTCTGCCTTCCCTGCATTGCAATCAGACAGCAGACACCTTGAAGCCCGTACAATTAAGAGGTGTCAGTTTCAAGGTGATAGTCTTGCTTGACTTGGTAGGACTCTCACCTCTCAGCCAGAAGTTCTTCAGCTTCAGTTCATTCCAAAGACTTGAGTAATTTGTAAGATGGCATTCGCACTGCAGATTTGGGAGAGTATTGCACTGTTGAGCTGCCAACTTTTTGACCAGACTTTACGCCAATGTGTTCTGTTGGTCCTCTCAAGGGGATATGATAACCATGACTGAACATTGTTACAGCTTTTCAGATGGCCTCCTGGGAGACTTCTGCTGCAATTGGTTTATAAGGATGTTGCCAGGGTTGGAGGATTTGAACTATAGGGAGAGTCTGAATAGGCTGGAACTGTTTTCCATGGAGTGGGGAGGTTGAGAGGTGACCTTATTAGAGGTTTATAAAATCATGAGGGGCATGGATAGGGTAAATAGCCAGGTCTTTTCCCTGGGGTGGGGGAGTCCAGTACTAGAGGGCATAGGTTCAGGATGCGAGGGGAAAGATTTAAAAGATTTAGGGGTAACTTTTTCACGCAGAGGGTGGTGTGTGTAAGGTATGAGCTGCCAGAGGAAGTGGTGGAGGCTGGTACAATTGCAGCATTTAAAAGTCAGTTGGATGGGTATATGAATAAAAAGGCTTGAGAGGGGTATGGGCCAAATGGGACTAAATTAAGTTAGGATATCTGGTCGGCTTGGATGATTTGTACCGAAGGTCTGTTTCCGTGCTGTACATCTTCATGAATCTATGACTCCATGACTGCTTGCAGCTGTTTTGGGAGTTTAGTGTCAGGCAAGGGAATGACATGTCCTGCTCAGCAGAACTGGGCGGCACAGTGGCACAGTTGTTAGCACTGCTGCCTCAGAGACCCAGGTTCAATTCCTGTCTCAGGCGACTGTCTGTGTGGAGTTTGCATATTGTCCCTGTGTCTGCGTTGGCTTCCTCCAGGTGCTCCGGTTTCCTCCCACAGCCCAAAAATGTGCAGGTTAGGTGAATTGGCCGTGCTAAATTTCCCGTAGTGTTAGGTGAAGGTGTAAATGTAGGGGAATGGGTCTGGATGGGTTGCTCTTCAGAGGGTCAGTGTGGACTTGTTGGGCTGAAGGGCCTGTTTCCACACTGTAAGTAATCTAATCTAAAACTCATTTTGATGATTAGCACCTCAATGCTAAGGGGGAGGTGTGTCAAGGATGGTATAACGGTGGCTGAAAGAACTTTTGACAAGGACTTGTCTCCTGAGGTGGTGTGGGCTGATGTCAGAAACAGAAGAGGAGAGGCCACACTGCTGGGAGTATTTTATTGGCCTCTACAAAGTTCCAGCGATGTGGAGGAGAGGATTGGCAAATCAATTCTGGACAGGAGTGAAAGCAACATAGTGGTCATTATGGGGAACTTTAACTCCCCCAACATTGACTGGAAATGCTATAACTCTAGGACATTGGATGGATCAGTTTTTGTCCAATGTGTGCAGGAGGGTTTCATGATACAGTATGTGGAAGGGCCGACAAGAGGGGAGGCCACACTGGATCTGGCACTTGGTAATAAACTAGGCCAAGTGTTTGATTTATTGATCAGTGAGCATTTTGGAGAGAGTGACCATAATTCGGTTATGTTTAGTTTAGCAATGGAACAGGATAGGTACATGCCACAAGGCAAGAGTTATAGATGGGTGAAGGGCAATTATAATGCAATTACGCAAAACTTAAGAGGCATAGAATGGGGCAGCAAAATGCAGGGGATGGGACAATCGAAATATGGAGCTAGTTTAAGAAACAGATATTGCAGGGAGAAAGTGATAAGGTAAGGGGACCGTGGTTTACTAAAGAAATTGTATATCTTGTTAAGCGGAAGATGGAGGCTTATGTGATGTTGAGGTCAGATGATTCAGATGAAGCAATGGACAATTACAGAGTAACTAGGAAGGATTTAAAGAGAGAGTTAAGAAGAGCAAGGAGGGGACATGACCAGCCTTTAGCAGGTAGAATAAAGGAGAACCCTAAAGCTTTCTATATGTGATGAATATTCATCACATATGTGATATGTGATGAATAAAAGGGTGACTAGGGTAGGAATAAGGCCTGTCAAGGACAGAAGTGGGAAGTTGTGTGTGAACCCTGTGGAGATTGGAGAGGTGTGAAATGAATATTTCTCATCTGCTTTTACTCAGGTAAAGGAGAATATTGTAGAGGAGGAGACTGAGATACAGGCTATTAGACTTGACAGGAATGAGATTAGTAAGGAGGAGGTGTTAACAATTCTAGAAGGCGTGAAAGTAGATAAGACCCCTGGGCCTGATGGGATTTTTCTGAGAATTCTCTGGGAAGCTAGGGAGGAAATGGCCAAGCCTTTGGTCTTGATCTTTGAGTCGTCATTGTCTACAGGCTTAGTACCAGAGCACTGGAGGATTGCAAATATTGTGTCCTTGTTCAAGAAGGGAGGTAGAGATGACTCAGGTAATTATAGACTAGTGAGCCTTATGTCTGTATAGGAAAAGTTTTGGAAAGGATTATAAGAGATAGGATTTATAATGATCTAGCAAGCAACAATTTGATTGGAAATAGTCAACATGGATTCATCAAGGGCAGGCCATGTCTCACATAACTCATTGAGTTTTTTGAGAAAGTGACCAAGTATGTGGATGAGGGTAGGGCAGTTGATGTGGTGTACATGGACTTCAGTAAAGCCTTTGATAAGGTTCCACATGGTAGGCTATTGGGAAAAATGTGGAGACACAGGATTGAAAGTGATTTAGCAGTTTGGATGAGAAACTGGCTTTCTGTAAGAAGGCAACATGTGATTGTTGATGGAAAGTATTCAGCCTGGAGTCCAGATATTAGTGGTGTGCCATAAGGATCTGTTTTGGGACCATTACTGTTTGTCATTTTTATAAACAATTTGGACAGAGGCATAGGTGGATGGGTTAGTAAGTTTGCAGATGATACTAAAGTCGGTAGAGTGGTGGACAGTGGGGAAGCATGTTACAGGTTGCGGGGAGACTTGGATAAACTGCAGAATTGGGCTGAAAGGTGACAAATGCAGTTCAATGCAGATAATGTGAGGTGATTCACTTTGGGAAGAAGAACAGGAAGGCAGAACACTGGGTCAATGGAAAGATTCTTGGTAGTATGTATGTGCAGAGGGATCTTGGTGTCCAAGTACGTAGATCCCTGGAAGATGCCACCCAGATAGCACTGTTAAGATGGCATACGGTGTGTTAGATTTTATTGGTAGAGGGATTGAGTTCCTGAACCGTGATATCATGCCGCAACTGTACAAAATGCTCATTTGGCCTCACTTGGAATATTGTGTACAGTTCTAGTCACCCTATTACAGGAAGGATGTGGAAGCATTGGAAAAGGTGCAGAGGAGATTTACCAGGATGTTGTCTGGTCTGGAGTGAAGGTCTTATGAGGAAAGGCTGAGAGACTTAAACCTGTTCTCATTGGAAAGAAGAAGGCTAAGAGGGGATTTAATAGAGACATATAAGATGATCAGAGGATTAGATAGGGTGGACAGTGAGGATGATGGCATCTGGTTGTATGAGGGGCATGGCTGCAAAGTGAGGGGTGATAGATTTAAGACAGATGTCAGAGGCAGGTTATTTACTCAGAGGGTGGTAAGGGCATGGAATGCCCTGCTGCCAATGTAGATAACTTAGCCGTATTAGGGGCCTATAAACAGTCCTTGGATAAGCATATGATGGGATAGTAGAGGGGGATGGGCTTAGATTAGTTCATGGGTCGGTGCAACATCGAGGGCTGAAGGGTTGTTCTGCTCTGTATTGTTTTATGTTCTATGTTCTATGTTCTAATGCTAGGCAAATTGGTTTGGGAGAGGTTGCTGCTATTATTCTGCATTTCCCCCAGTTTCTAGAAGGTCTTGCAAAGGCACCACTAGTGATATTTCTTCAATATTTCATGGTCCTCATTAAAGGTTGTCCGAATATATTAAGTATATAGAAGCATGGAGATCACAGCTGCATAGTAAACCTTGACCGGTGGACTCGCTTCTCTCTTCCTCCAGTGGCTGAAGGGTGAGAGGCAATGATAAATTTCATTGAATATGTATGCTTTTGTTGAGAGAAGGCTCTCCACCTCAGGAAAAAAAGTTCACATTTTCTCAAATCTCTCTGTGAATCTTAATCAAGCGAAGGAGGGGATAGCGGTGTTTTGCTGTTGGAGCTAGTTGGAAGAGGACTTTTACAGGTCTTTAGTCAAAGGCCCATATTCACACATACTTCAGAGGAGGATTCAGCAATGAGCTGGAGCTCAGTTTCACAGTGAGTACACACTCAAGGATTACCTTCAAACTGAAGCTCAATGACTGAGGTTGAAAGGGTTTTGATTTTGGATTGCAGGTGGTGTAAATCGAACCTGTTCTGCAGATTAATTACTTGCCTACAGGGAATTGGCTGGAGGTGAGATGGTGTATTGTATTAAGAACAATGGAAAAAGGAGTTGGTGCATTAATGCAATCTTGTTTGACTTCGCTGAAATGGAGTTTGTCGTGTGTAAGGACTGTGTCTTTTTATTTTTGAGTTTTTAAAACCCATGGACTAAAATGAGAAAGGACTGTTTTAAAACTTACATTTTGCAAAGATTGCTGCAAGTTTAGAAAACAAATATGTTTACACTCATGGCTGGCAATATAAGTAGCTGTTTGAACAAGCAGTAATTGAATTTTGATTGGAGATTATTTGATTCGGAGGCAGTGTACAGATGTGGCTTCTTCTGGCAACAAGCAGATGATTGGTTATGGACTAGTGGACAGTTATCAATGACAGAGACCTTTCTTGCCTGAAACAACTGAATGATTGGTTCTCACCTATCTGAACAACTTGGAGCTGGGAACAAGTTACAGAGAGGAAAAAGTGTTCAGTTATTCCTTGGTTCATGAATGATGTCTCTGTGCTTTGCAGACAATCATATCTTTCCTGTGAAAGTATGAAAGGAAGGTAAGTCACCAAGATAAGGAATGGATAACTGAGAATGGCCTGAGGTTTCCTTCATAGATCAGAAAGAAAACTATTGAGGGTGGAGGTGAAAATCAGAAACTAAGGTGTTTCCATTGTGACAGGGTGGAACACATTGACTCAGAATGCTGGAGGTTAAAAAAGAAAACATGAGACTTATTGGAGTTTCTAAGAATAAGTCTGAAAATGAATCTCAGGTGGAAAAGGTCATGGGATCAAATTGTAGATTTAACTGCAAGCTTTAAGTAAGAGACTGGTAGTAGTTACTGTGAGTATAAAAGAAATACATAGGATAGATGAGTCATAGAATCGTAGATGAGTCATGGCTCTATGAAAGATATGAAGGGTTTTTAACCTAAGGGCAAAATGACTCCATTTTCTTTCAAGGAATCATCTCAGCTAAGTGGAAGAGTCATAAGGATCAGCTCAACAGCAGTACCTGGGAAGCATACCATAAACTACCTTCTCACTTTATCACTCTTTCCATAACCTTTTCCCTGTATGTAAGAGGACATTTGCAAGAGATTTAGAGTCTTAATTAGTAGTTATGCCAATGGTTTATAATCATTTACCATTAGCTAGAGTCTAATTATTCGCCATTCTTGTTAAAAACAAAAACCAAGTCTGTGCTTTTTATCAACCTGAGTCTGAAGGTCATGTAAATTGGGGAACTTGTCTAGTTTTTAACATCCTTTAACCTCTGTGATGACTCCATAGTAGTGGGACTTGATTCCAGCACAGTACTCCATTGAGTCCGATCAGGTGGTTGTGTCGGTGAGGATCACAGTTAGAATATTCAGTCTCTGTATACTTTGGTGAAGTGTTGTCTTGGCAGCATGTGACATATTCCAGTTATTTGAAGTGTCTATTTATTTGCCTAGTCAATCATTGAGTCATTGAATTCTTAAAACTCAGTGAAATGGAAGACAGGGAAGCAGCTGGCATAATTTTAGACACGCTAAAGACTGTTCAAGCGTGTCCAGTGGAAGCAGGTTTCTTCCCGTTGAGCCAGAGCATGAGTCAAAGGAAAACTTGACAACAACAGAAGATCAAAATATAAATATGGCTGATACAAGTTATCTTATAAAGGTTGGTTTTTGCCATCTATGGGTTTTGTCTTACTGAGGCCGATGCAAAAGTGCCTGTTCTTTATAGTGTGCAGTGCGGGAGATTGTAATACCAGGGTCTCAGCTTATCAGAAATTTCAGACTGTCCTTGAACCCAGTGGAAAACATTAATTGGTTGCACGCTGTATGACAGCAGGAGCTGAATTCCAGGCAGCAAGGGCCAACCACTGAGCACTCAAATTAATGGTTGCTGGCTTGCAGTTGAATGCCTCTCTCAAAAGGAATCCTGGAAAGAAAATCAATTGGAAGGTTAAGGGGAAAGTGTAGGATAGTGGGCTCAATGGCATCATTCACTTTACTATTTTAAGTGATTGGAGCATTAATGTAAGCTGACCAATGTTCAAAAAAGTGCTATTGTCCTTCCTTAAGGAATTGAATTTGAAACACAAATGTCTTGCTCAAATCAAGCAAATGATGTAATAAGATGTAACTCTCTGAGTACTACAGAAAATAGTAGCAGTAAAAGTATCGGATATACAAAAGATATACAAGTTGGCATTTTATACAAAGGAAATAGTGTCCTTAGTCCTCAAGAGATGAGAAATGGGAGGCTGAAACACGTCTATGGAAGTCATCAAGGAACTGAGTTTAGTCTGACAAGGTAAGAGAAGTGCTCTATTGGCTGAACATGAGCAATGCAAGAATTACATTAACCAATGGAGTTCCTGTAATGAATATCAAATTAAGCAAATTAAAGAGCTGCTCATGACAGATGACATTTGATACTCATCATGGATGAAGTTTCAGTTAGACTCCTTGTCACTCTAAACTATTATTCTGACTACTGATAGATAGACTGTTGCAGAATGTCCAAATATATAATCGCAACTGCAGACATATACATGCAATTAGAGAAATTGTTTCTTCACTGCAGGCAGTGGATCAGGAAGAAATGATCTCATCATCTTCACAAAGCATAGAATCATTATCAGTCTCAGAGATTCCCTGTTCTCCAGCAACAGAAATGGATTAAAAGTGACCACAACAACAGCACTTACCATATGAAGGAACATTAACCTAGAGATGAGCAGATCAGAGGAACAGCCAATGAAAATGCACAGATGTACATTAAATGTGGGATTTTGGGACAATTTAAAGACAACATGTGTAATTAATGTGCAGAGACTGATGAAAATGGAACTGACTAGAGTTTAATCTGATATTCTAATAATGAATGATAATTTTGTTGGTGACTATGTATATTAGGTAACGTGTAACATGGAACAGCAAATGACTTTGAAATGAAAGTATGTGTATTTTCTTTTGTTTTGTTTCATGATAATGGAGCTGTTTGGAGAAATGCAATTATACCTAGTGTACTGACTGGCTTGCTGTAGTTATGTGACTTCCACATCTGCTGTAAGTAGCTTTGTGTACAGTTTGTGATAATTATTAAACTCATATCACTTGAAAGCAGGTTTGTGGCAGTATTGGTCTGACAGCCTCCCACAGCTACTGTACCACATTTAACATTTTCACCATCATTCACAATCAGATACTCAAAAAAGCAAATTGAAAGCAATTTAAGGCAGTTTACAAGCTAATGTTATACTTGAAGACATCTTGATAATTTTTGTACAGACAGGATTAGAAAACAAGCTGCACTTAAATGTTACATTTGAAAACATAGTTACACTGTCCATCACGCAACTAACATTGGACAGTGTAGGTAAAGCTCTCAACATCACACACTGTCTGGATGGTCCACATGTACAAGACCTGCTCAAGATGGGGGGTTGGGGGGGGTGTCACTTACGCACAGAGCTGGAGGTGGCAACGTAAGCTGTGGACCCCCAAAGAACAACAAGGTCCACCCAGACAGCAGGGAAATGGAGTCTGGTGGCACACAGAAAGAAGAACAGGCTGGAGTAGAGGAGGTGGTAGCCAGTGGAGAGGTACAGCAGCCGATCCTACCTCCAGTTGGGCAGACGGGAGCAATGGAGAAGGAGGTAATCAAGGAGGCAGAGGAGTGGATACCTGTTAAAAACAGGAAATAAAATCCAGCCAGGTCCCCAAAGCCTCCCAGCAAAGGGGGAAACGGCAGCTGCACAAGGAGGGTACGGGCAGCTCTTTGGATGGTGAAGATGGGTGCAAGGAGGGTCATTACCAAAATAAGAGACAGAGTGCCATAGGGGAAGAGGAAGGCATTTCCCCCCAACCAGGAAACAATGGACCCTTGAAGTCCACCCTCCGCCCAGTGTGAACCAGGGGGTACACACTGCCCCACAGCTACAGGTAACTGAGAGCTGTGATCCTCTGACAGTCACACTGTCAGACACAGAACTGGACGGTGTGGACCCTTGCCTCGGCTCAATGACACCAGAGTTGGGAAATGACCTCAGTGGGGAGCTGGACAGCTACCTCAGCTCCGTGAGGGTCCAACAGTTCGCCTTTGCCATGGGGATCAGACAGCCGCCCCAGAGACAGGACCATCGACAAATGGGCAATGGTAGCCCCATAAACTACGGGTTAAAGAAGGTTCTTTTGCTGTAGTATAATAGGGGACCCACTCAGTAGTTGGGTTCCACTGATGCCTCAGCTAAATACCAAGAGACTGGAAGGTTAATATACAGAACTGTAAATACGATAACTGTAAATACGATTAACTCAATCTGTCCACTGTATGTAAAGACATGCAATGTATACATATGAACGGCATGACCAATTGTACAGGTATTGAAGATTTATTTCTATGAATACAGTATATTTTGAAATAAAAAATAACACACTGTCTGGATAGACCAGTGCTGCTGTACCTGAGAGAATATCTAAGGCAAAAGTTTACCTCTCTAATCAACAGCTTTCCATGGCCACTGTCGTTCAGTCACATTTTCACCAAGCAACATTGAAAAGACTTCAGCTCATCAGTATTGCGAGAAATGTTTGGCACCATCTATAAAGCCTCCACATTGTTCACTAAGGTGTCCCCTGTATCTTGATGATGCATGGCTGTGTTCTAGTCTGTGCTTCCCAATGCTGATCTGAACCTGATCCAACCAACAAGCAGTACATTTCATTTTCAGTCTCCCAGCAGGTCTTCAGCCTGGAGGATTTTATCTGTTGTGGCTGAACAAGTGTAAAGGAACCCTTTTATACAAGTCTATTGTAAAAGACACATGTTTATATATACTTTTGAATGTTGTTGAACGGAACTATCACACTAATATTATTAGAAAAGGAAAAGAGTACTGCCAATATTACTTGCAAAATTTGAAAATCACACAATACCAGGTTATAGTCCAACAGGTTTAATTGGAAGTGACCTGTATTCTAACAGATGAAAGGTTTAACAGACAATTAATTTTTCAATGTATAATTTCAGTTACATCACACTGCAAATTTTTGCTATAAATTCTGTGTTACGATCGAGCCCTCCGCTATCACCTGATGAAGGAGTGTCGCTCCGAAAGCTAGTGTGCTTCCAATTAAACCTGTTGGACTCTAACCTGGTGTTGTGTGATTTTTAACTTTGTACACCCCAGTCCAACACCGGCATCTCCAAATCATTGCAAAGTTTGAACTTTGCTGTTATGTACTTTCTATCTCACAGGATTTTAAAACCAAAACATCAGATGCAGCTTGTAACACACAATAAATAGTATAAGATGTTGCTAGGATTGGACTGAAATTAGCATTATAAACACACTGTTAGTTCTGTAAATATTTGACTGATATTCATGACATAGATGGATGGTACAGGTTAAACATTAGCTCAAAACAGTGCACAAGCCTCAATACCTAGTTGTTGCTGAAATGCACGAATAGTTTTTATATGCTTGACTCCATACAGTATTCCCATAGAAATGTGTATCACCAATAGTGTTCTTACAAAGCTGCTATGAGCTTAACAAAGATTGGATAAAGAGGGGTGGGTCTGGGTGGGATGATCTTTGAAGGGTTCGTGTATGCTTGATGGGCTGAATGGCCTGCTCCACACTCTAGGGATTCTGATTCAATAAATTAGATTGGCAGACAGGTTGACAAGTACAAGGATGTAAAGTATAAATGGAAGACTGATTAGCAAGGTTAGATCTCACAGAATACAAGGACCTAGTCATTTGGATACAGAACTGGCTTAAAGGTAGAAGACAGAGGGTGGTAGGGGAGGGTTGTTTTTCAGACTGGAGGCCTGTGACCAGTGGAGTGCCACAAGGATCGGTGCTGGGTCCTCTACTTTTTGTCATTTACATAAATGATTTGTATGTGAGCATAAGAGGTACAGTTAGTAAGTTTGCAGATGACACCAAAATTGGAGGTGGAGTGGACAGTGAAGAGGTTTACCTCACATTACAATAGGATCTGGACCAGATGGGCCAATGGGCTGAGAAGTGGCAGATGGAGTTTAATTCAGATAAATGCGAGGTGCTGCATTTTGGGAAAACAAATCTTAGCAGGACTTAAACACTTAATGTAAAGGTCCTAGGGGGTGTTGCTGAATAAAGAGATCTTGGAGTGCAGGTTCATAGCTCCTTGAAAGTGGAGAAGGAAAGATGTTGTGAAACATGAAAGGGTTCAGAAAAGATTTACAAGGACGTTGACAGGGTTGGAGGATCTGAGCTATAGGGAGAGGCTGAACAGGCTGGGGCTGTTTTCCCTGGAGCGTCGGTGGCTAAGGGGTGACCTTATAGAGGTTTACAAAATTATGAGGGGCATGGATAGGATAAATAGACAAAGTCTTTTCCCTGGAGTCAGGGAGTCCAAAACTAGAGGGCATAGGATTTGGGTGAGAGGGGAAAGATATAAAGGAGACCTAAGAGGCAACTTTTTCACGCAGAGGGTAGTACATGTATGGAATGAGCTGCCAGAGGAAGTGGAGGAGGCTGGTACAATTGCAACATTTAAGAGGCATTTGGATGGGTATATGAATAGGAAGGGTTTAGAGGGATATGGGCCGGGTGCTGGCAGGTGAGACTAGATTGGGTTGGGATATCTGGTCGGCATGGATGGGTTGGACTGAAGGGTCTGTTTTCGTGCTGTACATCTCTATGACTCTATGACTTTAAATGCATTGTACGATTGCTGAATACCAAACTGGCTTGTTAGGCATCATACCTAGAGCTCATTTTATTTCAAAAGTTGCCTACTATCTTTGAAAGTAAATCAAATCTTCCCGTTTTGCTCAGAAAGAGTGGCATATTTACAGTAAAACAGACTCTCTGGACTGTTTTCATAATTTACTCAATGATAGAGAAGAGCAGGATACTTGCCCAGAGTTTCCAAGTAGCAAGTTTCACTAGTTTTTAAGCTAATGAAGAATAGATTGTGCCCATTGATGGTAAGAGAGATAATTACATGAAAATTTCCTGGATCAGTTGCAAATAACCCAAGCAGAACAAGATAAGTCTGCTAGGATGTACAGAAATTAGAATGCAGCCCTTAAGGAAGAAAGTTTTGTTGATAAGTCCATTTCATAATTGGACAGGCTGGAATTGTTCTCCTTGGAACAGAGGAGGCTGAGGAGAGATTTGGTTTGGATGTACAAAATTGTGAGTGGCCTGAATACAATGGGTTAAAAGGGCTTATTTACCTCGGCAAAGAGGCAAGTAACTAGAGGAATTGGATTTAAAGTGCCTGGTAGAACAATTAGAGGGGAGAAAAGAAGCTTTATTCACCCAAAGAATGGTAGGGGTCTGGAACTTACTGTCTGAAACTGTGGGAGAGGCAGAAATCCTCAATGTGCATTGAAATTATGTCTGGATATGCGCCTGATGTCGCCAGAACCATTTTTTATGGACAAAATATTGGAAAGTGGGAATAAGCTGAGTTCTTTGCATATTAGTCAGCACATGTGTGATGGAGCAAGTAACTTCTTTCTGTATTTTAAGCAAATAATTGAAAATTTAATAATTATAAATTGATGCAACATATAAGGCCAATCCATTGAGAAAATGTCATGTTGGTTGGTTAGCAAATTAAAAATATTTGGGGTTGATGCAGCCTTAACTGCAAAGATTAGAATCAAAAAGGGTTGGGCTGTATAAGCACAGTCGGTCAGGCAGCATCCAAGGAGCAGGAGAGTCGACGTTTCAAGCATAAGCTAATACATGATGAAGAGCTTATGCTTGAAACATTGACTCTCCTGGTCCTCCGATGCAGCCTGACCTGCTGTGCTTTTCCAGCACCACACTTTTTGACTCTGATCTCCAGCATCTGCAGTCCTCACTTTCTCCTAGCATGTATTAGAAGTTGGCTAAAAGGTATAAAAGAAAGGATAAGTATAGATAGGCATTTCTCAGATTGGAGAGTTGAAATTGGTGTTCCCTAGGGATCATTGTTGGGACCCTTGTTTTTCCTGATTTTTATAAATGGTTTGGAGGTGGGTATTCAGCGCAATGTCTCTAAATTTGCAGATTATACTAAACTAGGGAGAATAGTGAATTGTGAGGATGATACTGAGTGATTTCAGAGGGATTTTGACAAGTTGGCCAAATGGACCTACCCCAGGCAGATGAATTTCAATGCAGGGAATTATGTGGTAAAGCACTTTAGTGGAAAAAAACATGGAGAGACAAAACAGGCTCAATGATACAACTTTGAGGGGAGTAAAGGAACAGAGGGACCTCAGAGTTCACATGCACAGTTTTCTGAAGGTGGCCAAGCAAGTTGAATCAGTAGCTAAGAAAGCTTACAGGGTTCTTGGGTTTCTGAATAGAGGCAAGGAATGATGCTATATCTTCACAAATCATTGGTCAGGCCACATTTGGAGTACTGTGTTCATTTCTAAGTACCTTACGTTTGAAGACTCTGCGACTATACTCGATGGACTTTAGAAGGATGAGGGGGGCGATTCGCTTGAAAGTTACAGAATATTGAACAGCGTGGACATTGGGAAGATGTTTCCATTTGCAGAGTAAAGGAAAGACCCTTTAGAACAGAGATAAGGAGAAACTTCTTCAGCCAGAGAGTGGTTAATCAGTGGAATTCATTGCCACAGAAGGCTGTGGAGGCCAGGTCATTGTGTATGTTTAAAACAGATAGATAAGTTCTTGATTGCCAAGAGGATCAGAAGTTACAGGGAGAACGTGGGAAAATGGAGTTGAAAAACATATCAGCCATGATTGAGTAGTGGAACAGACTCAATGGGCCAAATGACCTAATTTCTGATCCTATGTTTAATAGTCTTATTGAAGGGAGGATGTTAAAGCCCTGGCGACAGATTCAAAGGAGATTTACTGAAGTGATATCAGGAAGGAAGAATTCTCTATACAAGGAAATATTAGGGAAATTGGGCTTATTTTCCTTGGAGCAGAAATGATTAAGAGGTAACCTTAATGAGGTGTTCAAAATTATGAACAATTTTGATAGGGTGAAGAAAGAAGTTTTGACTAGTTGGTATGTCAGTACTAGGGTCATAATTTCATGACTATTATCAAGAGAGCTAGGAGTGAGATGAGGAGAAACTTTGTTACTCAGGGAGTTGTTAGGGTTTGGAATGTGTTGCCTGGGAGAGGGAGGAAGGTCAATCCTGTATGAGGTTTGAAAAAGTGCTGGATATATATTTGAAAGTGATGAATTTAGACAGAAATGGAGATAGGGCTGGAGACTGGGAGTAGCTGAGTAACTCTGTTGGGAGCAGGTACGGACATGATTGGTTCAAATGGTCTCCTCTGTCCTGATTCAGAATTCAATGATTTGGCCCATTGGGTCATTTCTGGCTGTTTGAACTGACTATCCAATTGATCAAGCTTTTTCCTCATCCCAATAAATGTATTTATACAATTCCCTTTGAAAATGTTATTGGATCTACTTTTGCAATCTTTTCAGGCAAAGCATTCTGGACTATAACAATCACTATTTAACACTTGTTTTGCATATTCCCTCAGTACTCTTGCTCATTAGTTTAAATATGTATCCTCTGCCACTAAGAATGTTTTCTCCCTAATTGCTTTACTAAAACCCTTTCACAATTTTGGAAACTCTACAAAATCTCCCATTTATTTATCTTATCTGCTCAAAGGACTAGCTCTCTTGTCAATTTATGTAACCAAAGTTGCTTATCCCTGGTACAATTGTAGTAAATTTCAATTGCGCCCTCCCTATGGGCTTTGATGTTCTGCCTGCAGTGTACTTTTTACACTACAAATGCAATTTGTTGAAGCTTCTCATCTTTCACTCATCAGAACAATTTGCAAGAAACATCAAAATAAAGGAAAAACAACACTTATTTTGTAAGAGAGGAGAATGCTGATTGTTTAGTAAGTGGACATTCATCGGTAGAAGTATTGCCATGGAGAATGCGTCAGTTAATGATGACTGACAACAATGACCGTCTGAGTTGAAAAGTGTGGCACTGGAAAAGCACAAAGGTCAGGCAACATCTGTGCACCTGTCGTCCTCACTTTCTCCTAATAATGACAGTCTACCAAACTTAAAATACATTTTAAGTTAACTTAAGATATTATTTAAGAAGGGTGGTAAAGACAAGCCAGGGAACAATAGACCGGTGAGCCTGACCTCGGTGGTGGACAAGTTGTTGGAGGGAATCCTGAGGGACAGTATAAGACCATAAGACATAGGAGTGGAAGTAAGGCCATTCGGCCCATCGAGTCCACTCCGCCATTCAATCATGGCTGATGCGCATTTCAGCTCCACTTGCCAGCGTTCTCCCCGTAGCCCTTAATTCCTCTAGACAACAAGAACCTATCAATCTCGGCCTTGAAGACATTTAGCGTCCCGGCTTCCACTGCACTCCGTGGCAATGAATTCCACAGGCCCACCACTCTCTGGCTGAAGAAATGTCTCCGCATTTCCGTTCTGAAATGACCCCCTCTAATTCTAAGGCTGTGTCCACGGGTCCTAGTCTCCTCGCCTAACAGAAACAATTTTCTAGCATCCACCTTTTCAAAGCCATGTATTATTTTGTACGTCTCTATTAGATCTCCCCTTAATCTTCTAAACTCCAACGAATACAATCCCAGTATCCTCAGCCGTTCCTCATATGTCATTCCAGGGATCATCCATGTGAATCTCCGCTGGACACGTTCCAGTGCCAGTATGTCCTTCCTGAGGTGTGGGGACCAAAACTGGACACAGTACTCCAAATGGGGCCTAACCAGAGCTTTATAAAGTCTTAGTAGTACATCTCTGCTTTTATATTCCAACCCTCATGTACATGTATTTGGTAAGGCAAGGACTGATTAGGGATAGTCAACATGGTTTTGTGCATAGAAAATCATGTCTTACAAACTTGATTGAGTTTTTTGAAGAAGTAACAAAGAAGATTGATGAGGGCAGAGCAGAAGATGCGATAAATATGGACTTCAGTAAGGTGTTCGACAACGTTCCCCATTGGAGACTGATTAGCAAGGTTAGATCTCATGGAATACAGGGAGAACTAGCCATTTGGATACAGAACTGGCTCAAAGGTAGAAGACAGAGGGTGGTGGTGGAGGATTGTTTTTCAAACTGGAGGCCTGTGACCAGTGGAGTGCCACAAGGATCGGTGCTGGGCCCTCTACTTTTTATCATTTACATAAATGATTTGGAAGTGAGCGTAAGAGGTACAGTTAGTAAGTTTGCAGATGACACCAAAATTGGAGGTGTAGTGGACAGTGAAGAGGGTAACCTCAATTTACAACAGTATCTGGACTAGATGGGCCAATGGGCTGAGAAGTGACAGATGGAGTTTAATTCAGATAAATGCGAATGCTGCATTTTGGGAAAGCAAATACAGGACATTGGTTAGGCCACTGTTGGAGTATTGCATGCAATTCTGGTGCCCTTCTTATCGGAAAGATTTTGTGAAACTTGGATGGGTTCAGAAAAGATTTACAAGGATGTTGCCAGGGTTGGAGGATCTGAGCTACAGGGAGAGGCTGAACAGGCTGGGGCTGTTTTCCCTGGAGCGTCAGTGGCTGAGGGGTGACCTTGTAGAAGTTTACAAAATTATGAGGGGCATGGATAGGATAAATAGACAAAGTCTTTTTCCTGGGGTCGGGGAGACCAGACCTAGAGGGCATAGATTTAGGGTGAGAGGGGAAAGATATAAAAGAGACCTAAGAGGCAACTTTTTCATGCAGAGGGTAGTACGTGTATGGAATGAGCTGCCAGAGGAAGTGGTGGAGGCTGGTACAATTCCAACATTTAAGAGGCTTTTGGATGGGTATATGAATAGGAAGGGTTTAGAGGGATATGGGCCGGGTGCTGGCAGGTGAAACTAGATTGGGTTGGGATATCTGGTCAGCATGGATAAGTTGGACCGAAGGGTCTGTTTTCGTGCTGTACATCTCTATGACTCTATGACTCTATTTTGAACGAGGCAGGTTGACTCTGACTGGTCAAGCTCTGAGAAATGAACCAGAGAATGGTTTTTACATATTTTGTTGGCTGAAACAGACTTCTGCCACCATTGACGAACTGTAGCCAGCCATGTGAACTATCGACAAGACACTGCAGCAAGTCACCAAGGGTCCTTTGATATCAACTTTCAAATCTGTGACCTCTACGGCCTGGTAAGCCAGGGGCAGCAGATGCATGGGAACACCACCACTTGCAGCTTCCCCGCCAAGCCACATAACTAAGTTGTCATTGCTTCATTATTGGTGTGGCAAAATCCTGGAACTGTCTTCCAAACCGAGTATGGATATATTTGCAGTAAGTGGACTGCAGAGCCTTAAGAAGGTAGCTCATCACCATCTTCACAAGCGTAAATGCTGGGCAACCTGAGAAGCTCATATTCAGTGAAAGAATATATTCAAATCAGAAAAGCCATAATCTTATTAGATAGTGGATCTGGTTCAATTGGCCAAATGGCCTAACCTGCTCCTATTTCTTATGATCTTGTGATTTACTAGGGTGGGGATGATGGTGAAGGTGGGGTGTTGTGATGACTGTGACTAAGAATAATCTAATTCTCACATTAGCAGAAAGGTTATGGCAGAGGATTTCTGGCTTGGTTTATGGTGAATCTAACATGTTGGCTTTCACAACACAATGATGAACAAAACAAAAAGTAGATAAGATACTTATTTCCTCAACAAGCCCTGTGGTCAGAGTAACAGGTAAGCAATTTAAAGTATAAAACAAAGAACTATGGAGCTGAAATCTGAAACAACAACAGAAATTGCTGCAGGAACTCAACAGTTCTGGCAGCCTCTGTGGAGAGAAGATAGAGTTAATGTTACAAGTCCAATGACCCTTCTTTATAACAAAGCTCATTTCATTCAATTCACTCTCTGCCAATATGACCTGATGTCACATGAATACTTTTGCAGCAGAGTATCTCACAACACGGTTCACTTACATCAAGGGTCTAAGAAGTGTCAGAGCTTGATGCAGTGGCAAAGAAAGAGCTGCCATAATTTCTTGAAGAGTAATGTTAATGATCTGCAGGTAACAAGCCAGAGAGCAGTTAAAAGCTATGGGAATGAAGCAAGTCCACATGCAAGAGGCAGAAATGGAAAACATTGCTGTAAAAAATCATTGCCAGTGGCAGTAATCATCAAAGCAACTCTTCAGAGGCTCAGAAGCATTTCCTTTCCACTCAGCTCAGCTGATCCTGACAACAGCTGAACCTGAAAGCCTGCAGTCTGGTTATCCTGAGGACCCTGCGAATGTCAAACCCATAGCTGCATCCCCTTTGGCCCTTATGGTATTGGTGCAAGGCTCATAAACTGGATCTTAGAGCCAGCTAAAACACCACAATGAAACTTGGGAGATGGGGAGAAGGGCTATTAATTTTGGAGTGCAAAATTGGAATAAACAGTTATGCTGCCAAAAAGGTTTAAAGCCAAATAATGGCCCAGTTTAGATCTTTATGTAACAGATTGCATTCATTGCTTGAGGCTTGTGGCTAGATGGAGCTGGGGGTGGGAATGAGCGCAGGAGTGTGTGCAATTTTCACTTAATTTCCATTGGCTGACATTTTGATTCAGACCATAGCAAGCAGTCAAGTTTGACTAACTGCAAAATGTACAATCATTAGCCATATGTAGATTAGAATCCAATTATGTCCTCAGTCATAGAGTCACAGAGTCATAGAGAGGTACAGCACAGAAACAGACCCTTCGGTCCAACCCGTCCATGCCGACCAGATATCCCAACCCAATCTAGTTTCACCTGCCAGTGCCCGGCCCATATTCCTCCAAACGCTTCCTATTCATATACCCATCCAAATGTCTTTTAAATGTTGCAATTGTACCAGCCTCCACTACTTCCTCTGGCTGCTCATTCCATACACGTACCACCCTCTACATGAAAACGTTTCCCCTTAGGTCTCTTTTATATCTTTCCCCTCTCACCCTTAACCTATGACCTCTAACTCTGGACTTCCTGACCCCAGGGAAAAGACTTTGTCTATTTACCCGATCCATGCCCCTCATAATTTTGTAAACCTCTATAAGGCCACCCCTCAGTCTCCGACGCTGCAGGAAAAACAGCCCCAGCCTGTTCAGCCTCTCCCTGTAGCTCAGATCCTCCAACCCTGGCAACATCCTTGTAAATCTTTTCTGAACCCTTTCAAGTTTGACAACATCTTTCCGATAGGAAGTCCTTGATTATACTTTTAATAATAGAACATGGTGTGGTGATTGTGCTTGTCTTCTTGCCCTTTAAAATCTCTCAAGCTTCCAGTGAGCGGCTTGAGAAAGTAAAAACAAGCCAGGATTCTCAGTCATCACTCCTCTTTTTGTGAGTGGCATTACACAGAGAGTTGGTGCTGCAACGTTCATTAGAGAGTTTGAAATGCATTTGTTTATAATCTAATCCATCAAACAATGTCTCTACTAAAGAGATACAAGAAACATTGCAGAAATCACTGGCTCAGAAATTCTGATGTCAGACGCGATTTCTATAAGGTAGACACGAGTTGCACAGTGGAACCATGTGGAAATCCTGATACAGCCACTTGGAGGAAACTGGCCAGGAATTTGACCCTACCCTGTGTCTGCACCCTTCCAGAAAGATCCCCCTTGAAGTGAATATGGAGGGTTTCAACTCACTTAAGTTTAATTGTTATCCAGGAAAAGTTAGAGGATTAAAAATCTACTCTAACTCCTGAGTAGCTATTAAACTGACATCTTAACAGACCATTAAGGCCCTGACACCTAAAAACCCTAATAGCCCAGGACCCAATACTCCCAGCTCCCCCATTACCTGCCCCCCAGCCCCCACTCTTTTCCCTTGGTCTGAGCTTCCTTTGCCCCCATCAAACCCAACCTGCTAACATGCAGATTGGCACAACCACCCTTGCCCCCACCACTCCCAACCCACCTCGATCACACTGAATCTGACAGCGCCTGTCATTCTGCCTGAATTTTCTTGAAACCAGACCTCTCGGGACATGGCACTAATGTCCTGAAGGACCTGACCAACATTGTGTCCACAAAACCTGACCCCACACTGCCATGAGACCTGACCCACTCCACTCTGCTGCACACGAAACCCATCCCTGGACCTGACCCGAACCTCCCCACCAAAGCTGACCGTACCCCAACTCCTGTCAGCCACAAAACCAATTAAGCCATGCTCCCCTGCTGGTTGCCAGGATACCTGAGTAGGTCTTGCCTGTTTCAAGACAGGAACAAATTGTGCAGGAATTTCCAGAGTAGAAGTCATCTAATTGTTACTTTGTCTGTTCAAGGCTGGATGATTAGAGTATTTGGATCAATGAATCACATGTGGCTATTATTCCGATCAGCTGATTATGTTGAAATCGGTGTGTTGATGTCATTATACAGCATTACCCATCAGTTACTGGAGAATCAACTTGCTGGATGTTTTTGACTAGAAACTAAGAAAATACCAGAAGAAGTTTGAACAAAAATATAATAGTAAGTTGGAAATATCTATGAGAAAATCTAGTAAAACTAGCAAATCTAGTATGCAACAGTTGTTAGTCCATTTTAATATACTGAAACAAATAATGCCCTTGGGAGGGGAGCAATAGCTTTGTTTCACTTATGTAAAGAATCTGGATCAAGTTTTTTACAACATTAACGCAAAACTACATTGAAAAGCTCAAGCACATGTGACAGGCTGTATTGTCCGCTTGTCATTCAGTGACATTGGGCAACAATTTATTATCAATTGCTAAGGAACGTAATATTGGGTGTTTTACCATTGTTAATCAAAAGAATGTAAACAAAAGATTGTTTGTTTATGATCCTTAGTTTCGCAGTTACAATTATCAAATGCTTAGTACAATACAAAATGAGTGGAAACTGGACTTGGTTGCACTCAATTTTCAGACACAGAAGAAGTTCAATTTAGACAGCTCATACGGGCGTAGACTTATAGAGTCATACAGCATCGAAAGAAAGTTAAAAATTACACAACACCAGGTTGCTTCAAATGCTAGTGCTTCCAAATAAACCTGTTGCACTATAACCTGGTGTTGTGTGATTTTTAATTTTGTACACCCAGTCCAACACCGGCACCTCCAAATCATGACTGGCATAGAAACAGGCCCCTTCGGCCCACTATGTCTATATTGACCAACAAAAACCAAGCTACACTAATCCCAAGCACTTGGTCCATAGCTTGGTCCAGCATTTGAAATATTCATCCAGTGCTTCTGAAATGTATGATTACCTACTTCCACCATCCTCTCAGACAGCACATCCCATATTTCTACCACCCTCTGCGTGAAAAGAAATTTCCTCAGATCTCCTCTAAACCATTTACTCTATTACTCTGGTCTTAGACATCTTGGCCAAGAGGAAGAGGTTCTCACGATCGACTGATCAACTTTGAAAGTACATCTGAAGTCATAATAAGTTTGGGTCCTCAAAAGATATTGCTGGCCCAAGTCCTATTGTCGATGCTGATGAGGGCCTAAAGCCTGGTTTACAACTGATGTCTTGTGCTTTTCACAGGATTAGAAAAATTACATTTTACACAGCTGCACAAGCTGACATTGAATTCAAAAATATACTACTTCTCATGTATCAATATATTGGCTTCAATCATTACCTTGCTTTTAAACTAAAGAAAATTCACAATTAACTTTTCTCATTAAACAGAACATTTTGTCTGCTTGTACAGAATTCGGATCTTGCTGAAAAGAGGGACATGCTGCTAGAAGGTTTCCTCATTCACCCATCAGGACAAGTAAAGGACACTCTGCCCTTAAAGCCTGCTTTGTCATTCAATAAGATCATGCTTAATTTGATTTTAAGTACAATTCTACACAGTCCTGCATATCCCTGATAATCTTTCATCTCTTTGGTAATCAATAATCTATCTAACTCTGCCTTAAACATATTTTGATGATCCTGTATCCATTGCCTGTTGTGGATGGAATTCCAAAAACTTGAAACTGTCCCAGAGAAAAAAAATTGTTTCCTCACCACTGTGTTAAATGGATGACTTCTTATTTTTAAACTATAACCCCTGGTGTAGATTATCACACAAGAAGAAAGATGCTTTCAACACCCACCTGGTCAAGTCCACTCACGATCTTATATGTTCTTCTTTATGAATGAAGAAATTGCCTTCCACAATATATTATGGCCTGGGTGGTAGTGTAATGATAATCTCTGAAGCTAATGGGTCAAGATGAAGTTTGTGGGCTTTTCTGAGAAATTCTGGAACAAGAACAACATAAAATTTGATGTGGATTTAATGTAAGTGATGAGGGATAAAATGACTTCATTCAGAAGTATGATAGTCCAAGAAACTGCAAAAACCTTTCCACAAGTGGAAGTGATGTCTTTAATGAACTGATGTGAGATCACAAAAGACAGGTTGATTAAATGGCAAATAACTTGGAAGGAGAATTCCTGATTAAGGACTTATGCCCAAAACGTCAATTTTCCTGCTCCTCAAATGCTGCCTGAACTGCTGTGCTTTTCCAGCACCACACTCTCACAGAGAATTGCCTGCTAGAGATGGGAAGGCAGAGATAAATAGAAGTACTAGCACAGCATTTGAGTTTGGAAGAAATACAAGAGAGACCAGATACTTCAAGCTGCGAGACATTGGAGTCAGTTAAAATTGATGCTATAGTTAAAGCAGCTGAACCATGAAAAGGTATTCAAAGTTTGGTAGAAGATTTGTAGCTCGGGTGCTCGTTGTTGTGGTTCTGTTCGCCGAGCTGGGAATTTGTCTTGCAAACGTTTCGTCCCCTGTCTAGGTGACATCCTCAGTGCTTGGGAGCCTCCTGTGAAGCGCTTCTGTGCTGTTTCCTCCGGCATTTATAGTGGCCTGTCTCTGCCGTTTCCGGTTGTCAGTTCGAGCTGTCCACTGTAGTGGCCGGTATATTGGGTCCAGGTCGATGTATTTGTTGATAGAGTCTGTGGATGAGTGCCATGCCTCTTGGTATTGAAGCTGCTTGAGGTAGGAAGGGAACAGAAAAGAATGAAAGTAGAAATGGAGATAAAAGGGGAACTGGAATGGAAAAGACTTGACCTTGAAGAGAAAGAAAAAGGATAAACATTTCAGGAGAGAAAGGAATAAAGAAAAAGAAAAAGGAGAAGGAGCTTAAAATAATGCTGTCACAAAAAAAGAGACATCAAATGCTGAGGCTCCAATTTGGAAAAACCTAGTCATGACCTAAAATCCAGTAAGATAATCTTTTAAGTTTGCGAAAAGTTTGCAAAATTTGAGAAAAGGCTGTGGAGGTGATCTTTATGTCATTTGAGAAAGTAGAGAATCCAAAGAGGTGGCCAAAAAAAAACTGGACATTGTTCATAGAAAATGTTCAGATGGAGCACCTGACATTTATGCTTCACTGTCAGAGCAGGACTGTAAGGATGATGCTGTAAAACAAGCTATGTTGGACTCAAATGAGTTAGTGCCTGAAGATTTCAGGTAAAACTTTCACAATTTAAAGAAATAGTTTGGAAGAACTTAAGTTGTACTTGGAAGTATTAACTAAAGTAATTTTGATTATTGGATATGAGCATTAGAAATAAATACCATATATACCACATACACCTTAGTAGGGAAAATCCTTGAGTGTGTTATAAAAAAATGTGGTCACAGAAACTTTGGAAACCATTACTGGGATTGAGTTTATGAAAATAAAATCATTCTTAATAAACCTACTAGAGTTTTTGGGAGGATGTAACTAGTAGAATAGATAAAGGAGAATCAGTGTACATGGTACATTTGGATTTACAGAAGGTTTTTGATAATATCCTCGGAAAAGGTTATTGGGCAAAATTACAGCACAGGATGATGGGGCAATACATTGACATGGATTGAGAAATGATTGAGAGACAGGAAATGGAGAATGGGAATTAATGGCTCTTTTTCTGAATAGCAGGCAGTGACGAGTGGGGCACCACAAGGATCAGAGCATGGAGCTCCAGCTATTCTTGATATATAAATGACATGGATAAGGGAACCAAATGAAACATTTCCAGATTTGCAGATGGCACAAAACTGGGCAGGGTTGTGAGGAGGCTGCAAGGAAGGTATTTAGACAAGATGAACAAATGGGCAAACACATAACAGATGCAGTATAATGTAGCTAGATATGAACTTATACATTTGGTGTGAAAAACAGAAAGGAAGGATATTTTTGCTTGGCAATATATTGGGAAGTGTGGATATACAAAGCTACAAATTGGTCCATGATATTCTCCTTTGAAGATGCTTTTTTGGAATCATTCTTACAAATCTTAATAGGTCCAATGGGCTTTCTTTAATCCTTTGGGCACTCCAAATGAAGGTATCCCTCTTTATTACAATGGTGATACTTAACATAATAAATGGGATAAATGACAGTATATTCAAGTTGCATATAAAGTACAATTAGAATGTAACTTCATAACAGTAGTAATAGGAGTTGTTAAAAAATTACCCATGAACGGAATTGATTTACTCCTGGCTAATAGTTGATTGGAGTAGAGGTTATTGCTTCACCCATTATCTGGGAAGTGTAACTGAACTTTATGAGACAGAATGGTTGCAGATATTTTCCATTCTGTATGGTGACCAGAAAAATGGCTGAACAACGTCCATCACCAGAGGTCAAAGTTATACCGTTAGAGTAGCTGAAACTTTATTTAAGGAAGGGGATAATTCAAAGGAAGTATTTGGCTTCTCTTCACTAATTAAGGCTCAGAAGCTATGTTGGGAGATGAGTAAATTAGCATGGACGGCTCACACTGAAGCTGAGTCCATGGGAATTCCAGAGTGCTATTACACAAACTATGACGTTCTGGTGAGGAAATAGAGGCATTGTCATGAATCATTGGATGAAAAATGGAAGATTGGTCATTTGGCAGTGATAAAACCCACGTATCAAAAGGAAATATTACTGGCAGCACATGAAAGTTTTCCAACAGAACACATAGGAATCTAAAAAACACAAGCATCAATAAGCAGGCATTTTACATAGTCAAGGCTTTATAAGAATGCAGTACAGCAGTGTAAAATACACCATATATTGGCTAAACTCAACATATAATTAAACCAGCAACTTAATTGGGTTACAACTTATTAATAATTATTAAGTAAAGTAATACTAGGTGTTTTACCATTGTTAACCAAAACTGTGTAAAAATTATTGCTTATTTATGACCTTATGAAATAATTCAACAGAGGGCAGTATCCCATCACTAAGTCACCCTTTATTTACACATGGGAAGTTGTTGACACTGGTCTGGCTTCCTCAGAGCCAGTTCTCAGAGTGAAATGAACCTCTGACACTTCTGTTTATATCTGTCAACCGAGTAATAGCCCCAATCAGGGAACTAATATTCTGTGAGGTCCATCTGGCTGACCTTATTGCAATCATTGTAATATTCACTTTAATTTTTTTTTTACAAAGTAGAAAACTTCTCATCTTTCTAAATTGTATTCCATTTTCCATGTTTTTGCCCAATCATCCTTCCTACATCCCTTTGAAGTTTCTATTCATCTTCCTCTACACTTATTTTCCCACCTGTGATCCAGCAGCATATTTGGATACATTACATGGTACATTATCCAAGTCCATTAACACAAGATTGAAATTAGCTGAGATCCAAATATTGATCCACTGTACACTGACCAGAAACCTCAATTCCTTGTTAGCATTTTATTTCCAATCTCATAAATCCTAATTTTATATAGTAACCCTTGTTGAATGCTTTTTGAAATTCCAGTTACCCCATATTCACTGGTTCTCTCTTATCATGTTCCTACGTATATCCTCAAAAACTCTTAACAGATTTGTTAAACATGATTTCTCTTTTTTAAATACATGTTGACTCTGCTTAATCAATGTATGATTTTCTTAGTGTCTGTGTTGCCACATCCTTAATAGATTTTATAACATTTTCTCTATTACTCATGTAAGGCTAACTGTCCTATCATTCCTATTTCAGCTTTTCTATCTTTCTTTGCTGTGTTCCAATACTGGGGAACTATTCTAGATGCTAAGGATTTCTGGAAGATGGAAAGTACAGCAACCAATATTTGTGCAGTTACTTCCTTTGAAAACCTAGATTGCAAAGGATTTGCCTCTGGCAACTGAACAAATGGAATGTTATCTTATGTCAGAAACATAAGCAGAAGGAAGATAAGCTGCAAAAAACATCGTCAAGATATAATCAGCATAATTTTGCAAGATTGCTTTTCCCCGTACTCACTGATGTTTCATCCTTTGAAACGATTAGGTTGCTTGTAAAAATGTCATTACCCTTTATCTTTCAGATATCAGAAATCAGAATTATGAATTAGTATTTTGTTCAAAGGTTTATTTTATGCACTCTCAGGATGAGGGTGTCAATGGCTAAGTCAGTATTTATTGCCCATTCCAGAGGGCAGTTAAGAGTTCAACCACATTGTTGTGGATCTGGAGTCACATGTAGTCCAGATCAGGTCAGGATGGCAGTTTCCTTCACTAAAGGGCATTAGTGAACCAGATGGATTTTTCCAACAATTGACAATGGCTTCAGAGTCATCATAAGATTCATAATGCCAGATTTTTAATTCATATTCATATTCCACAATCTGCCATTGTGGGATTTTCCCAGAACATTATCTAGGTTTCTGGATTAACAGTCTAGTGTTAATACCACCAAGCCATCGTGCCCCACCCCACCCGCAAATTATACTCTTGGAATACTGTAACACAGTCCATTGTGATTATTTGGATTGTGATTGACATTTGCAATTCTAATTATTGATATTGAGTTTAATTTGACTGTTGCCAGGCAGTTCATCAAACAGTCAACCAAGCAAGAGGTTAAAAGAAAACGGTGGCAGAATCTTACAAGGGTCTGAGTGATGTGGGTTATAGTGAGGTGTGTGGCAAATCCATTGAGGCTACCTTGCTAATAGGAACAACTTGCTTCATCTTTTCTGCTTTTCACAAATGGCAAGGTGGTTCTTGTTAGACAGTGTCATTTTGCCAATTAAGGGCATTATTGCTTGTTAAATGTTTTTGTCTCATTAATATTCAGCTTTCTCTCTTACCAAACTCACCAAACATACTAGACATCAAGGAAATTCAATATGGAAATTAGTGTGGCCACCTGTCCAATGCTACTCACCACTTGCTCCAGAGGTAAATGGGAGGGAGGTGGGACTAGGGGGAAGGTAGCTAAGAATGCAATAGGTAGATGGAAGTAGAGGAGAAGGCAATAGGTCAGAGGGGAGGGTGGAGCAAATAGGTGGGAAGGAAGATTGACAGGTGGGACAAGTCATGAGGGTGGTGCGAAACTGGAAGGCTGGAACTGGGGTAGGGTGGGGGAGGGGAAATGAGGAAACTCGTGAAATCCACATTGATGTCATGGGGTTGGAGGGTCCTGAGGCAGAGGATGAGGTGTTCTTCCTCCAGGCGTTGGGAGGTTAGGGAGTGGTGATGGAGGAGGCCCATGACCTGCATGTCCTTGGTGGAGTGGGAGGGGGAGTTGAACTGTTCAGCCACAGGGCGTTGGGGTCGGTTGGTGTGGGTGTCCCGGAGATGTTCTCTGAAGTGCTCTGCGAGTAGGCGTCCTGTTTCTCCAATGTAGAAGAGATTACATCAGTAGCAATGTATACAGTAAATGATGTGTGGAGGTGCAGGTGATACTTTGATGGATGTGGAAGGCTCCTTTGGGGCTTTGGACAGAGGTGACAGGGAAGGTGTGGGTGCAGGTTTTGCAATTCGTGCGGTGGCAGAGGAAGGTGTCGCGAGGGGAAGATGGGTTGTTAGGGGGTGTGGACCTGACGAGGTAGTTGCGGAGGGAATGGTCTTTACGGAAAACAGATAGGGGTGGGACGGGAAATATATCTCTGATGGTGGGGTCAATTTGTAGATGGTGGAAATGGTGGAGTATGATGCAATATAAGTGTAGGTTGTTGGGATGGAAGGTGAGGATGGTGGGGTTCTATCCTTGTTAGGGTTGGAGTGGTGTTGTTCAAGGGTGGAGGTGCGGGAAGTGAATGAGATGTGTTGGAGGGCATCATCAACCATGTGGGAGGGGAAATTGCGGTCTTTAAAGAAGGAGGCCATCTGGTGTGTTCTGTGGTGGAACTGGTCCTCCTGGGAACAGATGCAGCAGAGGCAGAGGAATTGGGAATAAAGGAAAGCATTCCTGCAGGAGATAGGGTGGGAGGAGGTGTAATCCAGGTAACTGTGGGAGTCAGTGGTTTTGTAGAAAATGTCAGTGTTGAGTCAGTCACCGTTGCTGGAGATGGAGAGGTCCAGCAAGGGGAGGGAGATGTCTGATGTGGTCCAGGTGAATTTAAGGTCGAGGTGGTATGTGTTGGTGAAGTTGATGAACTGTTCAATCTTATTGTGGGAGCACAAGGTGGCGCCAATGTAGTCATCAATGTAGCGGAGGAAAAAGTGGGGAATGGGGCCAGTGTAACTGAGGAAGACAGACTGTTCCACATAGCTGACAAAGAGACAGGCATAGCAGGTGCCCATCCAGGTGCCCATGGCTACCCCTTTCATCTGGAGGAGGTGGGAGGATTCGAAGAAGAAATTGTTGAGGGTGAGGACCAGTTCAGCCAAACGACTTAGTGTCAATGGAAGGGTACTGGTGGGGACATCGGTCGAGAAAGAAATGTGGCCCTGGACATGGTGGTTGAAGGTGTATGGATGGGGATTGGATGTTCATGGTGAAGATGAGACATTGGGTTCCAGGGAAATGGAAGTCTTGGAGGAGGTACAGGGTGTGGGTGGTGTTCTGAACATATGTGGGGAGTTCCTGGAATGGGAGGGGGGTGGAATAGGACAGTATTGAGATATGTGGAGAAGAAATTGGTGGGGCAGGAGCAGGCCGAGGCGATGGGTCGGCTGGTGTAGACAGACTTGTGGATCTTGGGTAGGAGGCAGAACCGGGCGGTGTGGGGTTCCCAAACTATGAAGTTGAAAGCTGTGGGTGGGAGATCCCCTGAGGTGCTGAGGTTGTGTAGGGTCTGGGAGATGAAGGGCTTTTGCCCAAAATGTCGATTCTCCTGCTCCTCAGATGCTGCCTAACCTGCTGTGCTTTTCTAGCACCACACTCTCGACTCTGCTCTCCAGCATCTACAGTCCTCACTTTCACCTCAAATTGCATATGATCAAACTACAACACAGGAAATGATCCATAGGCACCAGCCCCTGCACGCCTTGTCCATGGACATTGGCATTCAACATGGCAATCTCTTAAGGCCATCATGACACCCTTCCAATACACGAGCGAGATATTCTAAGAGACCAACCTTGTATTGCAGGATGCACTGTATGGGCAGCAAAAACACTGTACAAACAGCAAACACACTGTACGGACAACATACACGCTGTACAGACAGCAAACATACTGTACCTATGGCAAACACACTGTATGGACAGCAAACACACCGTACAGACAGAAAACACACTGTAGGGATAGCAAACATACTGTACAGGCAGAAAATACACTGTATAGACAGAAAACACACTGTACAGACAGCAAACACACTGTACAAGCAGCAAACACACTGCACAAACAGCAAACACACTGTACTGGCAGTGAACACACTGTACAGACTGCAAACACACTGCACAGAGAGCAAGCACACTGTATGGATAGCAAACACACAGTAGGGACAGCAAATACGCTATACTGACAGCAAACACACTGTACGGACAGCAAACACACTGTTCAGACATCAATCACACTGTATAGACAGCAAAAACACTGTATAGACAGCAAACACACTGTACAGACTGCCAACACACTGTACAGACAGCAAAAACACTTAACAGACAGCAAACACACTGTACGGACAGCAATCACACTGTATAGATAGCAAAAACACTTAACAGACAGCAAACACACTGTATGGACAGCAAACACACTGTATGGACAGCAAACATGCTGTATAGACAGCAAAAACACTGTACAGATAGCAAATACACTGTACAGACAGCCAACACACTGTACAGACAGCAAACACACTGTCCAGACAATTATCACACTGTACAGACAGCAAATACACTGTGTGATAGCAAAACACACTGTACAGACAGCAAACACACTGTCCAGGCAATAATCACATTGTACAGACAGCAAATACACTGTGTGGATAGCAAAACACACTGTACAGACAGCAAACACATTGTACAGACAGCAAAAACACTGTACAGACAGCAAACACACTGTAGAGATAGCAAACACACTCTACAGACAGCAATCACACTGTGCTGACAGCAAATACACTGTATGGGAAGCAAATACATTGTACAGATGGCAAACACACGGCATAGATAGCAAAAACACTGTACAGACAGCAAACACGCTGTACTGAAAGCAAACACATTGTATGGACAGCAAACAAACTGTATAGATAGCAAATACACTGTAGGGACAGCAAACACACTGTAGGGATAGCAAACACACTGCATACTAGCAAACACACTGCATAGATAGCAAACACACTGTACAGACAGCAAACACACTGTAGGGACAGCAAACACACTGCATATTAGCAAACATTCTGTACGGACAGCAAACACGCTGTACAGACAGAAAACACACTGTACGGGCAGCAAACACACTGTACACAGAGCAATTACATTGTACGGACAGCAAACACATTGTACGGACAGCAAACACACTGTACAGACAAAAAACACACTGTAGGGTCAGCAAAAACACTGTACAGATAGCAAACACACTGCATGGACAGAAAACACACTGTAGGGAGAGCAAACACACTATATGGACAGCAGACATACTGTGCAGACTGCAAACACACTATACCAGCAAAAACACATTGTCCAGACAGCAAGCACACTGTACAGACAGCAAACACATTGTACAGACAATTATCACACTGTACAGACAGCAAATACACTGTATGGATAGCAAAACACAATGTACCAACAGCAAACACATTGTACAGACAGCAAACACACTGTATGGATAGCAAGCACACTGTACAGACAACAAACACTGTAGGAACAGCAAAAACACTGTACGGGCATCAAACACACTGTACAGATAGCAAACACACTGTATGGACAGCAGACACACTGTATCAATAGTAAACACACTGTAGGGACAGCAGACAAACTGTACAGATAGCAAACACGCTGTATAGACAGCAAACACACTGTATGGACAGCAGACACACTGTATGGACAGCAGACATACTGTAGGAACAGCAAAAGACTGTAGGGTCAGCACAAACACTGTACAGACAGCAAGGTGTGGTTGGAGGGAAGGTAGCTGAAAGTGTGATAGATGGATGGAGGTGGGGATAATGGCGATAGGTTGGAGAGGAGGATGGAGTGAATAGGTGGGAAGGAAGATGGACAGGTAGGCCAGGTCATGAGGGCAGTGCTGAGCTGGAAGGTTGGAACCGGGTGAAGGTGGGGGGAGGGGAAATGAGGAAACTGGTGAAATCCACAATGATGCCATGGGGCTCCCCCTCCCACTCTGCCGAGGATATGCAGGTCCTGGGCCTCCTCGATTGCCACACCCTTCCTACCTGATGCCTGGAGAAAGAACACCTCATCTTCTGCCTTGGGACACCCGAACCTCATGGCATCAATGTGGACTTCACCAGTTTCCTCATTTCCCCTCCCCCCCCCATTTATCCCAGTTCCAACCTTCCAGTTCAGCACTGCCCTCATGACCTGTCCTACATGTCCATCTTTCTTCCCACCTATCCGCTCTTTTCGGAACTCTTTCAAGTTTCACAACATCTTTCCGACAGGAAGAAGACCAGAATTGCACACAATATTCCAACAGTGGCCTAACCAATGTCCTGTACAGCCACAAAATGACCTCCCAACTCCTGTACTCAATACTCTGACCAATAAAGGAAAGCATACCAAACGCCTTCCTCACTGTCCTGTCTGCCTATCACTCCACTTTCAAGGAGCTATGAACCTGCATTCTAAGGTCTCTTTGTTTCGCAACACTCCCTAGGACCTTACCATTAAGTGTATAAGTCCTGCTAAGATTTGCTTTCCCAAAATGCAGCACCTTGCATTTATCTGAATTAAACTCCATCTGCCACTTCTCAGCCCGTTAGCCCATCTGATCAAGATCCTGTTGTAATCTGAGGCAACCTTCTTCACTGCCCACTACACCTCCAATTTTGGTGTCGTCTGCAAACTTACTAACTATGCCTCTTATGCTCACATCCAAATCATTTTTATAAATAATGAAAAGTAATGGACCCAGCACAGATTCTTGTGGTTCCCCACTGGTCACAGGCCTCCAGTCTGAAAAACAATCCTCCACCACCACCCTCTGTTTTCCATCTTTGAGCCAATTCTGTATCCAAATGGCTAGTTCTCCCTGTATTCCGTGAGATCCAACCTTACTCGTCAGTTTTCCATGGGGATCCTTGTCGAATGCCTTACTCAAGTCCATATAGATCACATCTACTGCTCTGCCCTCATCAACCCTCTTTGTTACTTCTTCAAAAAAGTCAATCAAGTTTGTGAGACATGATTTCCCACACATAAAGCCACATTGACTGTCCCTAATTAGTCCTTGCCTTTGCAAATACATGTACATCCTGACCCTCAGGATTCCCTCCAACAACTTGCCCACCACCAACGTCAGGCTCACTGGTCTATAGTTCCCTGGCTTGTCTTTACCGCCCTTCTTAAACAGTGTCACCACGTTTGCCAATGTCCAATCTTCCGGCACCTCACCTGTAACTATCGATGAATACAAATATCTCAGCAAGAGGCCCAGCAATCACTTCTCTAGCTTCCCTCAGAGTTCTAGGGTACACCTGATCAGGTCCTGGGGATTTATCTGCTTCTATGCATTTCAAGACATCCAGCGCTTCCTCCTCTGTAATATGAACATTTTTTTAATATGTCACCATCTATTTATCTACATTCTATATCTTGCATGCCCTTTTCCAAAGTAAATACTGATGCAAAATTCTCCTTTATTATCTGCCCCATCTCCTCACAAGGCTGCTTTGCTGATCTTTGAGAGGCCCTATTCTCTCCCTAGTTACTCTTTGGGTATTTGTAAAAACCCTTTGGATTCTCCTTAACTCTATTTGCCAAAGCTATCTTATGTCCCCATTTTGCTCTCCTGATTTCCCACTTAAGTATACTCCTACTGCCTTTATATTCTTCTCAGGATTCACTTGATCTATCCTGTCGGTACCTGACATATGCTTCCTTTTTCTTAACCAAACCCTCAATTTCTTTAGTTATCCAGCATTCCCTATACCTACCAGCCTTTCCTTTCACCTGACAGGAATATACTGTCTCTGGACTCTTGTTATCTTATTTCTGAAGGCTTCCCATTTTCCAGCCGTCGCTTTACCTGCAAACATCTGCCCCCAATCAGCTTTTGAAAGTTCTTGCCTAATACCGTTTTAAATTGGCCTTCCTCCAAAAGCACCTGCTGTGCTTTTCCAGCACCATACTCTTGACTGTGACCATGAAGTGACATTGAAGGTGTAACAATGTTATTTGACCCCACACAGAGAGACTAACAAGTAGATCCATGGATAAAGGCATAAAGGTATGCAAAGGTTCACAATCATTTATAAACCATTATCAACTGTGCCACCAAAGTGCCCTTAATAGGTTTTCTTCCTTCTCTCGCTCCCACTATATCTTTGTGTACTCCCTGATTCTGTAGCTGGGGTGGAAGGAGCCTGCTCAGCAGAGAAGCCCATTGACCCTGGATGGCGCACAGTCAGTATATTTCCCACCTGCCTCAGTTTATAAGAAAAAGGCAGATGGGTTACAGTCAGGGGATTGAAAGGGAACAGGCACAGTGCAGGGATCCCCTATGGTTGTTCCCATTAATAGTTTTGGATACTGTTGTTTGGGGGGGGGGGGTGACATACCAGGGTTAAGCCATATGGTACAGGTCTCTGGCACAAAAGAGAAGAGGGGAGCGGAGAGAGCATTAATCATTAGGGATTCCGTAGTTAGGGGGACATAGAGGAGCTCCTGTGGGATTGAGAGAGACTCATCGTTGGAATGTTACCTCCCAGGTGCCGGGGTTCGTGATGTCTTGGATTATGTTTTTGGGATTCTTGAGGGGAAGGGGGAGCAGCCCCAAGTCTTGTTCCACATAGGCACCAACGACATAGGTAGGAAAAGGGGTGGGGATTTAAGGCAGAAATTCAGGGAATAGGGTGGAAGCTTAGAGCTAGAACAAACAGAGTTTTTAGTTTCTGTTTTGTTACCTGTGTCACGTGCTAGCGAGGTGAGGAATAGGGAGAGAGAAGAGTTGAATGTGTGGCTACAGGGATGGTGCAGGATGAGGATTTCAGATACCTGGATAATTGTGGCTCATTTTGGGGTAGGTGGGACCTCTACATACAGGATGGTCAACCCCTGAACCAGAGGGATACCAATATCTTGCGGGGGGGTGGGGGGGGGGGAGGGGGAGGGGGGGAAGATATTTGCCAGTGCTCTTCAGGAGGGTTTAAACTAATTCAGCAGGGCATTGGGAACCTAAATTGTAGCTCCAATGTCCAGGAGGTTGAAGGTAGGGAGGTCAGAAATATGGTTTCAAGGTGGCAAGAAGGCACTGGCAAGCAGAAAGATGATTGAAAGTGTGTCCACTTCAACGCCAGAGCATCCGGGATGCCTGGGTTGATATCTGGGACTTTGCTGTCGTTGCCATTTTGGAGACATGGATAGAGCAGGGACAGGAAGGGCTGTTGCAGCTTCTGGGATTTAAATGTCTCAGTAAGAACAGAGAAGGGGTAAAAGATGGGGAGGTGTGGCATTGTTAGTCAAGGACAGTATTACAGTGGCAGATAGGATGTTTTAGCACTCATCTATTGAGGTAGTATGGGCTGAGTTTAGAAACAGGAAATGAGCGGTCACCCTGTTGGGAGTTTTCTATAGGCCTTCGAATAGTTCCAGAGATGTAGTGGAAAGGATAGCAAAGATGAATCTGGATTGGAGTAAGAACAGGGTAGTTGTTATGGGGGAGTTTAAATTTCCAAATATTGACTGGAAATACTATTGTTCAGTACTTTAGATGGGTCAGTTTTTGTCCAATATGTGCAGGAGGGTTTCCTGGCACAGTATGTAGACAGGCCAACAAGGGGCTAGGCCACATTGGATTTGGTACTGGGAAATGAATCTGGCCAGGTGTTAGATTTGGAGGTAGGTGAGCACTTTGGTGATAATGACCACAATTCAGTTATGTTCACATTAGCGATAGAAAGGGATAGATATATACCACAGGGCAAGAGTTATAGCTGGGAGAAAGGCAATTGTAATGAGATTAGGTAAGATTTAGGATGCATAGGATGGGGAAGGAAACTGCAGGGGATGGGCACAATTGAAACGTGGAACTTATTCAAGGAACAGCTAATGTGTGTCCTTGATAAGTATGTACCTGTCAGGCAGGGAGGAAGTAGTCGAGTGAGAGAGTCGTGATTTACTAAAAAAGTTGACTCTCTTGTCAAGAGGAAGAAAAAGGCTTATGTTAGGATGAGATGTGAAGGCTCAGTTAGGGCACTTGAACGTTACAACCTAGCTAGGAAAGACCTAAAGATAGAACTAAGAAGAGCCAGGAGGGGACATGAGAAGTCTTTCTCTTTTGGATTTAGCAGGGATAGGTAGATTGTCCACTGTGGCTGTAGTAAAGAGGTTTGCCCTTCACCACCTCCCCTCTATCACCTTTCTGGAGAAACTTTCAGATACTGATATGTCAGGGGATATTTCATTGACTTTAGAGTTGGGGCACCTGCTCTTCAGTGCCACATCTCGATAGCTAGATGAAGAGAAAGTTTTTCAGGCTATTGGCACCTGCAGGACTGCCAGTGACCAGGTACCTGCTGAGCCCGTGGCTGGGAGCATCAGCAATTAGAATTCATACAATGGTACAAGTTGGCAGAGGAGCAGCAGGCATCCTGGGTGCCAGGCATCCTGATACAAAGGCTGCACAACCGTAGTAACATAATTGGGACAGTCAGACATACCCTTGCTAACTTTTATAGTTGCGCCATCGAGAGCACTCTTTCTGGATGTATCACTACTTGGTATGGCAACTGTACCATTCAAGATCGAAGACGGTTACAGAGAGTGGTGAACTCGGCCCGGACAATCACAAAAGCCAACCTGCCATCTATAGAATCCACCTACCAGGCCTGCTATAAAGGAGAGGCCACCAGCATTCTCAAAGATCCATCCCACCCTGGCAATGTTTTTCTACAACCTCTACCATCGGGGAGAAGATACAGAAGCCTGAACACACACACCAGCTGGTTTCGAAATAGTTTCCACCCTACTGTTTTTAGAATACTAAATACAAACTCTTAACATTTGCCTGTACCTGTGTTTTTGTCTTTGCTCCTATTTACCTGTTATTTACTTATCTATACTACTTAACTATGTGATCTGCCTGTATTGTTCACAAGACAAAGCTTTTCACTATGCCTCAGTACACATGACAATAAATTCAATTCAATTCAATTCAATTCAATTCAGAAGTCTAGCTGCCTCTATGGACAGGTCAATAGCTGCCATGGAGAGTTCCGGGTCCAGCATTCTCAGCCTCTTCTGGATATCCACATAGGTCTGCACTCCATCGTTCTCGCCATCGGTACTCAGCACCAAAGGCAAGGTGACAGGGTGGTAAGGGACCTTGACTTCATTCCAGGTGTCCCTCCCTGAAAAACATACAACGCTGTGTCAGTTGGCAACCAATCAAAGCAGGAACCATATGAAATCCCTCAGAAATCTGCTCTCAGCACACTCTGGATGTGGCCAGGCCCTTCACCTCCACTCTACCTGACACGGTCTTCATGGTGGGACTTAAAGCCAAAGAGGCTGCACTTGTCTCTGGCGTGGACACAGTCAGGATGGCTGAGCCCTCTGCACTCAAAAACCCATGGTGCTACCATTAGACAGTGGGTCCACAAATGTGGTCATGGAATTGGCCATCACTTCCACACTGGAAAGGATGAGCTCAAAGCACTATGGACAGCTATTTGCAAGAATAGTGCCAGAACCTTCAAAGTTCCTTGACAGCGATTGTAGGTTTACTTGTAGACCTGCCAATGCACCAAACCTTTCTGTGCGCACTTCCATCTATCTTTATCAGTATGTTGCTCCGTTCCAGCACAACTCAAATGCAACATCATCCCCTGACTTGTCTGAAGGCCACTCTTTCTCATTCTCTCACCCTGTGCAGATTCCCTTGAGCTACCCTCTGAAGTATACACTGTGAAAATATCTGAGCTGGTGACAGGGAGAGATACATGGCAGTAACATAGATGGCTATTGGTTTTATTGTTCACTAAAGTCCTAGCTGCCCTGTGGTCAGTGCTATGCCATTGGCAGATTGTACTTCCAACTAGTTACAGGGCAAAAACATTATAAGCTAAAAGATATAGGAACAGGTCTAACAGCACATGTTGTGAGATAACTTTGTGGGCGGCACGGTGGCACAGTGGTTAGCACTGCTGCCTCACAGTGCCAGAGACCCGGGTTCAATTCCCACCTCAGGCGACTGACTGTGTGGAGTTTGCACATTCTCCCCGTGTCTGCGTGGGTTTCCTCTGGGTGTTCCGGTTTCCTCCCACAGTCCAAAGATGTGCAGGTCAGGTGAATTGGCCATGCTAAATTGCCCGTAGTGTTAGGTTAGGGGTATGGGTGGGTTGCGCTTCGGCGAGGCGGTGTGGACTTGTTGGGCTGAAGGGCCTGTTTCCACACTGTAAGTAATCTAATCTAATAACTCACTTCAGCACAATCTGGGCCATATGCGCAAACATCATGTGTTTATTACTTGGTTTGAAGTTCAAATTTTAAAACTTGAGAGAGCAATGATTGATATGTAACATATTTGCGGAAGAAAGTCAAGAAGTAATTCCTCATCCAAACTCAAAAAAAGTTTTGGTTGAAAGAATAGATGATCAAGTCAAAGATCAATTACCTACAACATGTAAGTGAATAATTACCTTCACTTTAAACTCTGTTACTTCCTTAAAGTAATAAAATTTTTTTAAGATTAGATTCCCTACAGTATGGAAACAGGCCATTGTATTTTTAATAACTGTTCAATTGCTAATTCCTTCAATGCAACGCAACAGATTTGAAGGAGAGTGCAGGCAGATTGAGATATGCAGAGAAGGAAAGAGAGCAGGAAATAAACAGTGAGAAAAGGTGAAGGATAAATATAAATCAAAAACTTTTAGAGTGTGAACCTTTTTTATTTATCATGGGCATCACTGGCTAGGCCAATATTTATTACCCATCTCTAATAAGAAGCTGGTGGCGACCTGTCTTCTTAATGCTGGGTGGGTAAACCTACACTGCTGTTAGGAAGGGAGTTCCCAGGACTTTGACTCAGCAATAGTGAAGGAAAAACAATATGGTTCTAAGACAGGACAGTATGTGGTTTGAAAGAGAACTTGTAGATGGTGTGATGTTCCCATGAATCTGCTGCTCTTCCTTCTGCGTGGCAGAAGTTGCGAGTTGGTGTTGGAGCCATGGTAAGTTGGTGTTGGGGCCATGCACTGCTGCCACTGCGTGTAGGTGGTGGAGGGAGTGAATGCTGAAAATGATCGATAGGATGCTAATTAATTTCCATAATTGTTCTTTCAATGGAATTTTGGCAGAGATGTTACAAAGGCCTCCGAAATTACAATGACAGTGGGAGACCTTTATAGAAATTGACACTGGTCATTCTGAAACTTAAAGCTGTTTTCCCATTTGCTCTTGAGACAACAACTACAGTTCGACATGGGAATTTGAGCCTTTGATGCTTGGTGCTTACTGGAAGCCTAGATAACAAATATATATACCACACACACACACACACACACACACATATGTGTGTGTGTGTGTGTGTGTGTGTGTGTATATATATATATAAATAATATATTTTTACTTAGTTTTATTCTATACAAAAAAGCTGCATTGTTAGATACTTTCTTACATGGAAATTGCGTAGTTACAAACAGTAGTTAGCAAAGCTACTTTATTGAGTCCCTAGGTCATTTACAAGGCTATAATCTGTTCTCTGATGCAATTGTGTTACCACATCCTTTGATTGCACTGCCTCTGGAGGAAAATAATTGTCAAGGTCAGATTTAATCAGCAGTTTTATTCGGTCACTTTGATAAGAATTGAAAGCTAATGAAATACCCAATTCATAAACATTCCCTCGACTATTCAAATCTATCAGAGCTGTCATATTTTATCACTCCATCAGATTTATTTTTAAAACTACTTGCAAATCAAATAGTGATAAAAAGGTGTTTTTGGATTGTGCACAAATTTTTAATTATTTTCTATCTTTCTGTTTGAAATAGTTGAGTGTTTGAACCCTGACAATCTATTATTTCCAGTGTTAATAAGCAACAATGGGAAACAGATTTAAAATCAGCCATCTACTGGAAAATCAGGTATTGCCTTTGCAGTATGGCTAAGGAAGGCAACTCAACTAGTCATCATAGTTATGTGATTAGATGTCATTGAGAAACCAAATCTATTGCGCATTTTTGTTGGGTGAAAACCTTTAGGGGCTGAATCTTACCAGGATTTAGCGAGGTTTCATTTTTGCAGGTTTCAAAGAGAGTTTCCCGCCATGATGCCTAGTGATTTTCCAAACTCACCCCATTAACCACACACCTATAGCACCCTGCTCGTCCCATGCCCCCACTTGCCAGAGGTTGAATTTCTCTCCACAGCCGGGATATCCCAGGAACCGTGGAGCCGACACGAACTTGAAACCCAAACCATGCACCTGGTTCAGTATTAGCAGTCTGGAGTTGCCCTTCACCATGTAGGTAGTAGGACAGCAACCACAAAACACCATTTCCAAGGATACACAGGTGACATGGCTGTCACTCCATTGCATGTACAAATGCACAGTCTTCCAGCTATTGCTGTTTAAGAACCAAGTCTTCCAGCTTCCCTCCCGATAAGCACAACCATCTTATAAGTGCTATCCTTTCCTGAATGCACAGTGTAGCCCAGCATTTCCTCATTGTTCAATGTGGGACAATCACATACAGGTGTCACAAAGCTAGTCCCTTTTTTTTCTAAAAGCTGTTCCTTGGCTCAAGGATACTCTGCCCTTGATTTTTTTTCAGAGGGGTAATAAACCAGGCCGGGCTCCTATCAGTCTGGTTTGGTACAGAGATGAAAAGGATTTTGAGAAGCCTTTTGTTTATATGTAAACAGATGAGACTTCAGGCCAAAGTGGTCATGTTTTAGAAGCGACCTGTATAATGAAAGGGGAATGGACAGCTCTTTAGCTGAGCTGTGCATTTCTGGTTCAGTCTTGAACTGATGAGAAGTTCAACAGGGAGCTATGTGGAAACTTTCTCTTTCTTTTTCTCCCCTTCAACTTCAACCTGTAAGCATGTGTTCCATTTAAACTGTTTTTTAAAAGGAGTTTGCTTCTTGGGACTGTTGTGTATATTCAGAATAGCATAATTAAGTCCAGTGTGATAGGTTGAGTTCTGTAGGGGTTCTTTATTCTGTTCTTTGTGTTTTGTTGTGTAATTTTGTGAATAAATTTTAGTCTGTTTTAAAATCTAGTAGTCAACTTAGCTAACTTACTCCGGGTACTTTTTACTGTACACTTATCGAAACAAATTGCAAAGTTATAGTCTGGGCAGCCTGCTTGAGAATATTTTCAGTGGTCTGGCCTAGTCCATAACAGATTGGAGGCTCTTTGCGGGATTTTAAACAGCGAGTGGCAGGCGCTAGTATCTTTATTCCGGTTGTTGGTTTGGTTGGGGAGACAAAGCTTGGGATAGTAATGGCTCTTTCAGTCGCCAAACGTTTTCTGGATCTGGATGTGGTGACTTTGGAAGTTTTGCAAAACGTGAATAAGACCAGTTGCAAGAATTAACCGAGAAGCTGCAATTGGACCTGCCTGCTTCTGTGAGGAAAGGAGCGATAAATACAGCAGTAGCTCAGCATTTAAACTTGCTGGAGAAACCATCAGAATCTATAGAGATGGCAAGAATTCAATTGTAAATGAAGCAGCTTGAGTTAAAGGCAAGAGATAAGGAAAGGGCAGCTGAAATGAAACAGTTTCAGTTACGATTTAAAGCAAAAGGGAAAAAGAAAGAGCAGCTGAACAGAGAGAAAAAGAGAGAGCAACAGAAGAGAGAGAGAAAGAAAGAGCTTTTGAACTTCAAAAACGGACACTTAAAAAGGAAAGTCAGTGTAAAAGGCTGGTGATAAAGGCTGAATTAGGCTTTAGTGAGGAAGGGACTGAGGATGAGCAAGCCCCTGGTAGTCAGAAGCCCACTGAGGAACTGTATAAGTATGTTCAACCATTGCCTAAATTTGATGAGAAGGATGTGGAAGTCTTTTTCATCTCATTTGAAAAGGTGGCTAAACAAATGCAGTGGCCAGTGGCAATGTGGATTTTATTGATCCAAACGAAACTTGTAGGTAAGGCTAGTGAGGTATTCGTATTCCTATCAGAGGAGGTATTTGAGGAGTATGAGGATATGAGAAAAGCCATTTTATGTGCGTATGAGCTTGTACCAGAAACCTATAGACAATGTTTCAGAAATCTAAGGAGGGACCCTGGTCATACCTGGTCTTGAGTTTGAAAGGATCAAACAGAGTAATTTCGATAGATGGATAAAAGCTTTAAAAATTGGGCAAACCTATGATGCCCTTAGAGAGGTAATTATTTTGGAGGAACTACCTGAAGTAATGCGAACTCGTGTGAAAAAGGAAGAGTTAAAACAGCAAAGTGAGCAACTGAAGTGGCTGATGATTCTGAGCTGGTCCAGAAAACATGGTTTGGTTTCCCAAATAAATTTCAGTCCATTAGGGATAGAAACTGGGGCAAAGAGAATTCCTCATGTCAAAACGGGAAAGTAGACCTCAGTGAAGATCATAATGATAACTTACCACAAGGTAAAAAAGAAACCCTTGAGGGGGCAAACAAGTTAAAATGCTCCAGTGTTTTCCTTGAAATAAAGTGGGCCACATGAAATCACAGTGTTGGTGAGCTAGGAGAAAGCCGGATGTAGAAAAACCAGACAAGCCTGGACGTTTTCTTGGACTAGTAACAAACAGCACAAGGAAATTTAGACAACTGCCTCAGAGTGTACAAGATGATCAGAGGTTGATTAAGAAGGAAGTGCCAGATCTGCTTAAAAAATTATACATGCAAGGGTAAAGTTTATTCACAAAGGCCAGGAGCAGTAGGTAAGGAGGTTACAATATTAAGGGACACAGGATCCTCTCAGTTGCTAATGCTGAAGGATGAGGAGATATGCACTCCTGAAGGACTATTGCCAGAAAAGCTACTGGTAACAAGAATTCATGGTTAGACAAAAAGTGCTCAGTTATGTAAAGTGAGGCTAAAGAGTCCAGAGAAGAGTGGGGAATTTGTGGCAGGAGTACTGGACAAACTCTTAGCTCCAGGAATACAATTTGCCCTTGTAAACGATATCGCTGATTCACCGGTAGGCGTGCTGCCTGCTCTAGTTGAAAAGCCAGTGGAGATGCAGGTAACTGAAGATATGAAGAATGTTTATCTAGGAATTTTCCCTGATTGTGTGGTCACATGATCACAGAGGCATGAGCTGAAGCAGGAGAGATCAAAGGGCACAGATAAGGAAGCTGACATAGCTTTATCAGGGACTTTTTTTGATCAGATAAGTGGGACAGAGCAGGAGCAAATAGGTAAACATGCCAGTATCTTTAGCTCTGCTAAGCTGATTGATTGAATTACAGCAAAAGACATTTACTGAGAAAGGAAATGAATGCATTCCTGTGTGTTATTACTGTACAAATGATGTCTGAATGAGGAAATGGAGACCGCCACACATTCAAGCAGATGAGACATGGGCAGAGATTCATCAAATTGTTTTGCCAGTAGGGTATAGAAAGGACGTGCTGCGAATGGTGCATGAGCTACCACTTGGAGGTCATTTAGGAGTAAGGAAAACACAGGCTAAAATACAAAGACATTTTTACTGGCCTGGATGTAGTTGAATTTTGCCAGACGTATCATACGTGTCAGCTAATCGGAAAATCACAGGCAGTGATGAAACCTGCATCTTTAATACCTATTCCAGCATTTGAGGAACCTTTCACAAGAGTCTTGAATGATTGCATAGGTCCTTTACTTCAACCAAAAAGTGGGAATAAGTATTTATTAACAATAATGAATGTGTTGACTAGATTTCCAGAGGCAATCCCATTAAACAACATCACAGCTAAAAGTGTTGGAAAGGAACTACTTAAATTTTTTACTCAATACTGACTACCAATAGAGATCCAGTAAGATCAAAGATCAAACTTCACATCCAAACTATTCAAGGAGGTTATGGATAAGGTGGGAATAAAGCAATTCAAATCTACTGTATACCATCCAGAATCCCAGAGAGTGCTAGAGAGTTGGCGTCAAACACTAAAGACCATGTTGAGGGCTTATGGTCAGGATTATCTAGATGGTTGGGATAAGGAAATTCTGTTTGTACTTTTTGCGATCAGATGAATTGACCAAATTCAGTCCATTTCAATTATTTTTGGGCATGAAGTAAGAGGACCATTAAGGAGAAATCAATAAGTCAGAATTCAGAGACCACCCATTTAGACTAGGTGTCAAACTTTAGAGAACAATTAAATAGACCTGGAGAGTTGGCTAGACAGCATTTAAAAGTTTCACAGCATACAATGAAACAGGAAGCAAGTAAGACATCACAAAATCGCAATTTTGCAATTGGGGATAAGGTATTGTGTTACTTCCAGTGACAGAGGAGGCTGTCAAAGCAAGGTTTAGTGGACCGTATCAAATTGACAGGAAACTGAGTGAGGTGAATTATTTGATAAGGACTCCAGACAGGAAGAAATCTCACTGAGTGTGTCAAAAGGTATTTTGATCAGGAAGGAAAGGAAGAGAAGATGTTAATGATTACAGCACAGAATGAAGAACCAAGTTCAGAGGGTTCTGAATTGGACATTCCTCAAATCAAATTGGACAATGAAGAAGTTGTCAAAAATTGGGATAAATTATTGAGTTACCGCCCACAAGAAAATTGAAATGACCAGCAAAAGTTATTACTATCACATGGGGAGATACATGGAAATAAGCTGGGAGTATTAACCTAATTGTGCATATTGTAGATATAGGAGATGCTGTTCCGATTAAGCAACATCCTTGATCCAGAAGGAGATAGAGCGCATGCTCCAAGATGGCATAATCAAAGTGCGTTTACAGTGACTGGAGCTTGCCCATAGGCATGGTGCCAAAGCCAGATGGTACCCAATGATTACGTGTGGACTATCGCAAATCAACACTTTTACAAAGACTGATGCATATCCATTTCCACAGTTGGAGGACTGTGTTGAAAAAGTGGGATAAGCAACTTACGTTTCTCAGTTGATCTTGCTCAGAGGCTACTGGCAAGTACCTCTGTCAGAGAGAGTAAAGGCAATTTCGGCTTTCATAACACCAAATGGACCATATCTGTTCAAAGTCATACCACTTGGTATGAAAAATGCTCCAGCATCATTTCAGAGACTGACTAATAAGGTCATTGCCGGATTACCCAACTGTGTGGTGTATATTGATGACCTGGTGATTTTTCGTCGCTCATGGAAGGAACACTTATAGCATTTGTCAGACTTGTTCGATCAACTTCGGAAGGCAGGCTTGGCGGTAAACCTAGCTAAAAGTGAATTTGCCAAATCCCAAGTCACCTTCCTGGGCCATGTTATTGGACATGGACAAATGGCCACACAGGATGCGAAAATGAAAGTAATTGGGGAATTTCCCATACCATCGATAATAAAAGGAATACTACCGTCCCTGAGGTTGAGAGGATTTTACCAAAAGTTTTTGCCAAACTTCAGCAATGTGGCTACTCCACTCACTGAATTGTTAAAAAAAGGGCAAGAAGTTTCAGTGGACAGTGGACTGTCAAAAGGCATTTGACAGCCAAAACATTGTGTTAACTACTGCCCCAGTATTAGCTACACCAGATTACATGAAGCCTTTCGAAGGTGGCTATCAAGGCCAGTGAGGTGAATATCGGTATGGTACTCCTGCAGGAGGATGATGAGGGGATAGAAAAACTCATCAGGTATTTTTCCAGGAAGTTGAATGTTCATCAACACAAATATCCAACGGTGGCGAAAGAGACTTTAAGCTTGGTGTTAGCATTACAACATTTCAGTGTTTACATTACCAGCAAAGTATCTGAGACAATCGTATACACTAATCACAACCCATTGACATTTGTGGAAACATTTAAGGACAAAAATGCCAGACTGTTTAGATGGAGCTTGTTGTTGCAACCATTCAATTTGGCAATTGTGTATGTGACAGGTTGCGAAAACATGTTGCCGATGCCTTATTGAGACTCTAATGAGATACAGAGGCATTTGGTGGCAGGTGTGCTGTGCCCTGAATTTGCATGTTTACAGTTAGTATAGTGCATATATGTGTTTTGACTACTAACCAGGATTTGAAGGTTAAAAATGAAGCCATTTTTGGTATTGATGGTTCTTTTTTCTTAAGTGGGGAGGTGTCACAAAGCTAGTGCTTATTTTACTAAAAGCTGTTCCTTTGCTCAAGGATACTCTGTCCTTGACTTTTTTCAGAGGGACAACAAACCGGGCCGGGCTCCAACAGTCTGGTTTGGTACAGAGATGAAAAGGATTTTGAGAAGCCTTTTGTTTATATGTAAACAAATGAGACTTCAGGCCAAAGTGGTCATGTTTTAGAAGTGACCTGTATAAAGAAAGGGGAGTGATCAGCTCTTTGGCTGGGCTGAGCGGTTTTTAGTTCAGTCTTGAGCTGGTTGGAAGTTCAACAGGGAGCCGTGTGGAAGCTCTCTCTCTCTCTCTATATATATATATATCTTTCTGCCCTTCGACTTCAATCTGTTAGCATGTGTTCCATTTACATTGATGTTTAAAGGGAGTTTCCTCATTGGAACTGTTGTGTATATTCGGAACAGCATAATTAAGTGTAGTTGGATAGGTTGAGTTCTGAAGGGGTTCTTGATTCTGTTCTTTGTGTTTCATTGTGTAATTTTTGTGAATAAATTTTTGTCTGTTTTAAAATCTAGTAGTCAACCTAGCTAACGTAATCAGGGTAACTTTCACTGTACACTTATCGAAACAAATTGCAAAGTATGGTCTGAGCTGCTTGCTCAAGAATGTTTTGAGTGGTCTGGCTTAGTCCATAATACAGGAAAGCCTTCAAATGCTTCAAGCCAGTGACTTTTATTTTCCAACAGCAAAAGCCAACAAAAAACAAATAGAAGCTTCTATTTGTCACCTGGAACAGAAAAAAAAACTGATAGCCTTTCAAGCACTAGTCATTTTACATTCAAGCAAGGATTACTGCACCTCTTAGCTACGGAACTGGGAATTAATTAAGACTTGTCTGGCTTGTGGTGCCCAGTGTTGCTGTATTCTATCATGCAGATGGTGATACCTCTTATGTGCAATACCCTCAGTTTCCTCTATGGAAGGCTGCTCTCATTGTCTCAGATCATTCGCCCCCATTCTAACTTTGTTCTAGTTGTGCAGTGCAGGTGGTGGTATTTACACTGGTCAATTAGTGTTGGGCATTCCTGCAGATGCTGAGACTGACATTAACCTGAACAAGGGTGTCATGGCCTCCATTGCTGGTCCAAGTGAGAAGAGGGTCTGGCCGTATCTTAGAACAGACATTGGGTCTGTCTTGGAAATAGCCTGAAGTATATTTAGTCATCAGTGATATCGACTATCATTGAGGAAATATTGTGGACTGCTATTCAAACAAGCATCTTGCCACTGTTAGCTTGTCATGGACTTAAAAAATTAGCATGTAAATTGATTTAATTAACTAAACCCATGTAATGCGATCATTAGCTACAGCATTACTCTTAGTCATTGAAATATTACAAAAATAATTTGATCCAGAACATGTTCTACAAGTATCTGTTGTTTCAGGAGGAATTTGATTTAATGCAGGCATAGCAATTATGAGCAGGATCCATATGATTTAATGGACCCAACCCCTGAAACGTTGCAACTGGAAGAATTCCATAAATATGAACCACATCTAGATGTCAACACATGTACAATAGCAGCATTATGTTTCTAAGTCAGCTAGCTGTGAGTCAATCCTTATCACAGAGACATCTGCAAATCTACATTAACACTAACAGACATTACAGATATAACAGAATTAAAGGACAAAATCTGAATTAACTCTTCAGTACAGTGGTGCTCCAAAATTAAAGGCTTCAGAGAATGCTCTCCCAAGTGTACGTGAAAATTCTTATAGCTTTAGTCAAGTGGTGCAATGTTGTCTTGGCCATTATGGAAACCTTAATCAAAATCACCAACAGATTAACTGCTGTCCCATTGCTGTGTGCAAAGCCGCATTAAACATGTGCAGTCATGTTTCACTACATGACCACAGCAATTATATTTCAAAAGTATGACAATGAGTTGATGTGAAATGAACATTGGTCCTATAGCACAAAGCATTACCACTGCAGAACAGACACAGGTACAGTTAACAGCAGAAAAGGGGAATTACTATTAGTGGATGTCATGAGACTCCAGTTTGACCTATTCTTTAGTGTTTATATGACAGGGACTGATTTGAGAAAAACAGACACTAGGAAGATGGACACAGACATAGGAAGAACAATACATTCCATTATCTGGAGAGTGAAATTGGAAATTAGGACCTGGATTTTCACTGCTCGGTCAGGAATGCACAACTATGATATGTTCTAGCTCGGAAAACTGGTTCGAGAAGAAAGCAGAGATTAGGATTTTTGTTCACAGGTGGCTGGTTCTTTGCAAGACAGATTAGGATGATCCTGAATGAGTGCAGAGGTGGAAGGCCTACCTTGATGTGTTGGATCTGTATTGAGGATTAAAACAAGTAAATAAAATATAGAACAGCCATTCAATCTTCACACTGAAAACACTCCACATCTCCTATCCAGGTTGACTATAACCACTATTTCCTCCACTCACCTTGCTATGACCACCTATGCATTAACTAATTTTACTGCACCTATGCTATGATCCCCTATACCCTCCATAATCAATCAATACCCCTGTATTGATTCTTTACTGCACTTGTGCCAACTTTGTACCAAGCTATGCCCTCTTCATGTTTTCCTTACACTTAGAGCTTCCACAGGACAGATGAAATAAATGCCTATTTCAGACTTAAGGAAAACTACTTTACAAAAATTCATCCCTTCAACTACATAATCCCTTAAGAACAAACATTTAAGCTTTGGAATTCAAAGTGTCTATGAACAGAGATATTGATCAATATATAAACTGGCAGGAACCTTATAATGGAATAGCAGTACTCTAACATTCCTTTAATAAGATAGCAGAAGTGTTTTTTTAGGGCAGGAGTTTTAAAGGCTATTAATAGCAGTTCTTTTTGAAACCTGCTTTTGACACTTGTAGTTACTTCCAATAGTCAATTTTGCTGTTCCTTTGGACAATTGTAATGAGCTTGAAAGGTAACGTGCCTCTTGACGGTTTAAGGTAATGCCCAATTTTAACATTCCTAAGAAGGGTACTCAAGGATTAAAAGTATCCCAGGACCACATCCTGTTGTGTTTCCATGGGACTGCCCAAAGTTCACAGCTGCTAAGTTTAATCAGCACATCATACATACTAGTGAGTCCCAAAAGTCAAATGGCTAGAGACATTTGAAGACTTATTGATGGCTGTTTTGGCAAAAATCACTTTTCAGTTTCCATTGCTGCACACTTGCATAAATTACATACCACACCTAGTCATGAGAGCTGTATAAAAAAAATTCATACTGTCTCTGGTTTTTACATGGATATGAAAATCCATGTCAGTGTACTGATAAGCAATTTAGGGTTTCTTCTCATGACAGGAAGAGGCATTACCCCTTTTAAAGGGGGGGGGGGGGCAAAGTGATTGGCGACAGAAGAGCTTCACAATAGTGATGGTCAAGAGGCGTGGTTAAAGATTGCATAAAATAGTAAAAAAAGTGCACCAAAATGCAAAGATAGGCACTACACAGGAGCCCAGAACCAAAAGTTTAGTTTACCATATTCTACCTTTGTTAGTCTCAATTCAGGAGAAAATTTGACTACAGAGCTTAGGTCAGAGATTGCTGAAGGTACAGCCAGTAATTTTATAGCAGTATATTCAATCACTAATGTCATGTTTCAGCCTCTTGGAGGCCGCAGTAATCAAGAGAAATCTTAGACTAAAAGAAGCTCTAAAGAACCAGCCAGCAAGTCAACTATTACAAGGGTAAATGGGACTTTATGCACAATAAAAGCCAGGAGTATGGTTCCAGAAATTGCTTAAGTCTAAGTGACCAATTAAGGCTTCAGCCTATCTGGAATTTGATTTTAGAGAAACTGGGAGTCATAGTAACCAATAAGCATGCTTTTGAAAGAGCATCTGGGAACTGAAAACATGCTACTAAAAAGGTTACATCAGTCCAGTCAGTCACTACAAATGTTAGAAGGACTTTAGTCACAGATTCCAAACAGTTGAAAGATGGGTATAGAGACAAACAAGCAATTTAAATACAGGGGAATAAAAAGCAGTCATTGTTAGCACTTTGCCATTAAATTAAGTGTTGAGGATTTGAGGGAGCAGTTTGGAAGGATAGAAATCATGCAGATCTTTGGCTGGAATGATGGCAGAATACTGAAACACTAAGTGTTCTATTGTGCTCAAATGGAATTAAACTATTCCTTCAATATTGAAATTATGCATACCAAATTAGCGCTGTTTACAGCAAGGCATCACTAAATACCATTTGGAGCAAGAACTTTGGATTCTCAACTAAAGTTGCTACTTGAGCAATCTTTCAGCCTCAAGTGAGGTTAATACCCATTCATGCTGCATAAGACATGCATACTTCCTACCATGCTTTTTCTATCATGAAAAAGAAGTGATGCTAGCACAAACATGTTAGCTAGAGTGATGATGATATGTAAGGACACTTCCAAAATCTTGTCTAAATAGTAATCTCAATTTCACTAGCTGGGTTTTCAATTTGGCTGAAGAGCAAAAAAAACTTTACTCACAAGAATATAAAGTCTAAGAACATGCACTTCCTGGACCCCAGTAAAACATGAAAAAATCCAAATAAAACATGCTAAGTTTTGATACAAGGAATTATCTAGATACAAAGTCCAAAGCTTTCATACTTTGATTAAACTTTATTGGCTTCACAAGTTTAAAAAAGTGACAACATAAAAGCTATACAAATGAAAGTGGTTTTGAAATGGTTCTCATAACCAGAGCTAAGCAGTTTGATATCTTATGGCATATATACATGCCTACAGGGATGTAGGCTTTATGCTGTACATGCTAAATAATTTATCCAGTTCAATAATTGACAAGAATCATATGTTCAAGGAATCTTTGCTTAAGTTAAAAAGTATTCTAATTGCATTTCACTGTTCACAGCACAAATAAGCAGTAACATTTGTTATGGCCAGTGCTATTTTGCTCTTTAAAATCATTTGGAGGTACTTGACATTGCTGCATTTGCAACATTAGATATTGTGGCTTTTCAATTTTCACATCCTACAGACTAAGTGGAACATATGGTACAAGAGGGTTATGAGGCAGTTCATTCACATCGAAGGGCTTCACTTCCCCACACCCCTAAAAACTTAATGGCAAGATAGAAAAACCACCTTGTGATCATGCTTTTGTATCTGGTATCAGCTCAAGTAGGTTGCCTGAAAACATTCAATTCACAGGCAAAGTGAATTGAAGTGATGCAAATTTGCTCATGTTATTGTAAAAATACACAAACATACTAGAAAATATTCAACTTCAAGTATCAAACATGCACTATTTGGCACAGGTCCTCATGTCAGAAGTTCCATTCTCAAGTTATGGAAATGTTTTCCTTCATATTTCATTCTTTGCCATCAATTTTGCAGTACAAGTACATGGACACCACCATTGCTGCAATCTGAAAAGACACCATAGTGAAAACAATTAGAACTGTAAAAGCTCAAAACTGTAGAACAAAAACTGCTGTAACCCTTCCTTAGCCCATACAAGGAATGTTGAAGGGCCAGGTGTGTGCAACACTGTTTCTTTGGCAAGAAGGAAAGATTTAAGAACACAAAGTGCTGGTACAAAAAAGGTGTATCAAAGTTATACACTTTGATCTTTAAGTTGGCAATCATGCCGATTGATTTAACCCAGGCTGAGGTGTGGTAAACCAAGCCCAAGGTTTTAGTTTCACAAATGCATTTTAGCAACTAAACAGCATGTTCTGGGTGAATAGTAAATTCATTAGAGTGCAACCCTTTGCTGTTCATACATAGATTCTTGATTGAAATTCCGAACAGGAAAATCTTACCTCCAGTGCACAGATTCCTGCTGCAATCCCTCCTACAATGTTAGCATTCTCCTTCAATATGTCAAAAAGTTGACGAAAGCATCCCTAAATATAGAACAGTTGTTTAAGGGTATTATACTGAAAGAAAGACTCAAAGCCATGAGAATAGAGGCTTTTACAAAGATTGTACCTGTATATTACTTTGAGCAGCTGCACTCTCAGTACAAAGGACTGTTGAATTGCAACAGAATTCTGGAAAGGTTTGGTTGTGGTGTCTGAAGTAATAAGAACCACCAAAGTCTGTGTAGTTGCTGAAGCCGCAGCATTTTAGCTGAGTGACAGAAAGTGATAAGTTAGTACTGAAGTATTCAACTCTACATGTAATAAAGATTTATGCAAGATTACAAGCTAGCAAAGATAGCTCACATTGTAGCTCTGTTCAAGTGATCACAAACACTACATACCTTTGCTAAAGCCCCAATATCACCTTTCACAAGTTGAAACAGTTTTTCCTCAAAAGATCAGCAACATCCTCATATCCAGAATGCCAACTTTATCTGAATTTACTGTTGTAATGCATTTTCCTTTAATTGCCTACATCCAGGTTATTATAACTCTCCCTTGCTTGGCAGCTAAGTGGATAGTTCCTGTTAAGATCCTAGAACAAGTCATTTAATTTTGACTTTAGCCTAATTGAGATCTAGGGGAAACTGCAGATTGAAATGGAGTAGTATGGCGCTGGAAAAGCAGTGGAGAATCAGTGTTACAGGCATAAGCTCTTATCAGGAAGGTGTAGGGGTGAGGTAGCAGGAAGGTGTAGGTAGATGCAGTGAGATGATGGCGATAGGCCAGAACAGAGTGGAGCAGATGTGAAGAAAGATGGACAGTTGAATTGGAAGGGGGGGCTGGTGAGAGATGAGGAAACTGCTGAAGTTGATGCTTCATGGCTAGAGGGTCCAAGGCAGGAGGCCCTCTAGGCATTGAGTGGCTTGGATTTGTTGGAGGTGGCCGAGGACTTGCATGGCCTTGGAGCGTTGAAGTGGTCAGCTATAGGGTGGTGGGGCTGTTTTAGTATCCCAAAGATGTTCCCTGAAAACATAGTTGGTGTGCTGTTTCTTCCCCCCACCCCAAACCCTTATTGGCATTCCAGAGAATTCTTGACTCCCTTTTGGGTCCATGCCACCCTTAATCAACCCACCCTCCACTTTCCCATGCCACAAAAAAGATGCAAAACTTGTACCTACACATCCACCTAAAGCCCCAAAGGATCCTTCCACACCTTATAGAAAAAAGTTTCCCTGCACAGCCAAACACCAACTGTGTCTGCTTCTGACAGGTGTCCATTCCCCAACGTAGAGGACAGATACCAACTGCAGAATATTTCAGGAACATTACTGGGACAGAGTTAACAACCTCACTCCCCCTCTGCTAAGGAGAGGCCAGTCTACTGCCAAATCCAACCCAACTGATGTTAGAAGGAAGAAGTCATCTGCCTTAGGACCCTCTAACCACATGGCATCAGTGACTTCACCAGTTTCCTCATCTTCCCTCCCCCATCTCATCCCAGATTCAGCCCTCAAACTCAGCACCACCCTCTTGAACTGTCCATCTCTTTCCACCCCCCCCCCAGGAAGGAGCAAGAGTCTGATGCTCCTTTGATCAGTCTGACCAGCTGTGCTTTATGCCACACTGACTTGGAGACTTGGAGATCTGCAGGCAAAAATTCTTAAATACTAAAAATGCTAATTGAGTTGGTCTTTAAGAAGTGTTCATTCAGTGAACAAAGGATTGAAGAGAAACCCTATTCTTTTCTTGAAAATAGCTCAAAGAATTGCCAGAGTGTATAATGGCATCCACTTTCAGATGTGTGGTTAAGTGGTAAATACAGAGCTCAAGTTACAATTAACCATCTATTAACCTAGTATCATAGTGACTCTGCCTGCTTTAATTTAAAGCCAGCTACTCATTTAATGTAATGAACTGATCTGCAGCACAATTTAGGAGGTACAGTGAAGCATTTGGACCAAGTAGAAAATTTGTTACAAAGTAATTACTTCACTCATTGTAGTATTCCAGATACCAGTCACATCATTTTTCCTTCCATAGTCATTTTGTAGGACTGGAGTAACCCATGCACGTAGAAGACTTTCTGCCTAAAAAAAAATTACAACTGTTGAAGTTTAAATATGGTGGCAGTTCACCCAAAACCAAACCAAGTTATAGAATTAAGGGAGAGAGTCAGGTCTAAGTGGCATCATGTAGAAAGCTTACATCATAAGGGGAAATTCAAAGATGAAATTAACAGCTTGTGACAAAGGCAATACACAAATTGAAGTAAATTTAAGCCTGGGTGTAGGGTCTTTATTAATCCTCATTTCTGAGGAGGAGTGTCAAGCATGTTCAATTAATTCCCAATTTGGGATAAAGCAATAGGAGCGGTGTTGAGAAGAGTTCCTCTATGAACTGAGAATTGAGAATATTAAAGGCAATTTGTGTCAAGTGGTTTGTAGTGTGGTATCAACATTAAATACATATTTAGTTTACAAGTTATTTGATTATCTTCCACATTTATATAGCAGTTGGATGATGTTTTACTTACAAAGGAGGAATACACCAAAGCAACAACTGCAGCAGCAATCTCCGCAATAAAGATGATCAGAACAATGGCAAAGAACTAGAGAAATAAAAGAAACATTACTAGTCTGGTCACAGCAAATCATGGTATTCAGGCCAGCTATTTGAAGTCTATAATAGAATTCAGACAAATTACAGTACAGCAAATACTAAATAACAGTTCAAGAGGCTATGGGATGGGGCTTCTTGACCTCAGGATTCAGTTCCACTCCCAAGTAGTGGTGGGAATTGGTTGATTTTAAAAACCTTCTCAAAATATGAAAAGGGAAGAGTTATTAGTACAGTAGCATTCTTATCTCTGGACCAGGCCAATAATCAAATCCCACCTACCAAGCAGGACAGATACATGCCTGAATAATTGATAAAATGGGTGGGGTTCATTGCAGTGGTAGCACTCTTCTCCAAGCCAGGTGGTCTGGAGAAGTCAGCTCTTACTACAGAAGGGTCATAGAGATTAGAAAGCAAGCAAAAATGCTTCTGAAGTTGAGCAGCTGGAACACTAATGACCAAGTTAGTGTTTAGCAGGAGACAAAGGAGTTAGATTAGACCATGAATGGAGTCATATGCACAACACAAAACAGACCCTTCAGTCCAACTCATTCATGATCAGATATCCAAAGTTTATCTAGCCCCATTTCCCTCTAAACCCTCCTGGTCATATGCCCATCCAGCTGGGTTTTAATTGTAATTGTAGCAGCCTTTACTTCCTCTGGTAGCTCATTCCATACGCTCCCCACCCTCTGCATGAGGAAATGGCCCCTTAGCCCCCTTTTAAATATTCCCCCTCTCACCCTGAGGTGATGCCCTTTAGTTTTAGATGCCAACCTAGGGAGGGGACCTTGGTTATTTACTTACCCAGCCCTCATTTTAAAAAGCTATTAATTTGTCTCTACATTTCTAGTCCATAATCTATTCCAAATTAGAATTTTGGTCATTGCATCTCAGCCATTTTCTAAATCCTTCCTTAATATTCTAATTCAGGGAAATAATCCTTCTAGAGAGAAGGAAATAAAATAATGGAGTGGGGAAGTTTTGCTCACATTCATTTTTATACTTCACCTACTGGGACAGAATAGAGAGTTATCCAGATAAATAATCTGGACTGCTGCATGATATGAGTAATCATTTTGTACATACCAATATTAGCAGACACTTGCTTTCCTTCTGTGCACCACAGCAGCCCAAAAAGCCAAGGAGGACTAACACAGCACCAATTGCTATGCAAAAGTAACCAATGTTGACAAATTGCATTGCTTGAGATGATACAGGTCCAATGACTCGTACAAAAGAACTGCCATCCACACTGACCCATATGCCAACCCCTAGAAGAGCTGCTCCAGCAAGCTGGAAGGATTGAAGAGACATTAAAATCAGATCAATTTCACCATGCAAGAGTAACATTTATATAGTAAAGGCAAGATAAAGTGGTTATATCACACCCTTTGTGCTGAATCTAATGTAAATTGTTTCAAAGATTAAAATATTGGAGATTGTTACACAAGTCAAGCAAGAGATCCTTGAGTCAGATGGTTCTCTGGCTCCCAATTAATCTAATTGGAAATTTGAAAATCCAACCAAGGTTTGCATCTAGTTGTAGATGAACAAGTGAAACTGAACAGTACAGCAATGAACAGACCCTTCAGCCCACCAAGATGGTCAACAGCTGACAACCTTTAGCCTCAATGCAGTCCCCTTCTAGAAGAAAGGTCAAAGGAGCTGTTCCAAATTCCTGCAAGTTGGAGATCTCATGTCAGTTGGATTTTCAGCTAGGTGATATTCTATTTTGCTTTGTTTCATTTGGTGCTGTAAATAAACTTGGTTTTACTTGAAGTGGTTTGACCAGCTGTATCATTAATATCCACCTTACATTTGCCTAAAACTACTCAGTTAGCATCAGGGCTACCTTCTTGATGGGGGGGGGGGGGGGGGGGGGGGGGAGGTAACGATGTCCAGCCTGGTTCATAATTGGACAGTGTACACTAATACAATACACCCTAATGGAGACATACCATCTACCACCTCATCTAGAGTTGGCACTCAGGGATGATTGGCCTCTATGCCAACATCCCTGCATTTGACTTGCATATTGGCTGTTTATGAAGGCTACAACTAAATCTTGACTTAAAGGACAAAAGAATGTCTTGCAAGAATTGGAGAGTTATGTAGATCTTGTGTTTTGGTCTATCAAAAATGATTATGGGATATTCAATGAAATCTGTCTTCATTATGAATTATGCTCTTAGTCAGAGTCATTCTTCATTACACAATATTAATTTTGGAGGAAAGGTGCTGGCAAAAATCTTCCCCTGGCTGAAGGGATGACAATTTATTGCCCAATCTTAGAACTTAAAAAGCCAGCCATTTAGGGCCAAAAGAAATTCCATTTGGCAATCTGGTTTGGTGACTCAGTAAAAAAAAACAAACAGAAAGACGGGATGGAGATAAAGTAATTATAAACTTTAGTGATGTCACATAGGAAAATGATTTGGAGATGTGAATGTTGGACTGGGGTGTAAAGTTATAATCTGGTGTTGTGATTTTTAAGCAGTTAGAAAAAAAAAAATCACCTTTACTCCTTGTGGGAGATTAAATGTTAAACAAAACCCAGGAATGAGAATTAGAGGAATAAAGTGAGAAATGCAAACAGTTTTAAAAAGTGATCTCTAGCTCCTAGCCACAGGTAATGAAGCTGAAACAGGAGAGAGTTACAGACCTCTATTTAGAAAGTGCATGATAGTGATTTGGGGCAAGGACAAAATAGGAGACAAGCAGAATTCAATTAGTGATGTCATGTTCAACCAACATGCTATTCACAAATTATCTTCAAATTAGATGAAAGCTTGTACTGCATCTTTTAAGATTAGTGTACTTACAAAGATGAAGAGATTGAATAAGACCATCATAACTTTCACAAATGTAAAGCACCCCATTTTCACTTGTAAAGTGAAGACCTGCAAAGACAAAAATCAAACTTGAAACTGGTATTGCTACAGAATTTAAATGAAACCAAGAGGCTCATTGTTTAACAATTGAAAACATTTTTTGAATCATCCATAGCACAACTTCCTAGTATGGTCAGGAGAAATTAAGAGGACCATTGTACTGATCTTGAAGTGATTGAAGAGTACATCGCAGTTAAACTTTTAATACTGGGATTGAGGCCTTAAGACTTTGCCCCCAGTATCTCAAAATCCAAATCATGAAGGACAAGGGTAGTAGGTACATGGGATCACCACCTGCAATTTCCCCTCCAAGCCATTCACTATTCTGACTTGAAAGTATTTTTTCCCCAGGAAGAGATTCAATCCTGGAACCCAATCCTAGTGGCACTTCAGTCACCCACACCAAATTTCTATTAGTTAAATGGGACTCCACTTGAGAATTAATATTAATGGTGAGGGTTAAAGTGCTACAGAGTGAAGGGGGAAGGGCAGCAGGTCCAGGGAACCCTGGATGTCAAGGGACAACTTGTTAAAGTAGAAGCACTTAAAAATATGCATTAAAAACACTGAGGGGTGCCTTCAAAAGTAGAAAGTGCTAGGACTGCTTAATCAGCAAATGAGGGTTTAAAAAAGTGACACTGTTAGACAGACATAAAACCAAGGCAGTCAAGAATAAAAAAGTGTAAATGCAATACTAGCAGGACCAGTTAGAAACAAAAGGGAAAGTTTGGAAGGAGAGAGGACACGAGTGATGCCCTTATGACAAAAATCTTCATCTGCATTCAGAAAGAATGCATTGTTGCCAGGTTTTTCAGTTGGCTGGACTGGTTCTGAAAACATTGAGGTGGTATCAGATATTTGAACAGCCTAAATCCTCAGGTTCAATGAAATGCATACTAGACTATAGGTGGGGCAGACTGCTGGAACCCTGGTGGAGTTCTAGTCTGATGGGGAATTGAAGTGTTAGACTGGAGGTTAGCGAACAGGATTCTTTTGTTCAAGATGGGCAGCAGGGATATGCCAACTATGAGTGGTTGGGAAGTTACTGGAAAGTCTGAAGAATAGGATTGAAGTCAATACTTGGAAAGGCATTGACTGATCAGGGGAAGTCAGCATGGATGTGTTATAGACAGAAACAAAGCTTTTGAAACTCTGGCCTGGTAGCATTTGTGGGAAGAAATCAGAGTTAGTGTGGAATCAGTCATATGGTCTGTTTGTGCTAGGTCTTTGTCCCAACTCCCTAAACTGACCAGGCCCCATTTGCCAGGTTATGTCCTGCTAAACTTTTCCTATGTTCCTGAATAAATAAGTTTAGAAAATTGTAACTGTACTCCTTTCTCCTGAAAGGTTGCTCCACATACACCACTCTGGTCAAAGTTGCCCCTCAGGACCCTTTTAAATCAAGGGTTCTAATTTTGCATTCCAACTTGGAAAGACCTCAGCAATTCAGTATCTATATTCATGACTTTAAGCCTCTTAAGATGGTCTGCTTCAATGCAGCATTGAAGCAAATTCCAGCTTCTCAACCCCACTTCCCCTGCACCCCCCCCAATTCCTAGCACCATCCTGGTTAGTCTCCTTTGACCCTTTTCAAAGAGAAGTAATATTCTTCCTGTAAGGATATGACCAGTGTTTGAGGCCAGTGACTCAAAAACCTACTTTCTTCACATGTGTTGGAGACATTGAGTTTCACCACCAATTTGTGTTTTTGCTGGGGATTACCAGTTCTTGAATAGAAAAATATTGCTTGTTAACATGCATAAATAATCCCCCCCAAAAAAATTTAGTGTTAAGTTAGAAGGTATAATCAGCAAGGTTACAGAAGTAAAGTCAATGGGACTGTTAGGAGGATGATCTCAGGTTTCAGTCCGCTGGCAAGTTGGATAAAGCCAATGCAGATAGAATTTAATCCCAAAGTTGAGGTAATGTATTTTGGAGACTAATAAGTAACCTTGGGTGCACCAGTTCAAGATCCCTGGAGAGGTCAAGAGGTAGATAAGAATGGTGAAGCCAGCATAGAATGCTTGCCTTAAGCAGTTGGTGTGTAAAATGTAGGTGCAAGGAGCATTGCCAAAACACTAATCATTGTTTAGACCATAATTAGAACATGGTAGTTCTGTTCACTGAACTGAAAGGTGATTGCACTGGAGATTCACCAGGGATGCTGGCTGGCATTAAAAGTCAGTTGAGGAGACCAGGTCTTTTTCTTGGGGCAAAAAAGGAATTTAAGTGACATTAAAATGGAGGCACTGAGGGTAGATCACAGGAATCTTTCTTCCCTCCCCTAAGCCCTCCAGGCTTAACTAGGTCCAGCATTCCACTAGTTATGGTATGCACAATATTCAGTTGAAACCAGCCTATTTACTAATTTGCCTTTGACAAAGTCAAAGAGCACAACAGTACTTCTGAACAATGTCAGTTATGTCTTATACAGTCAAAAGTAGTCATGTTTCCTACAGTCATGGGAAACAAAATCACAACCCTCATTTTAAGTAACTCCCTTAAAGTACATTAGGTTTTAAAACCCTAAAAATTTACTCGAATTATTCAGATTGGAATCAGAGCTTCTAGACTGACAAGGTACACACTGAACTAATGAGGAATTTTGTATGATACCTCCATTTTGTCTATGGAGACAGGTGGGTTGACGAATCCCATTCAAGTCCAGTAAAGCTCATTAATAGTCAATTAGATCAAGTTTAAATTACTAAAGAGTGAGAATTTATACAGGAGTGTATTAAGTACTCAGTTAAAGCTGCAAGTGCTACATGTTGGAGCAAAATTTCCCAATGGTGCAGCTCACCATACTGTAATGGCAGTTAGTGTTTCGGTTCAAAACATGCCAAAGTTTAGTGGCAGAACCATCTGAATTAGATCTAACTTGGAATTAGATCCCAGATTTGGTCTATTGAATCAGAACTTGGGCTCAACAGTTTAAAGTGAATCAGCCAGTTAACTAGTTTGAATCTCATTTCATAGAAGCTTGGCAAGTTTGTCCAACTAGAGCTCCTATTTTTGACCACTTAGAAAGTAATTACCTTGAGATAGAGGTTGGATCGTTGTCAGTTAGTTGAAGTACTCGATGAGCACGAGGGAAACAGTTTAAGGCAACACAAGCGAGAGATTCCAGAGAAAGAACAGGTTGAATTTGTTTCTAGGGGATAGAGGTAGCCCACTTCACATTACAGCGAATTGAGTAAGTCAACACTACAGGCACGGTACCGGCTCCGATTAACGGAGAACTTGGGTCTTTCGTTACACCCCTATCCAAACAAGTGAAGCAATTCCTTTTGTGCCAGTTTGGCTAGACTAGCCGAGTCCACTCCTTTGATTTTAAAAGATCAGATGACTGCAGTTGGTGCCCTGTGAAGCACCATGTACAATCGACGTGTCTTACAAAGAGAGCGAAGTTATGTATTCGTTTGCTGTACAATTAGCACTTCCAGTCGGTGCGTAGAGAGGACTGGGAAAAAAAAATCTTGCCACTTAGTGTTAGACTCGTTATCCAGATGGGCAGGTGGTTTTCTAAAAGCTTCCAAAACACGAACAGAAAGCCATTCAACGATTAGTAAAAGTTACTAGAAATAAAGTGTGGCTAGAGTTTAGACAAAAGGTCTATTGAGTGTAGGAACAATGCCATAAATTCTTAAATTCTATAGAGAATATAATCAAGTTATGAAGTTTAACGTAGTTAGAGATTGAAACAGCCAAGATCCAAGCACAAAATACATTCTTTGAGAAACATACCTTTAACTTCAGGTACGGTCTAGATAAGCCAGAAATGCGATATAAATCAACACGTCTACTTTGACCTTGTAGAAAGAGGGAACAGGTACCTCACCTGGCAACTACATGCATTTAAAAGGAGGATATTTAAATAGTGGCTTTAATTGACATCGATTTCAACCAATTGTCCCCAGCAGTGGGTTGAACCCTCTGCTGAATCTAACTTTGATTTCCATAGCCAGACAGGTGCTTATGCCTGCGCCCTCTTGTGAGCAGCTGTAGTTGTTGAGATGGTAACAAATGAAGTCGCTTATACTCGTCTTGACGTTGTATCTTTTGTATGATACATGAATGTCAAAAATAGAATCAATTCGTCATAATGCTCCTTCTACTAAGGAAAGTAGAATGCGGAAGACAGCTCAACACTAAAGTAGTAAACGGAGTCAATTTTTACCATTTGTTAGCGGATGTTATTCTGCAGTTACAGCTATTTTCTAATTAAATTCCTTCTCTCATTTAAAAGATGAGCCACTCACTCAGGAATGCTTGCCATTCAATAGCATAAATTGTCTTTGCTGGCAATTACTACGAAAATAAAAGCAGGAAATGCCAGAAGGTATCTTACATCACGTCTCAACGAGTAGTTATCTTCCTTAACATGATGCTTCCAAGGTCCTAGCAGATCAGCAATCTTCATGATGCAGTTGTTAATAATTCCAAAAACACTACATGAACTTCTCAATCGTGTCTATTTGTACTGATCTATATAACCCACAATCCTTTTCTTAAAGAGATAGTCATTCCTTTGTTAATTGTCATTATCTGTTTCAGCTGGTCACAATGTTTAATTAAACTGCTGCACATCCACTGCAAGGATGCTGAAACAACATGGCACTCTGTCTATGCCTACATCCCAGCTGACTGAACAGTCCATGGTAGAGGCCAATGTTTGCACTTAGAACATTCTCTTAGCTTTGATCTCCCAATGAAATCAGGATCTTGTGTTGGTGATCTCCCCTGGAACTCAGAAGGTGCCAATCTCCCATCCAACACAGAGCCTTGCAGCTTCATGTGACTTTCCCTCTTCTCTGGCAGCAAAATCTTGTCAGGATAACTGTATTTTTCACAAAGAAATGAACAGTTGTGAGACATTGTGCAAAGAGCCATGCATTTTTGGGTAAATTTCTCCTGCCTAGCAGGAGAGAGGAGGTTGGATAAAGCATTGCTTTCTTAATGTAATTGCATTCACTTTTTTAGTTGCTCCTCGCTGATTGGATGAGATTGTTATTATTTCTTCAATTTTATGCCTCTTGCAGCTTTTCGCAGAGAACGCAGAATGTAGGTGGCACTTATCTACTTGATCTACTCCGTTTCCGCCAGGATATCGATATCAGATGTCCTAAGGCTTGGGAAACAGAGCCATAAAGGGTTCAAATTGAAAAAGCTGAACAGGAATAAAGCTAGCAGCCTCATTGTCACATTCGAGTGTCCTTAAAGAGGATTTGTTGGCTGTTCATGCCCCTGTCCCCGTGCTGTCCTCCACCTAAATTAAAGCTATGTGGGTGGGTTGCAAATAGGTTTGGGTCAGATATCTGATACCGTTTTATCGCCAACCTAACCTACTCTCATCTTGGTTAAAATCTCCTCTTACTAATTTGCTACTTCACTTTCAGGATGTTATTTATTTGAGCCCCTAGGTGTCACTGTCCATCCACACCATTCAGTGTCGTCCCATTCTATATTCATTCACATTAATTCACAATTAGTTGCATTTTCCATGTCTGTCTGTTCCACTAAGCTATGCTTTTCTGAAGTCTTTTACTGTCTTCTTTACTGTTTGCCAAACCACCTCTCCTGCAACATCAGTAAATCTGGGTTGTTCTGATTTCAGTCCAGTTTCAATTTTTGATGGCTTGTTTTTGCCCATTAACCACCAACACCAATTACAGCCTTACCTCCCTTCTTGCATTCAGGTCATTTGTCCATGTTTGGACTAAGGCTATCATGATTTCTGGGGCTAAGTGGTGTAGGAGAGTTGCCTAAGCACTACTTAATAGTACTACCAGTAACTTCTTCCATCATCTTGCTGATGATTGAGAGTAGGCTGATGGGGCATAATTAGCCACATAGAAATTGGCTGCTTTTTGAGATTAAGATATTTTATGCAACTTTCCTTGTTGCAATTTCTGGTACTGTACTTGCACAGGAACAATTTGGCTAGGGCACAGATAGTTCTGGAGAACTCATTATAAGCACTACCAAAAAATTGTTGTCAGTTTCCAGCAGCTTAGTGATATCTAGTACTCTGAGCCACTTATTCATATCGTGCAGTGAATCATATTGACTGAAATCTGGCAAAATATTCAAAGTTAACACAATAAATGTAACACTCTAATCTTCACCTCTACTCTAAATAGCATCCTCGATTATTCGAGGGTTGCTGAACCACAGCTAATTATTAACATTTACCAAAGGTTGGAATGAGGAGAAAGGCCCCACATCTACCTCAGTTTGAACAGGCATCACACCTCATGATGTTGATTTTATTCCAAAATATATGCAAAGTTTCTAGGCAACCAGCTTATGCTCCCAATAAAACTAATAGTGCTGTCATGAACACAGAAAAGCTCAATGGGTCAAGCAGTGTATAGAGTCATAGAGATGTACAGCATGGAAACAGACTCTTCGGTCCAAACCGTCCATGCCGACCAGATATCCCAACCCAATTTAGTCCCACCTGCCAGCACCCGGCCCATATCCCTCCAAACCCTTCCCATTCATATACCCATTCAAATGCCTCTTAAATGTTGCAATTGTACCAGCCTCCACCACATCTTCTGGCAGTTCATTCCATACACGTACCACCCTCTGTGTGAAAAAGTTGCCCCTTAGGTCTCTTTTATATCTTTCCCCTCCCATCCTAAATCTATGCCCTCTAGTTCTGGAGTCCCCGACCACAGGGAAAAGACTTTGTCTATTTATCCTATCCATGCTCCTCATAATTTTGTAAACCTCTATAAGCCTCCGACGCTCCAGGGAAAACAGCCCCAGCCTGTTCAGCATCTCCCTGTACCTCAGATCCTCCAACCCTGGCAACATCCTTGTAAATCTTTGTGAACCCTTTCAAGTTTCACAACATCTTTCCGATAGGAAGGAGACCAGAATTGCACGCAATATTCCAACAGAGGCCTAACCGATGTCCTGTCCAGCCGCCACATGACCTCCCAACTCCTGTACTCAATACTCTGACCAATAAAGGAAAGCATACCAAACGCTTTCTTCACTATCATATCTACCTGCGACTCCACTTTCAAGGAACCTGCACTCCAAGGTCTCTTTGTTCAGCAACACTCCCTAGCACCTTACCATTAAGTGTATAAGTCCTGCTAAGATTTGTTTTCCCAAAATGCAGCACCTCGCATTTATCTGAATTAAACTCCATCTGCCACTTCTCAGCCCATTGGCCCATCTGGTCCAGATCCTATTGTAATCTGAGGTAACCCTCTTCGCTGTCCACTACACCTCCAATTTTGGTGTCATCTGCAAACTTACTAACTGTACCTCTTATGCTCACAGCCAAATCATTTATGTAAATGATAAAAAGTAGAGGGCCCAGCACCGATCCTTGTGGCACTCCACCGGTCACAGGCCTCCAGTCTGAAAAACAACCCTCCACCACCACCCTCTGTCTTCTACCTTTGAGCCAGTTTTGTATCCAAATGGTTAGTTCTCCTTGTATTCTATGAGATCTAACCTTGCTAATCAGTCTCCCATGGGGAACCTTGTCGAACGCATTACTGAAGTCCACATAGATCACATCTACTGCTCTGCCCTCATCAATCCTCTTTGTTACTTCTTCAAAAAACTCAATCAAGTTTGTGAGACATGATTTCCCACGCACAAAGCCATGTTGACTATCCCTAATCAGTCCTTGCCTTTCCAAATACATGTACATCCTGTCCCTCAGACTGCCCTCCAACAACTTGCCCACCACTGAGGTCAGGCTCACCGGTCTATAGTTCCCTGGCTTGTCTTTACTGCCCTTCTTAAATAATGGCACCATGTTTGCCAACCTCCAGTCTTCCAGCACCTCACCTGTGGCTATCGATGATACAAATATCTCAGCAAGAGGTCCAGCAATCACTTCTCTAGCTTCCCACAGAGTGCTCGGGTACACCTGATCAGATCTTGGGGATTTATCCATCTTTAACCGTTTCAAGACATCCAGCACTTCCTCCTCTGTAATCTGGACATTTTGCAAGATATCACCATCTATTTCGCTACAGTCTATATCTTCCATATCCTTTTCTACAGTAAATACTGATGCAAAATATTCATTTAGTATCTCCCCCATTGTTGCAATTGTACCAGCCTCCACCACATCCTCTGGCAGCTCATTCCATACACATGCCACCCTCTGCGTGAAAAAGCTGCCCCTTAGGTCTCTTTTATATCTTTCCCCTCCCATCCTAAACCTTCTGTGGCTCCACACAAAGGTCGCCTTGCTGATCTTTGTGGGGCCCTATTCTCTCCCTGGTTACCCTTTTGTCCTTAATATATTTGTAAAAACCCTTTGGATTCTCCTTAATTCTATTTGCCATAGCTATCTCATGTCCCCGTTTTGCCTTCCTGATTTCCCTCTTAGGGACACTCCTACTGCCTTTATACTCTTCTAAGGATTCACTCGATCTATCCTGTCTATACCTGACATATGCTTCCTTCGTTTTCTTAACCAAGCCCTCAATTCCTTTAGTCATCCAGCATTCCCTATACCTACCAGCCTTCCCTTTCACCCTGACAGGAATATACTTTCTCTGGATTCTTGTTATCTCATTTCTGAAGGCTTCCCATTTTCCAGCCAACCTTTTGCCTGCGAACATCTGCCTCCAATCAGCTTTCGAAAGTTCTTGCCTAATACTGTCAAAATTGACCTTTCTCCAGTTTAGAACTTCAACTTCTAGGTCTGGTCTATCCTTTTCCATCACTATTTTAAAACAAATAGAATTACGGTCGCTGGCCCCAAAGTGCTCCCCTACTGGCACATCAGTCACCCGCCCTGCCTTATTTCCCTAGAGTGGGTCAAGTTTTGCACCTTCTTTAGTAGGTACATCCAAATACTGAATCAGAAAATTGTCTTGTACACACTTAAGAAATTCTCTCCATTTAAACCTTTAACACTATGGCAGTCCCAGTCAATGTTTGGAAAGTTAAAATCCCCTACCACAACTACCCTATTATTCTTACAGATAGCTGAGATCTCCTTACAAATTTGTTTCTCAATTTCCCTCTGACTATTGGGGGGGTCTATAATACAATCCCAATAAGGTGATCATCCCTTTCTTATTTCTCAGTTCCACCCAAATAACTTCCCTGGTTGTATTTCTGGGAATATCCTCCCTCAGCACAGCTGTAATGCTATCCCTTATCAAAAATGTCACTCACCCTCCTCTCTTGCCTCCCATTCTATCCTTCCTGTAGCATTTGTGTCCTGGAACATTAAGCTGCCAGTTCTGCCCATCCCTGAGCCATGTTTCCTTAATTGCTATGATATACCAGCCCCATGTTGCTAACCATGCCCTGAGTTCATCTGCCTTCCCTGTTAGGCCCCTTGCATTGAAATAAATGCAGTTTAATTTATTAGTCCTACCTTGACTCTGCCTGCCCTGACTGTTTGACTCACTTCTGTTCGCAGCTGTAGCCATCTCAGATCGATCTCTTTCCTCACTATCTCCCTGAAATGCTAATTATTTCCTTTCATCATTGAGCAGTTCCAGTATTTTGCTTTTAAATTATGATCAGATGTGTTACTGACCATTTCTAAGGCGGGGTACACTTGAACCTAAATCTTTTAACCTTCAGGTAGGGACATTACCACTGTACTACAATTGTCCCCCTCCCTCTGCTCCAGTATATGGTTTTTGTATTGCTGTAGTGCCACATGGTGGTGCTGTGCCCATATCTCTTAGCTATAACAACAAGTTAAAAAAAAATTCAGTTTCTGTTTCACAAATAACCGCAAGGATTAGCTTTTACAAACCACAGAATAGTAATAAGATATCAGGTATTCATTAGAAGCAGTTTAGAACATAGAACATAGAACATAGAACAATACAGCACAGAACAGGCCCTTCGGCCCACGATGTTGTGCCGAACTTCTAACCTAGATTAAGCACCAATCCATGTACCTATCCAAATGCCTCTTAAAGGTCGCCAATGATTCTGACTCTACCACTCCCACGGGCAGCGCATTCCATGCCCCCACCACTCTCTGGGTAAAGAACCCACCCCTGACATCTCCCCTATACCTTCCACCCTTCACCTTAAATTTATGTCCCCTTGTAACACTCTGTTGTACCCGGGGAAAAAGTTTCTGACTGTCTACTCTATCTATTCCCCTGATTATCTTATAAACCTCTATCAAGTCACCCCTCATCCTTCGCCGTTCCAACGAGAAAAGGCCGAGAACTCTCAACCTATCCTCGTACGATATACTCTCCATTCCAGGCAACATCCTGGTAAATCTTCTCTGCACCCTCTCCAAAGCTTCCACATCTTTCCTAAAGTGAGGCGACCAGAACTGCACACAGTACTCCAACTGTGGCCTAACCAAAGTCCTGTACAGCTGCAACATCACTTCACGACTCTTGAATTCAATCCCTCTGCTAATGAAGTTTGTTGCTCCATGGTTTCTTACCCATATTTAAAGAGACATTTTCGTGAAGACAGCAAACAGTGGTAATACTAATACTTAAAACTTAGTCAATATACATGGCATTGTACATGTAGAATAGATCTTGGTAAGAAAATGTAAAATGGGTAATAGTAAATCATTAGCTTGTTTTCACATTTTGCTTTCTTTATTCACTTCAGAGGAATAAAAATTGCATGAGATGTAGAATGGGCTTCTGATATGTTATGACTGATTTGATATGACATGTTAAGTACACTGTTTCTGACACTTGGGCCTGATCTTTTGCTGTTGGGTTGAAAGTTCTGAGTTATGACAAATCCCAACTCCACAAACCCAACTTGTGGGGAGGAAAGATATCCCAGAAATTTGGGTTTTCATTTTGGGGGGAATGGTCAGTGATAGGGAGGGGGAGCAGTTTGCACAGTGAGGGTGAAGGGGCTGGCGGTGGGAGGAGCTGTGGTATGTGTAAATGGCACATGTGCAGACAACTCTGGAAAGAATTTGTTGACACCTGAAAATTGGGCAAAAGGCTGGCCTTGGTACACTGGCATGTTGCCCAAATAATGAGAAAAAAAGCTCATCAGCCTTCATCCCTCAACTTTCCCGAACACCCACATACAGGTCCCCATCCCCATTTGTGCCAGTCCATGCTCCATAACCAGATCCCAGGACCTCCTTGCCAATCTATTCTTCTCTGTCCATCCCCATGGCCCTTTAAAGTCCCTATCCTTACTCCATACCAACTCAAGCTAACCCATTGCCCTCTGCCACCCTTTGTGTTTATGCATATCACATGAATTCACGACTTTCCACAATTAAGTAAAGATTTTAAGTGTCTCTTGATTAATTTACAATTTCAACAAAAAATACACTCATTGATAACAATTCATTCACCATGTCTAATCTCTTTTGATAATGATGGCGAGATTTGGGAAGGTTCGATGGCAAGAGATATTGACACTTTAGTCAAAAAGAAAAAGGAAACATATGTAAGGTTTAGGAAACTGACATCAGCCATGTCCTTTGAAGAATATAAAGGAAGCAGAAAAGAACTTAAATAAGAACTTAAGAAAGCTAAACGAGGCAATGAAATGTTCTTGGCCAGTAGGATTAAGGAAAATTCCAAGGTGTTTTATACAAATATTAGGAGCAAGATGGTAGCAAGGGAAATAGTAGGTCTACTCAAGACAAAAAAGGGAATTTATGCATGGAGCCAGAGAAAGTGAGTGAGGCCTTTATTGAGTACTTTGCATTGGTGTTCACTAAGGAGAAGAATATGGATGATAATAAGTTTAGGGAGGGGCAGGTTGATATTCTAGGAATGCTAATATTAAGAAGGAGGAAGTATTGGGTGTCTTGATAAACATTAAGGTAAATAAGTTGCCAGGACTGGATGACAGCTATCCCAGGATATTGAAAAAGGCAAGGCAGGAGATTGCTCGGGCCTTGACAGAGATCTTTGTATTTTCTTTAGCCACAGGTGAGATGTCAGATGACTGGAGAATAGCCAAAGTTGTTTCTTTGTTTAAGAAGGGCAACAGAGATAATCCAGGAAACCAATAGGTCAGTGAGATTTACATCAGTGATGGGAAATTATTGGAGAAGATTCTTAGGGACAGGATTTATTTGAATTTTTAAAGAATAGACTTATCAGGGATAGTCAGCTTGGCTTTATTTGGGGGAGGTCTTGTCTCACAAACTTGAAAGATTTTTTTAAGGAAGTGACAAAGATCATTGATGAGGGTAGGGCAGTGGATGTTGTCAATGTGGACTTTACTAAAACATTTGAAAAATGTACCTCATGGTATGCTGGTGCAGAAGATTAAATTGCTTGAGATCCATGGGAAGTTGGCAAATTGGATACAAAATTGGTTTGGTCATAGAGGGTTATTATAGAGGGGCGTTTTTCTGACTGGAGATCTGTGACTAGTGACGTTCTGCAAGGATCAGTGCTGGGACCTCCATTGTTTGTAATATATAGAAATGATTTGGATCAAAATATAGGTGGTCTGATTACCAAATTTGCACATGACCTGAAATTGGTGGAGTTATGAATAGTGAGGAAAGTTATCAAAGGATATAACAGGATATAGATAAGTTGAAAATTTGGACACAGAAATGGCATATGGAGTTTAATCCAGCCAAGTGTGATGTGATGCATTTTGAGAGGTCAAATGGGAGAGGAAATATATAGTTAATGGCAGAACTCTCAGGAGCATTGACATGCAGAGGGATCTTGGGGTGTAAGTCTATGGATCCCTGAAATTGGCAACACAAGTGAGGAAGATGGTATAGAAGGTGTACGGTGAGCTTGCCTTCATCGATTAGAACATTGAGTATAAACATTGGCAAGACATGATCCCGCTGTATAAGACTTTAGTTTGGTCACATTTGGATAATTGTGTGCAGTACTGGACACCACACTGTAGGAAGGATGTAGAGACTTTGGAGAGAGTGCGAAAGAGGTTCACCAGGAATTTGTCTAGATTGGAGTGTATTAGCTATAAGGAAAGATAGGACAAACTTAGAACATAGACCATAGAACAATACAGTGCAGAACAGGCCCTTCGGCCCTCAATACTGCACCAACCTGTGAACTATTCTTAGTTTATTCCGCTACACTATCCCATCACCTTCCATGTGCTTATCCAAGGAGTGTTTAAATCTTCCTAATGTGGCTGAGTTAACTACGTTGGCAGGTAGGGTATTTCACGCCCTTACCACTCTCTGAGTAAAGAACCTGTCTCTGACATCTGTCTTAAATCTATCATCCCTCAATTTGTACTTATGCCCCCTCGTGCAAGCTGACATCATAATCCTAAGAAAAAGATTTCACTGTCTACTCTATCTAATCCTCTGATCATCTTGTATATCTCTATCAAATCCCCTCTTAGCCTTCTTCTTTCCAATGAGAACAGACCCAAGTCACTCAGCCTTTCCTCATAAGACCTTCCCTCCAGGCAACATCCTGGTAAATCTCCTCTGCACCTTTTCCAATGCTTCCACATCCTTCTCGATATATGGCGACCAGAACTGTACACAATACTCCAAGTGTGACTGCACTAGCGTTTTGTATAGTTGCAGCATAATATTACGGCTCCGGAACTCAATCCCTCTATGAGTGAAACCTAACACAGTCTATGCCTTCTTAACAGCATTATCAACCTGGATGGCAACTTTCAGGGATCTATGTACATGGATTCCCAAGATCCCTCTGCACATCCACACTACCAAGAATCTTTCCATTGACCCAGTACTCTGCCTTCCTGTTATTCTTTCTAAAGTGCATCACCTCACATTTAGCTGCACTGAACTCCATTTGCCACCTGTCAGCCCAATTCTGCAGTTCATCCAAGTCCCCCTGCAACCTGTAACATTCTTCCAAACTGTCCACTACTCTACTGACTTTAGTGTCATCTGGATCGTTATTGCCAGAGTGTCGGAGGTGGAGAGACAACCTGATAAAAGTGTTTAAATTATAAGAGTCATGGTTAGGATGGGTAGTTGAGTCTTTTTTCAGAAATGTCAAATACAAGGGGGCATAGATTTAAGATGAGAGGGGAAAAGTTTAATGGAGATCTGTAAGGCAAGGTTTTTACACAGAGAATGATAGGTGCCGGCAATGTGCTGCCAGGAGAGGTGGTAGAAGTACATGTGTTAGCAAAGATTAAGAGATATTTAGACAGACACATGAACAGGCAGGGAATAGAGGGATATGAACCATGAGCAGGCAAATGGAATTAGTTAGAATGGTATCTTGGCCAGCACAGACATGGTGGGCCAAAAGGCCTGTTTGCACGCTGTACTCGTCTACATTCTATGTTCTCTTATGTATACCAAACCTGTTTTGTAAACTGACTTCAGTCCCATGGAGCCATGAACCAAACTGCGTTGTGAAAATGAAAAGAGATGGAATCGGTTAAAAAGCATTAATTCTTTAATGATAGTGCTCAGGATTATGCCAACAGACAATGCACATTGTTTTTCAGACATTTTTTTCCAAGGTTAAAAGGGTGGGAGATTTAAGTGCCTTCATAGTTTGCTACATCTCCAGACAGATCTCTTGGTAGTTTTCTTGATAGCTCTTCTGATAGCCCTAATGAGCTTCACAGGTCCTGTGGATAGAATCTGACTGGAGACTAAGTCACATGCCTGATATGGTGATGATGTCATGAACATGTTCCTTCATGCTTTATTGTGTATCTGTTATGAGCCATTACACAACAAATGTTTTCGCAAGTATTAAGGTAATGCAAGATACAGAAATAATATTCCGTAATGGGGCTGACCTCTGAGCCAAAGAAAACAAATATAGTAAACCCAAAATCAAAGCAGCCCAATATACTTTGCCTAAATCACAGAAATTGTTACAGTACAGAAGGGGGCCATTCAGCCCATTGTGCCTGCACCAGCTCTGTTACCGAGTGATTATCTCTTGCCTTTTCCCTATAATACTGCACACCATTCCTATCCAAATAATAACCCAATGTTCCTTGAATGTCTCAAATGTAGCTGCCAACATTACATTTCCAGGTAGTGCATTCCATACTCAGCATCTTACATCACCCTTGCTTGGTTTGCATGTTGCTTAAAATCTATGCCCTTTTGTTCCTTTTCTCTTTTATGAGAAGGAACATTTTCTCTGTATCTACTCTATTTGGCCCAATCATGATTTTGAAAACCCTTATCAAATCTCCTTTCAGCTTTTTTCTCTCCAAGGAGAACAATCTCAACTTCTTCAATTTATTCTCCAAACTGAAGTTTCTCATTCCTAGAATTATTCTTGTAAATCATTTCTACACTCTTTCCAACGCATCATGCCTTTCCCAATTATTTCCTTTATTAAAGCCAAGAATACTATATGCTTTATTAACTGCTTTCTTAACCTATCCTGTCACTTTCAATGATCTATGCACATATATTCACAAATCCCTCTGCTTCTGCCCCCACCCCACCTTGGAATTGTACACCTATTGTCTGTCAATGTTCTTCTGACCAAAATGCTTCCATGCACACTTCTCTGCATTGAATCTTGTGTGCCACCTATTTGCCGTCTCCACCAAGTTGGTCACATTCTTTTTCAATTCCACACTATCCTCCTCACAGATTACAATTCTTCCAAGCATAGTACCATCTACTTGGGATACATACAAATATATTTTCACTTATCCCATTTGATTTATTTCCTTTAATCTCAAACTAACCAAGTAAATGGTCTGTTGATCCTTGAAATGTAATTATGGACATATGACATCATGTTTCTGTGCTGAAGTATTGAGTTCAAAATACCTTTTGCTTCTCTGTTCTGACAAATAGCTAAAGAATTTGATCTGACAAGCCTCATGTGGCCAGTTACCTGGTTAAATATATGAATTCTTAAGACCAGTAATTATTTAGAGAGTAGAGTTCCTACAAGGTAACAGATTGAAATACTTATGGATTCAGTTCACATGAGACCTTGCCACCTTGTTAAAGAGCACCATTGCTTGCTTTACTCTCAACAGGGTCACTGCAATTGAATTCTGAAAACACTTTTGACTGTATGTGTTGAAATCATATTTCCATTAGTCTGGGGAGCAAAACTTAATATTGGTTTATTCCTAATGTTTCTGCATTTTAATAGGATTCTACATTAAATTATTTCAGTGGCATATTATTGCATTGTAATTTTCTTAATTTATTAACTAGAAACTTCACAACTGCAGCAATTTATTGGTTTGTGTGCTTTGTAACTGAGTTAACACAATATCTAATGTTGTGCTATAGCAAGGTCATTTCTTTGTTCCAACAAGTTCTCCAGAAAGATATTTAATTATTATTGTACAGTACTTTGTTCTATGCTGCAGGCAATGATACTCAATGCAGTCCAATTAACCTTTAAGTCCTTCACCTTTTAATGGATAATATACCAGACAAACTCATTATAAAGCCCACTTAATCTAATGCTGTGATGTGAGATCAACTTGCTATCACTCTGCCTTCAGTTACAATAGCTGTTTTTGTTAATGAGAATCCTATTCATTACAGAAAGGGCAACAAATTTGTATTGGTTCTTGTTGACCATGAAGCAATTAGCAGAGAGTTATTTTTAGGGGCAGTTCCTCTGTTTGAATAACTATTCATCTCGCTTATTGTGCAGCAGTTGAAAGAAGTGATAAATAGCCAACTGGTGTCTAATATACGTTAATAGCATTCTTGCTCTGTACTGAAACAAACAGCAGGTAAAAGTGTCTTTGCATCTTATATTCCAATGGCAAGACAGACAGTACCCAAGGTTTCTTACACTGGTGTATTTCTTAGCTAATGTTCAAAGTTGCTTTTTGTGATTATAAATTAGCTCTCTTGAATTTTCTCTTGCTAGGGGTGGTAAATGAAATTTATTTCAGCTTATTTTCAGAACTGGTTCAATATAAATTCCAGGTTTCACACAATTTATTCATAAAATGATATAATCCTCCAAAATCTGGCCTCCAGTACTAATTTAGCTTTATAATTTCATGGGTATTATCAGAATAATTTTCAGCAATGAAGGTGCTCCCTTTAGCTGACAGGAACCATGAACTGCTCTGAAGATGCTGCTGGCAGACACTTTATCAGTGTGATACAGTTGCCTTTGAGAGGTTTCTGAATTCATAGAGGTTCATAAACTAATCCAAATGGATAAGTTAGGGCCACTTATATTTGGACTTAACTTTGATACTTTAAGAGGCTTAACCCTTCAACAAAATGAAGTATTATCTGCTGGTTAAATTATATCAATGAACCATTTTGGTTTAAGTCATTTTCTTTTCTGTTTGACCAAAAGCAATGCCATGTTGTGGAAAACCTCTCAGTTAAAAAAAAACCTTCACTGCATTTTGAACAGTATTAAGACATATTGTGAGTTATGAGAAAAATTTGCTAGTTTACTAAATATCTGAGCAAGAGAAAATCATCAATGCTGTTTGTATAGATAGCACCTTTCCATCATCATACTCAATTAGGTTAAATCCAAATTATTTGGGCTACTGAGTTCTCCTGAAAAATGGTGTCTTGTACATTTGTAAAAGTGGAGATTTATTTACTTCAGCAACTTAACCAAGAAAAACATTATAACACATTAGCTTAAATGAATACACTTTATCCACCTATCGTACTTACAACAAATTACAAGCATAATATTAGTCTTGTTATTTAACCTTTTCTCCCTTTGTTGGCTTTCCCCAGAAGATAAATAGTGAGAATGTCATTGGTAAAGTTGAGTCATTTTAAAGTTGTACAAATCAGTGATAATATGAAGAACTGAATGAACATGTGCAGCTAAAATGACATGATCATTGAAATCCTATGTAAATGACCATTACCTTGGCTAATTTTGCGTTACTTCTGTCACACTGTCAGATTCAGTAATTCCTTCAATTATTTCCTTATTTATGACATCAGTTCTGACCTTGGCTTAACCTTGTGCAAGGTAAATGACAGGTTATGCGAAAGAAATTCACATGCACACAGTAGAACCGCCTGAAGAAACGTAGTGTCATTTATTTTTGTTAAAGGATTAAAACTGAAAGTCAACACAAATTCACAGAAGAAGGTTGTTTAAAAGAGAAATTCAACCAGTCAGCTAGAAACAGATGGTTACGGATTCACAGTCACTGTCTGCAAATTGTCAAAGATACAACTTTGGAGACTAAGGAGGATCTGAAACGGAGTTAGTGATAATCGTATTCAGTTCAATAATAAGCGGAACTGTTTTGTTTTAAAAGATGTGGCGTATGTTAACCGTATTAGTATGGAACAGTACTTACTGAAGTAAATTATATGAATAATTTGACTAAGCAGTGTTATCTTGAATTCAGGCATTACTAGAGCTAGATTGTTGCTGTTATTTTAGAATAAATAAAATTCCTTGCATCAAACAAAAAGCCAGCCAGTCAGTTGTATTAAATCTTTCAGTACTATGTTACATATACCTGGTTCTCTGTCATAGGAGCTAACCTAAGTATCTCCTCATTAGGTACAAAAGCCTATTGTTGGTAAAAAAAGTCCTTCATTGCATCAATGACAGATTGCCAGGGCAGGAAGTATCAGGATTTGTAGTGATGACCATTTGTAAAGCAATAACTCTCAGATATCACCTTATAGGTATCACTGCCAAGCCTAACATTTTATTCCCATTCTTTGTTGTTCTTGAAAATGTGATATTGAGCTGCCTTTTTGATTATAACTATTAGAGCCCTTACTTTTTTTCATTATTTTTATTTTATTCTTTCATCATTTTGGTTTGGAACTGTGAACTGGGAGCTGGGAGTTAAAGATGACTTTGGACAGTGTGTAATAGCTTGTATGAAAAGGAAAACAGACCAAACAAGTTCTTGTTTATTTCGAGGCCAGACCTAGAAATTACTTACAGATTGGTTCCTGATCAAGGTTCTGAAGGCACCTCATCACCAGGGAAGAGCATTATGTTTAAACAGAGAGTAGATTGGCTATTAATGAGGTAAGTACTAAGGAATTGGTTCCAGCAAATATGGAATAGGCCTTATGCTTAAACAGGTGGCAGATAATGAATGGTAATTGTGACTTTGTGAAGACACAGTCAGTCTATTAGGGAGTAGTCAGAGTTTGAATTTCGAGTTTTAGACTGTGTTTTTGGGGAAACTAGAATCTGATTATTGATGCTACTCCATTAAGAGTTGGAAGTTCCCTGTCTAACTTCCCATGAGCAGCTCTTGAAAGCTCAGAGAACAGAAAACTAAGTTACAAGTGTCAAAAACAGAATTGTTGGTGAAACTTAGTTCTGATGAAGAGTCACTGGACTCAAATTGTTAACTCTGCTTTCTTCCCACAGATGCTGCCAGCCTTGCTGTATTTCACTAGCAATTTCTGTTTTTGTTTCAGATATGACTCTACTTCCAGCACACATAATTCTTTTTATTTTTTGGTGCTTCTTATTCTTCTGTTTTATTTTGATAATTATTTTGTCTATTCTCTGAGAAAGCAATACAATCTTGGAGAAGCTGAAGCTTTCAAATTTGGCTAACTAATTTAAACGCAAATACATGGTGAATATTTACAAACAGATGGAAATCTGCCATAAAATGTGATGTCAACACTAGCTTGGCAATTTAATATGATTAATTTATAAGCAGTAGCACGACAGCATGACTCTCATTAAATAAGCATATTTTCTTCACAATAAAATTCTCATCAGATCCAGACACTGTTCCAAATTTCAGAGTTCATTATCTTAAAGCAGCAGCATAATAAAACATTTAATGCCAATTTTTCTATTTGGTGAAGTAATTGCAATGCATTCTATGATATGATCCTGACAGATGATGCTGAATCTTGTATCAAATGCTTTTGAAAACAAACTTTCAGTCATTATACATCTAGTGTAAAAAGATGCTGATAAACTCCATTGGGCCTGCCAGGATATTTTGGAAAGTAGCAAACATAACATCATTTTTTTAAAGAAAAGAGGGAGTGAGCATTGAGCATAGGATTTGAGAGATCATATTGCGGCTGTACAGGACATTGGTTAGGCCACTCTTGGAATATTGCATGCAATTCTGGTCTCCTTCCTATTGGAAGGATGTTGTGAAACTTGAAAGGGTTCAGAAAAGGTTTACAAGGATGTTGACAGGGTTGGAGGATTTGTGCTACAGGGAGAGGCTGAATAGACTGGGGCTGTTTTCCCTGGAGTGTCAGAGGCTGAGGGGTGACCTTATAGAGGTTTATAAAATGAGGGGCATGGATAGGGTAAATAGTCAAGGTCTTTTCCCTGGGGTGGGGGAGTTCTGAACTAGAGGCCGTTGGTTTAGGGTGAGAGGAGAAAGATATAAAAGGGACTTAAGGGTCAACTGTTTCACACAGAGGGTGGTGTGCATATGGAATGAACTGCCAGAGGAAGTGATGGAGGCTGGTACAATTATAGCATTTAAGAGGCATCTGGATGGGTATATGAATAGGAAGGGTTCAGAAGGATCTGGGCCAAGTGTTGACCTGTGAGATTAGATTAGGTTGGGATGTCTGGTCATCATGCATGAGTTGGATTGAAGGGTCGGTTTCTGTACTGTACATCTCTATGACTCGATGACTCGTTATGTTCCCTTGGAATCTATAGGATCCAAGGGGATTTCTTTGTGGTTTCTTAGCAACTGTCATGTACTTAATAAACAGACCCGACATGAAGTGTGTTAAATGACCCTTCCATCTGATGTTTTCAAGCTTGGTGATGATCATTTGTCACTGGTTTGGATCCCAACAGACCCATATTCCAAAACTTGAGGGTGTCTATGCTGGGGCAATAACTAATTTTCCACTTTTGGCACCAGGTACAATAAGCACATCCAAGAAAAGTATTGCATGTCCAGATGCAAAGCCAAGCTTCTTCTATTCTGTTCCATTGTAACTTAATCTTCAAAACAACACTTCCTAAAACTCTTGCGTGAACTTCTCCATTTCCCTTTCCAGACCCCTGCTGCCTGACCTGCTTTGCTTTTCCAGCACCACACTTTTCGACTCTGACTTCTCCCACATCTGCAGTCCTCACTTTCTCCCATTTCCCATTCCACTCATCCTTATTTTGCATTGAGAAGTTGCAGATTTTGGGCAAGTCCTTCTTGTGTACTTGTAACCATTCGAATCTTAACTGGTGTCTGAAAAACGCAGTGATGAGTTCAGTCTGAATAGTCAAAAGCACACAGAAATGGCCTTGGTTAATTTTCGCTCTTCTGTTTCCAACTTTCTCAGTGGAGAAAAGGCTTGATTTGATTCCCTGATTGCTTGTTAGAGAATGACTGTTCAGATACTGAGAAAATCAGAATCCTAAAAAAAATGAATACTTGTTTCACTGCAGATAATGGATTAGTGGTGCTGGAAGAGCACAGCAGTTCAGGCAGCATCCAAGGAGCTTCGAAATCGACATTTCGGGCAAAAGCCCTTCATCAGGAATGAAGGGCTTTTGCCCAAAACGTCGATTTCGAAGCCTTTATTCCTGATGAAGGGCTTTTGCCCGAAACGTCGATTTCGAAGCTTTATTCCTGATGAAGGGCTTTTGCCCGAAACGTCGATTTCGAAGCCTTTATTCCTGATGAAGGGCTTTTGCCCGAAACGTTGATTTCGAAGCTACTTGGATGCTGCCTGAACTGCTGTGCTCTTCCAGCACCACTAATCCAGAATCTGGTTTCCAGCATCTGCAGTCATTGTTTTTACCTCACTGCAGATAATGCCTACAGGCACACCTATGATCTGGTACAATGATTTAAATCCTGTTTCCAAAACATCTGGTGTGCTTTGACTTCAAATACTGCTTGTATTTCTGGCAGCGATATCTTTCCACATAGCAGTCTTTATTACACTACTAATAATGCTGGAAAGATTTCTGTCAATAGTGTTGCTTCTAGCACTCAGCAGAATATCTGTTGCTTCCCAGACAAAATACACTGTTGTCTCACATTGTTCATTTTATTGCCTCACAGAAGTAGAGTTCTTCACAGATCTTTTGTGATGAGAGAATTGACCTGGAACTGATCAGTACTCAGGAGCTTCAAATTACCTCAGGGTAATTAGCAGGACGTGGCTAATAGCCATGACACTCAGCACGACTCATCCTCAATGTCAACGACAGAGATTCTGGCAGCAAAGGACTGCTTTAATTAGCCCAACAGGGAACAGAAGAAAGGTCAAATCAAGCCTGTCTTACACAACTCTGAGCAGCTTGGACAGGTGGGATCGCAAATCCCTAACCTGTTTTTCAAACTGTGCATTCCACCTGGCAGGAGGGGTGAAAAAGAAAGAAAATAAATCCTCTGCCAATGATTCAGCACTGAATCAGTTGAAATGAAATATGATTACAAGACTGACGACAACAAATGCTGGAGATCACAGCAGGTCAGGCAGCATCCATGGAGAGAGAGCAAGAGCAAGCTAACATTTTGAGTCTAGATGACTCTTCATCAGAGCTGAAATGAAGTGTGAAGGGGTCAGCATTTCTGTTATCATTCTGTTGGGGGTGGGGGGAAGGGGCTGAATGGTGTTGGGGATAGCCAGTGGAGAAAAGATTTTAGTAGTTTACATTAAATGATCAGCTTGATAGGACAGAAAGTGGGATGGGGGAAGGAGAGGACATGATAACAACTGAAAATAAATGAAAATAATGGTTCACAATTTGAAGGGGTTGGACTCAATATTTAGTCCAGAAGGCTGTAAAGTGCTGAGTCTGAAAGTGAGATGTTGTTCCTCTAGTTTACGCTGTGATTCACGAGAACACTGCAGCATGCTGAGGACAGACATGGGCAGCTGAAAATGTGTTGCTGGAAAAGCGCAGCAGGTCAGGCAGCATCCAAGGAACAGGAGAATCGACGTTTTGGGCATAAGCCCTTCTTCAGGAAGGCTTATGCCTGAAACGTCGATTCTCCTGCTCCTTGGATGCTGCCTGACCTGCTGCGCTTTTCCAGCAACACATTTTCAGCTCTGATCTCCAGCATCTGCAGTCCTCACTTTCTCCTCGACAGACATGGGCATGCAGAGCACAACACTGTTAAAATGACCAGCTACGGGAAGGGCTATGTGAATCATTTCTTTCCTTTCTTTGAGCTTTGTACCAAGTCCTCCCCTCCCCATCCCACTTACTGTCCTTTGAAGTCTGGTAGGAGTCACAGGGTCATAGAGATATGCAGCACAGAAACAGACCCTTCAGTCCAACTCGTCCATGCCGACCAGATATCCTAACTTCATCTCGTCCCACTTGCCAGCACTTGGCCCATATCACTCTAAACTTTTCCTATTCGTATTCCTATCCAGATGCCTTTTAAATGTTCTAAGTCGACCAGCCTCCACCACTTCCTCTGGCAGCTCATTCCATACACTCACCACCCTCTGCGTGATAAAGTTGCCCCTTAGGTCCCTTTTAAATTTGTCCTCTCTAACCCTAAACCTATTCCCTCTAGTTCAGGACTCCCCGACCCCAGGGAAAAGACTTTGTCAATTTATCCTATCCATGCCCCACATGATTTTATAAACCTCTAGAAGGTCACCCTTCAGCCTCCGCGCTCCAGGGAAAACAGCCCCAGCCTGTTCAGCATCTCCTTGTGGCTCAAACCCTCCAGCCTTGGCAGCAACCTTGTAAATCTTTTCTGAACCCTTTCAAGTTTCACAACATCCTTCCAATAGGAGGGAGACCAGAATTGCCCACACTATTCCAAAAGTGGTCTAACCAATGTCCTCTACAGCTGCAATATGACCTTCCAACTCCTGTACTCAATGTTTTGTTCTTTTTGCAGCAGAGAGCGTCGGGAGCTGGGCGGAAGTGAAGTCGTAGCGCAGAGCTGTTGGGAAGGTGGGTGAGTGTTATTTAAGTAGGTGTGTTGTAGGCCCCAGGTCCTACACAGTAGGGCCTCCTCTAACCTAAATTAAAATTCCACAGACTTGCAACAAAACATGGGGGTCGCGGGAAGTTTCTGTTGAGAAAAGAGTGAGTCTTTGGTTCAGGAGTCTTTGACAAAGAAGTTGAGAGAAGTGATTATGCCACAGTTGAAGAGGTGAAGACATGACTGCCAAACTGATTCAGTGTACTGCATGCATGATGTGGGAGGTCAGGGACTCTGATGTAGCTGGCTTGTATAACTATGGAAAGTGTGTACCTGTTCAGCTTCTGAGAGAGCATATTATAGCATTGAAGAAAGAACTAGATGATCTCAGGTTCATCGGAGAGAACGAGATCTTTCTGGACAGGATCTTCAGCGAGGTTATTACACCGAGCATACCAGAAGAGAGTAGAAGGGAGAAGACGATGAGGAAGGCAGAGATGAGACAAGTGTAAGAGGGGAAGTACCTGTCAGGAACAGGTTGAATCTCTTGGAAACCGTAGAGATAGATGTCATTGCCAGTCCGAGAGGTGGTCAGGTCTGCCACTCAGAAATTGGCATGGAGGCAGAGCCGAGGAGTCAGACATCACACAGAGCTGTGGTAATAGGGGACTCCATAGTGAGAGGGACTGAAAGGGGTTTCTGTGGCAACAGGCGGGATTTGAGGATGGTGTGTTGCCTTCCTGGTGCCAGGATTAAGGACATCACAGACAGAGTGCAGGAAATCCTCAAGGGTGAAGATGAAGCACCAGGCATGGTGGTGCATGTCGGCACAAATGACGTCAGAAAGAAGCGGAGGGACATTCTACAGCGGGACTTCGGAGAACTTGGAAGAAGGCTGAAAAGCAGAACATCCAGGGTGGTTATCTCTGGTTTGCTTCCAGTTACTCGGGCTGGAGAGGACAGGAACAGGGAGATAATGGACTTGAACGTGTGGCTGGGGAACTGGTGAAGGAAACAAGGATTTAAATTCTTGGATCACTGGGGTATGTTTAGCGGTAAGAATAAATTATACAACAGGGATGGGTTGCACCTTAATAGGTTTGCCACTGCAACATAGCTGCATTTAAACTAAATAGCGGGGGGGGGGGGGGAGAGGACAAACTGGAAGTTTAAGAAGGAAGTCAAAGTGAAAGTTAGAACAAGAGAAGTCAAGAAAGACAACGGAAACAATGGAGCAGAAAACTCAAAAAAGGATCATGCCATAAGGTCAAGTGAAATAGGGATTGATAGGAAGGGTGAGGGGTGTAACAAATTAAAAATATTATATATGAATGCACGAAGCATTAGAAATAAGGTGGACGAGTTTGAGGCTCATTTGGAAATTGGCAGTTACGATGTTGTGGGGATAACTGAGACGTGGCTTCAGATGGGCAGGGCCTGGGAAATGAATATTCAAGGCTATACGTGCTATCGTAAGGACAGACTGATTGGCAGAGAGGGTGGGGTGGCCCTGTTGGTAAGGAATAAGATTCAGTTCCTTGCGCGGGGGGACCTAGAATCAGGGGATGTAGAGTCAGTATGGATAGAGCTGAGAAATTCTAAGGGTAGAAAAACCCTAATGGGAGTTACCTACAGGCTCCCAAACAGTAGCCTAGATGTAGTGTGTAAGTTGAATAAGGAGCTGAAATTGGCCTGTTGCAAAGGTATTACTACAGTTATTAAAGGGGATTTCAACATGCAGGCAGATTGGGAGAATCAGAATGGTACTGGACCCCAAGAAAGGGAGTTTGTGGAGTGCCTCCGAGATGGATTCTTAGAACAGTTTGTGCTGGAGCCTACCAGGGAGAAAGCAATTCTGGATCTGGTGTTGTGCAACAAACTGGATTTGATCAGGGACCTCGAAGTAAAGGAGCCATTGGGAGGTAGTGACCACAATACAATAAGCTTTAATCTGCAGTTTGAAAGGGAGAGGATAGAATCGGAAGTGACAATATTTCAGTTGAATAAGGGGAACTATGGAGTTATGAGGGAGGTGCTGGCCAAAGTTCAATGGTGCAATACCCTAGCAGGGATGACAGTGGAACAACAATGGCAGGTATTTCTGGGTATAACGCAGAAGATGCAGGATTAGTTCATTCCAAAAAGGAAGAAAGATCCTAAGGGGAGGCAGGGGTGGCTGTGGCTGACGAGGGAAGTTAAGGACCACATAAAGACAAAAGGGAAAAAGTATAACATAGCAAAGATGAGTGGGAAATCGGAGGACTGGGAAGCTTTTAAAGAATAACAGAGGAAATACACAAAGGAAATACACAAAGAAAAATAAGATACGAAGGTAAACTGGCCAAAAATATAAAGGAGGGTAGTAAAGGCCTTTTTTAGGTATGTGAAAAGAAAAAAAATGGTTAAGACTAAAATTGGGCCCTTGAAGACAGAAATGGGTGAATTTATTCTGGGGAAACAAAGAAATGGCAGAAGAGTTGAATTGGTACTTTAGATCTGTCTTCACTGGGGAAGACATGGGCAATCTCCCAGATGTAATAGTGGCTGAAGGACCTGAACTGAAGGGAATTTATATTAGGCAGGAAATGGTGTTGGAGAGACCGTTAGGTCTGAAGGCTAATAAGTTCCCAGTACCTGATGGTCTCCATCCCAGGGTACTGAAGGAGGTGGCTCTAGAAATCGTGGATGCAATGGTGATCATTTTCCAATGGTCTATAGATTCAGGATCAGTTCCTGCGGATTGGAAGGTGGCTAATGTTGTCCCACTTTTTAAGAAAGGAGGGAGAGAGAAAACAGAAAATTATAGACCAGTTAGTCTGACCTCAGTGGTGGGAAAAATGCTGGAGTCAATTATAAAGGACGAAATTACGACACATCTGGATAGCAGTAACAGGATAGGTCAGAGTCAGCATGGATTTATGAAGGGGAAATCATGCTTGACTAATCTTCTGGAATTTTTGAGGATGTAACTCTGAAGATGGACAAGGGAGATCCAGTGGATGTAGTATACCTGGACTTTCAGAAAGCCTTTGATAAAGTCCCACATAAGAGGTTAGTGAGCAAAATTAGGTGCATGGTATTAGGGACAAAATACTGACATGGATTGAACATTGGTTGGCTGACAGGAAACAAAGAGTAGTGATAAACGGCTCCCTTTCGGAATGGCAGGCGGTGACCAGTGGTGTGCCGCAGGGATCGGTGCTGGGACAGCAGCTTTTTACAATGTACATTAATGATATAGATGAAGGTATTAAAAGTAATATTAGCAAATTTGCTGATGATACAAAGCTGGGTGGCAGGGTGAAATGTGAGGAGGATGTTAGGAGAATACAGAGTGACCTGGACAGGCTAGGTGAGTGGACGGATGCATGGCAGATGCAGTTTAATGTGGATAAATGTGTGGTTATCCACTTTGGTGGCAAGAACAGGAAGGCAGATTACTACCTAAATGGAGTCAAGTTAGGTAAAGGGACAGTACAAAGAGATGTAGGTGTTCTTGTACATCAGTCAATGATAGCAAGCAAGCAGGTACAGCAGGCAGTCAATAAAACTAATGGCATGCTGGCCTTCATAGCAAGAGGAATTGAGTATAGAAGCAAAGAGGTCCTTCTGCATCTGTCCAGGGCCCTGGTGAGACCGCACCTGGAATATTGTGTGCAGTTTTGGTCTCCAAATTTGAGGAAAGACATTCTGGCTATTGAGGGAGTGCAGCGTAGGTTCACAAGGTCAATTCCCGGAATGGCAGCACTATCTTACGCTGAAAGATTGGAGCGACTGGACTTGTATACGCCTGAGTTTAGAAGGCTGAGAGGGTATCTAATTGAGATGTATAAGATTATAGGATTGGACACTCTGGAGGCAGGAAGCATGTTTCCGCTGATGGGTGAGTCCCAAGGACACAGTTTAAAAATAAGGGGTAGGCCACTAAGAACAGAGTTGAGGAGAAACTTCTTCACCCAGAGAGTGGTGGGTGTATGGAATGCTCTGCCCCAGAAGGCTGTGGAGGCCAAGTCTCTGGATACTTTCAAGAAAGAGTTGGATAGAGCTCTTAAGGATAGTGGAATCAAGGGTTACGGGGATGAGGCAGGAACAGGATACTGATTGTGGTGGATCAGCCATGATCATAATGAATGGTGGTGCAGGCTCAAAGGGCAGAATGGCCTACTCCTGGACCTATTGTCTATTGTCTATTAAGGAAAACATACCAGATGCCTTCTTCACTATCCTATCTACCTGCAAATCCATTTTTAAGGAACTTTGAACCTGCACTCCAAGGTGTTTTTGTTCTTTAATACTCCCCAGGATCTTACCATTAAGTGTGTAAGTCCTGCTCTGATTTGCTTTTCAAAAATGCAGCATTTATCTAAATTAAACCCCATCTGCCACTCCTCAGCCCAGTGGCCCATGTGATCAAGATCCCATTGTAATCTGAGGTAACCTTCTTTTCTGTCCACTATACCTCCAGTTTTGGTGTCATCTGCAAACTTACTAATTGCACCTTCGATGTTCACATCCAAATCATTTATGTAAATGATGCAAAGCAGTGGACTCAGCACCGATCCTTGTGGCACTCTACAGGTCACAGGCCTCTCGTCTGAAAAGCAACCCTCCACCACCACCTTGTGTCTTCTACCTTTGAGCCAGTTCTGTATCTAAATGGCTAGTTCTCCCTGTATTCCGTGAGATCTAACCTTGCTAAGCAGTCTCCCATGGGAACCTTGTCAAACGCTTTATTGAAGTCCATATAGATCATGTTTTCCACTCTGCCCTCATCAATCCTCTTTGTTACTTCTTCAAAAGACTCAATAAAGTCTGTGAGACATGATTTCCCATGCACAAAGCCATTTTGACTATCCCATATCAGTCCTTACCTTTTCAAATGTATATAAATCCTGTCCCTCAGGATTTCCTCCAACAACTTGCCCACCACCAATGTCAGGCTCACCAGTCTATAGTGACTGGCTTTTTCTTACCACCTTTCATAAGTAGTGGTACCACATTGGCCAACCTTCTGGCATCTCACCTGTGACTATCAATGATGCAAATATCTCAGCAAGGGGCCCAGCAATTACTTCCCTAGCTTCCCACAGAGTTCTAGGGTACACTGATCAGGTCCTGGGGGTTTATTCACTTTTGTGTGTTTTAAAACATGCAGCACTTCTGCCACTATAATTGAGACATTTTTCAAGATGTCACCATCTATTTCCCCATATTCCATACTTTCCATTTCCTTCTCCACAGTAAATACTGATGCAAAATACTCGTTTAGTATCTCCACCATCTCCTGTGGTTCCACATAAAGGCTGCTTTGCTGATCTTTGAGGGGCCGTATTCTCTCCCTTTTGTCCTTAATATATTTATAAAATCCCTTTGGATTCTCCTTAACCCTATTTATCAAAGCAATCTCATGTCTTTTTTTTGCCCTCCTGATTTCTCTCTTAAGTATATTCCTACTGCCTTTATACTCTTCTAAGGCTTTACTCTGCTGTCTATACCTGACATATGCTTCCTTCTTTTTCTTAAACAAAATCTCAATTTCTCTGGTCGTCCAGCATTCCCTATACCTACCAGCCTTACCTTTCATCCTGATGGGAACATACTGTCTCCAATTCTCGTTATCTCACTTTTAAAGGCTTCCCATTTTCAGCCATCCCTTTTACCTGCAAACATCCGCCCCAATCAACTTTTGAAAGTTCTTGCCTAATACAGTCAAAATCAGCCTTCCCCCAGTTTAGAACTTCAACTTTTAGATCCAGTCTATTCTTTTTCATCACCACATTAAAACTAATAAAATTATGGTCGCTGACCCCAAAGTGCTCCCCCACTGACACCTCAGTCACCTGCCCTGCCTTATTACCCAAGAGTGGGTCAAATTTTGCACTTTCTTTAGTAGGTACATCCGCATACTGAATCAGAAAATTTTCTTGTATGCACTTAACAAATTCCTCTCCAACTAAACCCTTAACATTATGACAGTCCCACTGTATGTTTGGAAAGTTAAAATCCCCTACCATAATCACCCAATTATTCTCACAGATAACTGAGATCCTCTTACAAATTTGTTTCTCAATTTCCCACTGACTATTAGGTCGAGAATACAATCCCAATAAGGTGATCATCCCTTTCTTATTTCTCAGTTCCATCCAAATAACTTTCCTGGATGAATTCCCAGGAATATCCTCCCTCAGTACAGTTGTAATGCTAGCCCTTATCAAAAATACTTCTCCCCCTCCTCACTTGCAACCCCCCCCCCCCCCCCCCCCCAACCCCCAACACCTTTCTATCCTTCCTGTAGGATTTGTATCTGGAACATTAAGCTGCCAGTCCTGTCCATCCCTGAGCCATGTCTCTGTAATTGCTATGGTATCCCATTACCATATTCCTGGCCATGTTCTGAGTTCATCTGCCTTTCCTGTTAGGCTTCTTGCATTGAAATAAACACAGTTTAATTTATCAGTCCTACCTTGTTCTCTGCTTTGTTCCTGCCTGCCCTGACTGTTTGACTCGCTCTTTTTCCCAACTATACCAGTTCAGATTGATCTTTTTTCTCACTAGTTCCCTGGGTCCCCCCACCCACATTACTAGTTTAAATCCTCCCAAGCAGCCGTAACAAATCTCCCTGCCAGCATATTAGTCCCCTTCCAATTCAGGTGCAATCCGTCCTTCTTGTACAGGTCACTTCTACCACAGAAGAGATTCTAATGATCCAAAAATGTGAATCTTTCTCCCGCACACCAGCTCCTCAGCCACTCATTCATCTCTTCTCTCCTCCTATTCCTACCCTCACTAGCTCATAGCACCAGCAGTAATCTAGATGTTACGATCCTCGAGAATCTCCTTTTTAAATTCCTGCCCAACTTTTTATATTCTCCCTTCAGAATCTCATCCTTTTCCCTTCCTATGTTGTTAGTTCCAATGGGTACAATGACCTCCTGCTGCCTCTCCCGCTTGAGAACATTCTGCACTTTCTCTGAGATCTCATTGACCCTGGCACCAGGGAGGCCACACACCATTTTGATTTTTTACTGCTAGCTGCAGAAACGTCTGTCTGTGCCTCTGACTAGACAGTCCCCTATCACAATCGATCACTTGGAAACTGACAAACCCCTCATTACATTAAAGCCAGTCTCTGTACCAGAAACTTGGCTATTCACGCTACATTCCCTGAGAGTCCATCACCCCCTACATTTTCTATAACAGCATACTTGTTTGAAGTGGGGATATTCACAGAATACTCCTGTACTACCTGCCTAACCCTCCTACCTTTTCTGGAGTTAACCCCTCTACTTATCTGTATCTGTGGCTTTTCTCCCTTCTTATAACTGCCATCCAACACACAACCTAGCTCTTATAAATTCCTTATTGCCTCTAAGTTCCACTGTAATCGATCCATGTGATCTGATAGGTTTCGTAACCAAAGACACTTCCTGCAGACATGATCATCAGTAACATGGAAACTCTCCCTAATCTCCCACATCCAGCAGGAAGAGCACATCACTCTACTAAAGACCATCTTTGTTCCTTCACAATCTACAGACTCAGAAAATAGTACCATCTTATTACTCTTAAAAAAAAACACTGCTCCAAGCTAACTTATTACTTATGACTGATATTTTTAAAATTTAATCAAGAGACAGGTTTCAATAAAACAAATAATTCTCTGCCATTCTCACATTCTGACCACTTAATGTAAACTACTAACATCTTTTCTCCATCTGCACCCTACACCCACAATCCCCACCACCCCACTCCCCTGAACTATAGCATAAGTGCTGCCCCCACTCCACACGTCTCTTCAGCTCTGATGAAGAGTCATCTAGACTCGAAACGTTAGCTTGCTTTCTCTCCATGGATGCTGCCTGACCCGCTGTGATCTCCAGCAGTTGTTTTCAGTACAGCTTCCGGCATCTGCAATAATTTGCTCCTATACTATGATTACAAGACCATTTTACAAAAGGAAACTCCCAGATATGACTCACCAAACCATATGACATATCTTTATTTTCTTACATGTAGAAATTCTCAGCAGGTCTGTGGCATGAACCACAGAGAGAGGAATAGAGTTGCCACTTAATTGAGGTGGGAAGCATCATGCCTGGCTGCCTTCCAGCCAGGATTAAGGATCCTGGCTCACTGCTCCTGACTGGGCTAATCAAGGGCCACCCACTGTCTATTCCAGGCAGTGAGATTGATGACAAATGTTAGCATTCCGTTCAGGAAAAAGCCTAGGATTACAAAGGACCACATCATGGAGAGACCTTCATTTAGTGACAAGCTCCTCAAAATAATATTAACTTTACACTTTAACAACTGGTAATGAACTTTTGGACCTTTGAAAATGACTCTGGCTTTGTTTCTGTCAGTATTACAATAAGTAACCTATGACATGTCTATCTAAATAAAATAGAAATCAGACCTTTGACAAACTTAATTGGAAATGTCAGCCAAATAATGTTCTAAAGAGCAGACTTTACCACTGGGTCTTGTTCATTTCTGTCTTCGGGTGATATATTTAAATATTTTAATATAGCCATGAATTAATGTGACATGGCAGTTCAGAGATAATGATTTTCCCAATGTCTGAAATCCGTGAATTAATTGTTGAGATATTCAACATAGGCTTATTCAGATCTCAAAACAATGATGGCTTTTCTAATGCGTGTTGGTGTTTTGATGTAGCCAATCAACTAAAAGCTTAAAATGTGGAGAATGATTTTGCTAGTCAGCAGGAAGCAACGATGTCAGAGACTGCATTTTGCGAAATTGTGTGCTCAGAATCTACCAGCTTTAATAAAAAGAAAGCAGTGGGTTATAAGTCTCCAATTTCCCAAGGTGGGTTCTCTCTGGCTGGTGATCCCTGAAGGTGCTGAATAGCAGAACCACTAGCGTAGCTTCTGGATAGGTGGAAAATGATGTTTAGACTGAGCCACTTCCATAACACGATATAGGACTGAATTTATTTTTCAATAATTATTCATTGTCTGGTAATGTGGAGATCAAGTGAGTGAGGTATCAATAATGTCATATTTAAATTTTTAGGATGGCACGGTGGCTCACTGGTTAGCACTGCTGCCTCACAGCACCAAGGACCTGGGTTCAATTCCCGCCTCGAGTGACTGTCTGTGTGAAGTTTGCATATTCTCCCTGTGTCTGTGTGGGTTTGCTCTGGGTGCTCCGGTTTCCTCCCACAATCCAAGGATGTGCAGGTCAGGTGAACTGACCATGCCAAATTGCCCATAGTGTTAGGTGCATTAGTCAGAGGGAAATGGGTCAGGGTAAGTTACTCTTCAGAGGGTCGGTGTGGACTTATTGGGCCAAATAGCCTGTTTCCATTACTGTAAGGAATCTAATCTAAATTTACGACAACAGGATCATACAAGGAGGTACTTTGTAACAGCATTTTTAAATTTGTTTGTGGGATGTTGGCATTGCTGGAAGGGCCAACATTTATTGCCCTATTCCTAGGTGTCCTTCAGAAGGTGGTGGTGAGTTGTCTTCTTTAACTGCTGCAGTTCATGTGCCTTGTCTTTCCAGATGGAAGTGGTCATGGGTTTGCAAGATGCTGTCTAAAGAGCCTTGGTGATTTTCAGCAGTGCTACCTGATTACATTGTTGATGACAATTTCCATCAATTTACTGATGATTGAGAGTAGACTGGTGGGTGGGTGGTGGGAGGTGGTGGGGGGGGGGGGTATTAATTGCCAGGTTGGATTTGTTCTGCTTTTTTTGTGTAAGATATCAGATTTGTAGCTATATTGCAGTGGCCCTGGGAAAACTGGGCATTATTGAGCAGGTTATTGCTAAGCAAGCGGTATTTGATACACTCTTGATGTCAAATGCACAGTAACTACTGGTTACTTCCAACATGGGCTGCGTAGCATTATTGTCATGAAATGGCAAACGGATGTGCATTTCCTGTGAAATGCTGAAGAACTTGAATGGACACTGTCACAGTATCAGTGACCCCAACTGGCTGGTGAAATAGCATAAAACAAATTATGCAAATTTGGTCAATGCATATATTGACAGTTATCTTTGTTAATCGCTTGTGAATAACAAGGCTTATGAAGCAGGAATGTACTCTTATCTGGGACTATTTAAAAGGCCACTCAACAAATGACAGCTGAAGTGCTGTCGAATTACTTTTGTCAAAGCAAACTATGTGGCAGCGCAGTGGTGAGTTGCCAGAGCAGTCTGGAATTGCTTGCACAAACATTATAAAACACTAATTGCAGTAGCATTTGTTCTGCAACACAACCATTACATGTAGAGGAGGAGGCAGAGAGAGAGAGGAAGCCCTGCCAGGAGTGAGGAGAAGGAATGGTTCCTAACTGTAATCGTAAAGTAACTGCAGTGAGCAAAACTGCTTCTTAGCCAGGAGTCAAGAGCAATGCTGCAAGTGACTACAATTCACAAAGAAAGTTTTTCACAGAGGTGTGTCTGCCTTATGAGGATCTGGAGCAAGGTATGACTGTTCCACTGGTCATGAAGACCACCTTTATGTTCTATGTCAATGAGTCCTTACAAGCGCAAACAGATATGATCAGCAACATATCACAGTCTGCCACGCATTGAAAAATCAGGAAGATCAAAGAGTCATTTTAGAGAAGGAAGTGCAACTTCAAGGTCCTCTCCCTGAGGAAGGAACAATGGAATCAAAGTATATGTTGATTCACCAGGTTAAAAAGTCTAGGGTTCCATCCACTGCACACAGTGACTCTGTAGGGGATCTACACATCAATAAGGAGTGAGTTTGCAATTGCAGCTTGTATCACTCTATCAAAGTATAATTGGCAGCAACCACACAAAAAAGTTTGTTTCAATGAATGTCAGCTACTCTGGCAGCATGTATGTTGCTTTGCTCCTGTTAGAAGTGCCTCTTGTCATCCCCTGCATCCCATGGAGTTGCCCAACAATTCTACAGTGGGAATAAGCTCCAAAAGCTGTGCAATGCCCTGTGCCAAGTCGGAGACAGACTTCTCCACGCCTGTATTCAGAGACAGTACAATATCTGGCAGAGTTACCAATGAACCAAGAACCTTGAGGTGCATTAGCACTAGTGCTTTCCTGCAGTCCTTCAACCAAGGCCCTTATCTGAGTCCTCTGCAACCAAACTCATTGGAAATGTCACCTTGGGAGAATTTGGTTGCACTCGACATACACCAGGATGCCCTTTCTCATACCTGCCTGTCATGCCTGCTCAGACTTGAAAGGTTAACTGTTCCTCTCTCCACAAATGCTGCCAGGCCTGCTGAATTTCTCCAGAAATTTCTGCTTTTACAGGAGGACAGTATACTTGCAGGAGTTGGAGTGTTTTGAGATCATTTATCCATGACAAGGAGATTGGACAGCAACAGCCAATAGGTGCTGGGGAAAGACTTTTCCGGCAGGGAGGCAGGGATTGTTGTGAGACTCCACTCTCTGCATTGTGCCTGCTCAATCCTGCTCCTCATGTGCAAATTCTGCAGCTCCCTCTTCAAAGATTGCAAGGAGTCTTATGTCATATGATCTTCCTCCAAACATCGTGAGCTTCCACCAACTCTGAGTGGTTTCATTAAGCAAGCAGAGAGAATGATAGATGCTCACCTTGATGGGTACAGCAGCAGTTTATGAGCATGCATGCCTATAGCAGCTCCTGAGATCTCCCACATACATGTTTGACACCCACACTGTCCTGCAACAGGTGCACTGTTCACAGCATGAAGTATTCCCCACACATCCAGACCACAGGTTCCATTTGATACTAAAGTATGTAACCCACACTTCTGTCTGCCAGCCCCTTGCACTCACACATTTCCACGGGTGCCTTTCTGAAGCTCAGTTTACTGTGATCCATTTTTGCAGCACTGCTGCCGTGTAATGGCCAAAACACTTTTTCCAGCAACTGCCCTCATCACCTGCTCCTGTTTCTGATGTTGTTATTGCCCCATTCAGAAACAGAGCAACTTCCTTGGCCTCCAACATTCTGGCCAGTGCCTGCAGGACTATATCACTGAAACTGGGTAACCCATCCCTGGCATAGTGTGATATCTTCATTTTCAGAAGGATTTTGATACAGTCCAACAGGTGGTTAGTGAACAAAATTAAGGCAACTGCAACTGGGGTAATGTGCTAGCATAGACTGAGGACTAAGGCTGAAAATAAGAGAGTAGGAATAAATGGATGATTCTCAGATTGCCAGGCTGGAACCAGTGTTAACATAGGGCTTAGACTCTATCTATTCATAATTCATATTAATGATTTGGCACTGGGGCCAACTATAATGTTTCTAAGTTTGCCGTTGATACAGAACCTCTTGGGAATGGTGAGGAGGATGCAAAGAGGTTTCAAGTGGCTTTAGACAGATTGAATGGTTGGGCAAGTGCATTGCACATGGAATCTAATGTCACCAAGTGTGAAGTTATCCATTTTGATAGGAGGAGTAAAGATGCAGAGTATTTCTTAAATGGCGAGAGATTGGAAAGTGTTGAATTCCAATGGGACGTAGACATCCTTGTTCATAAGTCTTTGAAAGTAGTGTGCAGGTGCAGCGAGGAATGTGGAGGCAAGTATGTTAGCTTTTCCTGCAAGAACATTTGAGTGTAGGAGCAAAGAAGTTTTGCTTCAGTTGTATGGAATTGTGCAGGAGTATTGTTTCTGATCCCATTCCCCTTGTCAAAAGCAGAATATACTCATCATAGCGAGAGGTTCATCAGACTGGTTCCTGGGAAGGTTAACCTGACCTATGAAGAGAGATTGAGGAGACTGGGCCTATATTCTCTGGAGAACAAAAAAAAATGATCTGATAGAAGCTGTAAAAATTCATAAGGGGACAAATAGAATAGCTGCTAAAAAGGTGATTCTGTGTCGAGAATCAGCAGGCAAGCTCTTCAAAATTAAAAGCAGCCCATTTAGCTCTGAGATGAGGAAGCACTTCTACAAACAGACTTTAGTGCAGCTTTGGAATTCTTAACCCCAGAGGGCTGCATATACTGGGGAAGTTGAAGATGAAGTTTTCTATATTCATATGAAATCAAGGGTGATATGATAGTGTGAGACAATGGGATTGAAGTAGATGATCATTCAGGCTTGAGGGAATGAATGGCCTACCCTGAATGTTCCAAAGTGATTAATCTGCATTGTTCTAGCTATAGACTGCTCCTTTAAAAGGGGATAGTTGTCCAAGGCTTATAGTTTCTTCAGAATGCTCCCTGCAGTGGAAACTTTCTTGAGTAATTTATTTCAGTTCTGTATGGGACCTTGCTATGCAAAAGTTGGCTCACTACATTAGAACAGAGACAAGACGTCAACCAAACATAAATCAATGTCTCTGAAGAGCTTTAAAACATCCTCAGGTTGGAGAAGGCACTCCATAAATCCAAACTATTTACATTCTACATAAAGTTGTTGACATGGGCCAAAAAAACATTAATTGTAAAACGTCCAAGGAAATTATATTCCTTTATAATATACATTTTAAAGCCTGATTTTAAACAAAAAATTAAGGGTTTTTCTTTCTGTCTAGTGTTACAGAACTTATTTCTAAAAATTTGACAATACCCTGCTGATTTAGTAAGTGACAGTCAAATTATAGTTACCTGCTTGTACTTTTTTACAGCAAGTGGAGCAATGATGGGTATGTATTAGTCTGAGTGAAGGGAACTACAGACCTGTAAATCACTAGACGTTGAGTCCTAGTGTCATCAAAATAATTGGAGTGAGCTATCGATAGTGGTTGCTCCACCTCAGAGATCTGGTCACAATTTCAGCTGGGACTGTGCGTGGGTTAAGAGGTTTTGCTGATGAAAAGTACGGGATAGTCTTACTTTTAAATAACGTTTCTCAAATTAATCTTTCTGTGGTAGCCATGATTAAAGAAATGTGATTTAGGATCAATAACAGCCCTGCTTAGCTGGAACTGATTATGAAAAGGCCTTCAACAGGCCTCCACCAATATATTCAAAGGACCTGATTGCTGTTTCAGGCATTTGCACGGCCTGTTTAAAATATTGGTCCCACAAATTATCACAGGGACCAATGCCTACATCAACAGTAGGCCTACATGAACCGTACTTATTTTTCCCTCTGGCAGCATTTGATCGCTAATAAAGCAGAAAGTTTGACATATTTTAAAAGGTCAGCACAGCTCTATATTTTTCTTTTAAAACTGCTTTGGTTGCCATGTGCAATTATGTATTCTTTGATGCTCTTACAAGAAAAGTATTTTCTTTTGGCTTACCCATTGACATTTCACATCTGGTGCCTTCATTCTGTGGTGAATTTTGCTGAGTGCAGCATAGTTCTTAAACAGTTCTCTAAAGAACAGGCCATAGACCTAAGTTGCACTAGTTTATGTAATGCAGTTGTCAATATTTATATCAAAAGTTAGCAATTTTTAATTTATTTCTGTTTAGTTTAAAAATATTCCCAATTTCTACAGCTAAACCAAATTTTAAACCAAACCATTTTGTTCCTTTATAGAGTGTTATCCTAATGTAAATGCATGTATTTGTATATATTTAAGATAGAGTTTTTAAGACTTTTAAGGAACTACCTTGAGATTTGAGAAACCGAGTATTTATGTTTGGAAATGAGCTGAGGAAGTCAGTGTGAAGATTGTGCCAATTCAGTCAATGTTCCTTCAATATAAACAACCTTGAGTGCCTGTAGTTACTTCTGTTTAAGAGATTACAAACAGCCTTTTGTACATATGCTGTCCAAGGTATCTTTTGGTGATGGCTTAAAGCTAGTAAATGCTGGGTTGTTAAAATGTGAATTCCTACAGTCTGAGTAATTTATGGATTGCAATAACTACTGTCTCTCGAGTCACAAAGAGGAAGCACTGTAATGGAACACAAACTTAATGGTGATATGGTAGATTGCTGACCAGTTGTGTAGCTGAAGGTGCAATAGTTTAGTTTTTATACTGAAAGTTTAGATTGACATTTATAAAACAAAAACCTTGAAAGATTTCAGTTTTATATCTGTTTACTTCAAGCCTTAGATTACACAAGATTGGATTAGTTTGAAACAAAAAATGTAAAAAAAAAATCACTTCTGGAATCATTTAATTTGAAAGATAAAGTATGCCATGATAAGTCTGTTGAAATTTCTTACAGTAAAGAAGGACTTTTCTCCTCCTACATCACAAGATATATCCTGACTTTACTTTTTTTTAAAACTCTGCTTTGAGCATTTGACATGAATAATGCCAAAGCTGTTGTACCCATGAACTGTAAGCTGCCACAACCCTGTGTTTTATGCTTCATGACTTTCCACAAAGCCGAATATTTGTGAAACAACAGATTATTGTGCTTATTAGGTTCAGAAAGGGAAAGCAGTAAACAGACCAGCAATTTTTGTTTTGTGCTGCATTTTGCAAAAGCAAATCAGATCAGGATTTATGCACTTTAATGGTAAGGTCCTGGAGAGTGTTGATGAACAAAGAGACCTTGAAGTGCAGATTCATACTCCCTTGAAAGATAGGCTAGTGAAGAAGGCATTTGGTACACTTTCCTTTATTGATCAGAGTATTAAGTATTGGAGTTGGAGTTGTGGCTGTACATGACATTGGTGAGGTCACTTTTGGAATATTGCATGCAATTCTGACCTCTTTCCTATTGGAAGGATGTTGTGAAACTTGAAAGGGTTCAGAAAAGATTTACAAGGATTTTGCCAGGGTTGGAGGATTTGAGGTATAGAGAGAGGCTGAACAGGCTGAGGCTGTTTTCCCTGGAGCATTAGGGGCTGAGGGGTGACCTTATAGAGGTTTATAAAATCATGAGGGGCATGGATAGGATAAATAGACAAGGTCTTTTCCCTTAGATGAGTGAGTCCAGAACTAGAGGGCATAGGTTTAGGGTGAGAGGGGAAAGATATAAAAGGGATCAGAAGGGCAACTTTTTCACACAGAGGATGGTGCTTGTATAGATTGAGTTGCCAGAAGAAGTGGTGGAGGCTGGTACAATTACAACATTTAAAAGACATCTGGATGGGTATGTGAATAGGAACAGTTTAGAGGGATGTGGGCCAAGTGCTGGCAAATTTTTATTTTAGATTAGATTAGATTACATTACAGTGTGGAAACAGGCCATTCGGCCCAACAAGTCCACACCAACCCGCCGAAGCGCAACCCACCCATACCCCTACATTTACCCCTTACCTAACACTACGGGCAATTTAGCATGGTCAATTCACCTAACCTGCACATCTTTGGACTGTGGGAGGAAACTGGAGCACCCAGAGGAAATCCACGCAGACACGGGGAGAATGTGCAAACTCCACACAGTCAGTTGCCTGAGGCAGGAATTGAACCCAGGTCTCTGGCGCTGTGAGGCAACAGTGCTAACCACTGTACCACCGTGCCGCCCACAATCATGGGATTAGATTGGGTTGGGATATCTGGTCAGCATGGATGAGTTGTTTCCATGTTGTACATCTCTATGACTCGATGACTCTATGCAGAGTAAAGCAGTTAAGGAAGGCCGTTTTCCCTCTCTAAGGGGAATAGTGAACCAGGTGGTGACAGTTGCCCTAGCCTTGTGGCTAGTTTAATATTTATTGAAGGAATTTAAATACTAACAACTGCCAGGCAAAATGTGAACTTGTGTCTCCAAATCATTAACATGGACCTTCAGATCACTAGTGCAGTGCCATGACAGGCAACATTTGTGCCACACAAATTCCAGGCAATGACCTTCTCCAACAAGAGAGAACCCAACTATTGTTCCTTGATATTCAATGACATAACAATCACTGAATCCCCCACTATCAACACCTTGGAGGTTACCTTTGACCAGAAACTGAACTGGAATTGCCACATAAACATACTGGCTACAAGAACAGGTCAGAGGTTCAGAAGCAAGTAATTCACCACCTGATTTCCCAAAGTTTGTTCACCATGTACAAAGAACAAGTAAGAATTGTGATGGAATACTACCCGCTTTCCTGGATGAGTGCAATTCCAACAACACTCAAAAAGTTCAGGACCAACCAAGCCACATGATGAGCACCATATCCACAAACATTCACTCCCTCCACGACCAATATTTCATACCAGCAGTGTGTACCATCTACAAAATGCACAGGAATAGGTTCTCCAAGGCTCATTAGGCAAAACTTTCTAAACCTACAACCACTTCTATCTAGAAGGACACGGGCAGCAGATGCATGGAAATGTCACCACCAGCAAGTCCCCCACCAACGCACTCACCATCCTGACTTGGAAGTACATCATCATTGCTTTAGTGTTGCTGTGTTAAAATCCTGAAATTCATTCATTAAAAGCATTATAAGTCTACCTAGAGCAATTTGGACTGCAGCAATTCGAGAAGGCAGCACACCCCCATCTTCTCAAGGGCAACTAGAATGGCCGTGATATGTTGGCCCAGCTAGCAACATTGACCTTCCATGAATGAATAAAAATCTATGCTGTCATCTTTCTGACCAGTCAGAATCTGTTTTATTACAATTGTATCTCCCTCATTCCCTTTATCAGTGTGAACCAGCTTCTTTGCTGAGTTCCTGCAGCATTGTAGATGGGTGAGATTTTAAAACATTCAAAACCTAAACATTTGTATAGAGTTAATATTGGAGCCCCAGGAATCAAAGGCAATTGCAGTCTTCCAGTGAATAAGAGATACTTGAAAGTAGTTAACAATTAGACAATGGCACATAATTGCAATGCTGATGCCATTTTAAAGTCAGAAGTTTAATCCTTATTTCTATACAATACCATCTCATATTATGTGAATTTGAATGCAGGGAGATCAAGGCCAAAATGTAGCCTTAGAGTTGGATTAAAAGATTGGGAGGTAATTGACCCAGAGCAGCCATAAATTCTGCCCTCGTTTTTATGTGCTATTAGATATTACCATGTTTATGATATTTCAATAAATTGAGTTATGTAAATTTGTTTTGTAAATTTGGTACTTTTGCTCAGGGCCACAATGCTGTGTCAATTCAGATTATGCGTCATGAGGATGTCAAGTGTAGTTCATAATTTTTCCAGGATGCACTGGTACTGTCCAGTCAGCGAAATGGATGGATACTTTTCTTTATTATCCAACAGATTTTATCCAGTAATTTTATATTATTGAAGAAAAGTGAGTTATAAATTGAATCAAGTAAAATTAATGCTGATTTTTAAAATATTCTGTATTTTCTTCAAACTTGAATAAATGGAATAGTCCTAGAACATCCTTTCTTAATTTTAATGTTCATTAACTATGTTTTAAAGATCAGTTACACCTTGAAACAAGAAAAAAAGGACAAAACATTTTAGCTGTCTTTTGTTGACAGTTGAAAAGGTGAAAATGCCCTTATTATTGATGCCTGTGATATGAAATGCGGCAAAAATTAGAAATAAACCAGTTTACAGAACTAAAAGCAGGCACTATTTAGCTTCTTTGATTTTAATCTTCTGTGAAACAGGTAAAAAGCTTGAATTTTGAAACTAAATGAAGACTCTTTTCAGAGAAATGTAGGTGATGAGGATTTTCCAATGTACTGTGCAGAGGAAGTGTTATTTTAACAGGAATGTGACCATGTAAGTTCACAGTGTTAGTTATGTCATTTTGATAGTCCCTTAATATTGGTTAAAAGGTTACCAACTAGCACACACACACACTTTTTGCTATTCAGTTCAAGATTTTATTTGCAATTATGTGTATGACTCAGTATGAAAGGGAGATTAAAATGCAGGTATAAAAAATAATTTTTATGAGGAACAGATAGAAGCTACTCTGAGTTGAATTTTTATTTTCAGAAAACCTGAACATAACTCAATCAATCTTTCTTTATTTAGATTGTAAATTAAATCATTCATCATTCAAGTCACATATTCCAGTCATTGCAACATACCGTTCATCACAAAAGTGGATTTATTCACCAAACCCTTAAAGCCACTACTGCCAGAAATGTAGGCAGCCAAGCTTAAAAGGTGCATCACTTTTCTTGCAGTGATTGTCACTGACAGGTGAATATTGTGCTTTATTAAATAAATCTATCATACACCTATCAGCAAATTACTTATCATAGGTATGAGGTGCAAGAAGTAGGCTAAATAGAATACATTTTAATGTAAGAAACCTAAGGAATGAGACAGATGAACTGAAGGTACAGATACACATGGGAATATGCTATAATAGATATGAACAAAACTTGGCTGGAAGATGGGCAGGACTGACAGCTCAACATTTCTGGCATTAGGATTGAGAGTGGAATAGAAAATGAGGAGTCTCAGTACTGATTAAGGAGTTAATTATAACAATGAGAAAGAATGTCATCGTGAATGGATCTTAAATATGAGGCCATACAAGTCAAAATAATAAACACAAGGAGCAAAAACACTGTTGGTTTCATAGTGTAGGCAGCCAAACAGTCAGGGAGACATCAAGGCTCACAAATATAATCAAATTTCAGTCAATTATAACTTAGCTGAAATAAGGCAGCAACAGAATAAATAAGTCCCCTGGGCCGATGGGAATTTATCCTAGGATCCTCTGGGAAGCCAGGGAGGAGATTGCCAAACCTTTGGCATTGATCTTTAAATCATCATTGTCTACAGGAATAGTGCCAGAAGACTGGAGGATAGCAAATGTGGTTCCCCTGTTCAAGAATGAGAGTAGAGACAACCCAGGTAATTATAGACCAGTGAGCCTTACTTCAGTTGTTGGTAAGCTGTTGGAAAAGGTTATAAGAGATAGGATTTATAATCATCTAGAAAATAATAATTTGATTAGGGATAGTCAGCACAGTTTTGTGAAGGGTAAGTCATGCCTCACAAACCTTATTGAGTTCTTTGAGAAGGTGACCAAACAAGTAGATGAGAATAAACCAGTTGATGTGGTGTATATGGATTTCATCAAGGCGTTCGATAAGGTTCCCCACAGTAGGCTATTGTACAAAATGCGGAGGAATGGGATTGTGGGAGATATAACAGTTTGGATCAGTAATTGGCTTGCTGAAAGAAGACAAAGGGTGGTGGTTGATGGGAAATGTTGATCCTGGAGTCTAGTTACTAGTTGAGTACTGCAAGAGTTGGTGTTGGGTCCACTGTTGTTTGTCATTTTTATAAACGACCTGTATGTGGGTGTAGAAGGGTGGGTTAGAGGGTGAGAGAGGAAAGATATAAAAGAGATCTAAGCGGCAACTTTTTCACGCAGAGGGTGGTACGTGTATGGAATGAGCTGCCAGAGGATGTGTTGGAGGCTGGTACAATTGCAACATTTAAGATACATTTGGATGGGTATATGAATAGGAAGGGTTTGGAGGGATATGGGCCAGGTGCTGGCAGGTGGGATTAGATTGGGTTGGGATATCTGGTCGGCATGGACGGGTTGGACCGAAGGGTCTAGTTCCATGCTATACATCTCTATGACTCTAAGCATTCAATGTTGAGAGGAAATGTTGAGAATACAGAGTGATTATGTTCCCGTAAAAATAAAGGGTTGGACTATGATCGACAACCCTGGATGTCAAGGGATATAAAACATAGAATCAATGAAAAAAATGAAGCTTTTGGTATATTACGAGGAGTCAATATGGCAGAGCCCATAGATGACTATAAAAGAATCAGGAAGGAACATAAAAAGGAAATTCTGAAAGCTAAGTGTGTGGATTGATGGGTGAATTAAAGGAAATCCCAAATAAGTATTCTTGAACATATAAAGAACAAAAGAATAACTAAGGAGAGGCAGGCCCATTAGGGACCATACAGGTAATCTGTGTGTGCACACAGAAGACAAGGGCACTGTCCTCAATGAATGCTTTGCATCAGTCTTCATATTGGAAAAGGATGACCTAGGCATAGACATCAGGGTGGAGAACTGGTGGATTTAGCCACTTTAAAAGTGGATAGCTCTGCATGCCTCCATAAGATGTGTACAAGGCTGAAGAGGGAGGTGAGGGAGGCGAGGGAGGCAAGGGAGGACATATCCATGGCCCTGGTCCTAATTTTCACACTGTATCTAGCTACAGGTGAGATGCCAGAGAACTGGAGGACTGCTAATATTGACCCATCATTATAAAACAGAGGCAAGGGATCGACTAGGCAGTCAGTCTAATTTCAGCATTGGGAAGATATTAAGAAGAATTCTGGGTGACAGAATATGTTTTTTTTATTCAGTCATGGTCTGTGGGCATCGCTGAGTGGTCAGCATTTACTGACTATCCCTAGTTGCACTTGAGAAGGTGCTGGTGAACAGCCTTCTTTCAGTGCTGTAGTCCATATGTTGTAGGTAGACCCATAATGCCCATACGGAGGGAGTTCCAAGACTTTGACCCAGTGACACGAAATGTATGGCATTGTATTTCCAAGTCAGGATGGTGAGTGAATTGGAGGGGAATGTCCAGATGGTGGTGTTCCTATGTATTTGCTGCTCTTGACTTTGGAGAGGACTCCTGGTCTTGGACAAACACAGATAAATCAGGGAGAGACAGTATGGATTATTTTTTTATGGGGACATAGTGTTTAACAAACTTGATTATATTTGTAGTAATCTGGATGGATTTTAGCAAGGCTTCTGATAAGGTCTGTTATGACAGACTGGTCAAGAAAACAAGAGGCCACGGGATCCAAGGCAATATGGCACGTTGGGTCCAAAATTGGCTGAGAGACAGGAAACAGGAAGTGATGATAGAGAAATGCTCCTAGGACTGGGGGTCCATTTCAAGTGGGGTTCTGCAAGAGTTAGTGCTGTTTGTGATTTACATTTATGATATAAACTTAAATGTCAGGGGTGTGATTAAAGGGTTCAAGGATGACATAAAACATGGTAAGCTGATAAATAGTAAGGAGGAGCCGTAAACTGTAGATGCATAGAATATTGGTAAATGGAATTCAAAGGTGTGATGTGTCGGCTAACAAGAGATTATTCTATTAATGGTAGGATCCCAGAAATTGCTAAAAACTAGAGGGTCCTTGGTATGCATATCCATGGGGCTATGAGCCACGGGCCAGAAAATGTCAGACAGGCACAGACAGGATGGGCCAAATGGCCTCCCCTGTGCTGTAAACATCTACAAGTCTATGAGAGTAAAACTAACTTTTAGAAAAACATGGCATTAGAGAACTTCAGTGTGTTTTCTCAGCACACTTAATCCTCTGTGTTGTACAGATGGCAGACATCCACTCTAGCTGAACAAACAGACCATTTATTCTAACAGAGGCTCTTGTACACTTCCTCCAACTGCAGCTGCATGCTACTTTTGAAGCTCCTGGGCATTTGAGAATGTATTGCACATTCTCCATGGATTTAGGATGTCACCCAAGCATGCCAATTGTCCCATGCAACGCTCCAAATCAAATTACTGCACCATAAGCACTCAGAGTAACACATAAAATACAAACATAGAGATTAACTAATCAGTGCAGGACTTCTTTAAATTTTACATTGAATTATACAATTGCTTATTGGTATTTCATGCTAGCTACAACTGAGTTTTATAGGACTCATAAATAACTGCAGTATTTTAGGACAAATCTCTAATGACAACAAAGCAGAACTTGCTGTTTTTGTTCTTCACAGTACGAGTGCAGAACAACAGAGTATTTATATTAGTATATAATAAAATCATAATAGGCTCATTAGACTCTGTAAAGATTAATTGATCAAAATTAACAGAAAACATGTGCATTATAAGTTATACTATATAAGGAGACCTTAACTGTTGAGACGGTGACTGTAATAAAGAGATGAACAGAAAATGTGTTATTAACAATTTAAATGTATTACACTAAAGGGATCACATTACTTTCAGAATGATCATACTAATTAAACATTTACATTTGTTCCAAAGATGTTTTATTTCTGTTCATAATTGATATAGAACTTCTTTGCAGGGTTTGAAATTGCTGTTGTTTATATTAAAAGGAAGCTGTGGACAAGAGTGTGTTTATTGCACTGAGTAGGTTGCACTTAATGATTAGCATATATTCAAGATATGAATAAATAAAATAGGACTATTCAAATTTCACCACTGCAGGAACTGACACCTCATCCCACTGCTGCACTGTACCATACCTCATCTAATCGCCTCCCTCTAGACCTGATTCAACGCTCCCTTTCCCCTCCCACCTGACCGCTGACCTTGATCTGGCCTGACTTGAGCCCTCTCCCTCTTGACCTAACCTGATCACCTTCCAGCCACAACATAATCTCCCCTCCCGCAAACGATGGCTGGAATCAAGCCACCATCCCAGCTCCCCTGTTGAACAAGAGAATGTATATTGAATGAATGCACGCAGGCAAAAAGTGAGCAAAGCCAAAATCATCTTCTGCTGGGAAACCCATACATAACCTATATGTGTGGGGCTTCATCAGTGCTCATTTCAGTCACACCTTTAGCTCCATGATCAAACTTCCACAAAACAGATGCCTCCAAGGCCACTGTAGGCATTGGACAATGGTTGCCGCCCCACAAGGAAATCCAATGCAGGGATAAAGTTGCAGGGTGTCATGGCTGGGAAGGATAGTCGATTTGAACCTAAGCAGTGGGGACACAGACATTATTGTAGGAAAAACCATTTAGTTTCAGCAAATCTTTGATTTTGTACTCAATGCCCTCCACTTCTAAAGCCTGGGAATACATCTGCCTTTTGTTGATCCACTTCCTTAACTTTCCCTCTCCACCCCGAAGGTCTGAGTACATCTACCACCTTCCGCTCGTCCCCACCCCCAACCAGGTTCTTTGTTTCTGTACTCCCTCAGACCTGGATACTTCAGTTTATTCTGCCCTTTCCTTATTCCCCCTTCCATAATTAATCATTTCACATGTCTCTGCATTTGCAATGTGCTTGCCTATTCCACCAGCCTGTCTTTAACCTGCTGAGGTTTGTCACCATCCTTCCCTCAGTTCTTGAAACTTGTCATTTTTATGTCTTCTGAAGATGTTGAAATTGCACTCTGTACACCCAAATCTAGGCCATTAATATGTATCAATAATAGCTGTGGTATTAGTTCTGATCAGAAGGGAACCCTGCTCTATACCTCCAAGAAGCACGAAAATGGCCATTCACTACTATCACCTATTTCTGATCACTCAGTTAAATTTATACACATATTGCTATTATCCCATGGACTTCAGCATTGTTGACTTGACTATTAGGTGATACTTTATTAAGCATGTTTTTGGAGTCTATGCACACCAATCAACCATATTAACCATCTAGTTTCATCATCAAAAGACTCACTCAGTTTAGATAATCCTAATTTATCTTTAACAAATACATGCTCACTTTCTAAAGTTAATCTGTGTTTGACTAATTAACTGACTGCTAATACTGTCCTGGATTTTAAATTCCAAAAGATTTCTTACCACTGACTTATCTTTATACAATTTTCTGGCACCACCATTATATATCATGTGATTGGAGGACTAAGAGATTAGTTTTGAAAATTGGTTAACATTGATATTTAACTGTGCATGTAATGTCGATGCAATGGTCTAGTCATATTATCACTAGACGATCAACCCAGAAACTCAGCTAATGTTCTGGGAATCCAGGTTCAAATCCCTCCATGCAGATGGTGGAATGTGAATCCAATAAAAGTAGTCTGGAGTTACGAATTTACTGATCATCACAAAAGCATTGCCAATTGTAGGAACAACCCATCTGGCTCATTAATGTCTGCCATCTTTACCTGGTCTGGCCTACATTTGACTCCAGACCCACAGCAATGTGGTTGACTCTCAACAGTCCTCTGAAATAGTCTAGCAAGGGCACTCAGTTCAAGGGCAGCTAGGTCAGGCAATAAATGCTGGTCAACCATTGACACCCACATTCAATGAATGAATAAAACAAAATAATAATATAGAACAGACTCAATTTAGCTACGAGAATTTTCTCTAAGCATGACGATAAATGTGGTCAATATTATAAACATATTCAGATATATTGCTAATTTTATGGGAATTTAGCTAAGAATGGAAGTCGTTAAACTTAATGACATTCACAAAGTTGAGTAATATCCTTGATGTGATAATGGAGAGAAAGGAGAAGGATGTAGAGCCACATTAAGAGCAATACTTCGCAGGGTTAATGAGAATTTGAAGAGGCATCTGCAGTATAGCCTTGTTTATTGACAAGAATATGTGATGTAAGTGCTAAGATAGTCATTGGCAAGTGAACTGTAATTGTAACATTGTAATGAATTGTGAAAGTTAACAGTATAAATTGATATGTTGACTGTCTTTTGGTGAGAGATGGGACGATGGACTTTTTTTAAACCAAGTGAATTTCTGGCATACATTTGAATAAAGTCTTTAATAGCTGTGTCCAAGACTCAAAGTGGCCAACCACAAGCCCTTTACAATTTCTACTCTCCCCTCAGCACTTTCCAGCATTTCACTGTTGTGGAGTGTGAGGGTGGCACCATGGAAGTGTGGTACATACTTTAATGAGTTGAGCTGTGGAAAATTGCATTAGGCAACTCACTAGATCACACAGAATGAAACCCTCCACGAAACTTGCTGAAATTCACACTGAGCCAATTTTTGGAAAATTTGTTCAATATCACACCCATACATAATCTCCATAGATAATACGATTCTCTAATTTATTATTTGTATCTGTACTTTTTGTTTCATACTGACAGTTGAAACTTACTAATTAGATTTCAAGCTTGCATACAGTCTCATTATTATTACACTGTGATGTTCTGCAGCTGTTGCATGAGCAAGTTGTTAGGGTCAACATGGCATTTTTTTGCAAAATAATTATTTGCAGCTTTAGTGTAGAAGACCTCAACTCAATTTATGACAACATAATAAGGAAAATATTACATTGGTAATATTTTGCAATTGATACTATCTTTTGTGATTTTGATGTAATTTAATCAGTTTTATGCTGTCCTGTGCATTTCACAGGAGAAACACAAACAATTGAGTTTTGGTATTTACTTACATTTTTAAACCACCTATTTTACATTCATGAACATGCCACGGTATGTTTTGCTTGCTAGTTGAGAGGATCTAACTTCACAGCCACTGTTTGAAACTTGTCTATAGTTGAGATCAAACAGATATCTGAAAGTGATGTGGTTCGCTTGCCCTCCAAAATATCTCCTCTGGAGAAACCTATGGATTTTATTCAGTAATTCTTTTGATCGCACAGAACAAAGGCAGTCTAGCACACAACCACAAATTAACTCAAGGCTGAAGAATTTTAATTTTTTTTCCATTTGCTCATGGCAGACATGTTTTGGGAGTGCATGTTTTAGTTCTGATCATTAGGTTCATTCATTTCTTGCTCTTGCATCTAACTTGAAAGTGAATTTTTGTATCAGTTCTTGAAAAATGGAACCGTTCTACTATGTGATGGGGTCTTGTGGGGGTTTTATGGAATGCTGCATGGGTGAGCTTGCCAATTGGATACAAAATTAAATGGTGTGTTGAAGGTTGTTTTTCGGACTGGAGGCCTGTGACCAGTAGTGTTCTGCAGGGTTTGGTGCTGTATCCACTGTTGTTTGCCTTCTATGTAGACAATTTGGATGAGAATCAGTGAAGGAGGCTATCTAAGATTACAAAGGGATCTTGATCAATTAGGCTGATGGGCTGAAAAGTCACAAATAGAGTTCAATTTGGATAAGTGGGAGGTATTGCATTTTGGTAAAATGAACAAGGGCAGGACTTATATAGTTAGAACATAGAACATAGAACATTACAGTGCAGTACAGGCTCTTCGACCCTCAATGATGTGTGACATGTGGAACATATCTGAAGCCCATCTAACCTATACTATTCCATTTTCATTCATATGTCTATCCAATGACCATTTAAATGCCCTTAAAGTTGGCGAGTCTACTACTGATGCAGGCAGTGCATTCCATGTCTCCCTACTCTCTGAATAAAGAATCTATCTCTGACATCTGTTCTATATTTATCACCTCTCAATTTAAAACTGTCTCCTCGTGCTAGCCATCACTATCCGAGGAAAAAGACCCTCTCTGTCCACCCTATCTAACCCTCTGATTATCTGATATATCTCAATTACGTTACCCCTCAACCTTCTTCTCTCTCTAATGCAAACAGCCTGAAGTCCCTCAGCCTTTCCTCGTAAGACCTTCCCTTCATACCAGGCAACATCCTAGTGAATCTCCTCCGAACCCTCTCCAAAGCTTCCATATTCTTCCGATAATGCGGTGACCAGAACTGTATGCAATACTCCAAGTGCAGCTGCACTAGAATTCTGTACAGCTGCAGCATGATCTCATGGCTCCAAAACTCAATCCCTCTACCAATAAAAGCTAACACACTGTATGCCCTCTTGAGTTTCAGAGCCATGCTGCAACTATACAAAACACTGGTGCGGCCTCACTTGGAATATTGTGTACAATTCTGGTCGCCCCATTACAAGAAAGATGTGGAAGCATTGGAAAAGGTGCAGAGGATATTTACCAGGATGTTGCCTGGTTTGGAAGGAATGTCTGATGAGGAAAGGCTGAGAGACTTATATCTGTTCTGATTGGAAAGAAGAAAGTTCAGAGGGAATTTGATAGAGACATTCAAGATGACCAGAGGATTAGATAGGGTAGACAGTGAAAGTCTTTTTCATAGCATGATGATGCCAGCTTGTACAAGGGAGCATAGTTACAAACTGAGGGATTATAGATTTAAGACAGATGTCAGAGGCAGGTTCTTTACTCAGAGAGTGGCAAGGGAGTGGAATACCCTGCCTGCCGATGTAGTTAACTCAGCTACATTAGGGAGATTTAAACAATCCTTGGATAAGCACACGGTTGATGATAGGACAGTGCAGGGGGAAGGGCTTAGATTAGTTCACAGGTCGGCTCACCATCGAGGACTGAAGGGCCTGATCTGCACTGTATTGTTCTATGTTCTATGTAATGTTTTTGAACAAAGAGACTGACGAGTTCAGGCACATAGTTCTTTGAAAGTTGTGTCGCAGGTCGACAGGATGATAAAGAAGGCATTTAGTACACTTGCCTTCATTGCTGAGACCATTGAGAATGGGAATTGGAACATCATGTTGAAGTTGTACAGGGCATTTGGGAGGCTACTTTTAGAGTACTGTGTACAGTTCTGGTCGCCCTGCTATAGGAAGGACCTTATTAAATTGTAGAGGGTTCAGAAAAGATTTATTATGATGTTGCTGGGAATGGAGGTTTTGAGTCATGAGGAGTGGCTGGATAGGCTGGAACTTTTTTCACTGAAACATAGGAGGTTGAGGGGTGATCTTGTAGAAGTTTATAAAATCATGAGGGGCACAGATAAAGTGAATATTAAAGGTCTTTTCCTTGGGGTGTGGGATTTCAAGACTTCGGGAGGTGTATTTTTAAGGTGAGAGGAGAGAGATTTAAAAGGGACCTGAGAGAGTTCATATGTGGAATGAACTGTCAGAGGAAGTGGTAAATGCAGGTACACTTACAACATTTAACAGACATTTTGATGTGTACATGAATATGATCAGTTTAGAGGAATATGGGTCAAATACGGGGAAGTGGGATTAATCCAATTTGGGAACTTGGTCAGCATGGATGGGGCACACTGAAGAGTCTGTTTCCATTCTGTTTGACTTTATAATTCTATGATGCCATGGCTATAGAGCTGCCAGGCAACCAGCATTGCCTTCCCTAGGAGGACCCATTGCTATTAACTGATCACCAGTAGGCCTTCCCAAAAACCAAGGATCCTCGGGCAGAAAGCCCATCTCTTGCAGGCTGCTGGCCAATCAGAGGATGGGAGTCTTATGCTGAGTAGTTTCCCAGGAGAGGTGGTAGTTGCTGCTGAAATGCACAGTGACCCAGGCCAAAGGTACATCGGGGCTAGAGCAGTTTCAGAAATGGAGGCACGTGACAGGAGAGGAGTCTGCAAGCAGGGGGAAGTGGCTATCAATTCCTCCAACCCTCCGTCCCCCATCCCACCACCACCACCACCACCACCAGTTCTGGATGCTGCATCTCTCAGTTGAACACTAAATGACTATGCATGTGGGACTCCATCCCTCAGAGACCACTAGAAGACCATAGCACAACCCATGGAACTTGACTTGTCATTTATGCCACATGATGACAGTCCCATTGACACTGTGTTGATCCCAGCAATGGTGGGTTGAGCCCCTCCAGTGATCATTAATCATTTACTTAGCATTCCTTAGCTACTTAATTGGTGGCAGGCAAGGAAAACTTACCATGGGTGTTCACACCCTAGAATTAATTTGTGTGGAGATAGGAAGGTGATGGGGTACCCTCCTGTATGGTTGAATACCCTCTCCACCTCAAACACACCATAAGAAAGGGCATAGAACTCCCCCTTGTGGACATCTTTGAGGAAAATAACTTCAACAATAATATTGTTTATTAACCTGTAATCATGGGCAATGTTAACTTTTAATTGCAATGTTCTGTATTTAGGCTCCCCTGTGTGTGTAGGCACTCATAATCAAATTTGGCAACATTAAGTGGTCCAGGGCAAATAATAGGTCAACTTTATTTGGCTCTATTGAGTTTGATCTTTCTATTAAGGAAACAAACATACGAATAAATGAATTAGGAGCAGGAGTAGGCCTCATAGCCCCTCAAGCCTGCTCTGCTATTCAATAAGATCATGGCTGACCTGATTACTCCACATTTCTAGCTACCCTCAATGTCACTTCAACCCATTACTTACCAAGAATCTATTTCCCTCTGCCCTGAAAATATTCAATAACTATACTTTCAACACCTTTTGAGGAATAGAGTTCCAGTGACACACAAACATCTGTGAGGAAAAGATCCCTTGGATTTCTAACTAAAATGGGCAACTCATCATTTTGAAAGAGTGACTCCTAGTATGAGATTCTTCCATAGGACCCTTCAAGGTCTTATAGTTTTTATCAAGTTACTTCTTACTCTTCAAAGCGTCAACAGATACATGTTTAGTTTGTCTCAACTATCCTCTTAAAACAATGACTTATTCCAGAGATTAGTTGAGCAGACATTCTCTGAATTGCTTTCAATTAAAGAATAACCTCCCTGCTTCCCTTGCAATAAATAACATCAATCTATTCTTCTTCCTAATTATTTGCTATACCTACATTCTAACCTTTACCAATCCTTGCCTTTGGACACCTAGCTCTCTCTGTACAATTAGTGCAAGTGAGTATAGGAATGGAACTGACTGGACTGTTTCACAGAGAACGAGTATGGAGAAGGTAGACTGATTGGACTCATTTTATGCTAATGACTCAATTGTTGGGAGTTTAGGACCCTTTGAAGATGGAATTAGAGGAAGAAATATCAGCAAAAAGGCTTTTTGTTGTGTGATGGACATAATCTCCATGTAGCAGTATGCTGTTTTTGCCATGGCAGGGTTGTAAACCAATAGCCAGCCTGCCCAGGGCCCAGTGAAATGGCCACACAAAGGCTTCTTGCTTCTACCACATGTTATGGACCAGGCTAGACCCTTCTAAACATTTCAAGAATGTAGCCCAGACCCTAACTTTGCTCTTTGATTTAAGCAAGTGTGCAGTGGATATTCCAGGAGAGAATCAGATGGTCAAACTACTTCATTTTAACAAAGCATTAGTTATTTACAAGATTACTGAATGAAACACAAAGAAAAGAAAACAGAATTCTGAATAACTTATCCTATCTGAAAACCCAACAGATTATCCCAACTTAATGATGCTATTCCAAAATACTTACAACAATCCCCATAAACACGTCTTGCACAAAAGGTAAAATCAAACAAGTTCTTACAGGAAAGAAGTCAAAGAGAGGTAGGGTCTAGCAGCCTTTTTTCATGTGGGCATGCGCGCGCACGCACACACACACACACGCACACGCATAGCCGCATTCAAACCAGATCAGAGAACAGCTGAGCTGTGAGAACTGGCCACTCCCCTTTCCTTATACAAGTGTGTTTTTTTAAACTTGAAAGCCTTCTGCCTGAGGCAGTATCTGTGAACTGTAAACAAATTGGCCCTAACATCCATCCAAACTCAGACATTTTGGAACCTGTGTTGCTTATAATCTCTCTGGAAAACGAAAACAAGGATATCATAACTTTGTTAAAGGAACAGCTTTGACACATTTTATTAGGAAACTGCTTGAGGAGACCAGAGAGTAATCCCTGGTGTGCTCCAAGGAGTGGGAGGATACATTGTTCTGGGGCATGCATGATGTGACCCCCACTAAAGGTCACTCAGTGGTAGCAGTGTTGCCATGTTGCTTGCCTTTTGTGACCCTCACTTATCCCTTCCCCCCCACCACTGGGGCCTGGTGTCAACCCTTTCATTGGAGGTTGGCAGAACACTGCTGTTCCTAATTGTATGGCACATCAAGGGGCGCCATCTAATTGGCTGCTACCTATAAAATTCAGCCTTAGGTTTGGTGATCTATAGAAGTGGGATTGCCCATTTGTTCAAGCCCTTGTGCCAGAATACCTACCACCTATACCTCTGGGGTCCACACCCATTAAAAGTACAGATGTCAACTATCTAGAGGAAGGGTTCTGTTTAAATTGGCATCATCATCAATTCCCTTGTACCTTATTACAGTGGATAAATGTATACCACCTTCAGCTGACAGACATCAATATATATTCTGGAAACTTTTGCAGATTTATTTCAAGGCCACTTGCACATGTTGTGACTCTAAGCTGGTAATGACTGTACTGTTAGGAAGACTCACTTAAGGCCATGAGCACAAGAGCAAACACATTCTGTTGCTTGGTGGTTCAACAGGATAACTCCAGAAGTAAGTCCTCCTGATCTCCAAATAGTCATCTATCCATTGTTTCTTTCTTAACTAATGTGACTGCTGTTGCCCATTCAAAAGTGAAGGCAGCACAGATAATCTTGGGAGCCGGAGTGTGATTCCTCCTTCGAATGGGTTCCTCTTGGCACTGTATTTCTCTTTGTAAGGAACTGGCACCTGGAGTGAATTTTCCCTTGTTTCCTTGCTGAACAGCTATGGGTAGAGTAATGGAGTGCAAGTCTCTGTGGGTAGCCAATAAACACTGTGAGTGCTGGAACTGGCTTTCCATTAGCAGCTACCAACCTGTCCATAGAAGCAGCTAGACACTTGTCTACCAGGACAGCCCCAGTGATATAGCTGCAGTCATGTCATGTTTGCCCAGGCAGCCCAGCAAACCTGCCTGCTGCTCCTTTGTCTTCTTGTGCATGTCAATGAGGTCAGGAATTGCCAGTCCTGTGGGTCTTGCACCTGGTCTCTAGCAATCCTCTGAGTGCCGAGATTTGGTGCATGTCTTCCTGGATCAGCTGCAAAGAGGTGGCAGTGATGTGCTCACCAGCAGGTCCTCACTCTATTCTGGCCAATATTGATACCATAATCCCAGTATCTGAGCTGGGGGATGCAGGAGACAGCTTTGCAAAATAATCCTCTGAAGCATCTGTACACTTTATCTCAGAGGTAGAGGAGGTCATGTCATTCCGAGCCATGGTCTTGGTTTGGAGACTGTGCTAATGTGGGAGACACGAGAGATTGCCTTATGAATAAAAGGTAGAAGTTCTAAGGTGTTGATAGGGTTAATTAGAGAGTAACACAACAATGGACAATGTTTCTTACTTAATTGTCAAGACATAGATGTTTCAGTACTTCTACATGACTGTTCTCAGTCCTCATCATCAAGGGGATGAAGACTGAATATTGGGCATCTCATCTGGGCTGTTCTAGCCCAGAGATGAGGAATGCTACAATTGCACCATAAGAGCCCTAATAAGGAAGTTATAATGCTATTTGCAAAGAACAGCTGCCATTTCTATAATTCATATGCAAACAGCAGTCTACCAGATGTAGTGAATGTTTATAGCACAGGTGTGAAAAATTGCTGTCATGAAAGCTTCATACTCTGGTAAAACTCACTTCCATAGAGTGCCTAATTTTCTGATTTAAATAGTTTGTGCAGATCAAAGCAAAAGGAATCTGCACAAAATTGCTTTTATGGAGAATGCAACAAGTGATGATTGTTCCCAGAAATGTCAAGAATTTTAATTGTCTTGAGCTTTATGTACTTTTTATCCATAGTACCGTCCCAACAGGGTAAATGCTGAAAGGATCTTTCCCCTCACCAGTGAGTCTAGTAACAGAGGGCATAGTCTCACAATAAAGGGGCACCAAGTTAAGATTGAGATGAGGAGAATTCTCAGAGAATTGTGAATCATTATAACTCTTTGCCAAAGGGAGCTGTGGGGGCAGAGCCCTTTTGTCTGTTTAAAGCTTAGACAGATTCTTCACAATATGGGAATCGAATTACAGAGAAAATGTTGGAAAGTGGACTTGAGGAATGTTGAATCTGCACCAATCCTATGGAAGGGTGGGCAGGTTAAAGGGGCTGAACAGCCTCCTGTTGTTCCTGTTTTATTTGATCTTATGCTGCACAATACATACACATTTAACTGACATTAACAGGGTTTTCTTCAGATAAACTAGCTGCTCTTGGTGGGTTGAATGCTTTTCTGCTGAGTATGAATGTGACTGATCAGTGCAATCCAACAATACTTGGAAGCCACTTCAGTGAAATAACAATTGAAGGCTAAAGATATTGTGAACACCATATCCAACTTTGTGCTCAGTATAATCCCAGTTAGCATTCTTTGAAGGTGACAACTTCAGTTGGCCCGTTATCGGTTGTCAACTGTTCAGTTGAGTAATATGATAGCTGGAAAAGAGAAACCTGATAAATTCATGTGCTGAAATGTGTACGTGAACTACATACAAAATAGGACTGCAAAGCCTGTCCTTCAAAGGTTTTGGAATGCAAAATGAACTGTGGAACTGCACAGGAGGAGAAATTACTTGTAAGAATTGTAGAGAATAGAATATGCCTGAGTGATTAGTTCAACTCATCTGCATCCTTAGAGTTTATAATATCAGTGAAAACATTGACATTTTTTAAAAAAGTCTTTGAAGACAGTAATTGCTCATCATAAAGTATTATTTGCAGAGCAAAGAGAATCTGACTTTCATAATCAAAACGGCAGATAGTTTTACCCAAATTTCTGAGCATAGTGAAATTATTTTGTTATGTTATTCAACAAATTTTACAACACAAAAAATGTCTGGAGAAAAAAAGGCTTGCCTTATCAACGTAGTTTAGCTGTACTCCTTAATGCAATAGTTAGAGGGAAATTGAGAAACAAACTTGGAAGGAGATCTCAGCCATCTTTAAGAATAATAGGGTAGTTGTGGTAGGGGATTTTAACTTTCCAAACATTGACTGGGACTGCCATAGTGTTAAAGGTATAGATGGAGAGGAATTTCTTGTGTGTACAAGACAATTTTCTGATTCAGTATGTGGATGTACCTACTAGAGAAGGTGCAAAACTTGACCTACACTTGGGAAATAAGGCTGGGCAGGTGACTGAGGTGTCAGTGGGGGAGCACTTTGGGGCCAGCGACCATAATTCTATTTGCTTTAAAATAGTGATGGAAAAGGATAGACCAGATCTAAAAGTTGAAGTTCTAAATTGGAGAAAGGCCAATTTTGACGGTATTAGGCAAGAACTTTCGAAAGCTGATTGAAGGCAGATGTTCACAGGTAAAGGAACAGCTGGAAAATGGGAAGCCTTCAGAAATGAGATAACAAGAATCCAGAGAAAGTATATTCCTGTCAGGGAGAAAGGGAAGGCTGGTAGGTATAGGGAATGCTGAATGACTAAAGAAATTGAGGGTTTGGTTAAGAAAAAGAAGGAAGCATATGTCAGGTATAGACAGGATAGATCGAGTGAATCCTTAGAAGAGTATAAAGGAAGTAGGAGTATATTTAAGAGAGAAATCAGGAAGGCAAAACAGGGACATGAGATAGCTTTGGCAAATAGAATTAAGGAAAATCCAAAGGGTTTTTACAAATATGTTAAGGACAAAAGGGTAACTAGGGAGAGAATAGGGCCCCTCAAAGATCAGCAAGGCGGCCTTTGTGTGGAACCACAAAAAATGGGGGAGATACTAAATGAATATTTTGCATCAGTATTTACTGTGGAAAAGGATATGGAAGATATAGACTGTAGGGAAATAGATGGTGACATCTTGCAAAATGTCCAAATTACTGAGGAGGAAGTGCTGGATGTCTTGAAATGGTTAAAAGTGGATAAAGCCCCAAGATCTGATCAGGTGTACCCGAGAACTCTGTGGGAAGCTAGAGAAGTGATTGCTGGGCCTTTTGCTGAGATATTTGTATCATCGATAGTCACAGGTGAGGTGCTCGAAGACTGGAGGTTGGCAAACGTGGTGCCACTGTTTAAGAAGGGTGGTAAAGACAAGCCAGGGAACTATAGATTGGTGAACCTGACCTTGGTGATGGGCAAGTTGTTGGAGGGAATCCTGAGGGACAGGATGTACATGTATTTGGAAAGGCAAGGACTGATTCGGGATAGTCAACATGGCTTTGTGCATGGGAAATCATGTCTCGCAAACTTGATTGAGATTTTTGAAGAAGTAACAAAGAAGGTTGATGAGGGCAGAGCAGTAGGTGTGATCTATATGGACTTCAGTAAGGCGTTCGACAAGGTTCCCCATGGGAGACTGATTAGCAAGGTTAGATTTAATGGAATACAAGGAGAACTAGCCATTTGGATGCAGAACTGGCTTAAAGGTAGAAGACAGAGAGTGGTGGTGGAGGGTTATTTTTCAGAATGGAGGCGTGTGACCAGTGGAGTGCCACAAGGATCGGTGCTGGGCCCTCTACATTTTGTCATTTACATAAATGATTTGGATGTGATCATAAGAGGTACAGTTAGTAAGTTTGCAGATGACACCAAATTTGGAGGTGTAGTGGATAGCGACAAGGGTTACCTCAGATTAAAACAGGATCTGGACCAGATGGGCCAATGGGCTGAGAAGTGGCAGATGGAGTTTAATTCAGATAAATGTGAAGTGCTGCATTTTGGGAAAGCAAATTTTAGCAGGACGTATACACTTAATGGTAAGGATTCTGGATTACTGGTGCTGGAAGAGCACTACAGTTCAGACAGCATCCGAGGAGCAGTAAAATCGACGTTTCGGGCAAAAGCCCTTCATCAGGAATAAAGGCAGAGAACCTGAAGCGTGGAGAGATAGAGAGAGGAGGAAAACTTCTTCAAGGCAGGCATCCTTGCAAGATGATTCGCAATAGGGTTAAAATCAACTAGGTAAAAACAATGACTGCAGATGTTGGAAATCAGATTCTGGAATAGTGGTGCTGGAAGAGCACAGCAGTTTAGGCAGCATCCAAGGAGCAGTAAAATCCTAGGGAGTGTTGCTGAACAAAGAGACCTTGGAGTGCAGGTTCATAGCTCCTTGAAAGTGGAGTCGCAGGTAGATAGGATAGTGAAGAAGGCATTTGGTATGCTTTCCTTTATTGGTCAGAGTATTGAGTATAGGAGTTGGGAGGTCATGTTGTGGCTGTACAGGACATTGGTCAGGCCACTGTTGGAATATTGCGTGCAATTCTGGTCTCCTTCCTATCGGAAAGATGTTGTAAAACTTGAAAGAGTTCAGAAAAGATTTACAAGGATGTTGTCAGGGTTGGAGGATCTGAGCTACAGGGAGATGCTGAATAGGCTGGGGCTGTTTTCCCTGGACCTTATAGAGGTTTACAAAATTATGAGGGGCATGGATAGGATAAATAGGCAAAGTCTTTTCCCTGGGATCGGGGAGTCTAGAACTAGAGGGCATAGGTTTAGGGTGAGAGGTGAAAGATATAAAAGAGACCTAAGGGGCAACCTTTTCACGCAGAGGGTGGTATTTGTATGGAATGAGCTGCCAGAGGATGTGGTGGAGGCTGGTACAATTGCAAAATTTAAGAGGCATTTGGATGGGTATATGAATAGGAAGGGTTTGGAGGGATATGGGCCAGGTGCTGGCAGGTGGGACTAGATTGGGTTGGGATATCTGGTCGGCATGGACAGGTTGGACCGAAGGGTTTGTTTCCATGATGTACATCTCCATGACTCTATGACTCTAAGTTGCTTTGTCGTATGGAATAGAACATGAGAAAGATTGTGAATTAAAAAATAAAATGTCATAAAAAGAAATAAGACTAATTGTAATACTTCATCCTCTTACCCATTCTGTTTTGATTTCCTCATCAATAGTCAATTGATGTGGTGATTGATTCCCAGGTCTATTCTGATGCTGTTGTTTTTGACCATTGGAACCTTGACATTTCGACCCCAAAGGCAGTGGAATTCAGTGATGACATTCATACTGAAATGTTTAATTTGATATTTTAAACAGCATTAGTCTTACAATTGCTTAACATACCTGTGCTAAATTCCCTTATCTGCCATATTACTGGAGTCTTAAACCTATTTAAAAAATCACCAATGTAAATAATTCTAAAAGTATTTATTAACCCATTTAAGTTTATCAGAAAATTTAGAGGTTTCTGCAATTCACCAGCAAAGTAGCCTGACTCAATCACAAATTGGCACAGCCAAACCACAGCTGTAGACCAAACTATGAGCATTGCAACTAATTTCTGCGCTCTGCCATTTTCAGGTGGATGGTGATTTTGATGACTAACCCTCTAGCCAGCAGCAGCTGAGAACTTCCTTATCCAGTGCAGTTTAGGGTTTTATGATATTGGAAACACTTAGTATCATAGAACTGTTACAGGGTTGTATGAGGCCATTCAGCGCATCATACCTGCACCCAATCATAATGCTTCTTCTCACAGTTAAGTATGACTCCTGTTCATTACTGAAGCTGCCCACCATTCAGAACAGTAAAAGTTCAGAAGCAAGATTCCTTCACGGGATCTTTGAATGCCTTTCTTACCTGCACGGACACAACAGAGCAAACAGTTGTCTTTTATGTCATAAATTTTATTCCTTGGAACAATAACAAATAGTTCATTTAATCCTATAGGAAGGAGGATGTGCATAACTGTATTTCTGCGCTTAGGTATTGACATTCTATTTTCATTAATGTTTTCTATTACTCCCTACTCAAGTCATGCCTCTATTAGGTTCCATTTCCTTTCATAATCAAAACAAAGAATTGCAGGTACTGGAAATCTGAAACAAAATCAAATTGCTGGAGAAACTCAACAAGTGTTGCAGCACCTGTGGAGCGAATGCAGAGTTAATATTTTGAGTGCAGTGACCATTCTTCAGAACTGAAATAGCTTTCCTTTGATTTCTGCCATCTTAACCCTCAGTCCTTTCAGCAATGGGAAATTCTTATGTTAAGTTGAAATAGCCCTTGAAGTTCTCCAAGACCTACAAGTATTTCCTGAATTTCTGCTTCCACCATTTTTTCTTGTTTTTTTTAAAATTTAATTATGTTTCCTATTGTGCCATTCAGATTTACAATGCCAAATACAAGCTTTTGTAACACTGTCATTGAAATACTCCCATCTGTTTAAGTTTCATTTGAACACCACTTTCCTCTCTTACAAATTATATAATTCCCAAGTTCATCTGAATCTTGGTGCTGTGAATGATTATTCAAATAAGTTTAGACCTGGGAATTCAGTATCATTTAGGACAGGATTTGTGCAATTTCTAAGCTATATTAAAATGACTAAACAATGAAGATGTAAGTTGCTGTCCTTTCTAACATAACAAAATATGTGAATATGCTTTACCTTTGCTGTTGCTGAATTCTTGTTAAGTTAATTATTTTTCCACACATCTATTTGATCACAGAGATTTGGCTTGTCATTTTTTAGTTGAAAATATATACCAATTACAGAAGCTATGGTGTGAAATGATCTACATCAACTATTATTGATTTCCAATGAGAATTTCATGTTCTGCCAAATGTATATGAAAAATGGCCCACATTGTGGCTGAAGATTCACAGTGGAATCAGTGCTGTCTCATTTGTTCTGATTATGAGCTGCTATATCTGTTAGGATGCTGCAGAATACAAGTATTGCTCAGGAGCCATTGACATAAATTAGATTGTTTAGCAATGCTAAAATTTCTTGGTCCATACCTATTAGTTGTTTGGAATGATCTCCTGAAGGTAAAATAATTGATTACAATTACATGTAGTAATGTCTATATGTGAAAGAATGATGAAGCGTCATCTGCAAACATTATTGAATGGAAAAGTTGAACTGAACCAATTCAAACAGTATCAAATTTGTATGACATTGGCAAACTAATGGAATATATCACCAGGGTGCTGCCATATATGATCTACCCAGGAGTTATTTATTTAATTGACCCTAACTATCTCCTAGTTTATGGAACTGAGCGACTTGTCACAATGGAATAAATTGCAAAGTGAACCAAACTAAATGCGAGAAACCTACAGCAGGCACCTTAGAAAAAGAAAGTGGGTCATCTGTGTTGTGTGAATCTTCACCAGAAAACAGACAGTTGTCATGAAGAATCCCAGTTAAAACATTGGGCTGAATCTTCTGAGGAATGGCAATGCCATGCTAATTGCCATCTTTCTCCTTTTTTTTAAATGTCCTGAAAGAGCTCCATATTTCTGATAGGAGATTCTGATCCCTTCAGGAAGGCTGAACCGTATTTCCATTCTGATAGTTGTCTCATAGAACAGAACTGTGTTGGGAAGGCAAATCATGCCTTCTTCTCACAGCAGTCAATTGCTATGTTTTGAATTCTAAAGGTATCACACATAGCCACTGTGATAACTGCTGTCAAAAGGCAAGTATGTCAGCTAAGTGTGAGGTTAGGGTGCCAGTAGGGTAAGGTGCTAAGTGCGTAAGGGCTGCCAGATGGGCATGGTGCTAGATAAGTGGGTGCCAGAGTGCAAAGTTGCTAGCTGGCATGAGGGCCAGCTAAATGATAATCTAAGTAATTAACAGTGTTTAGGGTGGGTGTGGTAAGTGGGAGATATTGGCTCTGGTAAGGATGAAGGGGAGGGACAGGGTTTCCAGTGTGGGAACAAAGCTTCAGAATGTGGTGAGAGCAAAGTGAGTTGAGTCTGGTGATTGGGGGGAGGTGAGGTCCTGAGATGATCATGTCTGGAGCAGGGCAAGGAGACATTGGGTACTGAGCAGGGAAAGGAGGTTCTGTTTATCAGGATTGATTCTGGGCTTCCTGGGATATAAGGATTGATACCTGAGATGATGAGAGACTGGATTGATTAGGATTACATTCACTGGAGTTCAGAAAAATGAGGGGGATTCATAGGAACCTCTAAGATGCTAACAGAGCCATTTAGGACTTAGATAAGAAGAAAATTCTTCACCCAGACAGTGATGAGACTGTGGAATGTTTTGCCTCAGAAAATGGTTGAGGCCAAGACATTGAATGCTTTTTTTAAAAAGAAAGATATAGCTGTTATGATCAAAAAGTATAGGGAGAAAGCTGGAACAAGGTACTGATGATGGTCAGCCATGTTGAATGTAGGAGCAGGCTAGATTGGCTAAATGGTCTACATTTGCATCTATTTGCTTTATTTTGATGGTGTCAGATCAGGAGTTGGAGGTTGTAAGGAGTCTGAGGAGGTGAAGTTGTGTGTCAATTTATTGGTCACTCAGGAATTGGACTAGGCATTTCATGGTCTAACATTTCTGAATAGCTGTGTACTTAAATCCATTGGAACCCTCCAAGTCTTTTGATCTAAATGGATACCTTTAGATAGTTCCAGACATGGGAGAATTGCCTTGTGAATATTCATTTCCCAGGGAAATGTCTTTGGTGACTATTATGTTGGATATTCCACAAGGTCAAACACTCAACTCCCATCGATTCTTCAAAAATGATTATCTGACCACTGGAAAATCCGTGCCATTAAATTAACTTTCATTTTTGAGTGATGTTTAACCAGCTGTGAGTACTTGTTTTGCTAATTTCAGATTTTCACTTTTCACAATTTTTCTTTCATTTTGGTAATGATGAGCTGATGGTAATTTTGACAAATGTTGAATTAACATTCTAAGTTGCTGAATTGCTGTGGAGGACAGTGGCCTAGTGGTTATGTCACTCTAGGTTGGATGAGTAGTGTTCACACTTTCAAAGTCAGGGTAGCACTGAGCCTTATTATCTGTTCCTATGATCTCTGAGCAGAGATCCATCAAAGATATGAAGAAGTAAGAGTGAAAATCAAAAGAACTGTGGGTGCTGTAAATCAGGAACAATACCAGAAGTTGCTGGAAAAGCTCCGCAGATCCACCAGCATTTGTGAAACAAAGTCAGAGTTAACGTTTCGGGTCCAGTAACCCTTCCTCGGGAGTAAGAGTGATGTTATTACGAATAGTACTTCAATAATATTGACAATGTCATGACCCCGAACTTCCTCAGAGTAACTCCCACTCCATTATAATATTTCACATCTACAGGGTGTCCAGTATATTTCTGATGAACTATCACCAGAGTCTTTCAACAGAACTTTCAGCAGCAGAGTTGACACAACTCTAAAAGAATTCCTGATACTTATTTAAAATCAAGATCTTGATCGCTTTCTTAGACAAATCAAGCACGGTTCTCCATCAGGAAATGTTCCTTCATAACAAAATATAATCAAGGTTTATATTTGTAATATCTTTAACACTGTCTGTTTTAATTCGCTCATGGAAACAAAATGGAACACTGAGATAATGGTGGCCATACTGTTATCCTGTGGATTTTCAAAACTTCATTGTTTTTAATGATGAATTGGAATTCATTTAAGTCCACTTGCTTGGCTACAAGGAAGGAATAAATCTATTAGTAGGTAGGAATATGATTATCGGTAAGTTAAAACATAAGATAAAGGAAATTCAATTCATTCAGCTTATATTGTCATCTAGGTTCAAATTGTTTGAGCCAGTTTTTCATTGTGAACAATTTGCTTTTCATGTTAAGTTTATTATTGTAAATTATTTTGCTTAAATTTATTACTTTGTGTTCTCTGTTGCTAACATATGACAAAGTAATCCATTCATCCATCTTATCAGTTCCTTTCAACGTCAAAATAAAGACACATCATTTAGGTTCAATTTCTGCTGTATGACCTCATGGAGGTGTATCATATTAGGCTACGTATGAGAAAGCAAAATGCTGGGCCCTCTTGTTGCGCAAAGATAGAGTCCTGAACTGAGAGGCCTGGGTTCAAGCCTCCCTTTTCTAGAGATGTGTAACAATATCTCTGTACAGATTGATTCGAAAAGTAGGTTAATAATAAAAAAGTGAAGGCATGATTTTAACCTTGAATGGACCTGGAACATTTTACTGCCCTGATCACACTAGGTCTGATCTTAGTCTGCTCCTCTCAATGTGTGAGGGGAAAACCTACCAGAAGCCGTATGGATCTTTCTTTATGGAAGTGTTTCCAATTACACTATAGGTGTCTGACTGTAATTTCAACCAGACACTGTCATGGGAAAGTTATTGCGTCTCCCTACCAAGCCAGTTCTACAAGGAAAGGGAACTGGATCAGAAACTGGGACTAAAACTCTATTTTTTTGTATTGTTTTTATGTGAGTTCACAAATGAGCAGGCGTGGATAACATATGCAGAGAGTTACATGATTTGGAATAATGCTTTCCTTCCCCTCCCCTGACAACTGTACCCTCCTGAGCCACCTCCAAAACATTAACTTATGTACTAGGAACCTATTCTTTTGTGACACCTAGCACTATGCACTCCCTCCTGCTAGCCAATCTCCCACAGTGTTCAGTGGGGAAACTCCAAATATAGTCAGGAGGTAAGTATCTCTGATAATATTTTGCAGTGTTCACTGTCCTAGTGCCTGCCCTCAGATAAAATCAAAATATTCTAACCCATAGACATATTTTCAATTCATATTGTCAGGGTAGATAATTCACACCTGAGGGAAAATAGCAACTATGCCAATTCAGAATAATCAGCTTCTAGTTCATACGTGTAAAGTGAATAATTTTCAATTTATTCATTATGGAAATACATATCTCTTGCCAAGAAAGCAGTAGTATTTAAAACCTAGATCATAAGGTGCTCTAGTTTATAGATCTATCCTCCTTATTTCATGGCTATAATCAAATCGTAAAGTGATGTGATTAATATGTTAGGTTTTATAGTATTTTATAATTACACAGAGACATTTCCACTTGGTGGAAATATCCTCTTATCAGTGAACAGAATAATCCTCTTATCAGTTATTCACATATGTGGAATTAGTTGTATCATTCAAATGTTAACAGCAGTATATAGCCTACTTAAAATGGATTTGATAAAATATTGCCATTCTTCCAGGATTAAAAGCAATCAGAATATTTCAAAACTAATGGTGTGCTCCAGGCACTGATTCGATTGCCACTTAAGAGCAGGACCAATAATGACATATTCTATTACAAACCAAGTTTGCTCCAAGCACAGATTTTCCCATTCATTTCAAATGGACTAATTTCCTGTTAAGAATGAGCCATTACTTTTCTTCTTTGACGACTCCAAACCATAGATTATGAAGGCCCATCAATCCTGAGTGAAAGGTCCAACTGCCAATGTGAGGTTGTACTTCAGCTTTTAGAAATTGATTTGTAACCTTTATCAGCCTACAACTGAGTTTCAAATTCCATTTCATTGGAAACCCCTGTCAAACATGCATGACAAAAGTTTTGGTGTTTACACCTGTTAAGGGTGCTAAGTTTCAATGTTACTCTTATGACAGTTGCCAATGCTATTGCACTGAAAAGGCATATTGAGAGTTAACATAGAATTACAAGCAGGTTTGGATCTGTATGCAGTTGTAGGCTGTATGTATTGTCGTGGAACAGTTTTAAGATTTAGAGCCTTCATTCACTTATTCGGTAACCATGATCATAGAGGCTTGTATCAAAGTCTAAAATAAGCTTAAACCTCATAGCCAGCTCAGCATTCCTCTCAATTCATCCCAACAGCAGCACCTTCAGTGGTGCCTTTGTTCCTTTGATCTTCCTTTTGCAGCCAGCCCTCGAAGCTCCCTTTGTTACTGACACAGAAACAGGCCTGTTTCTCTGTCTCATTGTTAACTGTCTTCTCACCCAGCCAGCCAGCTTTGATACAGTTCCATTATTTAAATCACTTGTTACTGAGATCTCCAACTCCCTCCCCAAATGAGAAATATTTTAACCCTTTTCTGCATCAACTAAAAGACACTCATCCTCCATCGTGAGGTAGGAATACTGTTCGTTCCCAGTCGCATTCAACTTCACCTTCCCTGAGTAGGCTCTCCCCTACTCCGCTATAACCTAAGCCCCTGACTGAGCAATACTGCAACACTTCAGCCCTCACAGTAACATTCTTAGCCTGATGACCAGCATTTTAGCCATTCCTTCTCTGTATTGACCAGAGTAATTCTCCCTAGTTTACAGTTCATCACCACACTTTGTCAGGATATGTCCTAAGAAACCCTCCCTTTGAAATAATCCTCCAATAATCGCTACCTCTTCATCATCCCCCATCCTTCTCTTTCTTTCTTCCTCATGTTATTACATATACATATCCATTTATACTCATCCTTGCCCTTTCCACTCCCAACTCTTGACTCTTCTCCATCCTCCTTCTCACTCATATTCTCTCCTTTTCCTCCATCTCCATCTGCTCTGACTTCTTCTCCTCCACCAGCCTTTTCTTCCTGATACTCATCTTTTTCCCTCCCCCATATCCCCTGACATCTTCACTCCTTCTCTCTGCTCCCTTTCCCCTTCTCTTACTTCAGTGTACCCTTCTCACCGTTGCTAATCCCCTCTCAATCATTCCTTCTCTTTCCTTTTTGATCAGGCCCAAAATGCATGCAAAATTCTCAGTGCACAATGGCCTGTGCCCTTTGCTTTACAATGCTGAAAGCACATAATTTAAATACTATCAGCCTGCAGCCTGACACTAAACATATTACTGAGTGGCTGTATGCATCAGCAGCTGTAGGAAAGACTATAATACAACAGGCAGAGTACTTGTTCCAAGGTTCTTGACTCAGTACCTGAGATCTTGATACAGAAGGTAGACAGAAGTAGATGGGTCCTCTTCCTCTCAAGTGAAGCCAGTGGGATCAGACAGTTATCATAATCAATAGCAACGCTCATTCCACGAAAATCTGGATGTGGTATGCAAGAGGTTTCAAGATCTCACACACATGGTCAAGATGAGTGAATACAATATCAAAAGCCATTTCTTTATAAAGCATCCATTAAGTCTCGCATACTGTTCCATTCTCGACCACCCCATCACTCACCCGTCAACATTATATATCCAACTTCACATTTAAAGCCTTGTCTCATTTTCTTATACAGTAGTTAACACTGCTATAAGTCTTAGACCCAATTGGAGGACACAGTACTCACCATCACTTGCAGCAGTTACTGCTGGGCTTTGGTCAAACGTAGGGAATGATGCTTTGTTTTTACCCGATTCACCCTCTCAACTCCTATTACCTCCTCAACCCACAGTCCCTCCTGATTTCCAGGTCACAGATTGTGCAAGGTGCACCTTTTGCTTTCCCACTTCCATCCATTGAAGCCTCTTTTTGAGCTTTTCTACTTTCAGATGTCCAATGATGCCTGGTAATGGCACCAGACCATAAAGTCCAAGATGCATAAAGAAAAGTCAATCTCACATGCACATCCAATGGCTCAGAAACTGGAATACTTTAGAGAGCAGTGTAGAGCTGGGCTCTCCATGTGATAGGACACAATGGCTTGCAGCTAGAGCAGGGGGCAAGGGTGGTGCAAGTGCCAGCTTACCAAAGGGCAAGGTCTTACTTGAGTGTGCAGCATAGAGGTTGATGAGATGTTGCAGACAAAATGGCTGCAAGCACGCAGCATGAAATGTTTGGAATATTACCAGGACCTGCCAGAAAATCTACTGTTACTATTAAGGATGAGTGAGGGATCCTGCACCAACTTCATACAGTACTTTGTGCTTAGATTAGTGCCCATACTTTGTGGAAATGTGGCCACCCCCATGAGAATGTTTGCAGTCCCAATGTAATGGAGCAACTGATAGCCAATTTCCCATTATCCATTGTAGCACAAGCAGAAGGCAGCTCAATGTCTGATTGCTGCCCTGGAAGCTCAGAAAGTGGTCTTATAGGAGTCACACAAGGTCAGGCAGCTGCCATTATGCACAGGTAGAAGGTTAGGGGAGGGATGTTGCACAATAGGGAATTGGAGTTATGTTTAACAGCACTGCAGCTAAATGAGGTGGGTCTGGATCTCCCTGCTGGAAGGGAGAAATGTTGTTTTTCCCTTCATCCCCCTTCCTTAGCTGCCTTGCCAAAAACCTAGTGTTAAGGGCAATGCCCATTTGCTGGCGAGGTTGTGCAGCATGTCGCAGACAATAATAAATCTGATGACTACCTATAAAGCTCTTCTAAAACTATTCAGCCAGCAGGAGTACTATAGGAGCACCCCAATCCTCTGCTCAATGGTGTTTCATGGAGCAGTATAGATGTTGGCCACAGTTGTTATTTGATTCATAAAGCGGGAGTCAGTGAATGGTCCTTATAACCCAGCTGTGGCAGATGAGGTAGCTCAAATACTGATTCAGCAGTGGATTGATACTGGCATGGAATAAAGATAACATGATTACAACCAAGATACCTACTTGAAGTACTTACCAGCCAAATGTCCCGAGAATAGAACCCTTAACTGTTTGGTATATCTCCACCTGTCAAGTTATTTGGTGCAATTAATGGTATCCCACTATCCTGGTGAAGCCATGAGCACACTCTACTTACTTCTCCCTGATCAGAGAGAGAGGAGGTGACAGCCCAGTGATATTATGACTGATCTGTTGATCCAGAGACCTGGTGACCTGGGTTTGATACCCATAATGGCAGATGGTGGAATTTGAATTCAATTTTAAAAATCTGGAATTAATAATGATTATGAATCCATTGCCAATTATTGGGTAAAAAACTCATCTTTTTCACTAATGTTCTTTAGGGAAGGGAACTGTCTTCACCTGGTCTGGCCGACATGTGACTTCAGACCCACAACAATATAGTTGACTCTTAACCACTTTCTGGGCAATTAGGGATGTGCAATTAATGCTGGTTGTGTTAGCATTACCCTCATCCTGTGAATGAAGTTTTAAAAATCTGCACAATCTACTTTCAAGAAAGAGTTGGATAGAGCTCTTAAGGATATTCGACTCAAGGGTTATGGGGATAAGGCAGGAACAGGATACTGATTGAGGATGATCAGCCATGATCATAATGAATGGTGGTGCTGGCTCGATGGGCAGAATGGTCTACTCCTGCACCTATTGTCTATTGTCTATTGTCTACTGACTATTGCTCTCTCAGAACACACAGTGTTAGTCAACATCTTAATACAGATATGTAGAGCAAAGATAAAGAAGCTAGGAAGGATTGCAGTGTGAAGAAATTCATGCTGCTGGCCACCTTCACATCTACTGGCAACACTGCCTTTGCCCTGCTGTAAGACTATAGAAAAAATGGCAGACTAAGTAAGCATGTCCATTTTAAACCTGGGAAGTTCCACACATTGCTCCTGTGTATGTTGTGCTGAGAGAAGAGCTCCCAGAAGACCATGGGCGGATAAGGTCTGCTCAGAGCCCTCTACATCTCTCTATGATAAGCTAGCTATGTGCCTTTGTGTCTCTTCTGCTCAAACCCTTTGTCTTACTACAGACCAAGGGAGTGGATTAGCACTCATGACTGCGAGCAAATAGTCTAGTCAGAACACCTAAAGATTTAACCAAGCAGTCAAAATGCATGAGTCTCTGGTCAACTTCACCAACTTTAAATAACCCTAAAAAATTAAAAATCACTTCCTCAAACTCAGCCTGACCCAGTATACATTAATCAGCAGCTAAAATGAAAGTGATGTATGATCCCTTTAAACAGCACTGGGTGGGGAGGTGCTGCCTGTTATGCGAGGTTAAGAAATGAATAGTAGTTGATGTGGCAAAGTCAAAAATAGCAGCACTGGAGCCAAATTATGTCCTGACTGATCTCACAATCTGCCTACTTTATATGCTTCCTGTATCCACTCTTAATGCTAACACTAATGCATTCATTAAAGTGCAGTGCGGACCTTGCCAGAAGTTTCCATGTGCCATACAGGTGCTATTTTAGTGTCAGGTAGTACCAAGAACTACAGAGTTGAATTTTAAGGTGTACACTGTTACTGTCAGTGCAATCCAAAATTACTGTGCATCGAGACGCCAGTTGCATGAATGCATCTGGAGATCATGAACTAAGTAGTGCAGGATATTGCTGGCACAAATACATGGGCAGCTGTGACTCTGGCACTCGGTTGCACGCTGCAGCTGTGCTATTGTATAATGGTTTATTATTTACATTAAAGGAATAGTGCTGCATTCACAAGCCTATGATAATGTCTTATTATGGTACATTCAGTTAAGATTTAAGAACAAGTTTAATTTGAAAATTAAAACCTTTAAGCAATACTACAATTATAATATTATTGCAATCTCAGAAATTTCACCAATGGGAAGCAATGTATACCACGAGGAGAGACAGCGTTTAATCCTAGGCAGTGACTGTGCACCTCTTGGTTTTTGTGCCATTCGTTCTCCTCTTTTTAAATCATTCAATGAGACCGCTTCAGAAAAAAAACAAAGACAAAATGAGTGGAGCAATAGAGTTTTGCAATGCAGGAAAAGAGCATGCAGCCCTTATTCTAATCCTCGAGAAGGCTTATCCAGTTAGTCTCTTTCTCCCATCCCTGTTATCACCCATTTGTTTTCACATTTTCCTTTTGTAGGTATTTGCAGAATGCTGACATTGTTCTTAGATTAGATTACTTACAGTGTGGAAACAGGCCCTTCGGCCCAACAAGTCCACGCCTACTCTCTGGAGAGCAACCCACCCAGACCCATTCCCCTACATTTACGCCTTCACCTAACACTATGGGCAATTTAGCATGGCCAATTCACCTAACCTGCACATTTTTTGGACTGTGGGAGGAAACCGGAGCAACCGGAGGAAACCCACACAGACACAGGGAGAATGTGCAAACTCCACACATGAGAAAATACAATTGCAAACAACATGAAAGGATAGCTTTACTCAAACACAATGTGAGGAATATTGTTGTTTGTTGAAAACCTGTCATGTCTCATGTTTTTACATTTTAATTCAATTGTCTTTTAGAAATTGAAGTTTTTCATGTCGGAGAATAGAACACTTTTCATTAACCAGGTTGACATTAAGGGTTAGGTTGAGCATAAAGTTTAAAACTTTCTTATCCTAAGCAGACACTTGTCACTTAATGATATGATATATTCACATGTTAACTACCTTTGTAGTTAGATTATTAGTAAATGATTTATATAAAACCCCACAGGAAAATCACTGGGATAGAATCCAGAAGTGGGAGTTTGATACTGTGCAACCATTGATTTGATGTGTGCAACCACCTCCCTCCTGATGATGACTCTTTCACCAATAGGAGGCTCCAAATCACTTTCCAATCTGTCCCTGTGGTTTAAGAAGCTATCAGATGGTTAATGCTATTCAGAACCCTATTAAAATGCAAAGAATAATACAAACCAAAGGAGAAAACGTTCAGACTTTCTTCTTTCCACTGGCAAATAGTGTAACCTAATACCGTAACAATACCAGTCATGAACAAATATAGTGGTGAGACAGCGAATACATGGTTACCATCCTAGTCGAAACAGTCTAGAGCATCAAAGGTCAGGCCAGTTGTGTCAATAAAACAATAAGGTGTAACATATTTAAATTTTGCTTGCAGACATTTCAATTCACTTACTAAAGTATATTGTCATGTATGCTAGGACAATGGAGCAAATGGTAAATTTAGGACCAAATATCCATAGATTCTTCATCAAACAATAAATCATCAATGCATCGAATCATTTTTAAAGAAGCATGGTATAATTAAGCTCAATTCCAATAACTGATCAAAATACAAAGCATTCAAGAGAATAAAGTCTCCATGCACAAATTTCTTTTCTACTTTTTCTACTATAGTTGTATCTCTTTAACCAATATCTATAAAATAAATTAAACACTTAGGAGAATTGCAAAAGACTGGATTTATTATTTCAGTGAGGCACTGCCTCCTTTCTGTCAGGCATTGTGCTTTGGTATGAAAATTGCCTAGTAATTAATTCAGTGACTTTTTTTCAGTGTAGCTGATGATTGAGTACATGCACATTTTGCCAATTACAATGACAGGTGCTTTATTTTAAAAAGAAAGAACTGCAGATGCTGAAAATCTGAAACGAGAACAAAAACTGCTGGCAAACTTGTTTCTGATGAAGAGTCACTGGACTGGAAACATTAATGCTCTTTCTTCTCATGGATGCTGCCAGACCTGCTGAGTTTCACTAGCAATTTCTGTTTTTGCTTTAGTTTCAAGTTTTGTTTAAAAATAATGCTGTATCAGGTACTTAAGCTTTGAGGAAGTTTCATTCTTTTCCATTGATGGAATCTCAGGGTCCTGAATGATATGAGTAATGATGAGATTTGTAGTAGTTTTGAGATGTGAGCCCAATCTTGACATTAGGAGCAACTTGCTGCATCTTTTATACAACTGCTGGAAGACAAGGTGGGTGACCATTAAGAAGGATTATTGTTTGTGAACCATTCTATTAATGGAATATCTTAACTCATTAATATGCATCTTTCTATCTTAATAAATGCACCAAACAAGCTAGACATCATGAGTTCTTGATATAGAAGTAAGAGTGAGTACTTTTCTGCCCTGTTACGGGCTATATTCTCCTTCAATGGGAGAGATAGAGTGAATGAGTGAGATAAAAGTGCTTGGCACAAGTATTAGTGTTAATGGAGGTTGTCAAAAGGTGGTATGTATTGCCAGGCAAGTGACTAGGCAGCACAGAGGCCATGGAGGGTTAGTAATGTTGCGGATTGGAAAACATGAGTGAGTGAGGGAAGATGTTGTAGGTGCATGCAATGGTGAAAGGTGCAGAGCATGCACCTTGGTGGAAGACGGATGCAGTCACAGAGATAGACCGAATGTAAGCTAGCAGAGAGAAGAATGTGGTATTTCTTCTCACAGAATGGGAAAGATCATTAACCTTCCTGTAACAATGCTGGCCATTCCTCTGGACTTTAGGTACAGCACTGACAGCACTACAGCACTCACCCTGTTGGCAATCTTGGATCAGACTTTCAGGGTCAGATGGCATGGCCTCCTCTGCTGGTAACTAGGGAAAGGGACATCTCTCCTCAGACTATCTCATTCACCAGAACCACCAGGTGTCTGTCAAAGAACTGTTGTGCCGTTTTGTCCTCTTAGACACCTTCAGAAAGGCTGTTCTTCAACAAGCACGGTAGCACTAGAATAGCAATGCTTGTTCAGATACACTGGTGCCTTCTAAAGATGGCATGGGCATCAGAGATGCTGATCTGTCATGGATCTCAAGTGAGTAGAATGCTCTTCTGGGTATGGCATTTGGTAAGATGGACTGGAATTGAGCGAGAGCAGCACCATGGAGGGTGTTGGTGGGGTGGGGATAGATAGTTTATCAACCAAGTTTGGTAAGATGAGGCACCTCACAGAGAGGAACCCTCCATGAATCTTAACAAAATTGATACTTAGTTAAAACATAGGATTCAATGTTTTGTCTATTTTATTCAATGTCCCCAATTTCATCGTCCATCCCTGGTGTTTCAGTCTCAACTCATATTACCTCATTCTGAGCTGATTTACTTTGACTCCAATTTACTTTGACTCACCCTCTCCAATTCAGGAGTCTTACACTCATAGATTTGACTGTGTGAATATTTTATTTTATTAATTTTTTATGTAGACCTGCGAAGCTTACATTTTCTATCCATCCTTTCTTGTTGATGAGAATGTTGTGGTGAGCAGCCTTTTCGAACTGCTGCAGTCAAACTCTATTGTTTCTGCAGCTCAGATACTCCGGAGGAGGTAGGCTGTGGGGTGAACAGGACTGTGATGTCCTTACCCTGACTGATGGGATGTTTTGCTGGTACCTCCGGTCTATTTAAGAACATGCTGGTTTGGCTGGCAAAGTCAACACATTCCCAAGCAGTAGGCAGCCAATAGGGCACGGTAGTAACCTATTCCGAGACCTCTGATGCTGCTGATTTGATTTTTCCAAGTGGCAGATGTGCATCTCTCTCTGGTCAAAGCCTGGCCAAGGGGCTTTTGAAGATCCTGGCAACTGTGGCCTTTTTTATTATTGAGCAAGTATTATAAGTGAGAAAAAAGGCATCTCCAACTTGAAGTGCACTATTCCTTTCTCAGTGCTGGGAGAGGTCTCCCATTAGTCCTAACTGAAGCAACTCAAAATATAAATGGCAAACCTAAATGTTGCCTGGTTCCAATCTGCTTTGAGTCTTGATTGAGTACATTCCTGACATTGAGAAATGAACATATTCAATTCCTTGTGCAGCATTAACCTACTCAGATGTCACAAGTGGGCTTAGCTAACTGTTCATCTTTCTATTCTGCGTTATTTAAAAATAACCAGTCATTTTGTATTCGAAAGCAATTTGACTTAAGCAGGGACTCCCAACCTCAATAACACCTTTAAACAAGCAAGTACATATATAGGAGATTCTGATTAATGTTACAGCCTTTCATTCCTTCCCTGTCCATTTGTATTGAATTTTGACTAAATGCAGGTGACACCATCAGGGCAATTGGCTCAGAGGAATTACTGGGCCTTTTATGCACGGGAACTGAATTTAAATTAGAAGCAATGCTGTCATTCTCCCTGTTTCAGTGACCTTGTTAGTTAAACAGTGTGTTTTCATTCAGTTCCTTCACACTGTTAAACTCAGTAAGCAGTCTGAATCAGTTTCCTTGATAATCATCCTTTGAAATAAAAACAAAACCATCAGCAGTGGAAGTAATTCCTTGAAATTGTTTCTGCTTTCAGGGTAATCCCAATGAGAAAACAATTACATTCAGCTGTTTAGTCTTAAGTTGCTACAAGCCCCGTTCCCCTTCTCATATTCATGTTTGCTGACCCACATGGTTTGCGCTGAAGTAACACCTTAATGTTAAGATTCTCATTATTGTTTAAAAAAATCTCTCCATAGCCTTCTCATCACTCTAATATTCTCCTAAACCATATATCCTCCGAGATATCGGTGCTTCGTAATTCTGGCTTTTTGAGCCTTCCTTATTATAACTGTTCTACCATTGGAGGCTGTACCTTCATAGGCTTTAAGCTTTAGATAGCCTCCCTACATGTTTCCACCTTCCCTTTGCTTTTTATTTGTTCACTGGATGTGATCAACACTGGTTAGGCCAGCATTTATTGCAAGTTCCTAATTGCCCAGAGGGCAGTTAAGAATTGGTCACATTATTATGGGTCTGAGGTCACATATAGGCTAGACCAGACAAGGTGGTGATATTCTTTCCTAAAGGGCATTAGTGAACCAGATAGGTTTTAAAAACCTATCAACGGTGGTTAGAATAGCTTTTTATTCCATGATTTTTGTTGAGTTCATATTTCATCATTTGGTGAAATTTGGGAGTTGAACCCATGACTCAGACTCCAGAACCTGGATTGATAGGCTATCCTGTCACTTCCCTTTCTTGTATTACTTATTCAAAAAGGGAGACCAAAAATAGGAAACTACAGGCTAGTTAGCTTAGAACCTGTCATGGGGAAAATGTTAGAAACTAAAAATGTTGCAGAAGGCAATTAGAAAAAACAAAGCAATTAGACAGAATCTGAATGATTCTGTGGAAGGGAAATCATGTTTAACCAATTTATTGGAGTTTCTTTAAAGAAATAACATACAATGCGTGTAAAGCGGACCTGATGTACTGTGCACATTAGAGGCTATTACTGCAAATAAGATTTCATTGTGTTGGGATAAATTATTGGCATGATAGAAAATGGGCTAGCTAATCGGAAACAGAGAATAAGAATAAACAAGTCTTCATCGGGTTGGCAGATTTTTTTCTGTGTTCGTTTCCATTGTATTACAAAAGATTAATATGCAGATGCAGAAGATAATTAGAAAAGCTATTAAAATAGTATCATATATTACAAGGGGAATTGAAAACAATTGTGCAGGGATTATGCTTTAGTTATACAAGGCATTGGTGGTACAATTAGAGTACTGTGTACTGTATTCGTTATCTTACAGTCATAGAGTCATAGAGATGAACAGCATGGAAACAGACCCTTCAGTCCAACCCGTCCATGCCAACCAGATATCCCAACCCAATCTACTCCCACCTGCCAGCACCCGGCCCATATCCCTCCAAACCTTTCCTATTCATATATCCATCCAAATGCTTCTTAAATGTTGCAATTGTACCAGCCTCCACCACTTCCTCTGGCAGCTCATTCCATACATGTACCACCCCCTGTGTGAAAACATTGCCCCTTAGGTCTCTTTTATATCTTTCCCCTCTCAACCTAAACCTATGCCCTCTAGTTCTGGACTCTCCAACCCCAGGGGAAAGACTTTGCCTATTTATCCTATCCATGCCCCTCATAATTTTGTAAACCTCTATAAGGCCACCCCTCAGTCTCCGATGCTCCAGGGAAAACAGCCCCAGCCTGTTCAGCCTCTCCCTAGAGCTCCAATCCTCCAACTCTGGCAACATCCTTGTAAATCTTTTCTGAACCCTTTCAAGTTTCACAACATCTTTCCGATAGGAAGGAGACAAGAATTGAATGCAATATTCCAACAGTGGCCTAACCAATGTCCTGTACAGCCACAACATGACCTCCCAATTCCTTATTTAAGGAAGAATATAAAGCTATTGAAAACAATTGAGAGAAGGTTTACTGCACTAATACCTGGAATGAGTGAGTTGACTTATGAGGAAAGATTGGACAGGCTCGGTTTGTACCGGTTGGAGTTTAGAAAGATTAGTGACTTCATTGAAACATTTAAGATTCCAAAGGATCTCAGCAGGATGGATGTGAAAAATATGTTTCTCATGTGATCTAGATCTCAGGGGCATTGTTTAAATAAGGAGTGACCCATTTAAGACAAAGATGTGAAGAGAGATTTTTTTCCACATGGGATCATGGGTTTTAGAACTCACTTCCTCAAAAGAACATCTTTGAATATTTTTAAGGAAGATGTAGATAAATCTTTGATAAGCAAGAAGATGAAAGGTTATGGGTTGATGGGAATGTAGAGCTCAGATTGCAACCAGATCAATCAGGATCTTATTGAGTGACAGAGCCAGCTTAAAGCAGTGAGTGACCTACTCCTGATTATTGTGTTTGTATAGTGCAGACTGCATTTTGACTACAAGAATTTCCAGTGAGATAATCATATGACAGCCATAGAATCCCTACAGTGTAGAAACAAGCCAATCAGCCCATAGAGCCCACACCAACCCTCCAAAGGGCATCCCACGCAGAGCGAAACCCATCTAATCCAGCATTTCCCAAGGCTAATCCATCTAACCTGCACATCCCTGGACACCACGGGAAACTTAGCATGTCTAATCTATCTAAACTGCATATCTTTGGACTGTAGGAGGAAACCTACACAGACCTGAGGGGAATGTGCAAACTCCTCACATAGTCACCCAAGGGTAGACTCAAACTCAGATTCTTGGTGCTGTGAGGCATCAGTGCTAACTATTGAGCCACTGTGCCGCATATTTAGTTTTGATATTTAAATGCATGTTGTTTATCTATTTGAACTGTTAACTAATTCAACTGATGGCATTAAAATGGAACATAAAGAAATTTCACAAAAAAACTTTTTGTTTGCAATTAGAAGAAATTAAATGCAGAAGATTTTAAAATGACAGGTTAAAAGGTATTTTATCTTATTACTGGAGTCAGTGACAATTAGAAGGAAAGATTATGTATGTGATATCTTTTAATTCAAATCAATGTTCAACATCAAGTTTGTCACAATATTATCAATACAGATAAGAGAAACTATCAATGCCACAAATTTGAAATATTAACTCAATATGCTGTAAAAGTACAGCAGAATGGTTAGTCTTTGAATAAGAAAAATGGATTAAAGTTGTACTGGAAGCTTTTATAGTAGTTGAAATGTATTGCCTGAAAAGTTAATTTATCTTTTCCTGTTGCGGACTTGTTTTTATCTCCCAAACATTTTCTGGAAACAGTGAATTATTTTGAACCACACTCATGAAAGTTTCCATGAACATTTTGTATAAATGGATCTTGAGAATCCACAATATAGATTATATTTTGACTGCAACTGTTGCCAAGGAGATAATCAGATGTAGATCATACTTGGATCAGCTGGTTTTCAATCAATATAAGCTGTGTTGTCTGATACAACAATTGGATGTATTGTTGATATTGAGGGGAAAAATGCTGTCATTTAGAAATATGGTAACAGGAGGACTGGTCAGGTGGGCAGATCAATGACGGATGGAATTTAACCCTAATAAGGGTGAGGTGATGCAATTCAGAAAAAGTAACAAGGCAAGGGAATGGTGTGACTTTAAGAAGCTCAGAGGAACAGAGGGATCTTGGGGTGCTTGTCCACAAAACCCTGAAGGTGACAAGGGCAGGTTAATGGGGTAGTTAAGATGGTATGCAGGACCCTTGTCTTTATTATTCTAGGTTTAAAAGCTGTTGGAGCCCAACAATATTTTGGTTAGGCACAGCTGGAGTATTGCGTACAATTCTGGTGACCACATTTCATGAAGGATGTTATTGCACTGCATAAAGTGCAGAGGAGATTCACCAGTATGTTGCCTGGGATGGAGCATTTCAGACATGAAGAGAGGCTGGATAAATTGTTTACTTTGGAACACGGAAGTTTGAGGGGGGATCTGTTAGAGGTGTATAAAAGTACAAGGAGGCATGGACAAAGATAGAAAGCAACTATTCCCTTTAGTTAACGGGTCAGTAATGAGAGAGCACACTAGGTTTCTCACCTAGAGGGTCATGGGACTCTGGAATTCACTGGCTGGGAGGGTAGTTGAGGCAGCTAATATTGAAACCTTTAAAAAGTACTTGGATGAGTTTTTGAAATATTATAACATTCAAGGCTGTGGGCCTAGTTCTGGAAAGTGAATCTAGCGTAGATATAGTTTTAAACAAAAACAACCAAAGAACTGCAGATGCTGGAAATCAGAAACAAATCAGAATCAAAAATTGCTGGAAAACTGAGCATCTGTAGAGAGAAAGCAGAGTTAACATTTTAGGTCCAGTGACCCTTCTTCAAAACAGATAGTGGCATGGAAAGCATTGGAATATATGCTCGAGAAGGGGTGGGGGAGGGTGAAAGAGTAAATGATAGGTAGAGGTGGGGCCCAGAGAGCGAGAAAAAAACAGTTGGGCAGACAAAGGAATGGGTAAGGGTTAGTCTGGGAGAATGAATAACTGACGATGGGGACCGTGAGTGGCTGACAGCCTGATCCACTCATCCTCCACTCCTAACACTCCCCCACACTCCCATGGCACCTTCCGATGCAATCACAAGGTCTAACACTTGCCTGTTTACTTACTCCCTCCTTCTATCAAGGCCACAGACTCACTTTACCTGCACTTCACTCAATCTAGATTACTGTATTCACTGCTCACAATGTGGTCTCCTCTACACTGGGGAAACAAACTGCAGGCTGGGTGACAGCTTTGTAGAACATCTACACTCTGTCTGCAAAAAAGACCCATGGCTTCTGGTTTCCTGCCACTTCAACACAGCACTCTGTTCCCTGGCTAACATCTCTGTCTCAGGCTTGCTGCAGTGCTCTAGTGAAGCTCAGTGCAAGTTGGAAGAACAGCACCTCATTTTCCGCCTGGGAAGTCTACAACCTCTGGACTCCATTTTGAGTTCAACTATTGTAGGCCTTGAGCACCTTCTTCCATGTCCTTACCCTAACCTCTACACACCAGGCCTTGTCATCACATGGGCTGCTACCTTTAACAACCCATTGTCAGCCATTAACAATCCCCATTAGCTGCTGTTCATTTACCCAGGCTCCCAATCTTTTGTCTGTGTAACTATTGTTCTCTCTTGGACTCCATCCCCACCTATTGTTTACACTTTCCCCTCCCTCCAACCTTCTCTAGCATTCGTACACCAACCCTTTCCTACATACCATTAGTTCTGAAGAAATGTTAAGTCTGCTTTCTGTCTATAGATGCTGCCAGACTGCTGAATTTTTCCAGTAATTTCTGATTTTGTTGTAGACTTTATGTTGTTTTGACACACTGGGCTGAAGGGCCTCTTCTATGTTGTACGATTTTATGATAACAAATGGAATTCAGCCCAGAGTAGTACCCAGTAATCTATCTGGGGAGAGAATCAAGGCAAGGGAATATCCATAAGGGAAACAGAGGAACTATGGAATCCATGTTCAAAGATTTGACGGCATTTCTTCTTTTTGACAATTCTCAAATTTAAACAATGTTCTCTCTATTTTCTCTCTAATGCTGATCTGGCCTCATGTTTACTATTTTCTACTCAAGTACTATCTGTCTCTTGCCTTTTTCTTTGCACTTTTGTATTACTCTTTCCAGGTTTATTTAAATGCTCTCCAAAATCATAAGCAAATCTCACAAGGAAATTAGTCCTCAGCTCTGTTTAGATGCAACCCATTCAACATTTTGTATGTCCCAACTCCTCCAGAACTGATCTCAAAAATCCAAGAATCTAAAGCCCTCCATTTTGTACCATCTCTGCAGCATTCACACTGTTGCTATATATCTCATATTTCCTGACTCACTGAGTGATACTGGGAGTAGTCAGGAGATTTCTACATTTGGCACCTTACTTCATGCCTAGCTCTCTAAATTCTGACTGTATCCTTTTTCTAGTAATATTGTGACTACCAATATGGAACGTGCCCATTGCTGAGAGTGTGGTGCTGGAAAAGCACAGCTGATCAGGCAGATTCTTCTGCTCCTCGAATGCTGCCTGACCACCTGACCACTCTCGACTCTGATCTCCAGCATCTACAGTCCTCACTTTCTCCTGGAACATGACCATTAGTTGCTTGCATTCTATCGCCATATCCCTTTGTCCTGTCGCTGAGAGGTCATATCCAATTCTGGATTCACATTTGTGGCTAAGTGTCTGCAGTTCCACTAATTATTGAATCTGCTATTTCTATTGGTGTTTCAACTCCTTTCTTGCCCTAATTACAGGTGAGGCAATCATGATGACAAGAACTTGGATCTGGCTACACTTCTGAGGTGGACCAACACTTTCATCAATATTCAGGAATTAATACTGATTGGACAGTGAGATGTGCTCAGGAAATGTCTGTTGCATCTTCCTGCTTCTTCTTGGCTGCCTGGTGGTCACCCATCTTGTCTTACCTTGCATACTCTTATGCTGCTGGGTGGCCTCATCTGAAATTATACCATAAAACTTGTTTGCTGCTGCGATACCAGCTGATGTTCACATTCTGAAAGCTGGAGAATCTGGTGGCTATTCCTGCATGTATGGTTTTTCAAGACACATGCAACATCCTGGAATTCTGACATGGAACAGGAAGAATACTCCTGTGATGGGAGATATTCTGCAATTCCTCTATGAATTACATAATGAACTAAGAAAAATAAAAACCTATCAGCTATTATCATCTTACCTCTGGTGTCAGTTCAATATGGGGGTGTTAATTGAAATGCTTTACGTAACCCTTTTTTCAAAGATGCATTTTAAAATTTTCCAGTTCCTTCGATTATCTTCCTAAATTTAGATAAAGGGAAACAAAACTACACTGAACACTGGCCAACAAACATATAATCTGCCTTTGATGTCATTGAATATTTTTATTTTTCCATCTTCCTTTAGTGATCCTTTTCAACATCACACACCTCTCTCCCTGTTTCACAGTGATCCCCATCTATCTCACACCCCTTTCTCCCTGTTTAACAGTAATCCCTATCTGTCTCACACCCCTCTCTCTCTCTCTGTTTAACAGTGATCCCTATCTATCTCACACCCCTCTCTCCCTGTTTCACCGTGATCCCTATCTATCTCACACCCCTCTCTCCCTGTTAAACAGTGATCCCTATCTGTCTCACACCCCTCTCTTCCTGTTTCACAGTGATCCCTATCTATCTCACACCCCTCTCTCCCTGTTTCATAGTGATGCCTATTTATCTCACACCCCTCTCTTCCTGTTTCACAGTGATCCCTATCTGTCTCACACCCCTCTCTCCCTGTTTCATAGTGATGCCTATCTATCTCACACCCCTCTCTCCCTGTTTAACAATGATCCCTATCTGTCTCACACCCCTCTCTTCCTGTTTCACAGTGATCCCTATCTGCCTGACACCCCTCTATCCCTGTTTCACAGTGGTCCCTATCTGCCTCACAACCCTCTCTCCCTGTTTCAGTGATCCTTAGTTGCCTCACACCCCTCTCTCCCTGTTTCACAGTGATCCCTATCTGTCTCACACCCCTCTATCCCTATTTCACAGTAATCCCTATCTGTCTCACACCCCTCTCTCCCTCTTTCACAGTGATCCCTATCTATCTCACACCCCTCTATCCCTGTTTCACAGTGATCCCTATCTATCTCACACCCCTCTCTCCCTGTTTCACAGTGGCTCCGATCTGCCTCACACACCTCTCTTCCTGTTTCACAGTGATCCCTATCTGCCTGACACCCCTCTCTTCCTGTTTCACAGTGATCCCTATCTGCCTGACACCCCTCTATCCCTGTTTCACAGTGGTCCCTATCTGCCTCACACCCCTCTCAGCTTGTTTCACAGTGGTTCCTATCTGTCTCACACCCCTCTCTCCCTGTTTAACAGTAATCCCTATCTGCCTCACACCCCTCTCTCCCTGTTTCACAGTGATCTCTATCTATCTCACACCCCTCTCAGCCTGTTTCACAGTGGTTCCTATCTGTCTCACACACCTCTCTTCCTGTTTCACAGTGATCCCTATCTGCCTGACACCCCTCTCTTCCTGTTTCACAGTGATCCCTATCTATCTCACACCCCTCTCTCCCTGTTTCACAGTGGTTCCTATCTGCTTCACACCCCTCTCTTCCTGTTTCACAGTGATCCCTATCTATCTCACACCCCTCTCAGCCTGTTTCACAGTGGTTCCTATCTGTCTCACACACCTCTCTTCCTGTTTCACAGTGATCCCTATCTGCTTCACACCCCTCTCTTCCTGTTTCACAGTGATCCCTATCTATCTCACACCCCTCTCAGCCTGTTTCACAGTGGTTCCTATCTGTCTCACACACCTCTCTTCCTGTTTCACAGTGATCCCTATCTGCCTCACACCCCTCTCTTCCTGTTTCACAGTGATCCCTATCTATCTCACACCCCTCTCTCCCTGTTTCACAGTGGTTCCTATTTGCCTCACACCCCTCTCTTCCTGTTTCACAGTGATCCCTATTTATCTCACACCCCTCTCTCCCTGTTTAACAGTTATCCCTATCTGTCTCACACCCCTCTCTCCCTGTTTTACAGTGTTCCCTATCTGCCTGACACCCCTCTCTCCCTGTTTCACAGTGGTCCCTATCTATCTCACACCCCTCTCTCCCTGTTTCACAGTGATCCCTAGCTGCCTCACACCCCTCTCTCCCTGTTTTACACTGATTTCTGTTTGCCTCACACCCCTCTCAGTCTGTTTTTCAGGGTGTCTAACTACCTGCACACCCCTCTTGGACTCTTCTAATTCCACTGAGGCATCCAAGAATGATCACCGCGGGAATTGCTGTTGCTATTCTGGCTGTTGGACTGAGTCATCTCTATTCAATTTAGCTTTCAAGGGCAATGGACTGAAAGCTAAAAATTGTGAAAGATGTGATAATGTTTTTTCAGCTGGCACAGACAGAAACTCTAAATGGCCTCCTTCAGTATAATTGATTTCTGTCATTTTCTGATACTACAGCTATCCTTTCAAACTTGGAGTTTGAGCATATTAAGGTACTGACAACATAAAACTTTTGCCCCATGGACCTTAAATGTTCTTTCTAGTTACATTATGCTGTTAAATGATGCTGTAATGTCTAGGTTTTCAGTACGTAGAGGAGATCCGATACAAAGTCAGTCAAAGAACTTATTTTATGTTGTCATTTACAGAGCATGAGGGCAGAATTTTCCAAAAGCTAATGGCATTTGTCCTGAAATGCAGTCACAGTAATTATGGCTTTTACACTGGAATACATGCTTACGAAAATGATTTTACTGACTGAATAATTGCACAAAAATTAAAAAACGTTATTCTATTTTCCCTTCAAAAGAGTCAAGCCATGCTTTATGCAGATAGAAAAAAAATAACAGACCCTGGCATGATATTCTCAGCTTTAACACATTGAGGAACTGTTATGAAACTATAAATATGATAAGATGGAACGGTAATAAGAGTGGGGAGAGGGTTGAAAAGGAGACACAGAAACGAAAGGGGTAGGGAAGTATCTTTGATTGGAAGATGCAGAATCTATATTGGCAGAATTAAGAAATAACAAGTGGAAGAAAATACTAGTGGAAGAAGTCCATTGGCTCCCTAACAATAGCTGTACTGTTGGGAAGAGAGTTAATTAAGAGATAATGAGGACGTGTTAAAAATATAGAACATTCATCATAGATTACTTTAATCTTCACATAAATTGGAAAAATCCACTTGGCAGAGGTAATCATGAGTAAAAACTCAGAGTATGTGTGCCAGTTTCACAGAACATTATGTTGTGAATTTAACCAAAGATCAGACTATGTTGGATCTGGTAATCTGTATGAAGGGAAGTCAAATAAATGATCGCCAAATAAGATATCCCCGAGTGACCATAACATGGTGGGATTTAGCATTCAGTATGAGAATAAGAAACTTAAATCAGAAACAATGGTGCTCCACTTAAATGTGGATAATTACAAAGGAATAAGTGTGGAGTTGGCTAGAGTGAATTGGGAAAGAGGGTCAGAGATTTAGAGGAAAATTCAGTTGAGGAACAATGGCAGACATTTAAATAAATAGTTCAAGACTCTGACATAGCCAGAGAGGAAGAAGGATTCTAGGATGAGGTTAACCAATTATGCCTAATGAAGGCAGTTAAGGATAGTATCATTTTGAAAGAAAAACATACAATATAGCAAAGATTAGTGGTAAGCTGTGTTGTTGGGAAAGCTTCCTCAGATCACACAAAGTGCAGTGAGGCTATTGAATAAATGAAGGAGGTAGTGGTAGCTTTCCTTATCCCTCTGACCATAGCCTTTCTGTTTCACCTCTTGCTTTACTTGTCATCCTTTTTCCCATTTGTTGATGGAGGTAGTTTTTCTTCATGAAGAGGGATACTGAATCAATGCATAGTGAGAACTAAGGTTGAGAAGCCAACAAAATTAAAATTTCCTGCTCTGAAAAGAAGGATATTAAACAAGCATCACCCCAATATGCAAGCACTGAGGTCCATCTCCCAGAATGTGTGTTAGGTCAAAGGAGTCATAATATTCTCCATAGCTGACTATCTAGTTACACGTATCAATGCTGTATAATGCAACTGCATTGCCTGTTTATAACTGTTTGCCATCCCTCCTTTCAAAAAGTTCAAGGAAATGCTTTCTGTTTAAAAACACAGACTCTTTCCAAAGAGGTCAACAGCAACAATTTTGGAAGGGCATTGTACTTGAAACTCTGATACTTCCAATTGGATTACCAGAGATCCTTTTTTCAGTGTTTTCAGGATCTGGTGGAATCCATTACATTATCTGACCACTCTGAATCTAGGCCAATAGCTACTGGCATGGCAGGAGTCATCCAACATAATGTCACCAGTCACATTTTTTTTTGCCAAATTCCTCTGCAGCTTTTTAAAATTGCGCTAACCAAGCATTCCACATGAGGTAATAATAATGTAAATTTTGAAATTTTCATTGACTTTACTGTTCAGTGAGATAATTAGATGTCAGGTCCAATTGTGTTGAATGGCCATGGTTGGCTTGCGAAACACAAAGACAAACGATTTCACATGCAAAAATAGGAGGGAGCTTAAAAGCAGGGGAGAAGTTGTAAAGAATGTAAACAAAGGAGAATTATACTAATTCTAAAAACTGCATCTGTCTAATAATCACTGAGGCTCAGCAACAAGAAGGTAAGAATAGAATGTATAATAAATCAGCAATTTATTGTCATGTGTAGGTTTACATGAAAAAGAGAGTGAAACTTTTATAAGTTGCCCCACCATGCTACCTAAATGAATGACAGAAGTCATACATAATACTAAAAGAAGACAACATTCATCGTGGTGTGGAGGAGGCCACAAGGACAGTGCATTCATGGTACATGCATGCACGCACCACACGAACAGATGCTCAATTAATCAATCAATGATATTGGTTTACCTATAGTGAACTAGATTGCAAACTGATGCCAATCAATAGATCTGGATTTATTTATCTATCAGCTTCATTATGGCATTGCAAATGCTTGTATTTCATTAACAGCTTATTGATTTTGCAATACGGAAATGTTTCCTTCTCTATCATTTCTGTCTCCATATTATCACAATTTTAATAAATCATGAACAAAATTGTGAGCATTTGCAGTGCTGAGTTTGCAAATCCAACTGTAAATGCTGACAGTCTGTAAACACTGAAAAATCAAAAGCTTTTTGTTTATTACAGTGAGCAGAATTTAAATTAATTAAGAAGAACACAGCAGGTTTCATATTTTAGACAAGCTGTTTCCAAAAGAGTAAACAACATCTCATGGCTGGATGTTAATAAGGTATTGACCTTGATTCAGGGAGCTTCCCAACTTGCTGGATTTACCTTCGTTAAAAAAACCCCAAAATACTTAATCATTGCTTAGTTATGTATGGAAAAGTATTGGGTCCAACAAGCCTGAAAACTCAGTGTTGATGGTTGTGGCGCTGAGATTGATTAGAAAGCCCAACTCAATTCACTGGAACTTTGTCCTAGTTATGTTGGAAGATCTTAGTTCTTCTAATCTTTACATCTCAGAACGCCTTCTATCACTTCCACTCACTCTTAATAGCCTCTTACACCCACATGCCAACTCATGCCAACCTACACCCACAATCACCCCAATCACCCCCATTTCCCGATCCTTTAAATGCCAAATCACATCTCTTTAATGACCATTCACCCAGTATGCATTATATACAAAACCAATATGGTATACAATAGTGCCAAGTAAGGAACTGTTGAGAGAAAAATAAATAACCAGTCACATTTCTTTTGAAAAATAAATTGCTTTTTTTACAATCTTATAAAAGTGTTAAACAGGCATTAATAATAGAAGTTTCAAGCTCGTTACAATATGTAATCTTATCCAAGTCAAAATTGAGACATTGATAAAAGAGATCACAAAAAGTACAATTTATGATAACTACTTAAAGCTGTCAATCAAAGAAAGTCAACAATTCACTTTATTTTTCAAAACAGAACCCTATTACTGAGCTAATGCTTCTTTCAATCTGGATTCATTGTTCCTATTCTGGCAATAGATTGAAATGATCACAATAACACATGAATACCTCACTGCCTGTTCTATATCAGAAGCCTGATAAAACAATTGAGAACACTTGGATCGAGTTGTAAAGCATTTGAACGCTTCTATTTGTTTGTCAACAGTAAAACACAATGCCCAAGCAGAAAGCATGCCATTTCAACCATTTAATGGAAACTAATATTTCTGCTAATGTTGTATTTGCAATGCCAGTAGTGACTACAGTGTAAAGAAGGCTAGTTGCCCTATCTATGTGGAAAATTGAAAGGAATTCTCAATTTCTGGATCTCAGCTGCCATCTTTAATTAGACCAGGTTCCGAGATGCAGCTGCAAATTGACCACATTAAGGAAAAACTAGTTTTGGGTTCTTGACCTACAATTGGAGCTGATGTAGCAACTGACTATCAACTGGGGAAATTCAGGCCAACATTTCAGATCTTTACTGAAACCAATTTTGATGTAGAGGGTGTGTCACAACTTGACCACTTGTGCTGAGAACCTTTTGGATACAAATTCTTTTTTATATTCATTCAAGGAATGGTGGCATCACCGGCAAGGACAGCATTTATGACCATCCCAAATTGCCCAGAGGCAGTTAAGAGTCAATCAGATTGCTATGGCTCTGGAGTCTCATGTAGGCCAGATCAAGTATAAATGTTCTTTTTTCCCACAGGACGTTTGTGAACCAGTTGGGTTTTTCCAATAATTGGCAATGGTCACATTTAGACTCTTAATTTCAGATTTCTATTCAATTCAAATTTTACCATCTACCATGGCCAGATTTAAACCCAGTTCACCAGAACATTGTCTGGGTATCTGGCTTAACAGTCCAGTGATAATACCACTGAGGAGTTTCCCCTTCGTTAGCGCAATTTTAAGACTGGTGTCTACTTCCAGAGATATGCTTTGCAAGGGCAATTAAGAATGGACATTAACTGAACAAATTAAGTTTTAAAAACCTAACACTTTGGCATAATTAGAAAGATTTTACAATGGTGTTTAGGTCTCTGAAAATGAGATAACATAAAACAGCAGTGGCATATGTGGCTCACAGATTAGCTGATAAATCCACAGCCATGACATATGCTCTGAGAATGGCAGAGTTGCAGTGAGATGGAGCAAGAAATGCAATGATGTTTTGTGTAGTCTTCCATTGGAGAACAGTGCTTATTTTTCATTTCAAAATATACTTTATTCATAAAAATCTTTTTTTATATATACATTGTCATAGAAGCAGTTCGGTTCTGTACGATTACATTTGAAATAAGTAAATGAAATATTGTACTTTGACTATATCCAAAAAACCCAAGACTATTTTTACACATACAATACTAATATTTACATGTATTTGAGGCACTCGGAGGGTCCAATAACTGAATTGACCCCTATTTACCTTCAGCAGGAAGACCTCAGACTTTCCCCACCGCACCTTGGTGGCAGCTACCCAATTGGAAAACATAGAAGGATTCACAAGCTGTTTAAAAATTTATCAGCCAGTGATATGAATACCCCTTCTCTGATGGAAACCACCTTTATATCCACTGACCAGATAGTTAATGTGACAGATTGGAAGGCTTCAACATGTATCCACAACCTATAGGATGAGAGCAAGATATACATGGCTACTGAGCATGACAGAATTTAGAATTGGAACTCTGATCTCCATTTATCAGTACTATCTAGAATGAAGATTGACCTCTACAACACTAACTCAGCAGTAGGAAGTTAAAAATCACACAACACCAGGTTATAGTCCAACAGGTTTATTTGGAAGCACTAGCTTTTGGAGCGCTGCTCCTTCATCAGGTGGTCCTTCATCCCAGTCCGACACTGGCACCTCCAAATCAGCAGTAGGATTGCTTTCACAAAGTTATAATCTCTTTCCAGACACAATGGTGGTGTTATCTTTTTTAATTGTATCAATGTACATGCTGATTCTTAACTAAATAAAGGAATGCATCCATGAGCTAAGTGCTATTTTGCAGTGCTATATGTCATACACTTTTATGTTTATAGTTCCCTGTGGATCAACACTTCAACCAAAAATGATAAGAAAACATATTGGCACATATTCAACATGTCATGAAGCACCTGAGAGGGACAGAGAGAGTGAATGTGTGTGAGAGAAACACATCATTTAGGCCAATATTCATTCAATTGTGTTTTGTTGAAAATACTATGAAGAACAGACATCCATGGAAATGATACTTATACTGCTTGACATGTATGGAATCACTGGATACTCCCAATTGTGACTGAACAATTCTTGAGAGAGAATTTAATTTCAGGCTTCAGCCATCATTCAATAGTGTGACATTCTGGAATAAAGTGACATTTAGAGATTAGTTTTCACCCTTTAAAAGATTAACAATGGAATAATTAGTGTATACGCTCAATCCCAGAATTCAAAGATTATTGCAACCATTGCGTAGAGTCAATGAAAATCTCACTAGGAGTAAATGAACTACATCCATACACATCATTACATATTAATGTACTGGGAAGTAGTGGCATTTAGCTTCATCATAATCTGTTACCTGGGTTTACTCACTCTGGTTATATGTAACTGAGATACAGGTTTAAGAATCTTGAATATTTATGAACTTTTATCTAATGTACAAGTGCAAGGCATAAAGAACTATTAGTACAAGTGAATTGTCTTCTGCTACTACAATATAGTTTAAAGTGTATAAGTCCAAATCTATTGAGTCAAAATATCAAAAATGGAGGAAATAATCAAACCCAATTATTCTTCCCAATAGTATGTATTTGGTTAGGAGTTTGGTTAGCTCAGTTGGATGGATTACTAGTATGTGGACCAAATTATCACAAACAGCATATCGACAGGATGAGGTTCCATCTCTATTCCAACTAAGGTAGACTTAAGATGTGCTTCTATGTCCGACCCATAAAAAATCATGGAACTTTTATAGCTGTGCTTCAGCAATGACCTAACTTTAGACAGAGAACTCAAGAGAGAGATGCATATGATTAATAATATTACTCCAAGTCTGGGGAATTTTCTATGCCGATTTCGTAGTTTTAAGAAGGTAAAGTTACAATCTATACTAATTTCCTTAATTGGTTATCCAAACTATAGTGGCATTAGGGGACATTAAAGGATACATTAAGCCTTCAAATAACCCATAAGTAGTTTGCTTTTCCTTGTGCCAAGAATAATTGCAATTCAGCTTCTATTTCTTAGAGATGAGGAAAGTAGTGGGAATTAAATTTTTTATTAACTATAGCTTTAATTTGAGTGGTGTGATAGGGTTAAGGAGAAGAATGGTTCCTGGAGACAAAATAAAGCTATCAGGGACAGATGTATTAAAGCTTCAGATATCAGCGTTCAGGTAACTGCTTGGTGATATAAGTAAAAGTTTTCAAATATTTTGTTTCATAGTGAGCAACAAAATTGCAGTTTCTAATGAAGTCAAGCTGAAATTCCATTACAATATATTGCCAACATTTGAAAACCTACTTTATGTGAGCATAATCTATCCCAAGTGAAAAATGTTAATTAGATTTTAGATCTTTATTCTGACTGGCTAATAGATGATTAGAGCGCCACTGATGAAAAGGTGGTAATTTATACTAAATTTTAGCCAGAGGCTGTGGAGTCAGCAGCTCTTTCTATATTGTTCTATCTCTCTCGTTGTATGTTTCAAATGACCTTTTCTTCCTCAGTTACACTGCAGTTGTGCTATAGTCTGTATCCGAAAACAATAAAAACAGAGTACAAGTCATTCTCTCTGACAGTACATTTAAGTATCTAAACCGGCAGGGAACATTTTGTAGCTTTGGGTGTTTTTTTTAAGTTACATGGTCATAAGCTCTTATTTGCAAAGACATTTTAAGAATGAACACTGACTTTTCATTGAAATTATTTGAAGCATTCGGTAAAGGTGAACATTGGGTGAACCTACTTTGACTATACCATGTCAAGAAAGAAGTTGATTGCTTTCAATTTATTAATTTCTTTTTTCTCCACCAACAAAGGATGGAGGTATAATTTCACAAGTGTTGAGTATTTAAGCACAGAATGCATAAAGGTATATTGCCCAAGGTGCACAGACTATAAGGTTTTGTCTTCCATTTCTGCTTGGTGCTGAGTTAGCTGACTTCAGCCAGTCAGAATGCAAAATATAATTTTTAAAAATTCTGTTCTTGGGATATGAGTGCTACTAACAAAATCTGCACTTATTGCTCATCCTTAATTGCCCTTGAGAAGGCAATGCTGAATTGGCTTCTTGAACTGCTACATTCTTGTAGTGCTCTAAGGGAAGGGATATGGATTGCAGGAATTACAGAGGGGGGAAATTTGACAACTCACTTGTATATGCATTTGTAAAGCATATTCATGTGATCTTTAAATTAAGATACAATCAAACTCAGTTCTGGTGCCTTTATGAAGAATAGGCTGTAGGATGAGAAAGTAGTGGAAGATTAAAAGTCTGGTGCAGGGAGGGGATGGGAGTGGGGGCAGGGGGAAAATGCTAATTGGGCAATGGGAGGCCCTATCCCATAAAGTGAAACCTGGTCGTCTCCACCAAATCCCCCTCCACCTCCCCATCACCACACTTTCCCACTTTCAGACAACACCAACCCCATTTACCTGTCCTCAAGAACATACAGCCATTGAGGTTACCTCTTCCTCCACCCACCAGTGATTGGACCAGCAGCTCTCCAGGAGCTACTTGGGCTGCTATTTTTCACTAGATACTGCCACCTAATGGAGAGGCCCAGCATCTATCAACCTTTCATCTGTGAAAAGATATAGTCCAGGAACTCTGTATATCTCCAGGATTATAAATTAAATTAAACCCAGCCTCAAACTGCTTAGCAATTCTAGCACTTTCTATTTGACTACAATATAAGGGAGTTTTCTCTTTAATACTCAATTATGAAAATGTAGATAAAAATCATTTGTGATTTTTAAATTAGATTTTCACTCAACATCAATTGTCATTCCACAATTTAAGCTGGTTCAAAAAGATCAATGCAACTTTGCCAAATATAGAGAGCTAAATATACAGAACACTGTGATTTTCATTGCCCTGCTATCACTACCCCTGGGGCAACCTACCCAGGGTAAGAATAGTAGCTCCTAAAGTCACACAATGGCCAATTGGCCCTCGGGGCTAGGATGTTCCATACCAGAGAGGTATTAGCCAGTTAAAAGGTGACAGGTCGCTCCCATACCAGTAGCACCAACACTAAAGACACCTGATGCTAATACTGCTCTCAGGCAATGAGGAGGCAAGCTGTAACAGATTAAAATTTGGTAACTGTTGGGGCTTGATGAGGGGTAACAAGAGGCGTGGGGGCTGGTTTTGAAGTAAAGAAACATGTGGTCTTCTGGGAGATTCATGGCACCAATTCAAAGGGAAACTCTGACAGGCTGGAGCTTGGCAAGGGCTAGTGCTGCCACCAGTTTAATCCCCACAGGAACAGAATTAATTATTTTTGCCCACTTACAATCTTGAACTGGTGCACAGGTCAACTGACACCACCCTCACCACTTACACATTTATAATTGAGCAAGTACTCAATGAGGATTTGCCAGTTTGATCTGACAAGCTCGCTGACCTTCAAACGTATCAGTAGACAAGTGTAATGTGCACCTCAGAGTTTCTTCTGTATTGTCCTCCCTAATCAATTGACACATATTAAGGAGAATGTTAGAGGAACCAAATTTAGGCACATCGCTACTGACTGCATCAGCCTTATTAATATACCTACAACCAACACTGTGACACAACACGCAGGCACTTATTATTAGATTCTACCACTTATCATGGCTATTTCTGTCTGTCAAAATCCACCTGGTTTGTTTCTGTTGATTTCTATTGCTACTGGAATTAATGATCTGGAATGTTAATATTATTTTTGAAAATATTGGTAATATTCCACTCTTCTTCTTGGCAAAGGTGATCTTGGCAAAGGTCAGCTTCATAATTGAGGGATACTATGTTTACATGACCAATGTGGAAATGGATAAGTGATTAAAAATGCACATTATAATCTACGATCTATTATTTCAGAGGGGCCATTGGCATACAAAGAATGGTTAGCTGCAAATGCAAAATAGAGGACAAGTGAATGTTGCATGAAACTGTTATCATTTTTTGTCTGTGATATGACGTACAATAATTTTTAGGCTCATATACAGCATTATTGAATGGCTGCCTGGACTCTGTATTTCTCAGTTTAGAGATATTCACCTCATCTATCTCACAGCTCTGAGCACTGCAATATCTAACCAATCTTGTATTTAATTCAAATACAGTCGTGTGAGAAAAAAGGAGAAAAAGTGATCCGTTGATGAGTAACTATATTTTAAGTAAAACCATGATTAGCAAGCAAATGTTGAATTATGGCTAGACAGCTGAAGACAGGGGATAAAATTTATGAATAGGTAAGGGAATTCAGTCAAAAACGTTCCCCCCTTTTTTAAAAGCTATAAAGAGAGATGCTTTCAATGGACAAACAGATTAAAAACTGTAAAGGTAAAGTTGTCATACCCCCCTGGACCAGGGAGCTGCACTTTCATTGAAGAGAGATGATGGTGATGGTTTAACCTTAGGAATATCATGCTTCTCGAAGGAGAGAGGTTGAGAAGGAGAGTACATCATGGTGAAATGGCGCTGTTTATTGAACAAAGTTAGGCTGTCCTTGGTTTTGTTCAGAGAGGTTGTAAACGACACATGTTCTGAAACTTTTTAGGACCAATTTACAACTAACAGATATTGCCTCAGGCATAAGGCATCCAAGTTTTAATAACTTGTATAATGAAAAGGGAGTGGCCAGTTCTTGCAGCTCAGCTATTCTCTGGTCTGGTTTGAATGTGTGTGTGTGTGTGTGTGTGTGTGTTTGTGTATGCGTGTGTGAAGAAAAGTAGCTCAACCCTCTCTCTCTCTCTCTCTCTTTCTGAGTCCATTCCTGCACAGACTAGTGTTTCATTCTACCTTTTGTGCCAAGGGCTGTTTATGGGGTTGTTGCAAGTATTTTGGAACAGCATCATTCAGTTTGAATAGTCTTTTGGGTTTTCAGATAGGATAAGTTGTTCGGTATTCTGTTTTCTGTTCTTTGTGTTTCATTCTGTAATCTTGTAAATAAATTTTGTTTGGTTTAAAGCTAAGTAGTCTGACCAGCTGATTCTCTCCTGCAATATTTACTGCACACTTGCTTAAATCAAATAGCAAACCTAGGCTCTGGGCTACCTTCTTGAAATGTTGCGATGGATCTGCCCTGGTCCATGACAGATTGGGGGCTCTTTGCAAGATTTGTTTTGTGGTTCCAACATGGGATTAGAGTTGTTGGACTCAAAGGCAGTTAGTGTCTTTTATGGTGGGTGTTGATTTGATTGGTTTAACCAGTGCTTGGGATAGCAATGGGTCTTTCAGTCACCAAGAGTTTTCTAGGGGTGGTTGAAGTGCCCATGGGGTTTTTTCAAAAGATGATGAAGGCCAAGCTGCAGGAATTAGCAGACAAGCTGAAGTTGGAGCTGCCCCCTTTCGTGAGGAAAGAAGCGATAACTACAGCAATAGCTCAGCATTTAGATTCACTGGAAGCACCATCAGAATCTTTAGAGATGGCTAAAGTTCAACTGAAAATTAAGCAGTTTGAGTTAGAGGCAAAAGACAGGGAAAGGGCAACAGAAATGAAATAGTTTGAATTACAATTAAAAGCAGAAGGGAGAGAAAAAGAGAGGGAGTTTGAACTTCAGAAATTAGCTCTTAGACAGGAAAGTCAGCTTAAAAGAAGGGAGGTGAAGGCTGAAGGTTAGCATAGTGAGGAAGAGGGTGAGGATGAGCAAACCCATGGTTACCAAAGGCCTGGTGAGAAAATGTTTAAATATATTCATGTATTGCCTAAATTTGGTGAGAAGGATGTTGAAGCCTTTTTCATCTCATTTGAAAAGGTGGCTAAACAGATGCAGAGCCAGTGACCATGGGGGTTGTGATGATCCAAACAAAACTTGTAGGTAGAGCTAGTGACGAATTCAAATCACTATCGGAGGAGGTCTCTGGGATGTATGAGGAGGTGAAGAAAGCCATCTTAAGAGCATCTTGTGCCAGAAGCCTACAGACAACACCTCAGGAATCTAAAGAGGGACCCTGATCAAAATTACATTGAGTTTGTAAGAATCAAACAAAGTAATATCGATAGATGGAGAAGAGCATTAAAAATAGAGCAAACTACGACGGTCTTCGAGAGATTATTTTGGAGGAGTTCAAAAATTCACTTCCTGAAGTAGTGAGAACTCATGTAGATGAGCAGAGAGAAAAATTGGTAAGATTAGCAGCTGAAATGGCTGATGATTATGAGTTGGTCGATTAAACAAAGTGTGGCTTCCAGAATCAATTTCAATCTGTGAGGGATATAAATTGGAGAAAAGAGAAATCCTCACATGGAAAGGGAAAGGTACTTCTTGGTGAAGATCATAAGGATAACTTATCATAGGGGAAAAAGGAAACCCTTGAGGGGATAGAGAAGTTGGAAAGCTCCAGTGTTTTCACTGCAATAAAATAGGCCACATGAAATCACACTGGGAAGCCAGATGTAGGAAAAACAGGATAAGCCAGTGAGCTTTGTTGGAGTGGTAACAGAAAGCAGAGTGGAGGCTAGTAAGCTACACCAGAATATACAAGCTGTTTGGAGGTTGATTAAGGAGGAAGTGCCAGATCTTCTTAAAAAAATACCTATGAAGGTAAAGTTAATTCGCATAGGCCAGGAGCAGGAGGTAAAGAGGTTACAATATTAAGAAACACAGGATCCTCTTAGTCTGTGATATTGAAAGATGAGGAGATATGTACTTCTGAAGGAATATTGCCAGAAAAAGTACTAATAATGAGAATTCATGGTGAGACAAGAAGTGCTCGATTATGTAAAGTGAGGCTAGAGTTTCCAGAGAAAAGTGGAGAATTCATGGTAGGAGTAGATCAGATTCCCTACAGTGTGGAAACAGGCCCTTTGGCCCAACCAGTCCACACTGACCCTCTGAAGAGTAACCCACTCAGACCCATTTCCCTCTGACAAATGCACCTAACACTATGGGCAATTTAGCATGACCAATTCACCTGACCTGCACATCTTTGGACTGTGGGAGGAAACCCACGCAGACACGGGGAGAATATACAAACTCCACACAGACAGTTGCCCAAGGCTGGAATTGAACTTGGGACCCTGGCGCTGTGAGGCAGCAGTGCTAACCACTGAGCCATCATGCCGCTCTCAGCTTCAGGAGTGCGATTTGTCCTTGCTAATGATATAGCTGATTCACTGAACAATTAGATTTAGATTTAGATAACTTACAGTGTGGAAACAGGCCCTACAGCCCAACAAGTCCACACTGCAGGACACACATCTGGAAATTTTCCTGACTGGGTGGTAACGAGGTCATAGTCACCAGATGAAACAGGAGAGACCAAAGAGTGCAGATAAGAAAGTTGAAGTGGAATTATCAGAGACCCTGTTTGATTGGATGGTTGAGACAAAGCAGGAGCAAATAGATGACAATGCAGACGTCTTTTGCTCAGATAAATTAATTGAGTTACAGTCGAAAGATGAACATTTAAAGCAGTTTTATCAAAAGGCATACACAGAAAAGGAATCTGAATGTAGCCCCAAATGTTACTATCTTAAAAATGATGTCTTGATGAGGAAATGGAGCCCATTGCATATTCAGGCAGATGAGAAATGGGCAGAAGTTCATCAAATTACATTGCCAGTGGGGTACAGGGAGGAGGTGTTGCGAGTGTGGCGCATGAGCTACCTTTTGGGGGTCACTTAGGAGATAGGAAAACACAAGCTAAAATACAAAAACATTTTTACTGGCTTGGACTGCACAAGGATGCAATTGAATTTTGCCAGACATGTCATAAATGTCAGGTACTTGGCAAACCATGGGTGGTAATAAAACCTGCACCTTTAATACCTATTCCTGCATTTGAGAAACCTTTTACAAGAGTCTTAATTGATTGCGTAGGTCCCCTACCTCAAACAACAAGTGGGAATCATTATTTGTTAACAATAATGGATGTTACAGCTCAATTTCCAGTGGTCGTTCCATTACGCAATATCACAGCTAAAAGGATTGCAGAGGAATTACTCAAATTTTTCATTACATACAAACTACCAATACAGATACAATCAGATCAAGTGCCAAACTTTGCATCAAAACTATTCAAGGAAGTCATTGACAGCTAAGGAATAAAACAATTCAAATCTACTGCATATTATCCAGAATAGCAAGAAGTGCTAGAAAGGTGGCATCAGATATTAAAGACCATGTCGAGAGCTTATAGTCAGATGATTAGAATAAGGGAATGATTAGAATAAGAGATGCACCAAATGATTCAACCAAATTTAGTCTATTTGAATTAGTTTTTGGACATGAAGTGAGAGGACCATTACAATTGATTAAAGAGAAATTGGTTAGTCAGAATTCAGAGACCACCTATTTGGACTATATGTCAAACATTAGGGAATGACTAAATAGAGTAAGGGAGTTGGCTAGACAGCATTTAAAAGTATCTCAGCATACAATTACACAGGAAGCAGACAAGAAATCAAAAATTTGCAATTTTGCTATGGCGGATAGGGTATTCCTGTTACTTCCAGTGATAGGTTAGTCTTTAAAAGAAAGGCTTAGTGGACCTTAGTGTCGTCAACTACTTGATAGGGAGTCCAGATAGAAAGAAATCTCACACATCGTGTCATGTGAATATCTTCAAAAGGTATTTTGACAGGGAAGGAAGGAAGAGGAGAAGGTGTTATTGGTTACAACACAGGGGGAAGAACCAAGTTCAGAGGATTCTGAATTGGACATTCCTCAAACTAAATTGGACAATGAGAAGTTGTCAAAAATTGGGATAGATTATTGAGTTACCTTCCTGAGGAAAATCAAAATGACCTGCGAGAGTTATTACTATCACATGGGGAGATATATGAAAATAAGCTGGGAAATACTACCCTAATTATGCATGATATAGATATAGGAGATGCTGTCTGATTAAGCAACAATCTTAGGCATTAGAGGAATAATCCTTTAAAGTTGGCACAAGTTCAAAAGGAGATTGAACGCAGGCTCCAAGACGACATAATTGAAGTGAGTTACAGTGACTGGAGCTCACACGTAGTAATGGTGCCAAAACCAGATGATACTCAAAGGCTATGTGTGGACTATCACAAAGTCAGTGTAGTGACAAAGGCTGATGCATATCCGATTTCGCATTTGGAAGACTGTGTTGAGAAGGCAGGATAAGCAACTTATATTTCTAAGTTGGACTTGCTCATAGGATATTGGCAGGTATCTTTGTCAGAAACAGCAAAGGCAATTTTGGTTTTCATTATGCCAAATGGACTGTATCAGTTTAAAGTCATGCCAAAACGCCAGCCACATTTCAGAGATTAACAAATAAGGTCATTGCCAGATTACCCAATTATGTCATTTATATAGATGACCTGGTGATTTTTAGTCACAAGTGGAAGGAACATTTGCAACGTTTATCAGACTTGTTTGATAGACTTGGAAAGACAGGCTTGGTGGTAAACCTAACTAAAAGTGAATTTGCTAAAGCCCAAGTCACCTTCCTGGGCCATGTTATTGGACATGGACAAATGGCCTCACGGGATGCAAAAACAAAGGTAATTGGGGTGTTTCCCATATCATCGACAAAAAGAACAGTACTACGATTCCTGGGATTGTGTAGATTTTATCAAAAATTTGTCCCAAGTTTTAGCAGTGTGGCTGCTCTACTCACTAAATTGCTAAAGAAAGGCAAGAGGTTTCAGTGGACAGCAGACAGTCAGATGACATTTGACAACCTGAATGTTGTGTTAACCACTGCCCCAGTATTAGCCACAACTAATTACAGTACGCATAGCCATTCAAGACGGCTATTGATGCAAGTGATGTGGGTGTTGGTGTTGTGTTCTTGCAAGAAGACGACAAGAAGATAGAATGACCTATCTCCTCTATTTCTCCAGGACATTGAACACTCATCAGAAGAAACAATAGATGGTTGAGAAGGAGACTTTGAAGTTGGTGTTGATGTTACAACATTTTAGAGTTTATGTTATCCATAACACATCTGAGACAATCATATACATTGATCGTAACCCATTGAAGTTTGTGCAGAAATTTTAGGACCAAAATGCCAGACTGTTTAGATGGAGCTTGTTGTTACAGACATTCAATTTGGGGATTGTTGCAAGTATTTTGGAACAGCAAGATTACGTTGGGATAGTCTGTTGGGTTTTCAGGTAGGGTAAGTTATTCGTTATGCGCATTTGGCAGGATGAGAAAACATGATTGCTGACACATAGTTGAGACTTGAACAAAAAACGGAGGCGTTCAGTGGCGAGAGTGCAAAGGACTGAAATGGAATGTAGTTGTGCATATTTGCATGTTTATCGTCAATATAATGTATATTTCTGTTTTAAAAATGAAGCCATCGATGGATATTGATGGTTGACTTTTTTAAGGGGACAGGTGTGACAAAGCTGTTCCTTTAACAAGGTTAGGTTGTCCTTGATTTAATTTTAGAGAGGTTGTAATGACACAGGTTTCAAAAAATCTGAGGTTGGATGGATTTTAGGGTCAATCTGTTTAAAGCTAACAGATACTGCCTCAGACAGAAGGCTTTCAATAAAGAAAACACTTTTGTAATGAAAGGCGGATGGCCAGTTCTCTCAGTTCAGCTATTCTCTGGTCTGGTTTGAATGAAACTATGTGTGCACGTGTGTGTGTGTGTGTGTGTGTGTGTGAGAGAGAGAGAGAGAAGAGAGAGAGAGTGAGAGAGACAGAGAGAAGAAAAGCTGCTGGACTCTCTCTCTCTCTCTCACTCTGACTTCATTCCTGAAGAACTTGTGTTTCATTTTACCTTTTGTACCAAGGGATATTTATGGGGATTGTTGCAAGTATTTCGGAACAGCAAGATTACGTTGGGATAGTCTGTTGGGTTTTCAGGTAGGGTAAGTTATTCGGTATTCTGTTTCCTGTTCTTTATGTTTCATTCTGTAATCTTGCAAATAAATTCTGTTTTGTTTAAATCTAAGTAGTCTGACCAACTGATTCTCTCCTGGAATATTCACTGTACACTTGCTTAAAATCAAGTAGCAAAGTTAGGGTCTGGGCTACCTTCTTGAAATGTTTTCAGGGGTCTGGCCTGGTCCATAACAGTGGTAACTTCAGCTGGTGCAAAAATTGAACCCATGCTTTTGGTATCACTCTGCACTGCAAATAGCCACCCAGCTAACAGTAATCAACAGAAATGTAGTTATCTATCTATTTTTTGGAAACTCTATTGACTCTGGTGAACACATCTGGTTTGAATATAATCATCAACTTCAGCTCTGAAAGACCAGTTTCAGAACCCAATACATTAGTCATTCCATAAAATTCAATATTAACTTAATTTGCTTGAATGATTTCTTTCATTAAGGTTTACCAGTTGATGTTCCAAGTGAACCACTTCTTATGTTTTCGTTTTTACTGCTGAAAAATAAAATGTTTTCACAGGCTACAGTGACAGGCATTTTAAAAGGTGATTGTGAGTCTATTTAAGTTAAAGACATCTTACACTGAGAATGCTTTGATCTGTGCAAACATGTTGTATTGATAATTTCTCCTCCAAGGTTACATGAAACATAATATAAGATACGAAACCAGACTCCATACTGTAATTACCTTCAGTGAAACCCTGACCTTTATCACAGTGTGACATTTGTTCAGGTGACCACAATATTATTTGCAGCATGCAATTTCCGTACAAAATCTCTGGATCTGTTCTTTCCCCATAACCTGTTTGCCAATGCAGTACTCCTCTTGTCATCTCTCTAAAAATAACTGCACTTACATCATTTCATTAGAAGGCCGAAAAAACATTCCCCTACCATCTCTTTTTTCCTTATGATCTTTCTGGTATCAGACTGTCTTATTTTATGTGAGTAAAGATCAACTCTTTGTTGTATAAAGTAATCGCTCTGAAGGGGTTAATATTCATATTATATCATCTGCACCCATTCTGCTGATGTCACACACAGTCTGTGGATGGAGGCAAGGACAGTTACAAACTCACATTTATGCAGAGCAGACCAGCTCTCTAAGTGCGAGTAAATGTGCCAGACCTAATATAGTACCTTCTTGATATCTAGGAGCAGTGCCTCTTCCGTAGATGATCTATGGTGGCTATCCTTTAGCATCATTCACCAAATGGGCCCAATACAAAGCAAATACAAAGGCGAATTGGTATCAATGAAATACATCAAACCATCCTCACCCAGTCCTACATGCTGGTGGAGGTACCAGGAGTGGTCATCATTGTTGCAGCAGTACAAATCTGATCCCCATCACAAGGAAAAGAAATCTCCAGGAGCCAGAAGAAAATTTTGAATTTTGAAACAAATCAGTTAACCAGTTTCAGAGTATTACCACTTTTAGAAGACACAGAGAGTCAGTCAGCAGTTGAAATGCAATTGCCAACAGAGAGACAGCAACAGCTGGGGAGGGAGAAAAAAAGGCAAGCTTAGCACTGTTAAGGCAAAACTTCAGTTAGAGACTGTTAAGGTATGGGGTGTTGCTGAATAAAGGGACCTTGGAATGCAGGTTCATATTTCCGTGAAAGTAGAGTTGCAAGTAGATAAGATAGTGAAGAAGGCCTTTGGTATGCTTTCTTTTCTTGGTCAGAGTATTGAGTACAGGATTTGGGAGGTCATATTGCGGCTGTACAGGACATTGGTTAGGCCACTTCTGGAGTATTGTGTGCAATTCTGGTCTCCTTCCTATATTTTTGAAAGGGCTCAGAAACAATTGACAAGGATGTTGCCAGGGTTTGAGGATTTGAGCTGAATAGGCTGGGGCTATTTTCTCTGGAGCATCAGATGCTGAGGAGTGACCTGATAGAGGTTTATAAAATCGTGAGGGGCATGGATAGGGTAAATAGACAAAGTCTTTTCCCTGGGTTGGGCGTGCCCAGAGCTAGAGGGCGTAAGTTTAGGGTGAGAGGGGAAAAGTATGAAAGAGACCTAAAGGATAAATCTTTCATGCAGAGGGTGTTGTGTGTATGGAATGAGCTGCCAGAGGAAGTGATAGAGGCTGGTACAATTACAATATTTAAAAGACATCTGGCTGAGTGTATGAATAGGAAGGGTTTAGAGGGATATGGCCAAGTGCTGGCAAATGGGATATCTGGTTGGCATGGACAAGTTGGACTGAAGGGTCTGTTTCATGCTGCCCATCTCTATAACTCTATGTGTTGGTGCAGGAGTGTAGAGTAGGAGAGGCGAGAAACACCTGCCACTCTTAGAAAATAGAGACATAAGTTTGGGTGTGAAACAACTCCACGTACTGGTATCCCATCTCCAAGTCACTCTTTATTTACATATGAAATGACCTTGACTATGGTACATCCACATCTAGACTCAGGAACCAAAGTGTCAATATCTTTGACAAGGAGATTCTGTCAGGTAAACTGAAGGGTGCAGCAAGTTAAGTTGGAGATTGCAGTGATTGGAATCAGGTGGGTCTGACTGACTATGAGATCCTTGATTGGGGTTGCTAACCTGGGACAATCAGGGAGCCCAGGCTGACAGATATAATCAGGAGATTCCCTACCGTCCCCTTCATCTTCGATTTCACAGAAGCGCTGGGCTTTGCTTGTCACTGTTTCCTTGGTCACATGGGTGATTTTCCTGGTGGTGGAGTCGTAATAAAGTTATTTCCACTTGGTGTTTTCACTGCATCTTGCACCTACACATACACAGGGAAGGGTGCTAGAATATAGGCTCTACTTGCTGTATGGCAGTCATGGGGGATGAAAAGAAAAAAAATATATAAACAGGAGATTCAGAATCTCCTCATTTCATGGACTGACTCCAAGCTGGCTGGCCACAGCTAATGTACTGTGCACATGTAAATAAAGGGTGACTTGGTGATTAAAAATCAACCCCTGTGCAGTTATTTGCAAAGAATTTAGTGAAAAAGTCTGGCAGAATAAGACATGTCAGGAGAAAAATTGATGGAGCGGAACTCATTAATTAAGTCACAACTTTAGTGGGAAGATTTATAAAAATCTTCATCCAGAGAATTTTATTTAAATATTTAGATGCTGTGCTGATTGCATTCTCATCTATTTCAAGATGGAATTCTCCCAAAGGATATCCTAACCCTATGAACATTGCTTTGTACTCATCAAAGATATGTTCCACAGTTGGTGGTTTAATCCACTGTGTCACATTGAATTTTATTTTAACACATTGAGAGTTTCCAATTCAGGCTTTAAACTTGTGCTAGCTGAGATTGGCAGCAATTGCTTGCCACCTGTAATCTAGAACTTCAGGTCCTTGTTCATTGTCACGTGTGTAATGACTTCACAGAGTAATCTATCTTCTCAGCACGAGTATGGTGCCACATATATCCTTAACATGACATTCAATGGATTCTTGTTGCACAGTTCTGTAAAGGTCATGATGTTATACAATGCACCAGTGTCTATCTGACATTTTACATTGACTTGCTTATTCCCCTTCTGCAATCCTCATTCCAACAGTCACTAACCACACAATCTGTTGCATGATGTACAGTAATTTGTCAGAATCTTGAGTTACTACTTCTCCAGTAGCCATCTGAACTTGCTTCTTGAGCTTCTTTTCGGCCATGCATTTGTGTGAAAGTTGATTCAGCTTTCTGCAGTGATAACATAGGTTTCATCACACTGGAATGCCTTCTTCCCTTTTCCATGATGTCTTCTTCAGTACTTGCAACCCGTCCACTGTCTGTAACTGTTCCACTCTATGTGTCCAGAGTATCCACCAATATAATGCAAGACCTGGTCTGTTTGATCATGAATATGCTCCACAACCTCAGTGCTTCTGCACAGGTCAATTGTTCTCCTGAGTAGAGGTTTGTCTTCTCTCAGTAGTCCTGCTTTTACTTTTAGATCCTTTATTTTGAATACGATCCTGTCTCTAATTAGCTCATCCTTTAATTGAGTAAATTGACAGGTTTCTGCAGGCTGATTTGATGATGTTAGGGATTGATCAATGGACTCTTAATCACTTTGTTCCCTTGTGTTGAATACGTATCATTCACATATAACATTTTTCTTAATTTCTGCTATATGTGTCTGCTCTTTAAAGAGATTTAGGATGAAATATATTTTCATACTGTCTCTTCCTGACAGTGGTAAAAGATTAGCAGTGTGCAATTGTTGTGATTAGCCGAACAATTCCACAGCTATTGCACATTCTGCCATTGCTCGTGGAGAAATTCCCAGTTCTGCTACATATCCCTAATAAATTGAATAGGCAAGGGAAAAACTGCAGCCATTTTCTCTTCAGTGGCATTTTCTTTGTGTTGAACATGAGGGACTTTACTGAAGTGCAGCTTAAGATGCCTGCCTACAGGGTGTGTGTGCTTCATGGTCGATGTCACATGATGGCAGTGAACATTTGTACATGATTGTATTTCAATCAAAATAACCTTGTAAGTTGTTTCTTGTACTGAGCGTAATGGAACTCTTGAAATTTCTCTTGAAAAAGGCTGTGAATATTGGAACAGCTAAACATTTCAAGACAATAATCAAAATCTCTTGTCAAGTCAGCCAATCAACAGTGAGCAAATGGATATGATGTACTGTACTCATCCACAGTAATGTAATTGAATGGTATTCAGGTGTGAAGGCCTGAGTGACTCACCTCTTCTGCCTTTTCTCTATTCTCCTATTTTGAGATACTTGCAATTCCTGACTTGCTTTTTACCCTCTGCACAATGCTTAGAGGGACAAAAACCTTAATAATTGTTCTTTACTGAATAAAATAGTTATGTAGGAGCCTACAATGATACATTGGGGCATGGAATGCAACTTCAGGAACAATAGATATTAGATCAGCAACTCATTGACTTTAACGAAAAGGATGGAGTTCACATAGCCATTATAATACTGATCATTTTGGACTGCTGCTGAAGTGAAGCTTCATTCCAAATGTAACTCTAAAATATATATTTTCAACCTTGCAGGATTTGCAATAGCCAATATCACATTTTACAAGCCCACACTGCAAGATTGTCTTTGTAAGGGTTCAGTACCATTGTAAGAATAGTTGTGTTCAAAATTGTGATATACTGGTCTGGATTTTCTGATGGTCTGACGGTCATTATTCCAGTATAGCTGAAAGATACAAATGTTAAATACACAGTTCAACTTATGACTAACTATTAATCTGACCCCGTACTTACCTCATATAGCCCCAACTACATTTGTCCCAGGCCACTTACAGAATGCAGGCTCTAACCTGACATCCCACAGGATCTGATGAGCCCTTTACCCCATTTGGACCTGACTCCACTTTCCCTGTTCCTAAATATGCTCCCTTCTCTCACTTTGCATCCAGATACCCTATCCCAGCTCTGCACATGACCCACCTTCACTCCCAGACCCAAAAGCCCTTCCACTGCACTGGAGCCAGTGATTCTGATTCGCACCCTACTCCCCTCACCCTTTCTTCGTCATCCATCCAACCCTCTCACCCCCTACTAACAGACACAATGTCTCCAGTTCTCCTTCTCACACATCCACACACTAGCACTCGACCTGGTGTTCCTTTGAACCACTCCACAACTGACCCCCCCATTTCCCTGGCTTGAGACCTGACTCCTGCCTTCCCCCATTCCACACCTTACCCCTCCCTTCCCTGCTGCTAGACATGCTCCCTCTTCCCCTTTCCTGCACTCGATTCCCCATGCCCTGCTTAATGCAACACCCACGATCCTTAAACACCCAGCAACCTAATGTCACACTTCTCTTATGCATTTATTGCTTGATAGCAGCTACCAAAAATACTTTCTAGATGTTTAAATGTCAGAATGTGGCAGCTGCATGATGGGAAAAGATCTGTATGATGAAAGAACTGTCGGATGGAAGTGAAGCTGTTCATTTCTGAAGAGGCCCCCATCAGAACCTCCTCTCAGACATAGGGAGCCTCCTCCTTTCTTAAAAAACGAGTGGGTATTACAAATCCTCAGAACATCAGCCAACATTATTTAAGATCATTGATTATCACCCTTGAACTCTCCCAAAAGTCCAAGCTGATACCAAAGTGAACAAGTGTCAATGTACTGACCAGCATTATAAACTGTGCTGACATACTAGTTGCGGCAGAAGTCAACCTTGTGGTAATCACTCACTAGCAGCCTGATCTGGAGATTTACTCTGCACTGTATGAACATCAGTCAATTAATTTGTCTGGTTGCATTAATTGACCATGAAGTGAATTGCACTTACCAATTCTAAAAACAGCATATCACGGATACAGTTTTGTTTACCTTATACATTAAATTGCATGGCTAACTGTCATTTTACAGATTATATAATTGAGGTCATACAGAAAATCATTACAATGTTTTGATAATTATAATCTCATAACTACCCTACTCCTACAATCTCTCAGTTTGATTAAAATCAGAAACAGAAGGCTGGCTGTATGCCTGGAACTGTGCTGGGATACTGTTTTAATTGGAAAGTTTTCTTGTAATATCATTTGATTCAATTGTACAAATTGTTCTCTGTATGTTTTGAGAAAGAGCAGGACAGAGACTTCAGTACCTTGACCCTGCTTTAAGTCAGAGCAGTGATGGAAAATCAGCATTTATCTGGAAGAGTGAAAAGTCTTGTGGTGCAATAGGCAGTGTCTCTGCCTCTGGGCTTGAAAGACACCATCCCATTCCAGGACTTAATGGTGCATTCATAACGCAGCCAAACAGATGGAATATCAATTTGTGAGTCCTTCAAATGTACATGGCAGGTGGTGAGGACAGGAGAGATTCTAGACCAACCATGTGATGGAAAGGAATTTGAATTTCTCCCATTACTATCCATAGCCTCAGGATACAGTATGTGTGTCACAGTGTTTGCTAGCTCAGCAATTTGGAACTGACATCAGTTGCTTCAGTTGATTGGACAGCTAGAACCAATAGGACAGAGTTTGATTCATGGGATGGATTTGAGACCTAATTTATACCCTGTCCACATGAAGATGATGGGACAATGGAATGAACTTGTCTTTGGACAGAAAACTCAAGATGATTATGACTTGGGACAGCCCTGACAGCATTAAAAAAAAACTAGATGACAGAACAAACTGGTGGATTGGTTTTGATGGTCTTCGCACTGATCAGCCAAATAGATATTTTGCTGGATTTTATCTCCTCCCAGCATCCTGCCCACCCTGACCCAGTCCCCATAAGATGGTAATACAGGTGGGCTTTGAAATCAGCAGCCCATTTACCTGCCATTTCAAACAAAACTGGGCAATTGCTTCTGTTAACAAGTTGTTTGAAGCAAATAATCCTTTGCCCATATATGGGTAGGTGGGCAGGAGTTGGAAAGCCATTTTTTAACCCAACTGATAGAAAGATTAAAGGGAAGGTGAGGTTGTTTCTATCCTGTGGTTATGCTCTTTGCTCATCCATAGCACTTCTACTCACCAAGATATCAACTCCCCTTAACTTCTTTCCACCTAACAACACTCCTCATGCCCATACTGAGATCCTAATGCCACCCATCCAAAAAGCCTGAGACTTACCAGGATTCAACTTTGATCTTCATGGGCTTCCTTTCGGTTATAGCAGAATCCACGACTGAATGCTGGACTGTTAATCAGATTGGCTGCCAGTTTTCAAGGACAGGATTTCCTCCTGCTGAGGGGAAGGTGTCCAACTCTTGAGTTCTTAAGGCGTCCTGAATTATTACTTATTCAATGATAATTGATAACCAATCATACTGGTTATCAATTTCCTGCTGCAGTCTTGCTAGGTGAGAAGTATAGACATGATTAGTTAAAGCTTGAAGAAATAATATTGTTTTAAAATTCCTTTGCCTAATAGGACCAGAAGGAGCAATCAGTCCCACATGAAAAGTTAGGTATTTCCTGTGCCATCCCTGCCCCTAGCCACTCACATAACTCTCCCACTAATAGCAGCATACATGATGCTGGCAACTATTCCGCTGGTCATTGTCAGTAGCCTTGTGATTTTTATTCTGTTTGTTCTTTCATGGACCTTACTGTTAAGGCCAGCATTTACTGTCTATTCTGAATTGCTCTGCAGGAGGTGACCACAGTCCACAGGGTGAAGGTACTCCTTGATCCTTTTAAGAAAGGAATTCCAGGACTGTGACACAAAGATGATGAAAGATGGATATTTTTCCAGTCACAATGTTGTTTGACTTGGAGTTGAGCTTACAGATTGTGGTGTCCTTTATTGCACTTGCTGCTCTTGATCATAGAAGTCACGCATTTCGGAGGAGGTATTTGAAGGACCTTATGGAGAAATAATGGTGTAATGGTAATCTAGAGGCTAATGCTTCATGAAACACTGATTCAAATCCCATATTTTGCTTTCTTCAGTCTTCTTAAGTGAGTGAATATTTTAGGCCAAAACAAACATGAATCACTGAAAAGTTCTCCCCTGTCCAAAGTCTTCTTGTGCTAATCTAGATATTAGACATGAACCAGAAACTGGTCCAATTGGGACATTCTTTTCTGCAGTGATTTGTTTTCCTCTTAGCTCTTCTAGGAAGCTTAAGCCAATCATTTATTCAGTTATCCATTGACAAGGGAATAGATATTCAAGGTCATCCATTCTATTTCTGTTGGAAGCCCACCAAATAATCCTGTACTCATGTTTTTGCTACTCTGTCCTATTTAACCTTCAGGCAGTTGGTTTATGTTTGGGTCATGAGATCACCTCCCAAATCTCCTCAAAATTATTAAAATCTTGTTTCAGTGCTCATTCCAGAGACATGTCCTTGACCGAGATAACAGCCTTCACTGTCTTTTGCCCAGGAAGCTCTTGTGGGAGCTTTCTTTATAAGAGAGGCAGAAAGAGAGATGCATCTCTTGGGATCTTATATGGTGAGCTCTTGTGCAATCATAATGTGATTTGGCACAGTCGACATGGAATTATGACAGGGAAATGGAACTGGAGAAATCTGCTCATGATTTTTGAGTTTCCAACTAACAGAGCAGATAAAAAGGAGCCTACGGATATTGCAGATCTGACAGGCATTCGATAAGATTCCAGACATGATGTCATTACACAATAGAAAAAGGTCATGGATAATGGGAGTGATAGATTAAGGGACATTGATGAGTTGCTGAACTGAGTGGATAAGTGACAGATGAAGTTCAATGTCGAGAAGTGTGAGGTGATACACTTTGATTGGAGGAACATTGAAAGGCAATATAAAACACTAGATACAATTCTAAAAGGGGTGCCAGAGCAAAGGCACCTGGGTTGTTTTGTGCATAGATCATTGAAGGTAGCAGGACAGGTGGAGAGAGTGGTTAATAAAACATACAATATGCACAGCTTTAATAATGGGGCAAAGGTTACAAGAACAAGCAGCAGATATTGAATTTGGTGAAATCACTTGTTCAATATCAACTGAAGAATTGTGAACAGCTCGAGGCACCACATTATAGGAAAGATTTGAACACAATAGAGATAATGCAGAAGTGATTTATTAGAATTGTTCCAGTGATGAAGAACTTCAGTAATGAGGATAGATTGAAGAAGTTAGGACTGATTATCTTGGAGAGAAGCTTGAAGGGAGATTTAATGGAAGTTTTAAGAGTTATGAGGGACTAGGGTAGAGTAACTAGGCAAAACTGTTCTTGTGCAGAAAAAGATCCCAAGATGTTAGTAAAGAGGGTTTTGCAAAATTGACTGGGCACAGTTTGCCAGGTGGTCTATCTAGTTTTATTCTTGTTATCATTTTCATTCTGATTTTGAAAAGACTAAATGGTTTACATAATAGATAAATGGTTAACTGGAGGGTAGCTAGTGAAAGAGTGGGTTGACTCAAGGATAAAAGAGGGAGGTTATGTGTGGAGCCAGAGGAAATGAGTGAGATCTTTGATGAGTACTCTACATCTGTACTCAAAGAGAGGGACGCAGGGGGATGTTGAGGTTAGGGAAAGTTGTGTGAATACTCTCAGGCAGGTCAACATAATGATGGAGAAAGTCTAGAAATGTATTAAGGTAAACAAGTTATCTGGACCAGATGGGATCTATCCCAGGATACTGCGGGCGGCAATGGACGAAATAGCTGGGGGCTGAACAGATGTCTTTGCATCCTCTTTGGCCTCAGGTGAGGTTCCAGAGGACTGAGAATGGCTAGCGTTGTTCCTTTGTCTAAGAAGGGAAACAGATAATCCAGGTAATTATAGGCTGATGAACCTGATGTCAGTAGTGGGGATGATGTTGGAGAAGGTACTGAAGGATTTATTCACATTTGGGAGTGAATGGGCTTGTTAGTGATAGACAGCATGGGTTATGTAAGGAAGGTCTTGTCTCACCAACTCAATTGAGTTTTTTGGAGTAAGTGATAATGATTAATGAGGGAAGAGCAGTACATGTTGTCTACGTGGATTTTAGTAAGGCATTTGATAAGGTTCCTCATGGTAGTCTGGAACAAAATGTAGAGTTTCATGGGAACTGGGGGGAGCTGGCTAGATGGATACAGAACTGGCTTGGTCATAAAAGACAGCAGTAGATAGTAGCTGTGGAAGGGTGCTTTTCAGAATTGAGGTCAGTAACAAGAGGTGTTCTGTAGGGATCAGTGCTGGGACCTTTGTTCTTTGTAATATATATAAATGCTCTGGGGAAAATGTAAGTAGTCTGATTAGCGAGTTTGTGAATGACACCAAAACTGGTGGAGTTGCAGAGGAGGATTGTCAAAGGATGCAGCAGGATATAGATAGATTGCAGATTTGGATAGATAAATGGCAGGTGAAGTTTAGTCCAGACAAATGCAAGATGATGCATGTTGGAAGATCAAATTCAGGTGTGAATTATACAGTAAATGGCAGAACCCTTAGGAGCATTGACCTACAGAAGGATCTGGGTATACAGGTCCACATAAACCTGAATGTGGCAACACAGATCGATAAGATGGTCAAGAAGGCATGCAATTTGCTTGCCTTCATTGGCTGGGGCATCAAATATGTTATAGCTATATAAAACTTTAGTTCGGCAAGCTTTGGAATATTGTGCACAGTTCTGGTCGTCACATTACCAGAAGGACGTAGTTACTTTGAAAAGGGTGCAGGAAAGGTTTATCATGATGCTGCCTGGTCTGGAAGGTTTTAGTTATGGAAAGAGGTTTTTATTGGAAAGACAGAGGCTGAGGAGCCACCTGATAGAGGTCTAGCTAGGGTGAATAGTCAGAGGCAGAGTCACAGGGTGGAAGGGTCAGCTACAAAAGGGCACAGGTTCAAGGTAAGAAGGGGAAAGTTTAAGGGGGAAGCGCAGGGAAAATTTTCCACACAGAGGGTGGTGGATGCCTGGAATTCATTCCTGGTGGAGGTGGTGGAAGCTGGCACATTAACAATGTTTAAAGCATATCTTGACAGAAACATGAATGGGACGTGAACGGAGGGATAGAATCTGTATATGGGAAATAAGTAGAGTGTCTAAATAAGGATGAGGAATTGGCACCGACTTATAGAGTCATAGAGACGTACAGCATGGAAACAGACCCTTCGGTCCAACCCATCCATGCCGACCAGATATCCCAACCCAATCTAGTCCCACCTGCCAGCACCCGGCCCATATCCCTCCAAACCCTTCCTATTCATATACCCATCCAAATGCCTGTGCTGTAATGTATTATATTGTTTGTTAGGCCATTTCACAAGGCAGCTAATAATTAGCAGTATTGTCCTGGGGGAAGAGAGATCTGGAATCTCACATGGTCACTGCAGGTAAAGATGGCAGATTTTGTTCCATGAAAGTTATTAGTCAAAAAGATATTTTTTACAACAACTTAATATTTCCCTGATTACTGGTATTGATTTTAATTTTAATTCAAATCTATTTAAATTCCCCAGCTGCCATCAGAATGTTTGAACTTCTGTCTCCAGATTATTAGTTCTGATATCTGGATTGCTAGACCAGTTTTTTACCAATATGCTGGGCTGTATTCCTTTCCTGGCTGGAGACTACCTCCTACTCATTCCCATCACAGTTTTGGATGGATGACTAACTAGGGATAAGCTGATGAGGCTTGGCCATTAAAATCAGCCTTTCTTCTAGCTGAGGTTAGAATAATATACTGTTCACCTCAGTGCCACCGAATTCCTGCTTTGAGTTAAAACTAGAGCCTATGTTTTAATGATCTTAAGCAAATTACTTGGTTATCATGCTGAGAATTTCCAGTACAGTCAGCTGTATTCCAATTTATATAAAAATATGCATGACTTCTCTGGACAAATTTAACAGCAGCTTAGAGTTTTATTTACACATAACAAATGGAGAACACCTTGTTGTCTGTATCCATAGATGTAACCTGTTGAAAAAAATGACACCTGAAAACTATTACAGTTGTGCCGCAGTGATGACATGGTTTTTGGTAGCCATGTCATTACTGCACCACAAAGATGTGTGCGCAACAGCAGGAACCAGATAAGAAGTGAACACTTCTGAGAGGTAACATGTTGGGTACTAAGCATTTTCTGTCTGGAGCTTCTGTAGCAATAACTTGTCTCCCTTTGGTATTATTGTTACATTACAACGTAAAATATTTTATCAGCTTTAAAGTCCTGAGGTTGTGAGAAGAGTCACATAAATATGCAAATCTGTCATTTTCCTGCCCCCCATATTCAACCTGTCCTAAATTTCTGTTGTGATCACTGAAGCTGTCATTAGGTGGTGCATATTCCAGAGAAACATCTTCGCCCAAAGAATGGTAAGAATGCCAAGCATACAATTACAAAGAGTACTTCAGGCAGATAGCATAGATGCATTTAAGGGGGTGCCAGATAGACATATGAGGGAGAAAAGATTAGGAGAGCATAATGAAAAGGTGATATGCAATGGACAGGAAGAAGCCTGTGTGGAATATAATGCCTAGCATTGGTCAGTAAGGCTGGATGTTCTAGTGCTGCCAACTTGGTGAATAAGAGCAATGGAATTTCCAGCTAGCCAATGGAATTTACATGTCACCCGATGACAGGACTATTTTTTTTCTGTAGTTGGAAGTATTTCACAAAACTCCAGTTTAAGTCATGAAATCATCATGAGGTGGATTGACCATCCTAAATTGCACCATTGTGTCCAGGGATGTGCAGGCTAGGTGGATTAATTTTGGGGATGGAGAGAGGTCGGTCTGGTTGATGCTTTTCAGAAGGTTGGTGCAGACTTGATGGGCCAAATGGCCCCTAATTTTGTTTCTCTTTATTCATTCATGGGTTGGCGGCGTCACTGGCTAGGCAGCATTTATTGCCCATCGCTAATTGCCAGAGGGCAGTTGAGTGTCAACCACATTGCTGTGGTTCTGGAATCTCATCTAGGCCAGTCCAGGTAAGGATGGCAGTTTCCTTCCCTAAAGGATATTAGTGGACCAGATGGATTTTTCCACCAATCGGCAATGAATTCATGGCCAGCATTAGACTTGTAATTCCAGTCTTTTTTTATTGAATTCAAACTCCACCATCTCCTGCGACAGGATTTGAACCCAGGTCGCCAGAACATGACCTGGATCTCTAGTTTAACAGTCCAGGATAATACCTCTAAGCTATCATCTCCCCTCAGCACTGTAGGACTTCATGATTCTATCCACAAACATATGAACAAATCTTTAGCTCTGATACAGGATACAGCTGATGATATCATAATCTAGGACCACCGGCTCTGTTGCTTCAATCTAACTGTGAATGTGATTGTGGAGCTACAAAGTTTTTGGATTTATCCTTTCATTTGATGAAGTTTAGTGCAATATTTATGGAAATAATCTTTGCTATGTTAACATTAATCATTTTAAGTACTCAGCTCTCATATTTCCTGATCTAAAGAAAATGTAGAAACCAGATGTGCTATCTGGTGTTGCTTTGCTTATTTTCATTCTCTTTGAGTTTTGGATGAAGTGCTTGAATGTTCATTATGATTAATCTTTCTAGAAACTAAAGATTATTCCTTAGAATTTTGAATTCAGCACACTGCTTTGAGTAAAGTGATCCACACAGCTTGTTGTAATTCTCCTCAAAGACAGAAGAGTGCAGAACAGAGCAGAGAATGTAAAGTGAGAATAACTAGTGACCTGAGAAAAGGGAATGCTAGTTATCGGAAAACTAACACTAACACAATCTGATTATCTTGAGGGATCATAGAGGAATTAATCTTTTAATTCTGAACCTTACTTAAGGGTTCTAGAATTTATATCAACTTGTTGAGTGACTGAATGAAATAACAGTAATGATGATGGAATAACTTGTGATTGCATAGTATGGGGTTAATTTGGGGATAGTATCATTGATAACATTGCTTTAGAAGCTGTCAAATAGGTGTCTGGCACTGGGAGAGAGGAGAAACATTGCAAGGACGTATTTGCATATCTACTGAGCTCCATTTTTGGATAAGGTGCAGAGAATTGAGAAGATGGTGGGAGAGGGGAAGAATGAGAATGAATAACCTTTGTTTAATTTAAAGTTGTCAGTTGTAAGACACTGGCTGAGTTTCTGCTTTTATTACATTAAAGCAATAGCTATCAGCAAAATAAAATTAAGGGGAGTAAATAAATCTTTGCTGTCTAATAAATGCTAAATGTGATTCCTACATCACACAGGCAGAGAAGGTTCCTGATTTATACCATTTCAAAAGTAATGAAGAACGACGAGCTGCCTGTTTTTAAAATGATTACATGGCTGAAGGTTAGGAACATCAAACTCCTGAGCTTGATCCCATTGGTCTTCTACTGAAACCTTCATCCGTGCCTTTCATTACCTTCACCTTTCATTACCTTCATTCTTTCCTAATAACCTCTTCACTGACCTCCTAAACTCCACCATACAGAAACAATAATTCTTTAACATTATACTGCCAAGTCTTTTCTACTTTAAATCCCTATCAGCAATAATCTCTGTCCTGCCTTGGTTCAATCCATTGGTTTCAAAATTTGTGGTTGTACTTATGGTTCTGGCCTCACTGTTGGTATCATTTGGAAACTTCCCCAACCCCACCTTCTTAAAACATTCTCCATTGTTCAGTTTGTGGCAGAATATAATCCTGGTTCCTTTTTGGGACAATGACATTTCAGATGTATATCTCACATAGTTCCTCTCAACTATGGGTTGAGAAAAACATGTCCTAAAGGTGTTAAATCAGGCTGAAGGTCTGACCTACTTCTCTCTGAAGGAAGGGGGACATAGAAAGTATCACCTTCCACCAGATAACCTGTTTAACAGGTTTCAGCCAGAATCTCACATTCCTGATACCATCAAGGTACAGACTTAACTCCTCAGCAATGTATGCAATGGGTTCAGGAGTAAGCAACACAGAAGACTGTGCAAAACAATTTAAATTCTAAATGATATAAATGTTTATTAAAGTAGCAAACATGGAATTCAAAATATGGTGAGAGGAATCAAAAAACTAAAAACTTCTAGGAAAAGGGAGGAAATGTATTTCTATTTCTCTTTGAAAATCAAGTTCTTAATTTCAATTATTGTTCCACAAAAATATTTTATGTAGTATATCAAGCAATTATTAAAATGTTATTTTTCTTAATCCCTGACTAAAGACTACAGAGTGACCAAGGTGATTTTGTCCCAATTAGGAGAAAATTATCATTGAAGAGCCCCAATAATAATTTCATCAGGAGAGAAGCTGGAACAAATTCACTGAATCTAAATTTCTTACCATTTATAATATTTACTGAGGCTGCATAACTCTCTTCTTACGTATGGGGTTGTATCTTAATTGTAACTAACTTCATTACTTTTTTGTCCCAAGTGAGATTTGTAATACTGTTCACTTTCTAGGTAAATCCAGGTTTCATTGATGAATAATAAAGCCTATATAACTGTTAATTGACAGATAAAGACTGCCCCTTCTTGATTCTCGGGAAGCCAGGCAATGAGGCTTAAATATGGTCAATTTGTATCTTAGCCATCTGGCTGAATTTTAAGAGTGTAGTGCAGTTTTTGTGTTGGGTTAGCTTTGCATAAATTTCAGTTGTTTGTGGTTTAGACCTTTCACTCATCTTATCTAAATCACACTATTGTAGATTTCCAGACAATTTGAAAAAGAAAAGATGTTTACTATGATTTTGGATGTGGATCTCCTTTATCAAGGATTGCCTTATTGCTGGAAGAAGAGGCAAACCTTTCATCTGGAAGACCATTGCTATGGAGTACGAAATCCTTAACTCCACGCTTGTAATTGGCCCATAACCCTTAATTCTCTGATTGATTAAAAATCTGTCCATCTTAGCCCTGAATATACTTAACAACTGAGCCTCAACAGTTTTTTGATGGTAACGAACTCTACAGAATTTCTACCAACTGAGAGAAGAAATCCCACCTCACGTCCATCTTATTGGGCTCTTCACTTTGTAGTTATGATGAGATATGACTAAAAGATCAATGGTATTTTTATTGTTGGAGTAAACCTTAGTGCATTTTGCGCTTGACATCAAACTATTGAATGGTATGTGTCGCATACTGAAAGCAAGTTACAATGGTTACAATGTGTGCCTGTCATTTTCTGTTGACATAAAACATTTGAATTATTGCTTTTTATAATATATCAACAGATATTTTGTTTTTATCTCACTAATTTTGAACAGGTTTATGAGTGTGAATAGAATAACACTGGGAATGATGCATATTTTGATTTACTGTGAAATATTGAGTCAGCGGTAATAAAAATGCTTTGAAAACATCAGCTTTGTTGATCACAGTGAACCCTTGGTGAGGTGAGCTATTGGCTGCAATAATTCATGTTTTCGTATGCTGCAGAAGCACTCTAGTACCTAGTTCATCAGGATTTATTATATATTTGCGACAAAACTCAATAATAAGAAATGTTATAGCTGAAGCTTTGCTTGTTTTTACACGAAGACTCCATGTACATCCCCTCTTACTGAGATCACTGCTCAACAGTCAGAAATGGGACTAAACCAGAGACACTGAAGCTGATTGTTCACTTAATATCACCATTGCTGAGACTTACTAAGTCAGTAGCATGTGTGGTTTAACACCAAATTATTTACTAAACTGTCAGGAATGATACAGGACTAGTTTATTTTCAGTTTTTCTGGTGATCAAACTAATAGATGAATAAGCACGTAAAATTGGAATGCCAATTGCTTCTGTTAAAAAAAAGCAGCAGTAAACCATCTGAGGGGTGACCTTATAGAGGTTTACAAAATTATGAGGGGCATGGATCGGATAAATAGACAAAGTCTTTTCCCTGGGGTCGGGGAGTCCAGAACTAGAGGGCATTTGTTTAGCGTGAGAGAGAAAAGATATAAAAGAGACCTAAGGGGCAACGTTTTCTCACAGAGGGTGGTACGTGTATGGAATGTGCTGCCAGAGGATGTGGTGGAGGCAGGTACAATTACAACATTTAAAAGGCATCTGGATGGGTATATGAATAGGAAGGGTTTGGAGGGATATGGGCCGGGTGTTGGCAGGTGGGACTAGATTGGGTTGGGATATCTCGTCGGCATGGACAGGTTGGACCGAAGGGTCTGTTTCCATGCTGTACATCTCTATGACTCTATGACTCTATAAACCTGAGCAATAACGTTTTAAAAGTTAGGCTGTGAACAGTAATGCTGCAGAAGCTCAAAACACAAAACAATGTCAGCTGTAATGCTTCCAGCATGTCACAGAGTCTGTTCTGATTGCAAGAGTGCTAAGATCTGTGTACCGTGCATGCAGTAGAAGCATATAAAGTGTATGGGTTGGAACATTACACAGCAGTTAATACTGATTTAGTATGCAATCTGCTATTTTGGATTGTTGATGCTGTTAATGTTTTATCTTAATCACTTCCTGTTGAATGGACATTCATCTGGATGGGGGACAGGCCTCCCCTCAGTAATGTAATTTAACTGGAGTACAATGCAACCTTTGGCTTTCTTTTGTTGGTACAGAGTGTTGCTCAGCTTTATTGGTGAGTCTGACAAACTTCTTGGATTTACAAGGGAGTGGCACTGGAGTTTGCCAACATGGAGGTCAGAGGGGTTGTTTCGTGTGTCAGGAGGAAGCCTGCTTTGCACTTTCTTCCAGTTGAGGTAGCACTGGTGCTGCAGTATGAGATAATTAGAGTTTAGGCAGAAGAAAGGAGAAGCTGTTTGTAGAGGGAGGAGGAGGAAGATGAGATGAAAGCTTTCAATGAAAGGACTTAAGAGTCATCAGGGAGCACATTTCCATCCTCCACTTCAACCGGCAGTGATGTCTGAGGTCTCTATGTTTTACCAAAGGAGGTGGTGATTGAACTGTACCTCCTGGAGATGCAGGTACCTAACAGGGTGAGGAAGACACAGCAATTGGCCTAAAAGATCGCTGTCACTGTCAATTTCCATTCCAGTAGATCCTTCCTGGCAGGAATACGTCATCAATATTTCACTGTTTGTCATCAATTGCTGCACGAGGAGGATGTAAGAAAGGAAGGAAATGAAAAATTTAATGTCTTCTTACCAGGAAGGATGAAGAAGTGTGGACCAATAGCTTTGCCAAGATTGGGGTAATCCCAGTTACACACGGTGCAATCAACAATATACATTTACCTTCATGGGCCCTTCGGGGGAAGATGGGCTTCATCCACAAGACCTTTCAATGTGTTAGCTTGCAGTTGATGTGCTACTATGCCCTGAAGATTGAGCTGGTGAATGCCTACTATCATGCTAGCTGACATGCCGTGCTGTACTTAACTTGTGGTAGCCAGCCATACCCACAACATTGGGCTAGCACAAGAAACCAAAATTGGCTTCTGAATGATAAGGGATTATCACAGTGCAGTTACCTCACATTTCCCCACCACCTCTTGATAAGACAAGAACCTTGGAGCTGCCAGGAATATTATTGATCAAATCATCAGCATCCTGAAATACTTGGAGAGTTGCAGGGCAGTTTTTTTTCACACAGAGGGTGGTTAGGGTGTGGATTAAATTGCCATAGAAAATTGGAGATGCAAGTACAGTTACAACATTTAAAAGATATTTGGACAGGTATATGAGTAGGAAAAATTTAGAGGGATAATGGCCAAACACAGGCAAGTCAGGCTATTTTAGTTTGGGAAACTTGGCATGGATGAGTCAGAGCAAAGTAACTATGACTCACTGAATTATTGCCCAAGGTTATGGTGGAACATGGGAAGATAAGACGTGGGAAAAGGATTTGGCTATTGAACATGCTCCACTGATCCGGTTATAGTCTCAGTTTCACTTTCCTGACTGCACTCCATTACCTTCAATTCCGTTGTCTATCAAAAATCTATCTAACTTTATCTTGAGTAAATTTAAAGATTTGGCCTCCACTACCTTCTAGGGAAGAGAACTCTACCTCTAACAACACTTTGAGAAGAAATTATACACCTAAACACTGTCTTAAACAGGGGACTGCTTACTCTTAAAATATATTTTCTACTCTTTGTCTCCCTCACAAGAGGAAATGTCCTCCCAAAGTCCATCAGTGGAGCAGTGGTTAGCACTGCTACCTCACAGTGCTAGAGACCTGGGTTCAATTCCTTGCCTCAGGCAACTGTCTGTGTGGAGTTTGCACATTCTCCCCGTGTCTGTGTGGGTTTCCTCCCACAGTTCAAAGATGTGCAGGTTGGGTGAATGTAGGGGATAGGGTCTGGTTGGGTTGCTCTTCAGAGGGTTGGTGTGGGCTGAAGGGCCTGTTTCCACACTGTAAGTAATCTAACCTAATCATAACAATTTGCCTCAAGATGTTTCAATTAGATCTAATCTTTAATGAATATAGTCTAATCTGTTCAACATTTTTGCATAATCCCAACTCCAGCAAAGCTTTCAGGGGATATTATTGTAACAGTTTGTGTAGCATGAAGGCAGCTCCCCTTTAAATGAAGGACTCTGATTCATAATAGCTATGTGGGCACATGGACTTCTTAATGACTGGCAGCCAGTATACACTGTGCCTTATGCTGGTGAGCTTGCCGCTGTCGTATTGATCGACAGGCAACTTGAAGTTTGCATGTTGCCTGCTTCAATGGACACCAGTCAGTGGTAATCGTAATTTGAAATCCGTGTCTACAGGTTCAGGATTAATGCAATGCTTCCCCCTGAGACTCCACTCTTCTGAAAGTTTATATTGCTCAAATTTGAATCTGTTCTAAAGCTTTTTTCTGCTCATCATTGAATTAAGATCTATTCTCCTCAGAACTGAAGTTTTATCAAGTATATTTTCTTCTCAAGAAAGAATTTATTGTTTATTTTTGATCAATACAAGAGATACTTCAAAGCTTTATCTTTCTAGTCTGTTGTCATCTGAGTTTAATAACAAACTTGCACATAATTTAGAAACCAATAAAGATGTTTGAAAAGATATGAAAAATATCATTCATTAACTTGTGAGAAAGAAGACATGGGGATCAGTTGAAGTGAGGTACAAACAACAGAGGGAGATTGTTCTTGATAAAATGGAACATATTTTATGGAATGGATTTTGTTTGAGGTAAATGAACCATAACAATGCTATACATTTAGCAATGAGAACTCAAATCTTGAGATAATAGATGTTGTGCACATCACATTCTACTTTGAATAACTAGTGACAAAGTGCCAGATGAAATCTAATCAGAGACAGAACAGTTACTAGAATTGAGAATATTGATAAATTTATTGAGGTCTTAACAATAACACCCATTGATAGCCCTTTCGTTAGGCTGTTGAGTCAGTAGCACAGTAACAGAAATACATAACTACACAGGAAAAAATGCAAAATTTATTGTGGAAAACAAAAATAGATTAAATATTGTTGCAAATGCAGTGTCAGAAAGGTGGAAGCCAATTCTGCTTGGGGTCAGAATTGGATTGAACAGAACTATTTCTCACCGAAACTATCCAAAATCTGTGATGTAGTACAGTGGTGAATACCAGCCTCAAACCAGGTGAAGTGATTGTAACTTAGTGCAAGGTCAGATTATGCGTCTTTGTGAAGATTTCCTTGGTCAAACAACAAGGAAATCAAATTTCAGCTTGAATGTGTTGCGTTTTGACAAAATAAACCTGAAACTGATAATAGTAAACAGTTTCGGAGTTCAAACACTTGAATGTTTATATTAAACAAACCAAGAACAAAGCTGTTGTGTCAAAAGCTCCACTAAGTTTCAAAGTATGTTGAGTGGTTTTGGTGGTAGAGTGTGCAACATGTGAATCATAAGAACATAATGGGGATAGATGCTGGACCAAATTCATGATCCAAAACAATAATGTCCCTATGACAGGATATCTTTAGAGGAGAAGTGAAGCAAAAGGCATGCTGCACAGTTCAACAAATCCTCAGACCATAATTACTTAACCAATCAGGAAACTATCTGTAATGAATTGATGAAGAAGCATATTAATTAAGCAACTGAAAATCCAATTGGTTGGCTCTTCTGAATAGTAATTGTAGTGAAAGGGAATGATCGAAGTCACTTAACAAAACTCTCAAGTTTAATCATTTCTCAGTCTGAACAATAGGTGTTTTGCCTGGAATAACAATATTATTCAGTCATGATTGAAAAGGTACTGTTTTGATAAGTTGCTTTAGGTGAAGAATTGAGTTTAATGACTACCTTTTCAAGAAGCAGATTGTTCAACATTCTCCCCAGAATCTCCACCTCCTGTAAAATTTCAACAACTTAACAGGGCACTTGAAAGGAATTAATTTAGAAATAATTAATTTCTGGAAAAGAATAGTGGACCTGTGATGAATATGGATGTATGTCTAGCTGTGGGATGAAATAAGGTGTGGGGAGATTTGTGCGGAGCATAATCACCCGTAAAATTTGATGTATTTGTTCAAATGGCCTGTTTCCGTGCTGTTAATTTTATGATAAATCCCAACAGCTCAAGATGAACAAAAGAAAAACTAAGTCTAGTCATTTCATCATCTTGTCAATAAGAATAAATGCTGTTAAAATGATGAAAGACATTCCTAAAGCAAGCACACAAGTCTGATATAGATCTTGCTTTATCTGATGCTGAAATCTGTGAACTCCTAGTCGAAAGGCTATTAAATGGATGGATGAACCTAGTAAGTGATGGAGGAGGAGATGTGCCTCAGAAAATCAGAGGCCTAGTTCTGTAATGGAGACATAGAGTCATAGAGTCATAGAGATGTACAGCATGGAAACAGACCCTTCGGTCCAACCTGTCCATGCCGAACAGATATCCCAACCCAATCTAGTCCCACCTACCAGCACCCGGCCCATATCCCTCCAAACTCTTCCTATTCATATACCCATCTAAATGCCTCTTAAATGTTGCAATCATACATCCTCTGGCAGCTCATTCCATACATGTATCATCCTCTACGTGCCCCTTCGGTCTCTTTTATATCTTTCCCCTCTCACCCTAAACCTATGCCCTCTAGTTCTGGACTTCCCCTGACCCCAGGGAAAAGACTTTGTCTATTTATCCTATCCATGCCCCTCATAATTTTGTAAACCTCTATAAGGTCACCCCTCAGCCTCCGACGCTCCAGGGAAAACAGCCCCAGCCTGTTCAGCCTCTCCCTATAGCTCAAATTCTTCAACCCTGGCAACATCCTTATAAATCTTTTCTGAACCCTTTCAAGTTTCACAACATCTTTCCGATAGGAAGGAGACCAGAATTGCATGCAATGTTCCAACAGTGGCCTAACCAATGTCCTGTACAGCCGCAAAATCTTATGGAAGGATACTTTGAGAGAGTGAGAACCTTTGGACAATACAAATAGGGAGGTACAAATGTGGTAGCAACTTGATCACTAATCCTCACATGAAGGCCTGGATTTTGACCAAGCTGGGATGACACTGGAACATTTTAAAATGGACAGGCAGGATCTGATTATGGGATTTTTTTCTCTCCCATAACCATTTCCACCAATTTTCATCTGTGCAAGATAAGGGTGCAGGCAGTCACCCTGCACGTAGCTGACACCATGGCAGATGTATCCCCCTGAAAGCTTTATGATGTTATAAATATAATTTCAAAATTCAAGCTCTGCTCATAGTGTATACTAAGTGAACCGCTCTAGATGACTCATGGACAAAATTAATAGGGGGATATGAGCGAGCATGGAGGACATGGACATTGTGAGAGCTGAGGGAGGTGTGGGCTGAGGTTTAGGTGCTTGAACATCATTAAAACTGGCCTGACGTCCCAGTAAATGGAGGTGGATATGCTTCCCTCAGCCAGTTGATCATGCACTCATCTCCATTGTTATCTTGGGTCTGCATCTGGAGGTGACAGACTGAGATTATCCTTGTCTTTACCTTCCCAGGATATATGATATATTTAGGTGGGCAAGGGATCCTTTTAAAGGTGACACATTTCCTGAATTGGGAAGTCTTGTGACTTGACCTGCCCATCTCCTCAATGAAAATCTAGCCCATAAGACTCAAAGTGAAAGCATCTTTAGATTGTTGTTAAAAAAAATATTTATAGGTAAACCCAAGAATGTTAGCATGTGTGGAATTGCGAACTAAACTCTAACTAAATAATTCTATCTGTAATATTGTAAGGTCTTTTAATATCGGAAAATGAGGAAAGGTATTCCTGTTAGAGGGATAAGACTTTTTTTTAATCATTGAATCATAAATTCCCACCATGTGGAAGCAGGCAATGGGGCCCATCACGTCTACACTGACTCTCTGAAGCGCATCCCACACAGACCCATCTCCCTACCCTATCCCTGTAACCTTGCATTTCCCATGGCTAATTCACCTAACCTACACGTCCCTAGACACTATGAGCAATTTAGTATGGCCAATCCACCTAACTTGTGCATCTTCAGACTATGGGAGGAAACCATAGCACCCGGATGAAATCCCCTGCACACATGGGGACAATATACAAACTCCACACAGACAGAGGGTGGGATCGAACCAGTAGCTGTGAAGCAGCAGTGCTAACTATTGAACCACCATTAAAAGATTTTCTTTTGAAAAAGTATCAATGTTGATTTAACTGATCAAGATGGCTTATCCTGTTCTGATAATGAATCAACAGACTCAACACGTTAATTCTGCTTTCTCCCCATAGCTGCTGCCAGACCTGTTGAGTTTTGTCAGCAATTTCTAGTTTGTCTCAGATCTCTTGCAGGTCTTTGTTTTGTTTTGGTTATCCTATTGATTGACACTTAAACAGTTAACTAAAAAGATTCAGTAAAGAGGCTATTTCATTAAACACTGAAGTTTTTTCTTAATGTGTTACCAACTGAACATGAATGCCCCAGCTTTCATTCAGCTGAATTTGAAACTGTTTTCTCAGTGTTAAGTTTTGGAAGTCATACATGTTATAATGCTTGAATGCTTCTTAAAACACTTGAGTCAGCAGTCATTGGAATGTTTACATTGGTAAATATCCAGATAGCCTGCCAAGCTCAGAACTTTTTACAAAACTTTGTTCCTGTCTGTTTTTATAGAAGATGTTGTGACAGTTTTCCCAAATATGGCCACATTTCATTCCCAGACCTTCTCTTAGGCAAACGGGGTAAAAGAAAAATTTTGGTTCCCTCTTGCTAAAGGTGACTCCCTGGAGAATTGCAGGACTAGTTGCAGAAGATTCAAATCCATGGAAAGAATTTGAACACATTCTTTGACAAAAACATCCACTGCTTTGATGTTTCTTCTGTGTGTAGTTTTCATAATAGTCATTGTGAGAACCTAACCAATTTGCAAACAATTAATCTGAGGTGGTTTGACCCTTGGATCAGGAGAAACATGCAATGTGTAAGGAATATGACTTTATTACTTGTTCTCTCTTGTCTTGTTCTCAGTTGAGTACTATCTATTTCCTGACCTTTCCTGCATAGTTTTTAAGTTGGACGAAGCACATTTGTTGCAGCATATTCTTCATTGTTTCTGCGTCTGTTCCTTTGCTCGGTCATTTAGATTAGATAGACTGGATTCCCTACAGTGTGCAAACAGTCCTTTCGGCCCAACACTGACCCTCCTTAGAGTAACCCACCCAGACCCATTTCCCTCTGACTAATGCACCTAACACTACGGGCAATTTAGCATGACCAATTCACCTGACCTGCCCATTTTTGGACTGTGGGAGGAAACCAGAGCACCCGGTGAAAACCCATGCAGACACGCAGAGAATGTACAAACTTCACACAGACAGTCACCTGAGGCTGGAATCAAACCTGCGACCCTGATGCTGTGAGACAGCAGTGCTAACCACTGGGCCACCGTGCCACCCCACTTCTTCCAGGCTCTGTATGAGCTTTAAATCCCACCATTACTTCAGGTTCTCCTTTTCTGATATCACCTTCTTTGATGTTTCCTTGTCACAGTGTTCTACTCCATGTGATTTATTTGAAATTATTTACCATGTACATTGTCTTGCTGTAGGTTAAACAGTAGTTTTGTCATTGGTTAGCTGCCCCCTGGACAGCCTCAGTGACCCCACTGATATTGGGTAGGTGCACAAAGGTCTTAGCTAGTGAATAGTTTAAGAAGACCACTGTCACAAGATGTGGACAGAAAGCGGGGTCTACAACGAAAGATGATTTCTGGTGAACTGTTCTGATGCCAAAACTTCTGCCACAGTTCCTCAATTATTACTGATTAGAATGGAACTTCATCAGACTAATCTCTGGGACGGTAGGAATGTGTGATGAGGAGTGATTTAGGAAATTCATTCATTTTGAAGAATGAGAGATGATTTCTTGAAACTTAGAAAATTATGATAAGGTGAATGTAAATAAGATGTTTCTGCTAGCTGGAGAGTCTACAGGCAGATTACTGGGTTCAGAATAAGTGGTAGGACACTTAACACTGAGATAATGAGAGATTTCTTCACTCAGAGGCGAATCTTTGGAAATCTCCACCCAGAGGATTGTGAAAGGTGACCTATTGAGCATGTTCAACACAGAAATTGAGGCAATTTCTGGAGATTAATGACATCAAGGAAGATGGGGAAAGTGCAGGAAAGTGACATTAAGCCAGATGATCTAAATGAATTGAGGAGAAGGCTCACTGATCTGGATGGCCTACTTCTGCTCCAAGATGTTATGAGTTTACTCAAATGGGGTGGGATACTGCTGGTATGTTAGGAAGGTGATTGAATTAGGACAGGTTTGACTTGAAGTAGACCTCCATGAGTAGTTTGCCTGTTGCATTGTTGCATTGTTTCAAAACTCAGCGAATGAATAAAGTTTCTATTTGAAAACTTAGAGGTGCTCCTTCAAAAATGGGACCAGTGGTGATTATGTAAGTGCTTATGTAAGTAAACTACTCAGTAAACTATTATCTTTTGTTCAAATTTTACTTCAAGCAATTACTGTATTTTAAAGGCCAAGTACTGATGTGTATTGGAGTTGGCGGAGTTAGAGGGGAGGTGGGGAAAGGCGCAGCAGTGCTAGACAGAACTGGGAGCCAGCAGAGCTGACAGGAAATGTACATGACATGGTGCTCGTTGTTGAGTTGAGTTGCATGTTGATAATTTTGCTCTGGGCATATAATACTATATTGGGGATAATATTCTACTCCTGAGTGCATGAAGGCAAGACAGAGGCATTTAGGTTGTTGGCTTATGATCCCTATGACGTATTGGCTAGTTTAATGAAGAGGTATGCTGCAGGTTTTAAATATCCTGCAGACATGATAAGATGTTGTCTGTATGCAAAGGACTCTGTCAAGGGTGATATCTCAATAACTAGGGCAGGGGTTCTGCTTCAGTCTTGGCTATCTTGGGATGATAAAGAAGTTTTCCTCCTCTCTCTACAAGAATCTCAGGGAGTCCCTCTCCCACTGCAACTCCCAGGTCATTTCCTCTGCTCTGAAGCTCTTCAACCATGTTGTGAAACAAACTCGGTACCACAGCCACATTTGCTTCCTCAGTGCATGCCTCCGTAACCAACTCATCCCACACGGACTCCAGACCACCTTTAAACCAGCAGAGTTCGGACCCGAACAGGACAAACAGTACAGACTACAGATTCAAAAACACCAGCAACAGTTCTCCTTCAGGATCCTCCGCTCCACGCTTGCAGCAATGCGCCGGCACCTAACCTCTCTACAGTCAGCCCTGCCTCAGCTGAGGGCCACACTCTCTCAGAATTGCAAAGGACCCACTCTGTACTACATCCTCAGGAGAATTCATACTCTCAACAAACAGTATTTCAATTCCATCTCAAACATCAAAAACTGTAAGTACAACAAACTTTTATCTACCCACCTCCATAACCAGCGCTCCTCAAACATTCCAGAAGATTCCCCTGGCCTCGGAAACGCCATTAGCCATGCGGCTGATGCAGCTACCACCCCCACGCTGAGTGATTATGTCACTTCCGCCCACATCATGGCCACTCCCACAGCCACTTCCGGCCCTCACATCATCGCTGATGCCACACGCCCAGTGACTTCCGCCACCCCTACTGCCATGATCACCACCACTTCCACCCCCACCAGCGCCACTCACCTGCATTCTGCTGACACGCCCCCCACAGACCCCACTGTCACTATCCCCACCCCCCAGAACCCCGAGGGCAACATTACCCCTGCTCATGCCTCCACCCCCATTCCACCCACCATCACACCCACTCCAGGTACTGGCTCCGACCCCACTCCCAGCTCCACACCCACACCAGATCTCAGCTCCCGGCCCTGCCGAGTTTTCACCATCCCTCCGGACCTCCCACTCACTGAGGACGAACGATCAGTCCTCAGCAAAGGACTCACCTTCATCCCCCTCCGTCCACGCATCAATGAATTTAATACACGACGGGACATCGAACAATTCTTCCGTCGCCTCCGCCTCCGAGCTTACTTTCACAATCAGGACTCCCACCCACCTTCCGAGGACCCCTTCGCCCACCTCCAACACACTGCATCCACCTGGACACCCCGCGCTGGCCTATTACCTGCCCTCGACCTCTTCATTTCCAACTGCCGCCGGGACATTAACCGCCTAAACCTGTCGTCCCCCCTCCCCCACTCCAACCTCTCACCCTCACAACGCGCAGCCCTCCAATCCCTCTGCTCCAATCCCAACCTCACCATCAAGCCAGTGGATAAAGGGGGCGCAGTGGTAGTCTGGCGCACTGACCTCTACACCGCTGAAGCCAAACGCCAACTCGAGGACACCTCTTCCTACTGCTCCCTCGACCATGACCCCACCCCCCATCACCAAACCATCATCTCCCAGACCATACAGAACCTCATCACCTCAGGAGATCTCCCACCCACAGCTTCCAACCTCATAGTCCGGGAACCCCGCACTGCCCGGTTCTACCTCCTTCCCAAGATCCACAAGCCTGACCACCCTGGCCGACCCATTGTCTCAGTATGCTCCTGCCCCACTGAACTCATCTCTACCTACCTTGACACTGTCCTATCCCCCCTAGTCCAGGAACTCCCCACATACATTCGAGACACCACCCATGCCCTCCACCTCCTCCAAGACTTCCGTTTCCCTGGGCCCCAACGCCTTATCTTCACCATAGATATCCAATCCCTCTACACCTCCATTCGCCATGACCAGGGCCTCCAAGCCCTCCGTTTTTTCCTCTCCAGACGTCCCCAACAGTACTCATCCACTGACACTCTCATTCGTTTGGCCGAACTGGTCCTCACCCTTAACAATTTCTCCTTTGAATCCTCCCACTTCCTCCAGACCAAAGGTGTAGCCATGGGCACATGTATGGGCCCCAGCTATGCCTGTCTCTTTGTTGGCTATGTAGAACAGTTGATCTTCCGTAATTACACCGGCACCACTCCCAACCTCTTCCTCTGCTACATTGATGACTGCATTGGCGCCACCTCGTGCTCCCGTGAGGAGGTTGAGCAATTCATCAACTTCACCAACACATTCCACCCTGACCTTAAATTTACCTGGACTATCTCTGACACCTCGCTCCCCTTCCTGGACCTCTCCATCTCCATTAGTGACGACCGACTTGACACTGACATTTTTTACAAACCCACTGACTCCCATAGCTACCTGGATTACACCTCTTCCCACCCTATCTCTTGCAAAAATGCCATCCCGTATTCCCAATTTCTCCGCCTCCGCCGAATCTGCTCCCAGGAGGACAAGTTCCACCATAGGACACACCAGATGGCCTCCTTCTTTAGAGACCACAATTTCCCTTCCCTCGTGGTTAAAGATGCCCTCCAACGCATCTCGTCCACATCCCGCACCTCCGCTCTCAGACCCCACCCCTCCAACCGTAACAAGTACAGAACGCCCCTGGTGCTCACCTTCCAGCCTACAAACCTTCGCATCAACCAAATCATCCACCGACATTTCCGCCACCTCCAAAAAGACCCCACCACCAGGGATATGTTTCCCTCCCCACCCCTTTCCGCCTTCCGCAAAGACCGTTCCCTCCGTGACTACCTGGTCAGGTCCACACCCCCCTACGACCCACCCTCCCATTCTGGCACTTTCCCCTGCCACCGCAGGAACTGTAAAACCTGTGCCCACACCTCCTCCCTCACCTCTATCCAAGGCCCTAAAGGAGCCTTCCACATCCATCAAAGTTTCACCTGCACATCCACCAATATCATTTATTGTATCCGTTGCTCCCGATGTGGTCTCCTCTACATTGGGGAGACTGGGCGCCTCCTAGCAGAGCGCTTTAGGGAACATCTCCGAGACACCCGCACCAATCAACCAAACCGCCCCGTGGCCCAACATTTCAACTCCCCCTCCCACTCTGCCGAGGACATGGAGGTCCTGGGCCTCCTTCACCGCCGCTCCCTCACCACCCGATGCCTGGAGGAAGAACGCCTCATCTTCCGCCTCGGAACACTTCAACCCCAGGACATCAATGTGGACTTCAACAGCTTCCTCATTTCCCCTTCCCCCACCTCATCCTAGTTTCAAACTTCCAGCTCAGTTACTGTCTCCTTGACTTGTCCGACCTGCCTATCTTCTTTTCCACCTATCCACTCCACCCTCTCCTCCTTGACTTATCACCTTCATCTCCTCCCCCACTCACCCATTGTACTCTATGCTACTCTCTCCCCACCCCTACCCTCCTCTAGCTTATCTCTCCATGTTTCAGGCTCACTGCCTTTATTCCTGATGAAGGGCTTTTGCCCGAAACGTTGATTTCACTGCTCGTTGGATGCTGCCTTAAATGCTGTGCTCTTCCAGCACCACTAATCCAGTATCTTGGGATGATGTTCACTTCCCCCTTAGTACTGACATTATAATGTGCTAGATAATGTTTTACTCGGTTTTAAGCATCATGTCTTTGAGTAGTCAGGCAGCTTTGGAAGTTAATTGTTTATTATAGCTTCAGGAAAGTCTAAGCCTGTATGCTACAACAGATTTCATTTGCGCCATCCATGATATTGTGACAGCTGATTATTTCACCAGGGTTCCTATCCAATCAGAAAAGCTTATAGCAAAGAGACATGCTAATCAGGCACATGCTGTGTCCTTGAAAGATCCATTGTCACAAATCCCACACTCCACTTTTTGTGATAATACTGTAAATTTCTCATCAGCCTAAGTACCTGTCCAATTCTCTTTCAAAGTTATATTTGGAAACAACCACTTCTTTTGGTAGAATGTTCCAGGTCCTGAGAACTTTGAATGAGCAAAGCCTCCACTGCTAGTGGATCATTATTTGAGGTCAATGCTGAAAATCTCGATGTGTTTCAAAACTCAGTGAATGAATAAAGTTTCTATTTGAAAACTTAGAGGTGCTCCTTCAAAAATGGGACTAGTGGTGATTATGTAAGTGCTTATGTAAGTAAACTACTCAGTAAACTATTATCTGTTGTTCAAATTTTACTTCAAGCAATTACTGTATTTTAAAGGCCAAGTAATGAGTTGGTGAGGAAAGCTAAATATTATAAACTTGTATCAGTTGTCTTACATAGATCAGAACCTAAACAAAAGGCTAAATTGGTTTCTCCAGCTCCAATATTTTCAGTGATGCATGACCAAAAAGACTCAGTTATAGAATCAAAAGTGTATATGCACAGTTTTGACAGGAATTATGCAGGATATGGTTCCACAGAGGCCCATGTTGGGTTCACAACTACAGAGGAACATTGACTATCTATCGTTCTATCAACTGAATTTTGGGTTATCCAAACAAGATTGCAAGGTTGTGATGCTTGGCTAACTATGTTATCTGGCATTTGATTATCCAGCATTCAATTAACTGAATGAAATACTCTCTGCCTGTGTCCTTTGGATAATTGAGGGTCCTATGTATTCAAATTATACATTAACAATCTGGACAAAGGAATTGAGGGCATTATTGCTAAATTTGCAGATGGCACAAAGATAAGTGGAGGGACAGTTTGTGTTGAGGAAGCTGGAAGACTGCAGAAGGACGTGGACAGGCGAGGAGGGTGGGCAAAGAAATGGCAGATGGAACACAATGTGGGATAGTATGAGGTTATGCACTTTGGTAGGAAGAATAGAGGAGTACACTACTTTCTAAATGGGGAAAGCTTCAGAAATCTGAAGGACAATCAGCCTTGTGAGTCCTCGCCCAGGATTCTCTTAAAGCTAGCATGCAAATTCAGTTGGCAGTTAGGAATGCAACTGCAGTCTTAACATTCATTTCAAGAGAGTGAGAATACAAGAGCAGAGATGTATTGCTGAGGCTGTATTAGGCCCTAGTCAGATCACATTGGAATATTGTGAGCAATCTTCGTCCTTTTATCTAAAGAAGGATGTTCTAGCTCAGAGGGGATCCAGAGGGGGTTGACAAGAATGATCCTGGGGTTGAAGGGCTTGTCATGTGAGAAGCATTTGAGGACTCTGTGTCTATACAGGATAGATTTTAGAAATTGACAGAATACTGAGAGGCATGGACGAATTGGATGTGGGAAGATGTTTTCACTTGTAGGCTTCCACTAAGACCTGAGGTCACAACCTCAGAATGAAGGCACAACCATATCGAGCTGAGATGAGGAAGAATTTCTTTAGTCAGAGGGTGTTGAATCTGTGGAATTCATTGCCACACAGGCTGTAGAGGCCAAGTCACTGTGTGTATATAAGCCAGCAGTAGATAGGTTCTTGATTGGTAAGGTTACATGGAGAAGGGCAGGAGAATGGGGTTGAGAAACATATTAGCATGATCGAATGGCAGAGCAGACTCAATGGGCAGAATGGCCTGATTCTGTTTCTATATCTTATATACTAATGGGCTTATATGACCTTGGTAAAGAAATATGCATGCAAGAATACCCATCAGCCAGAAGCTGCATCCAGACCAGTGAGATAATAAGCTAAGTTTGCAACAGTGAATAGAAAAGCACAGTTGTAATTTTCTGGCTGCACATTCCAGCCAATACCTTAACTCAAACTTGCGCAGATGGATACAAAGTAAAGCATAATGAAGGACACCCCTCTCAACAAAATGCTATCTAAAAGGATCATGAACTACTTACAGGTTTATTATTGGACTACTTCTTCTGAATTATGGTGAAATTATTTGCATTTTCGCAGTTTTTGTATACTTGATTAAAGTTTGAATTCTCAGTGCGGAGTGGTGCTGACACAGGTTTCTTCCCACTGGGTAAGCTGACAGGCATTGAACATGAAGGAAAGTCACCTACAGTACCACAAGATGCTACAGAGAGAGAACAATGCGAGGTGCTGCATTTTGGGAAAGCAAATCTTAGCAGGACTTATACACTTAACGGTAAGGTCCTAGGGAGTGTTGCTGAACAAAGAGACCTTGGAGTGCAGGTTCATAGCTCCTTGAAAGTGGAGTCGCAGGTAGATAGGATAGTGAAGAAGGCGTGTCAGAGTATTGAGTACAGGAGTTGGGAGGTCATGTTGCAGCTGTTCAAGACATTGGTTAGGCCACTGTTGGAATATTGCGTGCAATTTTGGTCTCCTTCCTATCGGAAAGATGTTGTGAAACTTGAAAGGGTTCAGAAAAGATTTACAAGGATGTTGCCAGGGTTGGAGGATCCGAGCTATAGGGAGAGGCTGAACAGGCTGGGGCTGTTTTCCCTGCAGCATCGGAGGCTGAGGGGTGACCTTATAGAGGTTTACAAAATTATGAGGGGCGTGGATAGGGTAAATAGACAAAGTCTTTTCCCTGGGGTCAGGAAGTCCAGAACTAGAGGTCATAGGTTTAGGGTGAGAGAGGAACGATATAAAAGAGACCTAAGGGGAAACTTTTTCATGCAGAGGGTGGTATGTGTATGGAATGAGCTGCCAGAGGAAGTGGTGGAGGCTGGTACAATTGCAACATTTAAGAGGCATTTGGATGGTATATGAATAGGAAGTGTATGGATGGATATGGGCCGGGTGCTGGCAGGTGGGACTAGATTGGGTTGGGATATCTGGTCGGCATGGACGGGTTGGACCGAAGGGTCTGTTTCCATGCTGTACATCTCTATGACTCTATGACTCTATGTCTCTAAGTGTGAGAAGAGCAGTGGGAGAAAAAGCTATGCTTCCTGTGTGTCTTCCAGGAGGAATTCACACACCACAATTACATTAAGGAACAATGCTTGAGATACTTTCATTCATAAAAGAGACTGTGAGTCATTTTTTTTCAAATACTTTAGCCCCAAGCATGGTGAGGCCAGCCTTGCTAGTGGCTGAGTTTTATGTGTTTGGTTCTTTCAGGTTGCTAGGGGGGTATGAGCAACGTCATGCATTTCGAAATGTTATTGAGGCTCTCCAGACAATGAGAAACACATTCATTTTATTGTCTCTTGCCAACGATCACCAGGAGTATGGATTTTATTTTGTATGGATTCATGACTACCCTGTCATGCAGGATGCTACTGAAAGAATATACAGTAATTTGTATGCTCCTTAACTGTACTCTGCCATTTCCATTGAAGAGGGCACGATTCCATTCATAGGATTCGGTGAGGCAAAACCACTTTTAAAAAGCACCACATTTGGAAGTCTCGGCAATAATAATATACAAATACTGGTGGTATCAAGGAACAAACTATTTGTGTGGTCATAATTACTGACACTGTATTTAGCATCTTTTTAGGTGTTACTGCATTTTATCTATTATGAATATAATGAAAGGTGCGTGATTTATACATAAACATTTTCAGTGTTTGGATTGAAACTAATGGCATATTGATGTCGGTTTGTTTTTCTAAATTCGATAAGGTTAGTCTTTCCAGAATCATGATTGAAACCATTATATGTTCAGGGAGCAGGACTCCTGGAGCGTTAAGGACTCCTGGAGTGTTAAGGAAGTTTGTCATTATTGTGGAGGTTTATGACAGCCCAGGTCTATTAAGTCATTACCTGCAGCAGAATCTAGGATGAGCTAGTATTTTTTAATTATTTCAAACTTGTTTGGGGCAATTCAAAGAAGGTTTGACTGAAGTTACAAAACAATGTAGTCTCTCCTGGAAAAGCAGATTGTTCAGGGCAGTTAATACAGTAAGTTATCTCGGTTAGACAGTGAAATAGGTGAAACATCCAAAACAGGAATGTTTGAACAGAACTCTGCAGATTATGAAAAGACTGAAAATCTTAGGGCTCTAAGGTATGAGAGTGTTCTAGGAAAAGGGCTTTGCAACTTAGATAACAGGAATTGAGGAAAGACAGTTTAGTCAAACCTATAGGATGGACAGGAAAATAAAAATGCTCTGGCTTTTGATTAGTTGTAAACTGATGCTGTTGGGAACAGATGGGATTTCTTTTGCCACACGTTTCAAAATCTTTTAACCTGTGCTTTATTTATATAACTGGGTTTTACATTGTTTTTAGAAGTTTTTTTAGAATCTCTACAATGTCATTGTAGGCCATTCGGTGCAACAAGTCCACCTAACCTACATATCCCGGACATGATGGGCAATTTAGCATGGCCCGTCCACCTAACCTGCACATTTTTGAACTGTGGGAGGAAACCAGAGCACCTGGAGGAAACCCACACAGACACAGGGAGAACATGCAAACTCCACACAGACAGTTACCCGAAAGTGGAATTGAACCCAGGTCCTTGGTGCTGTTAGGCAGCAGTACTAACCACTTGTTTTTCTTTCTTTAGTGTATTAAACTTCCACCTTATTGTTAAAACCAATTTCACAGCCTTCTGTTTGAGTGAAAGCCAGCCATATTAAATTAAAAGAAATTAAATAGGATCTATCAAGCCACATTTCACACAGGATCTGACATGTAGTGATAACATCAGTTGGGATCATAATATTAATTATTTTGAAATGTGCTATATGGGTTGACACAGCAACAATTTTGTACTTAGCGAAATTCCATATTCAACAATAATTTGACGAGGCAGCTAATCTGTTTTTGGTGGTGTTGATGGATCATCCAACAATGGCAAAGACATTAGAGGTAAACCCTCTACTCTGCCTTAAATAGCAATCATTGCAACCTTTAATGTTTCAGTTGAAGAATAATCTAGCAATCCTTCAGTACTGCATTTAACTTTTACCATTAATGTGGCTTGAGATAAAATCAACAAAGAACTTCAGAGCAAGTCAGTTGATGCGCTGAATATACCTTTCTGCCAAGTTACAGTTGCTTAATATTAAATTAACCAATCATTCAACTAACAATTCAGATATTTTTGTTTTCAGCTGATTGAGACAGGAATAAGCATTGAAAAAAAACATTTATTTCAAATCGAGAAGGCTGTTGATGGAAAATTGATGATTATATTGGCATCTTGAATTGATTTGACACCTCATTGAACTTTGAGTAAAACCTTGTATGGTCATTTTTTAATCAGTCCCATCTTTGAGATTGGTGTAAAATCAAAGGAAGTTGAAATCAAGAAACAATTGTGAACAGAACAGTTGTTTTAAAGTGGAAGAGGAGGGATGAGTATTAGTTATAAGCATACTGTATCATTTTTAAAGGGGAGCAGTGCAAAATCAAATAGAATGTTCATATCTACAAACAACCACTAATTTCTAACAACTATGAGGGACTATAAGCCCATCAAAGCTCTGATCCTGGCAGATTCAACTAACGCACCACTTCATTTACAGTTTGCCAGCTACTCTCAGTTTTGAGTTGAGAAGGTCCATAGAAGATTGACATGACGTAGTGAGCTAGAAATATGTCCTGTGCTCTCAGGGAGCTAGTTACGTTGTTATCAGGAACAGGAAGAATTATGGTCAAACAAAGACCTATCCTTGAATGACATTTCTTTCTGCGAGCACTGCAAATCAAGGTCCACTGCTAGATGAACATTTAAGTAGAATGTAGTTGAATCAGAGACCTGATAGCAACTAATGTGATCAAAGAAAGTTTTTATTTCTAATTTTGTGGAGACTAAAGGCAGAACCTTGGTGATGCACTAGGGTTTTTTTCTTACTAGAGACCAGTGCTGCCTCTTTTCTGGAAGATCTACATAACCACAAGTCTATCAGGGAGTGACAAAGCCATTATGGCCATCCCACTAGAATCTAGACCCTGGGTTGGAAGCCTCACCCACAGAAGCTGACAGCTCTATGCTCAGCTCTTCCCTCTGAGGAAGCTGTGGCTGCTATTCTAAAGGCAGGCACTGGAATTCAAGGATGATGGAGTGAACTGGATCACAGTTTAGTATTGTGGAGACGATAGAGAGTTTTTGCTGAGTGTGGATTATGGAGAGAGGGGCAGGTGGATAAACAGGAAGGGGAGGAGTGTGAATCTCAGTGGGCTTCCCAAGCTGATGTTAAGTTTCTTGAGCAGGCACTGACTGCCTTTGCTTAAAAATGTGTTGCTGGAAAAGCGCAGTAGGTCAGGCAGCATCAAAAGAACAGGAGAGTTGACGTTTCGGGCATAAGCCCTTCTTCAGCCACTGCAGCTCTCTGAAGGTGGCTTGCTGGTCGTTGTGGGATATGGTGACTGGCCCACCTGCAGCTGGGTTGATTCCTGTCTTGGCAGGAGTGAAGCCTTTAAACAGTCAAGGGCCTCAAATGACAGCAGGTTAGGAAAGTCGAGAATGGATCTTCCAGCTGTAACTCAATTTGAGTAGAAACAGGAAGGCAGAAGAACTCAGGTCAATGTGACATTTAGTTAAATGACTTTTCTACCTCCAAAATTAAATTGGTCTTATTTTCATATTGGCCTATTTTCTAAACAGCAGGAGAACCATGCACATTCAATGTGTAAATACCATTTCGCTATTGCATGGCTTAGCCAGAAAACTTCAATATTGACATTGAGGGCTTTAACCTTGGTTTGCAGTGAGTTATTTTTGGCCTCCTCATGGTGGAACATGCTATGGCATAAATTTATAGCCCATTGCCTTTAAATTGTCATAATTAGAAACATGCCTACCTTCATATGGCAGCTAGTACTTTGCACTAATTCTTGCTCATTAGTTATGGTACATGAAACCACAAAGCATCAAAAATTGAAATGTGCAGCTCATTTTCTTCTCCATGTTAGAATGTGCACTTTCTTTGAGACAGTTTCCAGCAACTAGTTAAACCTCCAACCTGCTGTCTGTTGGGAGTTCTGAGCTTTGGTCTTGGAAACTGAGCAGGTGCATATTGTGGAGCCTCAGAGCCCACATATAAAGATTCATTCCAAATTCTCATTAAGTAACATTTGCTATTAATCCATTAACATTAGCAACTTGAAGTAAACACTATAATTTGAAAATATAAACACCAAAAGGACTGAATTGGCTGGACTTTGAGGATCTAGTTACCATTACTCAGAGACTATGTTTGAACATAGAACAAAGATCAACTCAGCAAAGGAACAGGCCCTTTCGCCCTCCAAGCCCACACCACCACGTTTTGTCCTCTATATGAGAACAGTCTTCATTTACAGGTTCATTGTCCCTCTATTCCCTTCCTATTCATGTATTCGTTCAGGTGATTCTTGAAAGCTAATATTTTGTCTACTTCCATCACCTCCTCTGGCAATACATTCTTGGCACTCACCACTCTCTGTGTGGAAAAACTTGTCTCGCACATCTCTTTTAAACTCACCCTCCCCACCCCCCCACCGCACCTTGAACCTGTGTCCCTTAGTAATTGGCCCCTCCACCTTTCCACTCTATCCATGCCATTCATAGTTTTAGAAACTTCTATTAGGTCACCCCTCAACCTTCTGCTTTCCAGTGAAAACAGCCGTCTCTATCTAACCTTTCTTCAAAGCTAAAATCCCCTATACCAGGAAGCATCCTGGTAAAACTTTTCTGTACCCTTTCCAAAGCATCCACATCCTTCTGGTAGTGTGGTGACCAGAAGTGTATGCAATAGTCCAAGTGTGGCCTAATTAAAGTTCTGTAGAGCTGCAGCATAACTTTTCTATCCTTATACTCAATGCCCTATCCAAAGAAGGCAAGCATGCCACAAGCCTTTTTTATTACCTAATCTACCTTGCTACCATCTTCAGTGATCTGTGGACCTGGACACCCAGATCCCTCTGAATATCAATACTCCTCAGGGTTCTGCTAATATCTGTATGATTCCCAACTGTACTTGATCTTCCAACAGACATCACCTCACATTTGTCCGGACTAAGTTCCATCTGCCATTTTTCTGTCCATGCTTCAAACCGATCAATACCCTGCTGTATCCTTTGACAATCCTCCTCACGATCACAGCTCCACCAATCTTTGTATCGTCTACAAACTTACTAATGAGACCAGCTATGTTTTCCTCCAAATCATTTATGTAGATTATGAGCAGCAGAGGTCCCAGCACTGATCCCTGTGGAACACCACTAGTCACAGCTTTCCATCCTGAAAAGCACTCTTCCACTACTACCTTCTGTCTCCTTTGACAGTTCTGTATCCACCTTGCCAGCTCACCCCTGATTCCATGTGACTTCACCTTTTGTACCAGTCTGTCATGAGGGACCTTGTCAATGACTTTACTGAAGTCCTTGTAGACAACATCAACTGCTTTTCCCTCATCAATCACCTTCAACACCTTCTCAAAAAAAACTTGATCAAATTAGTGATGCATGACCTCCCCCACACAAAACCATCCTATCGCTAATAAGTCCACTTGTTTCTAAATGCATATTGATCTTATCCCTGAAAATCATTTCCAATGATTTCCATATCACCGATGTCAGACTCACAGGCCTGTGATTTCCAAGAATATCCCTGCTCCCTTCTACACAATAGCACAATATTTGCTATTCTCCAGTCTTTCCTGGACCTCACCTGTGGCTAAAGAGGACTGTCTATCTGTTTTTTTTAGATTACGTTACAGTGTGGAAACAGGCCCTTCGGCCCAACAAGTCCACACCGACCCGCCGAAGCACAACCCACCCATACCCCTACATTTACCCCTAACCTAACACTATGGGGCAATTTAGCATGGCCAATTCACCTGACCTGCACATCTTTGGACTGTGGGAGGAAACTGGAGCACCCGGAGGAAACCCACGCAGACACGGGGAGAATGTGCAAACTCCATACAGTCAGTCACCTGAGGTGGGAATCGAACCTGGGTCTCAGGCGCTATGAGGCAGCAGTGCTAACCACTGTGCCACCATGCCGCCCATAAATGGTCTAATGTTTGACACATATCATGTCCCAGAATGTTCTGAACTTCAAATTAATTCTTATTTTAGTAAACTGACTATAAAAGGCAACAAAAAGCATGCCTGTCTGATATCATCCCACTTATTTTATGGATTGGAACCAATTTTGCTGTCTCAAGGGAGCAAAAGAGCCTTCCAGAATGTTGTCTTAGGATCATTTAAGTGCCAATTGATTGGACCATTCAAACACAATGACACAGGCTGTCTCACACAGTCAATGTGTGGAATCCACAACTCAATGTCTAATTGACAAAACTATTCACCTTATTTTTGAAAATAACTTGAGGACATGTAATGGCTTACAAGAAAGCCATTTTGTCTGCCTGTTTTTACAATAGCAAGAAGCTTTTATGCAGAGAGTGTTCCATCAGAATGCTAACAAACCAGATGTAAAATCATCAAAGCTGCTAAGGTAGTAAGCAATCAAACTTTGAATGTGGGCAAATATCTCCCTCCAACTTGTTTCAATTTTGAGTGCACATGAAAGCAGTCCACAAGGAGCTTTTGCTATAGTAAACACCACAGTTTCTTCAGATTCCAGTGCTTCACTTCAACTAAAATATAAATCCATCCAAACTACTGTAACACAAAAGAGACTTAAATGGTTATTGTATTGTTTTACTTGCATCAGCTTTGTGCGAGTATGTTGCTGTATGTGAGATAGGTGAGCAAAATATGTCTTGTAAACATCTGGAATAAGTTTGTGATAATAAACAACTGAAAAAAACTTAAAGTCAATAAAAGCGGGCTGCTTGAATTATTTAATTGGATCAATTACACTGTGGATAAAAAAAACCTTACATACAAACATATTGATCACAGACAGTAAAAAGGAACACACACATTCTGTCCTTGTATTATGGACTAGGCCAGACCACTCAAAACATTCTTAAACAGGCAGTCCAGACCATAACTTTGCAACTTTTTTCAGTAAGTGCACTGTGAAAGTTACCTGGATTAAGTTTACGAGGTTGACTACCAGGTTTAAAACAGATAAAAAATTTATTCAATAAATTACACATTGAAACACAAAGATGCAATTTTAAAAGTTGACTTCAAAACCACTTCAGCCCCAAGCTTCTCATTGTGTGAAAACTGTAGAAATAAACAATCCATTAATAAAACTGTGTGAACATGTATTTTGACACAAGCATTGTTTGAAATTTCAGGTCCCAAGTACTACTAAGTATTTGGCATAACAGGTATAGTTAGTAAGTTTGCAGATGACACCAAATTTGGAGGTGTAAATGACAGCGAAGAGGGATTACAGCGGGATCTTGATCAGATGGGCCAATGGGCTGAGGAGTGGCAGATGGAGTTTAATTTAGATAAATGTGAGGTGCAGCATTTTGGGAAAGCAAATCTTAGCAGGACTTATACACTTAATGGTAAGGTCCTAGGGAGTATTGCTGAACAAAGAGACCTTGGAGGGCAGGTTCGTGCTCCTCGAAAATAGGATAGTGAAGAGGCGTTTGGTATGCTTTCCTTTATTGGTCAGAGTATTGAGTACAGGAGTTGGCTGTACAGGACATTGGTTAGGTCACTTTTGGAATTTTACATGCAATTCTGGTCTCCTTCCTTTCAGAAGGACGTTTTGAAACTTGAAAGAGTTCAGAAAAGACTTACAAGAATGCTGCCAGGTTTGGAGGATTTGAGCTACAGGGTGAGATTGAATAGGCTGGGGCTGTTTTCCCCGGAGTGTCGGAGGCTGAGGGGTAACCTTATGAAGGTTTATAAAATCGTGAGGTTTATAAAATTTTGAGGGACATGGATAGGATAAATAGACAAGGTCTTTTCCCTGGGGTGGGGGAGACCATAACTAGAGGGCGGAGGTTTAGGGTGAGAGGGGAAAGATATAAAAAGACCTAAGGGGCAACGTTTTCACGCAGAGGGTGGTATGTGTATGGAATGACCTGCCAGAAGAAGTGGTGGAGGCTAGTACAATTGTAACATCCAAAAGGCAAATGGATTTATGAATTGGAAGGGTTTCGAGGGATATGGGCTAGGTTTTGGCAGGTGGGACTAGATTGGGTTGGGATACCTGGTCGGCATGGACGAGTTGGACCGAAGGGTCTGTTTCCGTGCTATACATCTCTATGACTCTATAACAGAATAAAGAACCCCTACAGAACTCAGTCTATCCAAACTAGACTAAAGTATGTGGTTCTGAATATATGCAACAGTTCCAAGCAAACTCCCTTTAAAAACCAGTATAAATGGAACACATGCTTTCAGGTTGAACTAAGAAGGAGAGAGAAAGAGTTTCCACACAACTCACTGTTGAACTCCCAACCAGTAGTATTGAACTAAACTGCTCAGCTCGAGAGCTGACCGCTCCCCCTCCCTTCTACTGGTCACTTCTAAAACATGACCACTTTGGCCTGAAGTCTCATCTGTTTACACATAAACAAAAGACCTCTTAAGATCAACAGCTCTGATGAAAGAACATAAGGAACAAGATTCAAAACAGTTCATGGAGAGAAAAGAATCAAAATGGTGACAGGATGAAAAGTTTCTCTTATTTTTCCTTTCAGTCTAAGCTGTTCATTAATAAAAATGTTATTGCCAAGTGGTAGCTTTTAGTTAAGAGGCGCCCTTGAGTATCTGTGGAAGTTATTATCTGGGGCAGGAAGTGAAATGATTGATGAGGATGCGTTGGCTTGAATTCAAATAGATAGGAGTCACATCAGTAGAAGGCAGTGTCTTTGCACAATGGAGAAGGATGGTGTGTGGCTAAGAGCCTGGGGAAAGGTAATGCACTGGATTGTATGAAGTTGCAATTTTTGACTTTGATCCAAGTTCTTTCAGTGTTGTAGCAGAGGCAGAAAGCTAAATGGACAAATTCAATCTTGAAGTTGCAGAAAAGGTGAGGACCAATTTTGGATATGATAAGACAAAGCTCTCGAGATAGGGCAATAGTTCACAGTCGAGGTGAACCAGCATGGAAAGTGATTCTGAATGTGGGAAATGTTATCTGAAAAGAGAGAAACAATGTGAATGTCAGTTAGTGATCCTGCAGGAGGATTGGCACAATGACACATGAGCTGGCTACTGAGGAACACATCTTTGGGATCAGTGTAGGATTAGATATGGTGAGTGGGCAGTGGAAGTGGGAGGAATGTGCATCCAAACCCATTGCTCGGGTAACCAGCAGGCTTCATAGTGTGAAAGCACTACTGAGGGGAAAGCTGCAGGAACACAACAGAGGCACCATTATTGTCATGGGAGCAGTTGTGACTGCCACAGCCCCACATTATAGGAGACTTTTGCTTCCAGGAGATCCTCACATGTGGCAAGTATCTGACAAGAGTGCTTCAGCTTTGCAAGTTCTTACCAGTTAACATTAAAAAGCCTTGAAATCCGACCTATCTTGGACCTCCTGCTGTGTAGCTATCTTCTCCGAGTTGCTGGAATCTTGGCACACTGGGGAAAGCAGGAGGGCCCACGCTAGTAGAAAAGCCCTGAGCAGGAGTATTCACTGAAAATAACTACCACCTTAAATTTCATTCATTAGCTTCCTGCTGCACTCCCGCAGAGTAGAACTCGGCCCTGGGGAAAATGGTCAGGGACAGCAAATGCTTAGTTGACCACGCACCACAATCAGTGAGCCCATTTTTCGGGTGCTATTAAATTTAGCTCTGAAAGTTTTTTTCCATGCCGCTGGGTGCTTTCATGACATAAGCTCAAAACCTTCCTTTTTAATGTGCGAATTCAGTTGAGAAGTGCTGCTGATTATATATTCTATTTGTGATCATCTTTGGAAGCTGATCATTGCCATATGCCAGAGATAAAAGAGAGAAAAAAGCTTTCTCGCTGCTTAAAAGTAAAATGTAAAAAAAACCTTTCTTTTTCTTCAAAGCTTACATCTTAGCAAGCTGAAGGCTAGTCCTGTCACACCAATTATGTGTAGAGATGTTATAAAGTTTCTTTAAAAGCTTATATGCTGAGCTCAAGTATCACATAGAATTCCACAGCCAGATCACCATTTGCAGTTGGTTAAATGCTTGTACAGACAGTATAAACGTACCTTACTTTAGCACTGTGGCTGGTTTGTGAAAGAGTAAATATCAGTGACCCAGCTATTGCACACTGCCATTTGCAAGTGTTATAAAACCATCTAAACCTATGGAGACTCCTCACTTTCTCCCATCCTTAGACGCCAGCCTGTTTAGCTCCCAAGTCTTATTTATGACTTGAAGAAGCTGTTCAGCTCAAATAAATAAACTCAAAATGCTCAATATATCAGGCAGCATCTGTGGACTGAATAATAATTAAGAAGCAGGGAATCTTCTGTTTGATCTTCTGAGGTATTTTAAAACAAAACGTTTGATCATCTCAAAGATTTTATTGAGGATCTTTGCATCCATCCATTTGAACAGCAGATGCACTCAAGTAATATAGAGCAGAGGATCCAACATTACCACCTTTATTTGGACAATAAATCTAATTCTTTATGGGGAAGGCAAAACAAGGCGGAATAAATATGTGATGAGGAATTTGAGAATATGGGATTATGAAATGTCATGATTCTCTTGTCAGTTCAAAAAAGGTGGCATGGTGGCTCAGTGGTTAGCACTGCAGCCTCACAGTGTCAGGGTCCCAGGTTCAATTCCAGCCTCAGGCGACTATCTGTGTAGAGTTTGCATGGGTTTCCTCCATATGCTACCACAGTCCAAAGATGTGCAGGTAAGGTGAATTAGCCACGGTAAATTGCCCATAATGTTGGGTGCATTAGTCAGAGGGGAAATGGGTCTTGGTGGGTTACTCTTCGGAGGGTTGGTTGGGCTAAAGGGCCTGCTTCCACACTGTAGGGAATCTAATCTAATGTCTAAAGTGAATACAAATAAAGATGAATCAGTAATTTCCCACTCCGGTGAGTGATATGGTATTAGCCAAAGCAGTTACCCAGCTATTGTGTTGTCTCAGTGTATACTGATGTGCAAGTACAATTTTGCTTTCTTTAACAAACAAAAACACAAATTGCTGGAGAAGCTCAGCAGATCTGGCAGAACCTGTGGAGAGAAAACAAAATTAATATTTTGAGTTCTGTGACCTTTCGTCAGGACATGCTTTCTTTATATTATGACAGAAGACTTGTATAATTTTGATGGTATTAGAGAAAAACTTTTAAACATCTGATTGGGTGCAGATGTTTGCAGGTAAAGGAATAGCTGGAAAATGGGAAGCCTTCAGAAATGAGATGACGAGAGTTCAGAGACAGTATATTCCTGTCAGGGTGAAAGGAAAGGCTGGTAGGTATAGGGAATGCTGAATGACTAAAGAAATTGAGGGTTTGGTTAAGAAAAAGAAGGAAGCATATATCAGGTATAGACAGGATAGATTGAGTGAATCCTTAGATGAGTACAAAGGCAGTAGGAGTATACTTAAGAGAGAAATCAGAAGGGCAACAAGGGGACATGAGATAGCTTTGGCAAATAAAGTTAAGGAGAATCCAAAGGGCTTTTACAAATACATTAAGGACAAAAGGGTAACTAAGGAGAGAATAGGGCCCCTCAAAGATCAGCAAGACGGCCTTTGAGTAGAGGAGATGGGGAGATACTAAATGAGTATTTTGAGACCATAAGACCATAAGACATAGGAGTGGAAGTAAGGCCATTCGGCCCATCGAGTCCACTCCGCCATTCAATCATGGCTGATGGGCATTTCAACTCCACTTACCCGCATTCTCCCCGTAGCCCTTAATTCCTCGAGATAACAAGAATCTATCAATCTCTGCCTTGAAGACATTTAGCGTTCTGGCCTCCACTGCACTCTGCGGCAATGAATTCCACAGGCCCACCACTCTCTGGCTGAAGAAATGTCTCCGCATTTCTGTTCTGAATTTACCCCTTCTAATTCTAAGACTATGTCCACGGGTCCTCATCTCCTCACCTAACGGAAACAATTTCCTAGCGTCCACCCTTTCCAAGCCATGTACATCTCTATTAAGTCTCCCCTTAATCTTCTAAACTACAATGAATACAATCCCAGGATCCTCAGCCATTCCTCATATGTTAGACCCACCATTCCAGGTATCATCCGTATGAATCTCCACTGGACACATTCCAGTGTTTACAGTGCATCAGTGTTTACTGTGGAAAAGGACATGGAAGATATGGGATGTAGGGAAATAGATGGTGACATCTTGAAAAATGTCCATATTACAGAGGAGGAAGTGCTGGATGGCTAGAAATGCATAAACCTCCATGACCTGATCAGGTGTACCCTAGAACTCTGTGGGAAGCTAGGGAAGTGATTGCTAGGCCTCTTGCTGAGATATTTGCATCATCAATAGTCACAGAGGAGGTGCTGCAAGACTGGAGGTTGGTTAATGTGGTGCCACTGTTTAAGAAAGGTGGTAAGGACAAGCCAGGGAACTATAGACCAGGTGAGCCTGACATCGGTAGTGGGCAAGTTGTTGAGGGAATCCTGAGGGACAGGATGTACATGCATTTGGAAAGGCAAAGACTGATTAGGGATAGTCAGCATGGCTTTGTGCATGGGAAATTATGCCTCACAAACTTGATTAACTTGAATTTTTTGGAGAAGTAACAAAGAAGATTGATGAGGGCAGAGCTGTAGACGTGATTTATATGGACTTTAGTAAAGCGTTCAACAAGGTTCCCCATGGGAGACTGATTAGCAAGGTTAGATCTCATGGAATATAGGGAGAACTAGCTATTTGGATGCAGAATTGGCTCAAAGGTAGAAGACAGAGAATGGTGGTGGAGGGTTGTTTTTCAGACAGGAGGCCTGTGACCAGTGGAGTGCCACAAGGATCAGTGCTGGGTCTACTGCTTTTCGTCATTATATAAATGATATGGATGTGAGCGTAAGAGGTTAGTAAGTGTTAGTAACCGCAGTAACAAAAGCAGTCAAGGAGAGTATCCAATCAAAAACTAAGGAATACAGAGAGTCAAACACGAACACATGTTAGTAAGTGTGCAGATGACAGCAAAATTAGTTTGGGTGGAAATAAGGAACAACAAAGGGAACAAGTCACAGGTGGGAGGTCACCGTAGGTCTCCAAAGAGTTGCATCACAGTAGGGCAAAGTATTAATCAGGAAATAATGGAGATGTGTAAGGGTTCTACAATTGTCAGGGGTGATTTTAATCTGCATATTGACTAGACTAATCAGCTCTGCATAGGTAACATGGAAGATGAATTTGTGGAGTGCATCACGGATTGTATTGACCAGCACAATACACAAATTTATCTGGGAACAGGCTATGTTAGATCTAGTAATATTTAATAAGGTAGGATTAAATAAGAGATCACACGGTTAAGGATCCTCTGGGGAATAGCAGTCACAACATAGAGTCATAGAATGAAAAGGCAATTAAAGGAGCAATAAGGTAGTGTTGGGAAAATGGACAACATGGGACTTCAGTATATGAGCAGTGACAGATATTTAAGCAGACATTTCATCATGCTCAGCTAAAAATTGTTTCCATTGAAAAGGATTTGATGAGAAGGATGCGCCAACTGCAGTAACAAAAGCAGTCAAAGAGAGTATCCAATCAAAAACTAAGGAATACAGAGAGTCAAACACTAGTGGTAGGCTAGAGGATTGAAGAATATTTTAAAAGCCAGTAGCAGGTAACTGAAAAGTTAATAAAAAATAGAAAAAAGTGAATGTAAAACTAAATTGGTAAGAAATATAAAAGCAGATGTAAGTGCTTTTGCGGATATATGAAAGGAACAAGAGTAGCTAAAGGGAGGTGTAGTACCTTTGCAGAATCTCTCTGGGTAATTGATAATGGAGAACTGGGAAATGTTAAATAATTTAAGTTAATATTTTGCATTGGTATTCACAGTGAAGGGCATGACAAACATTCTCAAAGGTATCAGATAAGAAGGGTTTTGTGACAATCTGTATCACGAGGTACAAAATATTTGACAAAAGTGTAGTACTAAAGGTAGACAGGTTGCTTCCAGGAGTTTTAAAGAAAGTGGCTGCAGAGATGATGGAGGCATTGACTGAAATATTCCAGAACTTGCTAGATTCTGGGAAGTTTCCAGTCAACTGGCAAACCACTTATTCAAGAAAAGAGAGAGAAAAATCAGGAAACCATAGGAAATTTAGCCTAGCATCGGTCATTGGGAAAAATGCTGCAGTCCATTATTAAGGAAGAAATAGTAAAACATTTAGAAAAAGATTAATACTATTGAACAGTGTCAATGTGATATGATAAAAGAGAAGTCATATTTGACAAATATTCTAGAGTTCTTTGAGGATACAACAAGTAGAGTTGGTAAATGGGTAATTGGTAGAAGTAGTATATTAGGATTTCTGGAAGACATTCACTAAGGTTGCACATAAAAAGTTATTGCACAAGATAGGAGTTCACAATAGTGGAGATGATGTATTAGTAGGCAGAGAGGATATGTTTATACACAGAAGACAGAGTCAGGAATGAGTCTTTTTAAGGTTGGAAAGGCAAAACTAGTGGGGTGCCACAAGGATCATTCCTAAGGCCTCAATTATTTACTGATTTGGAGAAGGACAGAGAATGAAATGTACATAAATTTGCTGATAAGGATAAAATAGTTGTGAGGACATGTTGTGATGAGGACATAAGAAATATACAAGGGAACAGAGATAGGTTAAGCTAATGAGCAACACATTTTAGGAAGAAGAATCCAAAGTCAGACTATTATTTAAATGGGGACAGACACGAAAAATACAGCACAAAGGGACCTGGGTGTCTTGTGCATGGAATACAAAATGTTAGCATGTAGGTGCAGCAAATCATTAAGGCGGCAAATGGAATAATGGCTGGAATTGACCTTAATTGCTAGAGGGTTGGAGTTTAAAAATAAGGAAGTCTCTTTTACAACTGTACAAGGTATTGGTGAGGTTGCACCTGGAATCCTGTAAATAGTTTTGGTCTCCATATTGTTGAAAGGATATATGCATTGGCATTGGAGGCAGTTCAAAAGAGATTCACTTGGCTGATTGCTGAGAAAAGGAGGTAGAATTATCAAAAACAATTAAACAGGTTAGGTGTTTATTTGAGTTTAGAAGTATGAAGGATGATCCTATTGAAACGTACAAGATTCTGAGGCGGCTTGAGAGGGTAGATGTTGAGAAGATGTTTCCACTAGCAGGGGAATCATGATATTCTGTAATCTGGATTTAAAAACTGAGATGCAAAGAAATGTCTAGAATTCCCTATTCCAGAGGGTTTTGGAATCAAGGTGACTGAAGTATTTAAGATGTGAAGGTGCCAGTGTTGGACTCGGGTGGACAAAGTCAAAAAACACACGACACCGGGTTATAGTCCAACAGGTTTATTTGAAACCGCAAACTTTCAGAATCTCACTCCTTCCTCAGGCAGCTAGTAAGAGAGAATAATATTGGACATATAATTTAAAACTAAAAGATCAAAGAGTCATACAACTTATGCGAATATATTGAATAAACCGAGATGGCTATTAAGTGTTTAATCAGTTAGAGTGGAGGTGCAGGTTTCGATTGATTAATATGTAAATCCCAAAAGAGGTAGATGGATTTTTTGGAATATCAGGGAGTCGAGGGCTACAATGAGCTGGCACAAAGTTGGAGTTGAGGTCTGGGGCAGATCAGCTATGATCTGATAGAATGTGGATCAGACTAGACACTCCGAATGGCCTATTCCTACTTATGTTTGCTACATTCTTAGAATCCATCAAAACCAGTTTTATTCACGCACTTAATTGGACAGTGGCAACCATTTCCTGGGACCAAGGGCCATGGGAGTGAAAGACTCAGCTGCCAAGATGGTAGCAGTTCTATTGAATGACAATGCCATCAGAGAAATAGTGGCTTCTGCCAACCAGACTTCCAACTGACACCAAGGATCCCAGGCAAGGTGCAGGGAGGAGGATTTGAGGGGAAAGATGTTAGAGCGCAGGCCTTCCAATCACAGACTTGAAATCAAGTGGAGGCAGGAAGGTGGACTGCATTTGAATGCACGACCCTCCCGTCTGATTAAGAGATTCTCTGTCACCAGACCTGGACTGGAAGGGTAATACGTTCTACCCATTATATAAGTTCCCAGACATAGTCACTCAAAATGCAGATCTTAGGATTTCGTACCCTCCATTTATCTCTGTGAAAATTATTTATGCTGTTAGTCGTAATCAAAGCTAAGTGAACTCAAATTAAACAAATTAGAACATATAGGGGCATAGAGTCATAGCGATGTACAGCACAGAAACAGACCCTTCAGTCCAATTTGTCCATGCCGACTAGATATCCCAACCCAATCTAGTCCCACCTGCCAGCACCCGGCCCATATCCTTCCAAACCCTTCCTCTTCATATAACCACCCAGATGGCCTTTACTATTGTAATTGTACCAGCTTCCACCGAATCCTCTGGCAGCTCATTTCACACACGTACCACCCTCTGCGTGAAAAAGTTGCCCCGTAGGTCTCTTATATCTTTCTCCTCTCAACCTAAACCTATGCCCTCCAGTTCTGGACTCCCCGATCCCAGGGAAAAGACTTTGCCTATTTATCCTATCCATGCCCCTCAAAAGTTTGTAAACCTCTATAAGGTCACCCCTCAGCCTCCGACGCTCCAGGGAAAACAGCCCCAGCCTGTTCAGCCTCTCCCTGTAGCTCAGATCCTCCAACCCTGGCAACATCCTTGTAAATCTTTTCTGAACCCTTTCAGGTTTCACAGCATCTTTCCGATAGGAAGGAGACCAGAATTGCACACAATATTCCAACAGTGGCCGAACCAATATCCTGTACAACCGCAACATGACCTCCCAATTCCTGTACTCAATACTCTGACCAATAAAGGAAAGCATGCCAAATGACTTCTTTACTATCCTATCTACCTGCAACTCCACTTTGAAGGAGCTATGAACATGCACTCTAAGGTCTCTTTGTTCAACAACACTCCCTAGGACCTTACCATTAAGTGTATAAGTCCTGCTAAGAATTGCTTTCCCAAAATGCAGCATCTCGCATTTATCCGAAATAAACTCCATCTGTCACTTCTCAGCCCATTAGTCTATCTGGTCCAGATCCTCTTGTAATCTGAGGTAACCTTCTTTGCTGTCCACTACATCTCCAATTTTGGTGTCATCTGCAAACTTACCAACTGTACCTCTTATGCTCGCATCCAAATCATTTACGTAAGTGACAAAAAGTAGAGGACCCAGCACCGATCCTTGTAGCACTCTACTGGTCACAGGCCTCCAGTCTGAAAAACAACCCTCCACCACCACCCTCTGTCTTCTACCTTTGAGCCAGTTCTGTATCCAAATGGCTCATTCTCCCTGTATTCCATGAGATCTGGCCTTGCTAATCAGTCTCTCTTGGGGGACCTTGTCGAATGCCTTACTGAAGTCCATATGGATCACATCTATTGCTCTGCCCTCATCAATCCTCTTTGTTACTTCCTCAAAAAACTCAATCAAATTTGTGAGACATGACTTCCCATGCACAAAACCATGTTGAATATTCCTAATCAGTCCTTGCCTTTCCAATTACATGTACATCCTGTCCCTCAGGATTCCCTCAAATAACTTGCCCGATGTCAGGCTCACCGGTCTATAGTTCCCTGGCTTGTCCTTACCACCTTTCTTAAACAGTGGCACCATGTTAGTCAACCTCCAATCTTTGGGCACCTCACCTGTGACTATCGATGATACAAATATCTCAGCAAGAGGCCCAGCAATCACTTCTCTAGCTTCCCACAGAGTTCTTGGGTACACCTGATTAGGTCCTGGGGATTTATCCACTGTTGTGCATTTCAAGACATCCAGCACTTCCTCCTCTGTAATCTAGAAATTTTTTCAAGATGTCACCATCTATTTCCCTACAGTCTATATCTTCCATATCCTTGTCCACAGTAAATACTGATGCAAAATACTTATTTAGTATCTCCCCCATTTTCTGCAGTTTCACACAAAGGTCACCTTGCTGATCTTTGAGGGGCCCTATTCTCTCCCTAGTTACCCTTTTGTCTTTAATGTATTTGTAAAAACTCTTTGGATTCTCCTTAATTCTATTTGCCAGTTATCTCATGTCTCATTTTTGCCCTCCTGATTTCCCTCTTAAGTATACTCCTACTTCCTTTATACTCTTCTAAGGATTCACTCGATCTATCCGGTCTATACCTTACATATGCTTCCTTCTTTTCTTAACCAAACCCTCAATTTCTTTAGTCATCCAGCATTCCCTATACCTACCAGCCTTTCCTTTCATCCTGGCAGGAATACACTTTCTCTGGATTCTTGTTATCTCATTTCTAAAGGCTTCCCATTTTCCAGCTATCCCTTTACCTGCGAACATCTGCCCTCAATCAGCTTTCAAAAGTTCTTGCCTAATACTGTCAAAATTCGGCTTTCTCCAATTTAGAACTTCAACTTTTAGATCTGGTCTATCCTTTTTGGTCGCTGGCCCCAAAGTGCTCCCCCACTGACACCTCAGTCACCTGCCCTGCCTTATTTCCCAAGAGTAGGTCAAGGTTTGCACCTTCTCTAGTAGGTGCATCCACACGCTGAATCAGAACATTGTCTTGTACACACTTAACAAATTCCTCTCCATCTAAGCCCATAACACTATGGCAGTCCCAGTCTATGTTTGGAAAGTTAAAATCTCTTACCATAACCACCTTATTATTCTTACAGATAGCTGAGATCTCCTTACAAGTTTGTTTCTCAATTTCCCTCTGACTTTTAGGGGGTCTATAATACAATCCCAATAAGGAGATTATCCCTTTCCTATTTCTCAGTTCCACCCAAATAACTTCCCTGATTGTATTTCCGGGAATATCCTCCCTCAGCACAACTGTAATGTTATCCCTTATCAAAAATGCCACCCTCCCTTCCTCTCTTGCCTCCCTTTCTACCTTTCCTGTAGCATTTGTATCCTGGAACATTAAGCTGCTAGTCCTGCCTATCCCTGAGCCATGTTTCTGTAATTGCTATGATATCCCAGTCCCATGTTCCTAACCATGCCCTGAGTTCATCTGCCTTCCCTGTTAGTCCCCTTGCATTGAAATAAATGCAGTTTAATTTATTAGTCCTACCTTGTCCCTGCCTGCCCTGACTGTTTGACTCGCTTCTGTTCTCAACTGTACCAGTCTCAGCTTGATCTCTTTCCTCACTATCTCCCTGGGTCCCCCCCCCCCCCCCCCACCTCACTCGTTTAAATCCTCCTGAGCAGTTCTAGCAACTTTCCCTGCCAGTATATTAGTCCCCTTTCAATTTAGGTTCAATCCGTCCTTCTTGTACAGGTCACTACTACCCCAAAAGAGATTCCAATGATCTAAAAATGTGAATCCATCTCCCATACACCAGCTCCTCAGTCATGTATTCATCTGCTCTATCCTCCTATTCCTGCCCTCACTAGCTCATAGCACTGGGAGTAATCCAGATATTACTACCCTTGAGGACCTCCTTTTTAAATTTCTGCCTAACTCCCTGTAATCTCCCTTCAGAATCTCAACCTTTTCCCTTCCAATGTCATTGGTTCCAATGTGGACAATGACCTCCTGCTGGCCCCTCTCCCCCGTGAGAATATTCTGCACCTTCTCTGAGACATCCTTGATCCTGGCACCAGGGAAGCAACATACCATTCTGCTTTTTCTCTGCTGGCCGCAGAAACGTCTGTCTGTACCTCGGACTAGAGAATCCCCTAACACAATTGATCTCTTGGAAGCCGACGTATCCCTCGTTGCATTAGAGCCAGTCTCAATACCAGAAACTTGGCTGTTCGTGCTACGTTCCCCTGAGAATCCATCACCCTCTACATTTTCTAAAACAGCATACCTGTTTGAAATGGGTATATCCACAAAGGACTTCTGCACTAGCTGCCTACCTCTCTTACCTTTCCTGGAGTTAACTCATTCATGTGACTGTATCTGAGACTTTCCCCCATTCCTATAACTGCCATCCATCACATACTGTTGCTGTTGCAAATTCTTCATTGCTACTAACTGTCTCTATAACCGATCCATTTGATCTGATAAGATTCACAGACAGCAGCATTTATTGCAGATATAATCCGCAAAAATCCTTAAATTCTCTTTAAACTCCCACACCTGACAAGAAGTACATATCACTCTATTAAAGGCCATTTTTGCTCCTTCACAATCTTCAGATCTAAAAATTAACACCGTCTTATTCCACTACAAACACTGCCCAGGTTAAATTAATATTTATGGTTTATATTTTAAGCTTAATCAAGAGACATATCTCCAAATACATATAATCAAGAAATAACCCACTCTACTCACTATAGCAGATTCTCTGTAGGTCACACTTAAAACAACAATTAACTTATCTGATTCTGTGCTGTGAACTTTGCTCAACAATTCCTCCAAGATTAGTTGTGAATTTCACTGTTTGTTAATTTACCCACATGCATTTCAATGTCCAGCGATACATGAATTCAAACAGCAAAGGCAGTAACTGTGCAGGTTTTTTTTCTTTCTCTCTTTTTTTCTCTTTTTTTTTTCTCTCTCTCTCTCCTGCAATGACCTCACCATGCGTTTCCTTTATCTGTTCTTCTCCCTTTTAAAACTGCTGTTGTTTTGACTTTTTGTTCCCAAAGTTCCAAAACAATGCAACAGCAATTGCTGCTCCTGGAATTCGAGGAAATCACCTCCAGCACCTAAAATACCTCAAAAAAGGAGCAGCTGTTACAGCCAGAAATTTTTCTCATCCTCCATCTTGGATTACCCAGAATCCTCTCATCATGATTTTTTTTTTGGAAATCATTCACAGGATGAGGGCATTGCTGGCTAGGCCAGTTAACTGTCAATTACTTTGCTGTGTGTCTGGAGTCACATGTAGGCCAGACCAGGCAAGGATGGCAGTTTCCTTCCATAAAGACCATTAGTGAACCAGATGGGTTTTTCCTGACAACCCAAATAATGGTCATCATTAGACTCTTAATTCCAGATATGTATTAAATTCAAATCTAACCATCTGCCATGGGAGGGTTCAAATCTGGGTCCCCGGAATATTACCCATGTCTCTGGATTAACAATCCAGTGATAATACCAAGAGGCCACTGCCTCCCCTTCTTTGCACCTCTATCACTCCTCTCACCACCACACTGATACCTACCTTTATTATCAACACCACCTCCTTTTTCTCTCCTTTTCCATTATACCTATTTTCCAGAACAGTGAACACCCAATTGTGATCACCATGCAAAAAAGCCTCTGTAATAGCAATCAAATCATAATTATTTATTTCTGTTTGTGCTGTCAACTTATCTATCTTGTAACAAGTACAGCACACATTCAGATAAAGAGCCTTTAAGTAATCTCTTAAAGAGGTGGTGCAGGGTTCTAGTCAGTCATTCAGCCAATGGATGAATGCCCTTTTGCCTCCATGAAATACCACCCACTAGTAAGCACTGACCTCAGTTTGACAGCATCTGAATTTCAAATCATGTTACTTCACTGGTTTAAAGGAAGTGTCCACTTTTTGTCAAACTACCTTTCAATATCAAAATGAACATTTTATGGTCCCTGAGGATTTGGGTTGATCCAGAGATTGGTGACTACATTATAGTAGTATAATTGAAATTAGTCTGAAACAGAGCAGAATATTAACAGTAGATTAGTCAGGATTTCCTCCAGTTTAATGAAGGTAAACCAAAGCCATCCTTTGCCTCTAATTTGAATTTCACCAGCTGTCCCCTTGGGCTTAGATGGATTTAGTCACATATTAATATCATTAAGGACACTAGTTTCTGTAATCAGAAACAATAATTTATTATAGTACTATGAAACCTTTGCAGTTGTTGCTAATATTCAAAGCCACTGACATTCCCCAACACGATATATACACAGCTGTTTCTACAGATCCTGTATTTTGTATGCAACAAAGGAAATTGAATGTGCATTTAAATTAAAGATGTCTCACAAACATATTTGAACATGTGGAAGTTGCTTACATTGTCTTTTAGAGTGGATCTTCTTAACTGCTTTTGTCAATTTGCATCGTTCATCACTCAATCATGAGTACTTACCCTGAATTAGACAGTTGTGTGTGTGGCGTTCAAGTGATGGATGCATAACTTAGGGTAAATTATGAATTGGGATCTAAGTTCCCGGAACTGAACTAAAGCATTATGACAAAGGTTCTGAGTTTAGCAGTGCCAGTTACTTGCTTTTATACAATAAGTTTACTGAGCATATTGCTGATGTAGCAGAGAGAAGTGTGTCTTTCTGCTGACCTTAATTATACAAACTGTAAATATCTATTTTTCTGCCTCCTGTTGGCAAAAATGATACATCCCCTTCAGCAGACCTTCAGTTCTCATATTACATTGAACAATAAAACCAGCTTAAAGTGCAATATTTTTTATATTTTACAATTGGTGAGTCAAAACGCTTTCTATCTTTATGTTTTGCTGGATGTTTAAACATGGTTTATTTCTGTTTCCTGCCATGGTTTCGCAGAAGGCCAGTGTCACCAGATGTTGGCTACTGTTCTGATAACTGAAGCTTTTGTAGAAATTGTTGACTCTCATTTGATGTCCAATAAGTGTTGGGTTGGATACAGGGCCAATTTGCTTTAGTGTGGTCAAACATGGTGTTGTTCTCCTGAAGAAACAGCAACTTCAAGTATTGATGCACCACACTTATTTGTCGAATGGCACCCATCAAATTTGAAAGTCAAGTATGCAGATTGGTACAATACTTTTCACGCATCCTTTTTGATAACAGGATTCCTAATTTCTGAATTAAGGGTCTCTTCAGCTAATGCATCATGACTTTGGGGCATCTGTTGGATAGTAGCCAAATCCTTATCAATTTGCTTCGCCTTTCGTTCTCTTGCATTCATCAATAAAACATCCTCATCACTGCTACTTTGTCACCCACTGACAATTGATACTGAGTTGATGCAAAGAACAGAATTGTTATATGACAAAGGTGCTGTAATAGAAAGAGAGGGCAGATTATGTTGGAGTCGCAAGGGGAGTAATAGTTATTGTCGACTTCAGAATCAGCTTTACTGAGAAATAACTTTCTTCAACATTATCATTATTATTTTCAACAACTCCCATATCTTCCTGTTGTGCAGGAAATGATGAAGAAGGGGACATGAAATAAACATGAATGTGTAGCACAAAAAGCTTGCAGTTCCTTCGAAGTTTTATCCTTTAACAATGGATTCCTATTTCATTGCAATCAGTATTGGTTCATGGATTTGGTCATTGCTGATTTCCACTGCTGCGTGCCTCTGCTGAAATTTGACAGATTGGTTCTTGAAGTCTATCAGCTCTTGTTCATAGTCTCATCATGTATATATGCATTTCTGGATCTTTTCTCATTATCTCTGATTTGTTGCTTATTTCCCATTTTTATGATGAAATAATCTATAAGCATTTGTTATAACCAGATTCCAGCCGAGGTTCACCAATTCATTACAATCCCAGACAGGATACCCCAAACTATTAAGGTCCCCAATGAGGAGGGATAACCTTCTTTACTCACTCGTTCTTACTTGGTTACAACAAGTTAATCTTAAAACAATCCCTGCACTTGTGGTTACTTCTACCCAAACCAAATAAATTTATGTTTTAAAAGGAGGCAAAATAACTCAGCTTGCTTGAATTAATAGAGAGAGTATATTAATTACTAAATATAAAAAGAATTATAATGCAATACACAAGGTTAAGAATGAGCTGAAACAAAAAAGAAAAAATATATAATTGTTCACGAAACATGGATAATTGAATGTTACAATTCCATTGCAGTCGTGGCGACCAGTAGCATTGACTTTGAAGTTCTTGGATTTGAAGACTATTTGAAGTTCCTTTGTCCTGGTTCCCTCATAGAATCATAGAATCCCTACAGTGTGGAAACAGGCCTTCAGCATAATAGATCCGCACCAACCCCCCGAAGAGTAACTAACCCAGACCCATTCCCCTACCCTATTACTCTGTATTTATCCCTGATTAATGCACCTCACCTACACATCCCTGAATACTATGGACAATTTAGTATGGCTAATTCACCTAGCCTGCACATCTTTCCATTGTGGGAGTAAACCAGAATACCCAATAGAAACCCATTCAGAAAAGGGGAGAATGTGCAAACTCCATACAAATAGTCGCCTGAGGCTGGAATCGAATCTGTGTCCATGGCGCTGTGAGGCAGCAGTGCTAACCACTGCTAGTCCACTTGAACATTCAGTCCCACTAGCTACCTCCAGCAGAATTGAAACTGGCTTTTTAATGCCTGACCTTCTGTTTTCTTCAAAGGAAAAATGCAAAGTGTATCTGTAGTTTGGGACATAATATACAAGGGCTTGGCTTGCAATTGAGCATTGGTTTTCAGCATCTTATTGTTTTCCCATCATAAGAGATTACAGTCCACTCTGAAGTTTCTTTGGGATCTTTAAGTCTTTTGACATCTTATCCACTCCACACACAACTTTTCTTTTGCCCAGAACAGTCCACTTTTAAGTAAAAAAAAACAATGTATTTTGGTATTAAAAGTTAAAACATTTACAAATACTTTGGGGTTCTGATTCATTGTCATAAATTATTACAATATATTGATTGTCTGTTATGTAAAAAAATAAAACTGAACAAAGCGAACTGGCTTCTATCTTTGCACAGTAGACCTTAGTCGTTCTATTCTCATGTTGCCCACATAATTTTATGTAATTTTTCCCATTACTTTAGGTTCCATCATCTTTCAGTCATCTGACTTCTTTTTATAAGTGCAATGAATAATTGAAATGTATTTTTAAAATATGTGCTTCTAATCATAATTTTTAAACTTGCATGGGATTTGGTGCTTCAATCTCAAGTCAATTAATGTTCTCATATTATTTCCAATGCTTTCTACAAAGAGTACAGAAATATTGAACAGGGAAAGATTGGCTTTTTCATGAGGTGGTACCGTTCAGTTTTATTCCAAGATAATGAAACAGCAATAAGGTAATTACCGAACAAATGTAAAAGCAAGTCAAAAGTGGCAATCCAAGTAGATTTGGGAGTGAATTTAAAAACAAGATTGTGGGAAATTCCTCCTTAATACCCAATGACAAAGAAAGTGTAGCTCCAGTAGATAGCTGTAGCCATCATCACCCATCATCACAGCTACTTTCCTTTCACAGCTACATTTCTTTTACCTCCAGCATGCTCAATTTGAAAGTTTTAAGCTAATGCACCCACTGCATGAACCAGCAATTTACTACAAAAGTACTGACTCACTAAACAAAGAACAACTTCCTGTTAGAAATATTTGATGGGATTCTTCCATCTTGTCAGATGATTGTTCACAATTTTGATGATGCACTTTACGTTGAATATCATGGTGTGTCTTCAAAGCTCCAATCTGCCATAGTTTCTTCAGAGGAAGCTGACTGTATGCCTTACATCCTTGTAAATGTATCTCTCTGTTCTCCTTAACCTACTCAGTTCAAATACTCTGTTTATATGTGTGCAATTGAGCCCTTTCATTACTCTCAATTATGGCTGTTTGAAGTTTACACGCTGCATAGTATTAAGACTGCACTCATTAACCTATTGTGATGGTAAGGATTTTAAAGTAGGCATTCACATTGTAGTTCTCCAGCGAACTTTCCAGGATCTTAAAACACTTGACTTTCATTGAGGTCAGCAAATTACTTATACAATTGCAAGCTTTGATTGCTAATAACTCAGCTATTTTACATGCTCAACGTTACCCTCGATGGTCAAGGAAAAGTGAACCCTGTGCAATCTAACTTTTTAACTACATAATTATCAAAAGAAAATTATGATTTAAAATTATAGGCTGCATTGTGGAAAACTATAAAGGTCTGGCAGAGGCTTGAAGGTTGTAATTTAGTCTTCAGGTTTTGTTTCATGTTACAAGATATTTGGATCTCTCCGATGAAATATGATATTTTTTGAAATGTTCAGTTGCATTACTCTCTTAGCACTGGCAGATATCCAGTGTCCTCCACTTCTGTAATAGAAAAATTAATTTGTTGTCTGTTTTAATGGATTAGCCTAAAGCAATTTGAAAGTCTGTTGTTTGGTTAATAAATCCTTTACATAATTGCTTCAAATTAGTGAAGCAAGTTTAGCATTAATCTATCCGCGCTCACTATATGCACCCCCATGCCACCCAACTCTCTGACTTTATAAATTCAGTCAAAAAAGACATGACTACGCATTCCATTCAAGTATGTCATGAACTGAGATAATCTGTACTTCTATCATTGGAGGATGGATGATTTGGCTTTTGATCTCATGTTGGATTTGATTGCCATTGATCTGACTCTTGGCATCCATCATTGGTTCATCCTACTGTTGTAGTGATGGGTTATGACTCTTTATTGAGACTAGGTATCTACAATTCCAGTGCACTATTACTTTTGTTGTGTTAGTTAGATACAGTTGCTAATTTGGTATCTGCTGCACTACTACAACATTCCCGTTGAGATCCTTGATTTACTCCACTTGCTCTTGTTCCAGACACAGCAAGGTTGTGGTGCAAAACCATCTATTGTAGTTGGTTGTTTGTTGATAAAATTTTTGCTCTTTCAGGCAATCATTTTTTAAAAGGCGTCATCTGATCAAGCTGTGAAGAAATGATTTTGCCATTTAGACTCCATGTTTAGCTTTTCCATTTGACTGAGGATATCTTGGTGAACTGGTGCTGGAGCCCTGAAATGGTCACAGAGTTCATTGTCAAATTGTAGGCCATTATCAGGTATAATCACATCCAGAATTCCTGTGAGTGGCAAACATTTCATGTAAGACTTTGATGACTGCAGCAGCAATATTGGAGTATAATATCTTTACTTAGATTCATCAAGGAAGATGGACAACCTCAATTAGATAAGTGCCAATTACAACCAAAAACAGATCAGTGCCTGTATTCCCGTGGTCTGCTGAGAAGTAGGAAACAATGGTTCCTTTCTTTTGGGGCTATGTATGGCAAATTTCTGAAATCAGTTATTAGATTGTCTATCTGCTTGGCGATTTCTGGCCATCTGACTGCAGCTCGACCTCTAGCTCTATGCTTAGTAATGTGTCCTTGGTTTATCAATTATATCGGTTCTTAGTGAGGGTGGGATAATGAGTCAATCAATCAATACCAATAAGCCATCAACAATAGCAAAATGTTATGTCTTGGATTTCATAATTAAGCACCAGATTTTTTTCTGGCATGCCTGTATCAATGTATAGAGAAAGACATTCAGGATCCTCTTGCCTTTGTTCCTATCTCTGATAAGATTAAGTTTTGCTTCAGTTAATGGATCCACTATTCTTGTTGTGCATGTTTATGAATTGTATTAGTCCCCAAATTCTCTATTCATGGCAGAAGGATGTCAACAGTTGCTCTGAACAATTCATTTGCTCATATCTATAACTTTCCTTGCAGATACTTGGTCTCATACACAAATTTCACAAGACAAAGGGAATAATCTATTCAGGCACTTTTGCCAAAGCTTTGTCATCCATCAGGCCAATATTGGAATACTGCATACAATTCAGGTCTCTCTGCAAGTGAGAAAGTTGTAAAACTTGAAAGGCTTCAGAAAAGATTAATAATGATATTGCCAGGGTTGGAGCTACAGAGAGAGGCTGAATAGGCTGGGTTTTGTTTTTCCTTCGAGCATCAGAGGCTGAGGGGTTACCTTATAGAAATTTATAAAATCATGAGGGATAGAGGATTACTGGAGTCCAAAAGTAGAGGGCTTAGGCTTATGGTGAGAGGGGAAGATTTAAAAGGGACTTCAGGGGCAACTCTTTCATGCAGAGGGTGGTACGTGTATGGAATGAGCTGCCAGAGGAAGTAGTGGGAGTACAATTCCAACATTTAAAATGCATCTGGCTGGGCACATGAATAGAAAGGTTTAGAGGGTTACGGGCCAAATACTGGCAAATGGAACTAGATTTATTTAGGATATCTGGTCAGCATGGTCAAAATGGACCAAAGGGACTGTTTCCATGCTGTACAGCTCTATAAGTCTATGATTGGTTTATGATTGGTCTCCCTAAGAATCGTGAGCTCAATGTATAATCTTAGAATCTCAGTCAGGTTCTTTTAACTGAGGTGTTTTTCAATTATGACACATCAAGGAATGCTGGGGATTTTATCATTTATAAAGCTGGCTTTCTCGATGCTTCACACTTTTCTTAGAAAATACCTGCTCCATTACCCATGGCTGAGGCATCCACAGCAATAATAATCAGGAACAATAGTTTGTAATGGGACAACATCAGTGCAGTCGGCTGGATATCTGGGATCCTCTGAGAGGCCTCTTTTTGATGTTATTCTCAAACCAACCCTCACGCTTGTTCTGTAAGTGGTCAGAAGGTTCAATAATGGCTGACAAGTGGATTAAAGTGTTTATTAATAGATTTACCATTCCCAGAAATTGTTATCAGCCACATAATGACTTTGGAGTAGGAAATTCTTTTATTGGCCTTGTTTTCTGTGAATCTAGCTGTATGTCATCTATGTTAATGAAAGGTCCCAGCAATTGGATGATCCTTTAAACAAGTCTCATTTGTCATCAAAGGTGAGCCCTGTTGTCAGCGATCATTTCAAAATTGTTTGATCATGAATTTTGTCATTACTGTATGGAGCAGAAGTATCACCTAAATGGCATGTAACACCCTCTAACACTTATTAAATTTTGGACATTGTGTATTGGTGTTGAAATAATCTCCCCAAATTGAATAAGCTTTTTATCTAATGGAACTTGCCAGGAACCAATGTTGGCATCAAGCTTAGTGAAAACTTTGCTATGAAAGACTTTGGTAAACATCATCAACAGTAGCATTTGGATAGATTTATTTAGCGACCATCTTTATTGAGTTTTGTAAGATCAACACATATTCTAATAGAATCGTTAGGTTTTGGTATGGTGACCATACCTGAACACTATTCTGCAGATCTGGTGGCCTTGCAATGGTCATTCCAGCAATTGTTTCACATACTTTCCCCATGAATGTTTGAGAAATTTATCTAGATGTGTACAAACAACAGTGTAATATTTTTAAAATCAATCCTATATTGTGTGATATGTTTACTTACCGTGAGCAGTTCAGGGTATTCTTTCTTGAAACTCCTTTTCACTCTGTTTGAGAGCCCTTACACTCGGCAAAGAAGGGAAACAGGTTGCCTTTCTTAACAACAAGCTCTGCTGGTTATGGATGGCACATGCCTTTTCTGTATAGTAGTAACTTTCGTGTCTCAAGCAGAATGTTAACATTCTTTCAACTTTGAGGTTTTATTCCAGCCAATGTAGGATTAGATCAGGAGATTGAATTTATGTTCTTCAACCATTTTCCAGATCTATAAAGCAGTAATTCCAATGTTAAGTTTGAAATTAGCCAGAGTCATAGAGTCATAAAGTCATAGAGATATACAGCATGGAAACAGACCCTTTGGTCCGACTTGTCCATACTGACAGATATCCAAAATAAATCTGATCCCATTTGCCAGCATTTAGTCCATATCCCTCTAAACCCTTCCTATTCATATATCAATCCAGATGCCTTTTAAATTTAATAGGACCAGACTCCACCAATTCCTCTGACAACTTATCCCATACAATCATCACCGTCTGCACCAATTACATCCCTTTAAAATTTTTCCCCTCACCCTAAACCTATGCCCTCGGGTTTTGGACTCCCCCACACCAGGGAAACAACCTTGTCTATTTACCCTGTCAATGCCCCTTTTTGATTTTATAAACCTCTATAAAGTCACTCTTTGGCCTCTGAGCCCCAGGGAAAATAGCCCCAGCCTATTCAGCCTCTCCCTATAGCTCAAACCCTCTGACCCTGGCAACATCCTTGTAAATCTTTTCTGAACCCATCCAAGTTTCACAACATTTTCCTGATAGCAAGGAGACCAGAATTGCATGCAGTATTCCAATAGTGGCCTAACCAATGTCCCATACAGCCACAACTCCAATATTCACTATACTGAACAATAAATACCAAATACCTTCTTCACTGTCCTACCTACCTGTGACTCCACTTTCAAGGAACTATGAATCCTAACTCCAAGGTCTCTTTGTATAGCAATACTCCCAGGTCCTGACCATGAAGTGTAAAGATCCTGCTCTGATTTCCCTTTCCAAAATGCAGCACCTCACATTTATCTAAACTAACCTCCATCTGCCACTCCTTGGCCCATTGGCCCATCTGATCAAGATCCCATTGCACTCTGAGGTAATCTTCTTTGCTGTCCACTACACCTCCAAATTTGGTGTCATCTGCAAATTTACTAACCATACCTCTAATGTTCACATCCAAATCATTTACGTAAATGACAAAAAACAGTGGACCCAGCACCGATCCTTGTGGCACTCCACTGGTCACAGGCCTCCGGTCTGAAAAGCAACCCTCCACGACCACCCTCTGTCTTCTACCTTTGAGCCAATTCTGTATCCAAATGACTAGTTCTCCCTCTATTCCTTACGATCTAACCCTGCTAACCAGTCTATCATTAAACCATATAATCTATAAGGATTTTTGTTGTTCTTTTTTAAAAAAAGACTGTGGACTGAAATGACAGGGAACAGTCTTTTAAAAAGTGTTTGAAAGGGTGATTACAGGTTCATGAATCAGAAACAGCACCACCTCCTCAACCCAGCTCCAGGGATTAGAGTGAATTGAACATTCTTTACTGGATGATTCATAATCTCAACAAAAACTCTAATCATTTTAGAATAGGTAATGGTAATGAGCAATTGCTTTAGTGTCAGGTGCCCTAGTGTCAATAGACTATTACATCCATTGTTCATAGGTTTCCATGATCACTGGCAGTAAATGAGGTTGAATCAGTATTTTTCATTTTAAAAAATGATACCCGCATCGGCTGGTAGAGTTACATAACACTAGATCGTTTGACACAAGGGATGCCAATACAAATGCCCTTTATTAATGCAGTGTGTTAAATCTGAATGTGTTCAGAAAAGATTTGCAAACATGTTGCTGGGTTTGGATGGTTTGAGCTACAGGGGGAGGCTGAATGGACTGTGGCTATTTTCCCTGGTGCATTGGAGGCTGAGGGGTGACCTTAAAGAGGTTTATAAAATCATGAGGGGTATGGATAGGGAGAATAGCCAAGGTCTTTTTCCCATGGTAAGGGAATCCAAAACTAGAGTGCATAGGTTTAGGATGAGAAGAGAAAGGTAGAAAAGGGATCTAAGGGACAATTCTTTTAAAGCAGAGGGTGGTGTGCATATGGAATGAGCTGCCAGAGGAAGTGACAGAGGCAGGTACAATTATGACATTTAAAAGGCATCTGGGTGGATACATAAGTAGGAAGGTTTTAGAGTGATATGGGTCAAACGTTGGCAAGTGGGACTAGATTTATTTAGGATACTTGGTCGACATGGACGAATTGGACCAAAGGGTCTGTTCCCAAGCTGTTCAGCTCTATGACTCTGTGTACCAGGATGGGATGATAGGTTTCATACTATGTCTCTAGCCATACCATTTACTAACTAATATCTCGCTGTTATTTTGACAGGAAATGCTTGCCTATTATGCGATTCTGATAACAATTTATAGTTTTAGCTCGGATGCATGGTAAAACTCATTGTTAAGGTAGAGCTAATAGAAATAATCAGTTTGGAACAAAATGTTTGACTCAAATTGATTTCTCATCAAAATTCAAAGTGCAGCATTATTTCACTATGGCACAGTGTACTTGTAGGCTAAGTGATTTTGCTGTAATGCGATGCAGATATATGCTCAGCATTCCTCAGAGTTTCAAATCTTGCTGAGATCTTTTGCAAAGTGGAATCCAGGCGCTGCAACTAGGGAAAGGGAAATGAAAATACCTTCCGATGCATTCTGCCATCCAGTCATACAGCAACTTCAATGCTCTGTACATTTATCAATTTTTCATAGAACTGAACCAGTTAATGAATCATGAAATAGAATATGGACCTCAAAATGGATAGAAAATAAAATAATTGTACAGTTTTATTACAAAATAAAATCTTCAGTTCTGGTACAGCATCTAAAATGATCAGGAATCCTGAGCTTACTTTTGGTCACTTCTGGGTAGAATTTGATTTAACTGTCATCCATTGAAACATCACCAGGGGAGTTACTGTTCCCTGACCTATCACATCTTTAGAAAAAAACTTGCATTATTTTTGCTTTAAACCATTTGCTCGTATGATAAAGCAGTTTTAGCCTTGGGTAAAAACTACGCCTATAAACCTCCAGCTTTTCCATTAAGTCATCCAGGAAATGAATCCATGTTAGGTCAAACCTTTCCATTAATGTTTACAAGATGTCCATTAGCTGGTTTCCACATTATCAATATTTTAAATTCAAATATTTTTGCTCTCTATATCAAACATGATAGACAATTTGAATACTGGCCAACTGTGTGCTCCCTATTCATTATCAAAGTCATTCCTATTTTTAATCCAGGTACGTTGATTGTTCTGTCTGAAGTTTTGGATGAATTGATTTTTCATCTTGGACAATATCCAAATGATCTTCAATTTGATATATACCAGTGAAAAGGTTATTCCAGGAAAGGAGACTCTTTTGTACTTCAATGCACTCGCGGTTTTAGTGATACATGATTGCTTTTATCATTTCTAAAGCTTTAGTGAAAACATAGAGCGAAGCTTTATGCATGTTTACTCAGTTTGCTACATGCCTGACTGAGCAGCACCTAGCAACAGCCTAGCACAAAGGATCTTCAGATTTAATGGCCACTTACACACCTACAAAAACAGGTTGCTTGTTAGTGGATTGGAGAGAAATAGCAACAGCAGCAGCAGGAGGTTGCTAAATTTCTTTTCAGTTAAAGTTACTAATGAAGATGAAGTTACAGAATGGTTTTTGCTTTTTAACTTAGTCGACAGTTCAAGCTGCACAGTGGCCATGATTTTATAATTATATAAGCAATAAGCATTTCACAAACTGATGTTTGGAAACAATATTATATCATGGAAAGCTCTGTGCACTAATGACAGACAAGGGAGATTAGGTTCCCACATTAGCCACGATCAGGACAGTTGGAGCCTTATACTTACATTCATTGTTTTTGCTTTGGCTCTGTATCTATACAGATCTCTGCTCTCTGGAAATGCTGTGTCTTGCTCCAGATTTCTTCAGTAAAACCTCCACCTCAGGTCCAATGTATGTTCCATTTGCACCCTGCCGACTACAGATTGGAGGTCTAGGAAATCCTGAGGCAGCAAAATGAGGGTAGAAGTCTAAAGGAACTGGTTCTCCACCAGTTTTCTTGAACTGTGCCTAGGAACATTGATTCTTCAGGTTAAATGTGTAGTAAGATGTCCACCAAAATATTTAAGGCAACTGAACCAATAGATAGCAGATGCAGTTCAATTTTGATAATTGTAAAATAATTAGCAAGTTAGAAAATAGTGTATGTGACGCATTGGGACAGTGGTAGTATAATAGTCAGGAAAGAAATCTGGGTTCTAACATAGATATATTTATAAAGCCAGATGTGTAATGCTCAGCTGCAATTTAAGAACTAAAAAAAGTAAGGTGTACAGAAAAATACAGAAACAAACATCCACAACCACCTGATGAAAGAGCAATGCTCTGAAAGCTAGTGCTTCTAAATAAACCTGTTGGACTATAACCTGGTGTTGTGTGATTTTTAACTCTGATAAATAAAGAATAAACTGAATAAATTTGAACTGATTGTTCATGCAAGGTACTGAATTCCATCCCACATTTCCTATATACTTCTGGTCATCTGTTGATAAGTATATAATTCTGCAAATGGTACAGAAGTGAGCAACAATAGTTATGTGAATCAGGTCCGTAGGATTAGTATAAAGATTAAGGAAGTTGATCTGTTCTGTGTCAGTATCATCTGTCAGTGCCCACGCCAACTGGAACTTTGCACTTTAACTCAATTTCTGTATCCATTTGTATTACTCCTGTTCTCTCTTTGAATCTTCTAGTTATAATCTCAGACCTTGTCCAAAGGTTCCCACATTTCTACAGTTTCTCATTTCTTCCAGCTGCTGTTTCGGTTCTGACATTACAGCATTGTAATAGTCTGATAAAAAAAAGATAGACATAAAGAACATTTATTCCCTTTTTAACTATTTGTCTTTCTAATGTCTGACCATCAGCAAGGGATGTTTGGAAATCAATAAGTTTGAAACCTTATATGGAAATCATAGAAGTTGTTTGGAGTGAAGCAAGTCATTATATCAGAACTAAATCCTCTCCAGTATAATTCAACAAATAACATTGCTCCATACACCCATCAGAGTCCTGTCAATTGTTCTACTTCCAAAATTAATATAGCTTTCTCTTAAAAAATGCACACAAAGTATGCTCTTTGCCTCACCATTTTTCTGTCGCAAAACATGCTATTATCTAACAAATCTCTGCAAAATGAGGTCTCTTGCTACTCATTCTTAATACAGAGAAAAAAAATTATTTTCCTCAGATGCCTCGAGCTGAACATTGCATTGAGATTTTGGACTGAATTTTACGACATCCTGTGGGTTTGTGTTTTTGGCAGGACAGCGCAGATAAATTTATGATGAATGGTCAGCTTACTGCCTTCTCACAACCCAGGCCTCACAATGGGAGGTGAAATTATCAATCTGGTCCATTTAAAAAAAATAACATTCTATTGATTTTATTCAGCCAATTAATATAAAAATCATTTTGTCAAATCAAATAACAGCTGGCAGGCAGGTGGGCAAGATACACAAGGCCAATTTTTAGATTATTTGTTAGAGGTGGGAAGAAAGGTATGGGGTGCATTTCCTGGGGGGTTTTGGTTGCTTTGCCCTTTCTTCCTTATCTCCCAGCCTTCTAAACCAACCACCTGTCCCACCCCTTAATCCTCCTGTAAATTCTCAAGATTTTTCCCACCCTAAAAGCGAACCTTAGTTTGGGATCCCTTATTGTCTAAATTCTGCCCTACAGTGACATTTTAATGCTGGGGCAATTAGGTCCATTTCCCAACTAAGTTCCAGGCTACCGATGAGATTCTCATTAGGCAACATTGAGATGCCGATTATTGCTTGTGAACAACATTATTAACTGCACATCTCACTTCATTAATATGCAGCCTTAACCCTACCACCGACTGTGTGAAAGTAGACATTGACAGTTCCCGTTTTGAAAGTCAGAGCAGATAGGTGGCAACATTACTTTGCTGCTTATACCTCTGAGCTGCTACCTTGAACACCTGGAAACAATGTCTCAGGGCAGTCTAAGGCACCAGCCACATACATCTCTCATTCATGGACACTGGCAACTGATACCTATCAGCCACTCAACACCCTCATGGTATCTCTCTGATCCAGCTGTGGGGTGCTTCTATTCTTCAATGTTGCCCCTCAGGGTCATTGGCAACAAGTATTGTATTCGACTGTAAGAATACTTTACATCAGGGACAGTCACCTAGCTAACACATTGAACCAGGCTGTACCTGAGCGCTGTTAGCTCACTCTCTTAGTGCTCACTCATTCTGAGCTTACCTGGATGGCTAACCAGAAATCTGCTCATATCTCTTGTTTTTGATGTTAATGTCATTGAATAGAATCATAGAATTTTAGAAGGAGGCTATTTGACCCATCATGTCTCTACTGGTTCCTGAAAGAGCTACCCAGCCAGATTCATTCTATACCCCACCCCCATCTTTGAAGCATTTCAATTCATCCCTTTCAAAAATGTGTCCAGCTCTCTTTTGAAACCTCCAAAATCCGCCTTCACCACTCTCAGAGGCAGCACATTCTCTGAGTAAAGAAGTTTCTCCTCATCTCACTTTGAGCTTCTCTTGCTGACAGTCTTGAAATTGTGAACCCCAGTTACTGATATACCAACTAGTGAAGCAGAACATCCTTCTTTACCCTGTCAAAATTACTCATAACTTTAAAAGTCAGGTCAATAAGGTCAGCTTTTGACCTCCTGCGCTCCAAGGGGAATAAACCCGATTTCTTATATCTCAACCCCCTCATTCCTGGTATTTATTCTAGCAGATCGCCTTTGAATTCACTCCAGAACATAAATATAAATATAAATAGGGGTTTCCCACAACAAATCACTATCAATAACAAAAGAGGGCAAAATCCATTGAGGAGAAGAGTGTCAATCAAAATCATCATCTGATATTTATGGTGGTACACCATTGTTCAGGTTTTTGCCAATGCAATTAATATCTTGAAGTATAAACAGATTAGCCAAAGAGACTAAAACAAAGCAAAGAACTGTGGATGCTGAAGATTTGAAACAACAACAGAAATTGCTGGAGAAATCCAACAGATTTGACAGCATCTATGGAGAGAAAGTAGAGTTAACATTTCTGTTCTGAAGAAGAGTCACTGGACTTGACATAATATGCAACAATGCTTCCGAAAGATTACACGTTTAAATTACTTTTATCAACAGTGTTGATGTCAGCAACATTTCAATGACAAATAAATGCTAGAAACCATTTTAAAATCATTAATGCCCTTGTCTAATTTAAAATTAATTTATAAAGATAAAATATATATTAACTGGTGCAGAATAGGTCTTGAAATTGTTCCAATCACCTCAACACAGCTAATTGATCACTAGTGCCACATACATTAAATTAAAATGTGTACTCTATGCGGTTGCCAAAGAATGAAGATTTACTTTGGATCCAAATTAAAATGAAACACTAAACATGTACACTGGTGTATTACAGTAGGTAATCTGTACAATTGAAAAGGTAATATCCAATGAGATGTTTTGAAAAACAAAAATCAAATGTGTATCGAAATGTCATGCTGCACAAAGTAACTGCGAAGCATTAAATCAAAGATTTGACTGTTACAGATGTATGTTTTAATTTTCCAAAGTGCAGCATGTAACAATAGAAAAGATATTTTATGAGTAATAAAAATTAGAACACGATTTTATGCAAAATATTCTCAACTTTCTATCACCGGTAGTATGCCTTCAGTCGGATTTCCTCTGCAGTACAGCTTCATTAGGGTACAAAATTATCCAAGGTGCATTCTGTAATACAGCAGGTTGTGGAAGGGAAATATTAGCTGAATCTTGTTATATTTTGGCAAAGTGTCAATATTGTTGATTTTCACGTATTGTTACCAGCACAGGGCCTAGCATGATATCTCACTGTATTGCCTCAAACCTGCCTCTTTAACCACCTACATCAATAGCAATGCTCTTGTTCAATACAAGCCCAATTCTAACCCTCACTGCATCAGGAAGAATTTGCTACCACTGAAATGTTCCCAAATAGACTGGCACTCCTGATGTTGGCACCATCTTAAAAAGGCTGTTGCGTAAGTTCAGTCAGTCTAGAGCTGCATAGTGACTGCTGTCACCAGAGAAGAGAAGTTGGCACCTCGCTTTCTGGGCAGGGACTAGGAGTTCCTGATGGATAGGCAGATGCAGAGGACAAGGACTGAAGGCCATGAATTAGACCTTGCCAGAATGCAAAAATGCTAATACATTAGAATTTCTAATATTTTCGAATTGGTTTTTTTAAGGTTATATTTTAAAAATCTGCAATCTGACATCTTCTTGCATTCCACAAATGTGGACATTACTGCCAAGACCTGCCAGACTTGTGTTATGTTTCAAAGTTATTATGTCAGGATACCTTTAAGCCACATGTTCATGATATCATCATTGTACTGTAACATGTGACCTGAGAGTATAAAGACCTTTGTGGCCGCCTTAACTCAGATCACTTTAAGCATGGCACTCTATTGAAAGTATTATTCTCTTGGTAAACTTAATACTAGCCTAGACAGTTCTTTGCTTGTGAATGAAATAATTATACATAACAGCTAGTTCTATTAAAATTTTGTTGCATTGTTCAATACTACATCATCCATGCGTTGTTTCTTATGTTATGAGGGAATAATACTCATGGCAAAGAAAATATTCTTCTGGGGGAAACTTACATCATGTTTGGCAGTGGTGGTCATCTGTAAAGATATCATTTCAAAAACAATATGATAGATATTTAGAAAACTAATTGAAGCATGTTATGATTCTAGCTGATTAATCAGTCAGAAAACAGAGCCAATATCTTTCTGATCAATATCTCAGTACTTTTGAGTTGCAAGGAGTTGCTGACAGTGCTTTACTTAAAAACAAAAATGCTGACATTGAAAATACGAGCAAGGGTGAAGCTTGTCGACCCATAATATGACAGTGAAAACTTTGCTTCTCTGTCGCTTCTTCTTTTAAAAAACTCAGGGAGATTTCAGTTCTGACTTAACAAAAAAAAAGTTAAATGTAAACTTCTTATAACAATTCTTTAAAAATAGTTTCTAACACTAATGAGGCTTACAAATGTCTTATAGGTAGAAACCTACAACTACAAGGCTGCATTTTTAAATTTTCAAGCCTATAGTCCTGAATGCAACATTTTCAAAGGGACCAAGACCAGCAGAAGAAGGAGTAACAAGAAAAGTAAAGTGAAAATTTAAGGAGTGAAAAGCAATACATTCTATTTCCAAAAAGAAAGAAGACCTATTCAGAGAGGTGGAAGACAAACTTTTAAGGACTTTGCAACTGGTGATATCTTTACTGAATCACAACTATTTAAGCAATGGATACAGTTCTGTTTTAAAGATCAAATGATAGGTGATCCTGTAAAGAGAATTCTGAAAATCATTCTTGCCATTTGTAAGAAGGTTTTTTGCAGAATTAATCAAAGAAGGCTTTCTTTGGGTGATCAGACAGATCCAAAATAAATTTGAAAATTTCTCAAGATAATAATTAACATCAGCATTAACAGACTTCAATAGATGGTATACAGACAGAAACCCTAAGAGTCTATGAACCCAGTTTGTCGTAAGACATGCTGAGCTAATTGCCCAACCTGTACTGACAGGAAGATCTACACATTGATACTCTAGACTATGACATTGAAGATTCCTCAAGCTTGATCTGTTTCCCTTTCACCAGAATCAGGATGAATAGTTGCAGTTGACAACTATTGAAGAAGAGCAATGACAAGAGTTGCAAAAGATTATTATCCAAAAGTGGTCTGACAAGATTAAAGATGTACCTAAGAAGATCTTTTCATTTTAGTCACATAGAGATTAATTTAGTATATCACAATAAGATATTTCAAGTTCAAACAAGTCTTAAAACCAGGATATTATGTTGATGTCATACCAGGGATATGTGGGTATTGAATGCACAACATGGCTAGCATGTGAATCTGTGTACTGGGCAGGGATGAAGCAGTACACTCAATGACTCTGAATGCAAATCAAGGCATATGAGGTGTGTCAACTGAACAGTGGAGGGAGGCACTGCACCACTGCAATTAATTTTTTGACAAAGGTAGCAACAGACCTATCAATAGTGCACTGGGAAGATTATGCCCTTGTGATGGATTACTTCTGTAAACTTAGCAATTTAGCAACACAAAGTGTGTGAAAGTTGCTGACACAATGATCACTATTTTCAATTTATTTGATAGTGTCTGACAACAGATTGTAGTTCATCAAATCAACGACCATTAAGTATCAAGCAACAAAGCAAGATTTTCACAATAAATTATTGCATTATCAAAACAAATGGAGAAGTGATTTTAATCTTCAATACAATTTATGCTTGGAAGGCAAGTGCAATCTTTCACACCAACTCGTTGGTGAACCATTCTGAAGCACAGGACGTTCTTTGGCAAAAACAGAGGAGAATGGAAGTGATACACAATGAGCAAGTAGTAGAGAACTATGAACACTCTATTGGCCAGAAAGTGCAAGTTGGAAACAGGAATGCAAATACTTTACTACGAGCAAGAGTTTCTAAAATATGCAGTGAACCCAGATCATGCAAAGTGCTTACTTATTAGATTACTTACAGATTGGAAACAGGCCATTCGGCCCAACAAATCCACACCCATTCCCCTACACCTAACACTACGGGCAATTTAGAATGGCCAATTCACCTAACCTGCACATTTTTGGACTGTGGGAGGAAACCCACGCAGACACAGGGAGAATGTGCAAAATCCACACAGTCGCCTGAGGTAGGAATTGAACCCGCACATTTTCCCCGTGGCTTTGGGTTCCCTCTAGGTGCTCCAGTTTCCTCCCACAGTCCAAAGATGTGCAGGTTAGGTGAATTGGCCATGCTAAACTGTCTGTAGTGTTAGCTGCGTTAGTTAGGGGGAATGGGTCTGGGTGGGTTACTCTTCGGAGGGTCGGTGTGGACTTGTTAGGCCAAAGGGCCTGTTTCCATACTGTAGGGAATCTAATCAAAGATAAAATATAATCCCCAAGTGTGTTGGAAATCAAGCCCTGCTGTTCCCAGAGTCATCATGAATTTTTTTATTCAAATATTCAATATCCCCAAATTCCCAGTTCAATGAACTCAGGTTAAGAAAAAAACGCAGAAAGGCTTTTCCTGTTCAATCCACAATAAAAAATAAATTAAAATAAGAAGATATAGTCTTCACAGTTGTAATCTGATAATTATATAAACAGATTAAGAAGTTTACAAGAATAACATTTTAAACTTCAAATCAACCCTTCAGAGGTTTGATGACACTGTGGTTGCATAGCCATCTAGAGAGAGGCTTGTTATTTTTGTTTGTTGCTAGTTGTTGCCAACATCATCATATGATCATATGGAGTGTTCTTCCTCCCTCTCTTCATGCATGATTAGTGTAACGGCCGGACTCTGCAAAATAGAATCACCGTGGGCGGCACGGTAGCACAGCAGTTAGCACTGCTGTCTCACAGCGTCAGAGTCACGGGTTCAATTCCTGCCTCAGGCGACTAACTGTGTGGAGTTTGCACATTCTCCCCTTGTCTGCGTGGGTATGCTCCGGTTTCCTCCCACAATCCAAAATTGTGCAGGTTAGGTGAATTAGCCATGCTAAATTACCCGTAGTGTTAGGTGTGCTTCGGCGGGTCAGTGTAGACTTGTTGGGCCGAAGGGCCTGTTTCCACACTGTAATTAACAAGGAGATACATTTATCATCTAAAAATGACAGATATCAAGATGAAAATGGTTATAGTTGAGACAAAATTATCTATAAGAAGAAAATCCAAATAGGTTTACTGTAGGCGAAGCAAAGAGATTAACAATTGATTTCTGATGAATGGCCTATGCCTGAAACGTTGATTCTCCTGCTCCTCGGAAGGTGTTTTGAATTAAAACAGAGAGTTATTTTTCTCACTGGGTGTTGAGTCCTTGGAACTTTCTTCCTCAAAAGGCAATGAATGCATAGTCCTTGAACACTTTTAAGGCAGAGGAAGAAGGATTCTTGATAAACAAGGATATGAAAGGTTATTTGGATCGAATTGGGAGTAATCAGATCAGCCTTAATCTTGTTGAATGATAGAGTTGGCTCAAGGGACCTAATGGTCAACTCCTGTTTCTAATTTGCATGTTTATACATTCATAATTTCAGGAGAGCACAATTATAGCATTTTATGGAAAATGTGTTCATATATTCTTTCTTCTTTGTATGTATCTCTTTATCTGGGTATGTTAGATATCATGTTTGATCCATCAAAACTTTTCTGTACTATTTATATAAACTTTTTTTAAAGGCATTGACAGTTACTGGATTTCTAAATTGCAACAACTTCACAATATGATGTGTTTTTCTTTGAAAAAAGGTCTTCCTTTCCTTGCTATCTCCCTTTTTATACTTTTCTTCATGAAGGTGTAGATTCTTTGCCATGGTGTAATTCTCCATATACTAAACCAGATATTCTCACTGTGTGAGTGCAGATACTGAAGGTCAGCAGCTGTTCAGCCTCACACATGTTATTGCTGTCTTGGTCTCATAAAATATCCAAACAAGTACATATCTGTCTTACAGTTCCTGGACAGTAATCTTTGAGACAGGAACCCTCCTAAAGCTCAGTGCAAGCGAACTGTAGATTTTAAGGAGCTCCAGGGTTCAATTGAAATCAACTAGGTTAAAATAAGGGAAGCCATGAATTTGTAGCTTTAGTTTATTTCCAAGAATTATATTATTCTTTGCTGTAACAGGGTAACAGCTGCATTGTCAACCGACAGTGGGGACCGCATGAGTACTCACCTCTGCCATATAATCTCATGTTTCCCCATGGTTGTTGCCAGTCCAATAAATTTCAGGTCGAACTGAATGAGCATCAGATTATGACAAGCATAAATTGCACTCATTTCCTGGGTTCTGACATAGGAAACCACATGCGTCTTATTAAGTCCCACGAAAGTCAAGACAAGGGAAATGAAGTACAGAATTGATTACAACAACAGTCGTCATTGTTTCCAGGATAGAACATGTCTCTCCAATGGCTACTACAATCACATCAAATTCCTATTTTAAATGACTTAATTAAAATAGCTCACAAAGGAATTCAATGCAAATAAGCTAAAAATAGACTGGAGTCTCAGCCAATTGTTATTTAAGTCAACACTAAGAGGTTGCTAGAAGCTCTGGAGAACTGAATGGTCCTCAAAACTAGTGTAAGTGACAACATTTCAAGAGCCTTCCCTGGTCTTTCTCTAAGAATCACACGTGTCAGACAAATTATGCTTTTGCAAGGGTAATGGCTGGAGAGGTGATGGTCAGGACTTCATTCTGCTACATATATTTGTCTTCCCTACCTGGCTTTGTTTCAGTACTGTACCTGCCTGTGTTAATATAGTACAGTTTGCTGTAATGAGGACCAAAACATACCGTGTCTGTAAGTAGCTTGCATCATGAATGTTTGGCTACATTTCAAGCCCCACTTATGGTTGTTGTGTACAAACTCTCAAACCAGATCATGCACAATGCACACCATTGTCAACAATCAACAGCATTATATCCCAGATTCAGTTACTTTGTCCAGGTGATCAGAAAGTCTTTGGCCATGATGACCATCAGGAGTATTAGGCTGCCTCACCTAAGTTTTGACCTTCCCAACTATCCGCTCCACCCTCCTCTCCGACCTATCACCTTCGCCCCCACCTCCATCCACCTATTGCACTCTCAGCTACCTTTTACCCAGCCCCAGCCCCCTCCCATTTATCTCTCCACCCCCGAGGCTCCCAGCCTTATTCCTGATGAAGGGCTTATGCCTGAAACATCGATTTTCCTGCTCCTCGGATGCTGCCTGACCTGCTGTGCTTTTCCAGCACCACTCTAATCTTGACTCTAATCTCCACCATTTGCAGTACTCACTTCTGCCTAAGTTTTGACCTGCCTCCTACCTTCTGCTTCATTCAGGCATTTCAAATCTGCCAAGCTCTGAGGAAAACAAAGATAGCAATGGGAGGTGATGTCCTCTCTTTTGGTGCACTGGATAAAAATAACTTTATTAACATTAAACTTGGTATGTTGTTTATTTCTTGGTTCTGTAATAATTACTCATGTATAAGCCACAGTTTTCCACAGTCTTTAATCTGATAGAGAGCAGCAGCTGGGAGCCAGGCATTGACTGTAAGGACATTTAGGACAGAAGATTGTCAGTAATTACTGGGAGAGGCTAGGAGAGACAAACTCATTTCATTCCAATGCTCAATAATGAGACAATCAAATGGCTGATTCATGAACCCTGTCAGTTTTGATACATGGAATTCATGCGAAGAGCAACTTTTTTTGATATAAATGCTAGTTTCTCAGGTAAACCTATATCAGCTCTACAATGCTGACATATGGGGCTAGATTTTACTACACTGCCATGGGACAAATTCTGAGTGGAAAGGAGGTGAAAGAAGCAGGAGGCTCCTGCATGTGGAATTCCTATCCCTATTCCTGTTACTGGGAATTTTGAACAGTGTGTGAAATAGGGCCAGTCACACACTGGATCATTGGGATCTTGCCAGCTCCAATGTGGAGTTGGCATTTTCACTCCGTCCCTCTGATGGAATAGGGTCAGCTTCTGAAGCAACATAGTACATGTCAGGTATGTTGTGAAGCAAAGAAGAATCCTAGCCTGGAATTGGGACCTTCTGACATTCAAGTTGAAAAACTGTTGATACCATTATGTCATAATGCTGTATGATTAATTTGTTTTCAATATAATGATTGATGACCAGGATTTGTTCTTAAAATAAATTACCATTATATTGACCAGCATTGTGGAAATGGGTAATCATTCAAATGCATTACTAAGTATGTTATAATGTAATATATATGCAGTAAATGTTAACCAATGGATGAAGTACTTCATTGCATTTTCTGTCTGCAAAACTGACCCTGATGTTCCAGTTGCCTGCCATGTCACACACCACTAGTTCCTTGGCCAACATCTGTCTCAGGCTTCTTGCAGTGCTCAAGTGAAACTCAGCACAAGTTGAAGAACAGCACCTTGTTTTCCACTTGGAAACTCTACAGTATAGATATCGAGTTCAACAATGTTAGGGCTTGAGGCACCTTCTTTCATGTCCTTAGCCCAAACCCCACACACTAGGCCTTATTATTACATGGTCTGAGATTACGTACAATTCATTGTTAGCTACGAACAGTCCCCATTAGTAGCTATTCATTCTCATGATCATTATCCACTCCTTTGTCTGTTCAATGATTCTCTCTCTCTTTTGGGCTCTGTCTCCATCTATTGTTTACGCCTTATTCCTTCTCCCTATCCTATATTATGCATAAGAAAAACAACATTTTTCTAGCCATCATTTGTTCTGCGGAAGGGTCACTGGACTTGAAACAGGCACTCTGATTTCTCTGCACAGGTGCTGTCAGACCTGTTGAGCTTTTCCAGCAATTTTTGTTTTGTTTCTGATTTCTAGCATCCATAGCTCTTTCAGTTCTTTTATGTTACTGCATTGATTAATTGTGATATTTAGATTTGTCTATGACAATTATCCCCTGTGATTTTCTTTCATTACAGCTCATAGATCTACTCCACTTTTTTAAAGCTGGCAAAGGTTTTATGCGTAGTGGAATCCCATTATGAATGTTTAGTTGCATTCTAAACCACACTTAAAACTTCAGCTCAGTGAGGGTAGTTGCGTATAGGCTTTCAAAAAAAGGCATACATTATGCCCAATTTATTTCTAATCTCCATGGATGGATTCAGTGAGCCTCATTTCCAGTTGAGGCCATTAAGTGGGTAATTTACAGGGGCAGGGGTTCATTCAAAGACACTTGAACAAAGGGACTGGCATTGTGAAGGGGTTTCACAGAAATCCCACCTCCAGTCTTTACTGTTAACTCCCCTCCATTTTAACCAATGACAACTACTAGTCTGTGTTTCCCCTGCTGCTTTTGGAGAGCTGAGATTTCTGCCTCTATTCCCAAGGGACCTTGATTTTGGGTAATGCCCATTGCTGATCATTTATGCGATTGATCAGCTCTTAATTTGGTGGGTCTTCCCAAAAAAAGGCAATGTGGAGCACTCACTGCCTCCCTAAATGATGGGTGAGAACCTAGCTGCCACCATTAAATGCTGTGCAATTTATGTAAACTCTCGGAGTAAATTACTGCAGATGCTGGAATCTGTACTGAAAGCAACAAATGCTTGAGAACAAGCTTGTCAGACAGCATCCATGGAGAGACAGCAAGCTAATGTTTTGAGTCTAGATGAAGAGTCATCTAGACTTGAAGCCTTAGCTTACTCTCTCTCCATAGATGCTGCCTGACCCACTGTGATCTCCAGCTTGTGTAATATGCATTTGCTTTCATTTTTGTTTCAAGTCTGGATTCTACCTTATGTTAGAGCATCTAGACAAACAAAAGTAAATGGTCAAGAGTGCCATTGAAATAAAAGATATATTCTTTTGATAAATAGAGGATCTACAGCTGATAGAGTAAATGAAAGTCATAAATGCAACCAGAGGACCTTCAGATTTTGGGGAATATCCGTGCATAGATGATTTCATACTGAGGGTAAGCAACCAGAAACCGAAGGGAATTGTGAGGAATTTAGGGACATATTAATGAGTACATTTTGTAGGGATTTAATAGCTAGATGCTTGTGATTGGCAACATCACAGCACTAGTAATCCAAAGGCCCATGCAATTGTTATGGGAAGAGGTTTACATCTCTCAATCACAGCTGGTAGAATTTAGATTCAATTTATAAGATCACACTTCCAGATATGATAGACTTCATTGTGTTTTTATAATGTTATGATATTAAATATAACTGCTTCACAGATTTTTATTGTTATAGATGTTCAAATATTTAATATCAAATTTCTGTCCATTTATAAATGTCAGATGAATTCAGTGACCTTTTTGTTCCAAAATGTAGTTTAAAGTGTGATGGTAGTGAGTCATAGTATATAAACTGGTGAGTACAACCATCACACAGGAAAATAAGAAATATCTATAATTGGGAATAGAAGTTAGGGAAGTAGTTCTCTCTCTTCTGGGCTCTATCTCCAACTAGGATTAGTGGTGCTGGAAGAGCACAGCAGTTCAGGTAGCACCCAAAGAGCAGCAAAATCGACCTTTCGGGCAAAAGCCCTTCATCAGGAATAAAAGCCTGAAGCGTGGAGAGATAAGCTAGAGGAGGGTGGGGGTGGGGAGAAAGTAGCAGAGAGTACAATGGGTGAGTGGGGGAGGGGATGAAGGCGATAGGTCAGGGAGGAGAGGGTGGAATGGATAGGTGGAAAAGGAGATAGGCAGGTAGGACAAGTCCGGACAAGTCATGGGGACAGTGCTGAGCTGGAAGTTTGGAACTAGGGTGAGGTTGCGGAAGGGGAAATGAGGAAACTGTTGAAGTCCACATTGATGCCCTGGGGTTGAAGTGTTCTGAGGCGGAAGATGAGGCGTTCTTCCTCCAGGCGTCTGGTGGTGAGGGAGCAGCGGTGAAGGAGGCCCAGGACCTCCATGTCCTCAGCAGAGTGGGAGGGGGAGTTGAAATGTTGGGCCACGGGGCGGTGTGGTTGATTGGTGCGAGTGTCCCGGAGATGTTCCCTAAAGCGCTCTGCTAGGAGGCGCCCAGTCTCCCCAATGTAGAGGAGACCGCATCGGGAGCAACAGATACAATAATGATATTAGTAGATGTGCAAGTAAAACTTTGATGGATGTGGAAGGCTCTTTTAGGGCCTTGGATAGAGGTGAGGGAGGAGGTGTGGGCGCAGGTTTTACAGTTCCTGCGGGATATCCAATCCCTCTACACCTCCATCCGCCATGACCAGGGCCTCCAAGCCCTCTGTTTCTTCCTCTCCAGACGTCCCCAACAGTACCCTTCCACCGACACTCTCAGTCGTTTGGCCGAAGTGGTCCTCACCCTTAACAATTTCTCCTTTGAATCCTCCCACTTCCTCCAGACCAAAGGGGTAGCCATGGGTACACTTATGGGCCCCAGCTATATCTGTCTCTTTGTTGGCTATGTAGAGCAGTTGATCTTCTGTAATTACACCGGCACCACTTCCCATCTCTTCCTCCGCTACATTGATGACTGCATTGGCGCCACCTCGTGCTCCAGCGAGGAGGTTGAGCAATTCATCAACTTCACCAACACATTCCACTCTGACCTTAAATTTATCTGGACCATCTCTGACACCTCCCTCCCCTTCCTGGACCTCTCCATCTCCATTAATGACGATCGACTTGACACTGACATTTTTTACAAACCCACCGACTCCCACAGCTACCTGGATTACACCTCTTCCCACCCTACCTCTTGCAAAAATGCCATCGCATATTCCCAATTCCTCCACCTTCGCCGTATCTGCTCCCAGGAGGACCAGTTCCACCATAGAACACACCAGATGGCCTCCTTCTTTAGAGACCGCAATTTCCCTTCCCACGTGGTTAAAAATGCCCTCCAACGCATCTTGTCCACTTCCCGCACCTCCGCCCTCAGACCCTACCCCCCCAACCGTAACAAGTACAGAACGCCCCTGGTGCTCACCTTCCACCCTACCAACCTTCGCATAAACCAAATCATCCGCCGACATTTCCGCCACTTCCAAAAAGACCCCACCACCAGGGATATATTTTCCTCCCCACCACTTTCCGCCTTCCGCAAAGACTGTTCCCTCCGTGACTACCTGGTCAGGTCCACACCCCCCTACAACCCACCCTCCCATCCTGGCACTTTCCCCTGCCACCGCAGGAAGTGTAAAACTTGTGCCCACACCTCCTCCCTCACCTCTATCCAAGGCCCTAAAGGAGCCTTCCACATCCATCAAAGTTTTACTTGCACATCCACCAATATCATTTATTGTATCCGTTGCTCCCGATGTGGTCTCCTCTACATTGGTGAGACTGGGTGCCTCCTAGCAAAGCGCTTTAGGGAACATCTCCGGGACACTCGCACCAATCAACCACACCGCCCCGTGGCCCAACATTTCAACTCCCTCTCCCACTCTGCCGAGGACATGGAGGTCCTGGGCCTCCTTCACCGCCGCTCCCTCACCACCAGACGCCTGGAAGAAGAACGCCTCATCTTCCGCCTTGGAACTCTTCAACCCCAGGGCATCAATGTGGACTTCAACAGTTTCCTCATTTCCCCTTCCCCCACCTCACCCTAGTTCTAAACTTCCAGCTCAGTAACTGTCCCCATGACTTGTCCGGACTTGTCCTACCTGCCGATCTTCTTTTCCACCTATCCACTCCACCTTCTCCTCCCTGACCTATCACCTTCATCCCCTCCCCCACTCACCCATTGTACTCTATGCTACTTTCTCCCCACCCCCACCCTCCTCTAGCTTATCTCTCCACGCTTCAGGCTCACTGCCTTTATTCCTGATGAAGGGTCTTTGCCCGAAACATTGATTTCGCTGCTTCTTGGATGCTGCCTGAACTGCTGTGCTCTTCCAGCACCACTAATCCAGAATGTGGTTTCCAGCATCTGCAGTTATTGTTTTTACCTCTATCTCCATCTATCATTTACTTCTTATCCCCACCCCCCACCCTATATTCTGCATTTAAAAAAAACATTTTCCTAGCTACCATTTGTTCTGAGGATGGGTCGCTGGACCTGAAACATTCACTCTGATTTCTCTCCACAGATGCTGTCAGACCTGCTGAGCTTTTCCAGCAATTTCTGTTTTTGTTTCTGATTTCTTGCATCCATAGCTCTTTCGGTTCTTTTACTTTACTGCATTGATCAATTGTGATATTTAGATTTGTCTGTGGCAATTATCCCCTGTCAGGAAGTAGTTGGCACTACTTCAGTAACTGCTTTTAAAGCTAAGGTAGATACCTTTTTGAAAAATAAAGGAATTAAGGGATAAGATGGAAACATGGAAAAGTGGAGCTGAGTCTACGAAAAGGCTAACCATGATCTTATTGAGTGGTGGAGCAGGCTCGAAGGACCGGATGGCCTACTCCTGCTCCTAGTCCTTATGTTCCCAACAATTTGAAATTAAGAATATACATTTTGTCTGACACGCAATAAGATCATGACAGATCTACAGCTTAACTCCATTCATTATTTCGGCTCCACACCTTTACATCCTTGTCTGAGAAACCTTGGATTAGATCCAGGGTGATTTAACACTGGTAAACTCCAAGCCAACAAAATAGGAACAATTAAACTAAATCATGGTTTATCATTGGACCAATTTGACTTCATTTCTGAAGCTACTGGAGATTATTTGAAATATTTTACAAATTAAATACTTGGATATACAACCTCTATTGATTTGCTTTGATTTGATATGATGTTCCAGTGAGGATTTTCTGATTGGTTTGACCTTGCTGATGGATATAATCGGTGTGTGGCTGATCAAAATATCAGCAATTCAACTAACACATACTTCCAATACACTTTGAACCAGCAGATAAATACGTGGGTAGACCTAACTATTAATTCAAGAGATAAAAACAGAAAGTGTTGGAGAAATTCCAGATCTGACAGCATCTACGGAGTGAAAAACTGAGTGTAAAATGTTAACACTATTTCTCTCTCCACAGATTCTGCCAGACCTGCTGAGTTCTGCAGTACTTTGCCTTTTTCAGATATCCAGCATCTGCAGTATTTTATTTTAAGGAAAGTACATTTATCTTATTAAGTTCCCCTTGCATATGCTAATGTTCAATGTGAACGAATATACAAATTTTCCAACATAAAGAGATTATTAGGGCATTGTAGGACATGAAAATCAGATTACAATTTTCAAAGGATGTTTAGAAACATTTTCCTACAGTTTTCCGACTTGGAGTTGTAGGGATGGATGTGGAGTCCGCACTATCATCAGAAGTTGAACAAATGTGTAGCCTTTTCTTTTGTATGCTGCGTCCACTGTTTGGCATGCAAATGTTCCTGTGTTACAGCTTCACCAAGTTAACACTTCATTTAAGGTGGACCTGCTGCTGCTGGCTAAACCCCCTATATATAATTTATTGAACCAGGATTATTCCCAGACTTGATGGTAAAGGTAGACTGGGAGATACATTGGGCTGTAGTGTTACAGATTGTGGTTGAATACAATTCTGCTGCTGATGACCAGCAGAACTTGATCGATGTCGAGATTTAAGTTCCTAGAATCCCTACAGTGTGGAAGTAGACCCTCTGAAGAATATCCCACTCAGACTGGCCCCAATCCCTGTAATAGTACATTTCCCATAGCTAACCCACCTAACCTGCACTTCCCTGGACACTATGGTTTGGAGATGCTGGAGTTTGATTGGGGTGTACAAAGTTAAAACTCACACAACACCAGGTTATAGTCCAACAGGTTTAATGAGAAACACTAGTTTTCAGACAGCAGCATGCCAAAAGTTAGGACTTCTAATTAAACCTGTTGTTGTGTGATTTTTAACACTGACCACTATGGACAATTTAGATTAAATTACTTACAGTGTGGAAACAGGCCCTTCAGCCCAACAGATCCACACTGACCCCCTGACATGCAACCCACCCAAACCCACTCCCCTACATTTACCCCGTCACCTAACACTACGAGCAATTTAGCATGGCCAATTCATCTCACCTGCACATTTTTGCAGTGTGGGAGGAGACCCACACAGATACACGGGGCACATACAAACTCCACACAAACTGTTGCCCAAGGGTGGAATCACACCCAGGTCCCTGGTGCTGTGAAACATCACTGCTAACCACTGAGCCACCATGCTACCCTCAATACTATATTTGTTCAAAGTCTGGTGATAGTTCCACACATCATGATGACAGGCATGCTCGATGTGAAATCAGGACTTTGCTCCCACAAGGACTGTACAGTGGATGCTTCGTCAACACACTTTGGAATCTTTGGAAAGGGTTCAGAGGAGATTTACTAGGACATTGCCTGGTATGGAGGGAATGTCTTATGAGGAAAGGCTGAGGGACTTGAGGTTGTTTTCATTAGAGAGATGAACGTTGAAAGATGACTTAATTGTGACATATAAGATAATCAGAGGGTTAGATAGGTTGGACTGTGAGAGCCTTTCTCCTTGAATGGTGCTAGCTGGCATGAAGAAACATAGCTTAAACTGGAGAGTAATAGATGTAGGACAGATGTCAGAGGTAGTTTCGTTACTCAGAGAGTAGTAGGGGTGTGGAACGCCCTGCCTGCAACAGTAGTAGACTCACTAACTTTACGAGCATTTAAATGGTTATTGGATAGACAAATGGATGAAAATGGAATAGTGTAGGTTAGATGGGCTTCAGATTGGTTGGCGCAACATCGAGGGCTGAATGGCCTGTACTGTGCTGTAATGTTCTATGTTCTACTGTGGATGAACACTTCTGCAACAGACTGAGGACAAGCCGAATAGGTATTTTCCTCTTGCTGGTTCCCTCATTACCTACTGCAGACCCAATCTAGGTGCTATGTCCTTCAGGACTTGGACAGTTTAGTCAGTAGTGGTCCTTGGAAGTTCCCCCAATCAGAGCACATTCTGTGCTCTTGTTGCCTTCAGTGTTCAATATGATCCTCAACTGAAAGGGTTGCCTGGCCATAGGTGCTAAGCAACAGAAGGTCTCCTTGCCCATGTTTGATCTGATGTTATGAAACTTCACAGATTTCAAAATCAGTGCTGAGGACTTCCACGGTAACTTCTTCAGGACTGATTACCACACTGCTGCCGCTTCTGATGGGTCTGTCCAGCTGCTGGGACAGGACATACCCAGGGATGATAATAACTGTGTCTGGGATAATATCTGTAAGGAATTATTCTGTTGCAGTGACTATGTCAGTCTGTTGCTTGACTATGTCAGTGGATCAGCTTCCTCAAGGTTGGCATAAGTCTCTGGATGTTAGAAAGGAGGATTTTACTTTATTGACTGCGCTGTCTTTGCCACTGTGTATTCAGGTGGCCCAACCAGTTTCATTTATGTTGTGATTTGATATAATCAAGTGGCTTACTCAGCCATTTCACAGTTGTGAGTGAACCAATTTACAGTGGGCCTGGAGTCACATGTAGGCCAGATCAGCTAAGGAATTCCTTTCCTAAAGGCCTAAATCATCTGGGGTTTTTTATGACGATCAACATTAGTTACAATGTCACCATTAGACCGCCTTTCAATTGAGTGTTGTTGTAGCAGCTCTCCTCCAAGCACATAGAGTATTATACTGCCTTATAATTCAAATCTAATACCATCTTATAATTAGCACTCTCTGCTTCTGTAACTGTCTATGATCTAGAATTTCCGAGAGAAAGATAAGGGCAGATAGATGTCCCCGGATAAGAAAGTTGTTGAAAACAAGAGGTTATTTTACACAGAGTTTCTGAAAGAACTTGAAGACTGAAAGTGACTTGCAGTACACTAATTACTTAACTTTCTAGATTTAAAGTATGTGATGCTTTTTTCAAAGAATTTCAATTCAGATTGATCTTGTACATAAACAGAGTTTTCCTCTGGAAACCCCTTGATCCTGTACTTTGACACTGTGCAATGCTGGCTTGGTAGGTTGGGAGATCTGTGTGCTCTGATGATCATTTGGGTGGCATTGTTAGGAGTTTTTGATCGTGGCAGGCCTCATGGGAGTAAGCTCAGATAGGAGTATGAGGTTAAGTATGCTCTAAAACAGTCCTCAATAGTAGAACACACCAAGGAAGACACAGTGCCTCACTAGATGTGAAGGTGGATGAATACTGCATCAACAAGGTGGTCTCAGTCATTATGGCTCAGCATATCAACAACTTCTGACCGCCAACCCATCTAGATCGTGTGGATCATTACTATGTGCCATGGTCCCTACATTTAACAAATTAATGCACCAGCTTCTACCAGGGTTCATCTGCCAAGTCCTGTGGAGAACTGGTGATAGGGGCAGGGCTGTTAATCTGAGAGTTTTCCATTGAGAATCTGTATGCAGGCAACAGCTCCATGAAGTTCATTGCGCACCATGGATGTAAGGACGAAGAAGAGTCTGGGCAGCAGTAATCGTGACTATGAGCAGTTCTCTTCAGGATACATTCCAACAACTCAATGCTGACACACAAAGACAAATCTGGAAGATAAGAAATGTGTGGTGGGAAGAGAAAGTCCAAAATATCCAACAAAAGGCTGACTGTCAGACCAGCCGAGATTGTTTTGAACTTACCAGGGCTGTCTGTAGCCCCAAGGTCAAATGGACAAAATCCCTGTCACTTGCAAAATGATATCTCCCCTCTTAAGGATAACGATATTATCCATCAACACAGGAAACTCCTCAATCATAAATCCACAATGGCATTCCCCTGTACCCTGTGGTCAAATCCCTGAGTCAATCATCTTCAATTGGAGGAATGCTGCAATCAATCAAACAGATGAAAAGCTGCAAAGCCTATGGCCCTGATGGTATTCCAGCCGAGCTCTTCAAATCTAGTGCGCTTTTGCTCACATTAAAATTCCATGTGCTCATCCAACAAATTTGGAAGGAAAGAACACACTCCCCTTTCCTCCCCACCCTTCCTTCAACTCCTCCCACCCCTACTTGCTGCCATCACTTATTTCTTATCCTTTACAAGCCTCTTAGTTAGAATGGTTAATTTTTTTTTGCATCTACCAGGCCACAGTGACCAACAGACCTATTTAGCCATAAAATTTCAGTCTCTTAATCCTCTCTTCACATTTTATTAAGAACATCAATGCATGTTGGGGACAATATATGGGCTGCTGGAGGTCTGACAATTGAATCCAACCTCTGTTCTGCACCAGTGTCTGCAGTAATAAAATGTTCTTAACTAATGTCAAGTCATCTGATTCTTCTCAATAATAAATCCATTTTTGTGAAATGGACTTTTAATAAAATTTAATTTTCCCACTTTCTTGCAGACTGTTTCAACTCTGAATGTGCCGTTCTTGTTAACCGAACCTCCTTTCAGAGGATAAGATTAGTTAGGCTGCAAAGCACTAGATTAACAGTGTCCTTTTTAGTGAATCAGCCAGCTAGAATTCCACTCTCAAAGGGAATTTCATTTTCCTTGTCTCCCCTTTTCACAAATGCAACATCCCATCCATCAAACCAATAGTGAACTGGTGAAATGCAAGTCCAGGAGTGGGAATTCTTGAGGGTCAACTCTCCGTACAACTTTCCTCTGATAATTATAGAACCACACCACACCAATTTCCAAAATTCAAAGTTAAACTCAGCACGAAAATTACAGCAATTTGAGCAATTACCATTCAACAAACTACTTAGGAGGCCTGCTTTTTTTTTAGCCAAATCTATTATGAGCATGGCAGTTGTTTCTTGTAAAACACAAGTGTAGTACTTTCTGACATTTATAATATTGTCTACATTTCTAGCTCTAGATTTTCTAAAACTTTAGTTGCTTGCTCGACTTCTCTTCGGTTTTATGATATTTAAGACATCCACCAGCTATTTAGGATAATGCTGTTTCAATATCATGGGCTATATTTTGCAATGAAAATGCTGTATTAATTGTTCTTTTATGTTTAGCTTATTCAAAACTTCATTTGGAAATATTACTGCTCAAGTGATCATTAGACTGGCACAGTGGCTTAGTGGTTAGCACTGCTGCTTCACAGCACCAGGGTCCCAGGTTTAATTCCAGCCTCAAGTGACTGTCTGTGTGGAGTTTGCACATTCTCCCCATGTCTGCCACTGTCCAAAGATGTGCAGGTCAGGTGAATTGGCCATGCTAAATTGCCTGCAGTGTTAGGTGCATTAGTCAGAGGGAAATGGAACTGGGTGGGTTACTCGTCGGAGGGTCGGTGTGGACTTGTTGAGCTGAAGGGCCTGTTTCCACACTGTAGGGAATCTAATCTCTCAGTTATAGGATAAATAAGTGAAGACAATAGTCAGGAGAACACATACTTCTACCAAGTTGTGTTAACTCTACGTTATTACAATTACACAACTTTTCCTTGAGGCTTTTGACTGTTTGGGAAACTAAAATTATGAAAAGATATATTTTATTAAGAGTTCCATGCTAGTCAGGAGGCTGCAGGTCAATCCATATCTAACAGTCTGCTTGGAAAACCTATTCACATTTTAACAACTGTCTCAATCTGAAACATTTTAAAATATCCAACTCTCAACATTTAAAAACATCGGTTTGCTCTATCTTTCAATGTTAAATGCTGGTTATTTTTTTTAAAATCCTGGATTCAAATCTGAGTCTGCATCTTTGCCAAAAACTAATTAGTCCCCAAATTTCTTTGCAATGTATCCATGATGTTTTGGCATTTTTGTTAACAGGCAAACACACTAACAAATAGGTGAACACATTACTTCCACTGCTGTAAAAGTGCTGTATATATTATCAATTTAAACTTTCAAATGATATGTTACATCTGATGTAGATGTGGAAGGAAAAGTAATTTAAGCTCAAAAGATTAAAAATTGGTGTACATACAAGTTGAAATTTAAAAAGCTTTTTGCGAGAATATTGTGTAAGACAAAAAACATTTCAAAAGGAGTAGAAATACCCGGCATAATTTGGGAACAGTTGAAACAAAAGGTCAGTGGGAATATTGCCATCACAATCTACCAGCAATAAGCACAGATGAGAAAGTAATTAAAAAGCAAAAGAAACATTAGCATGTTTTAATTATACATTAAATTTAGCAGGAAGGAATAAAGGAGGCAACAGCAGGAACATCCAAGGGATCTTATGTAAGCAAAAAATCACCATTGTACAGAAAGAACATTGCTCCTGAGAGACTGCCTCTACCCAAGATCTGTAGAACAGGAAAATTTGATAGCAATCTGGTTCTTTGAATATAAATTCACGTATGTGTATTATAATTCTTTGCAAACCAATGTAACATCAAGCATCTAATTTCAAAATATTTAGCCTAATGCATTATTTCGGTAGTTATGACAAATTTGGGCATTTGGTGAGTCTTTGGAAAACAATGGTAACTGAAATCACGGTTTAAAAGTAATTTCAGTAAAATGGGCTGAACTAATACAACAGAATAAAGCTCATGTTAAGAAAACTGTAACCTAAATATATTGGAAAATGTAGTTACATATGACTTATTAAAATGACAAAATGTATGGCGACAATGTATGCAATCTCGGTTAAAGTGTTTGGGAAAGCAATGGTCAGATGAAGGATTCAGCTAAAAGTGGGGAGTAACTTGCTTCCAAAGCAGGAAGTAAATGAAAGCATGCTGCATGATCTGTTATAATTTTGCAATCTGGAATAAATACGAGAGTGAACCAGATAAGCCAAATGACATTTTGAGAAAAAAACTTCTGTACACTGTTTTAAATTTTGCTGATGCCTGGAAACAAATGGAATCTCGAGGATTGGGCTAATTAGAGTGAATGTTTCAGACCCTGCACTTTCTGAGGCCCCATGCTGGAACTGCGGACCCCTGGGAGATACCAGAGCCATTGTAATTATACATCAGAAATAAAAATGGGAATACGTAAGAAACAGTGGTGAAAGGTAATCATAGCAAAGTTAAACCTTCAGACTAGGAGATCTTGGTTAGGAATAGCTGAAGACCCTACGCGGAGATGGGTGTCACAGTGTGATGTTCCCTTTTTGCTCCAGGAGAGGGGGGAGGCAACACTGCGTAATTTGCCCTGAGCCTTGCATAACAGCCCTCCCCACCCTCCTCAGCATGGCTCCACCTGGAAGGATTCAGTACTTCCTTTCAGTTGAGGCATTTATAGAGCAGAGACTGGGAATGCTTGAGTGAGTAACTTATCTGAAACCCCACTATCATCATCCTAGGGCTACCTGAAGAAGGGTTACACCCGAAATGTCGACTTCTCCTGATGCTGCCTGACTTGCAGTGTTCTTCCAGCCTCCTGCCTGGCTACTTTGGATTCCAGCATCTGCAGTTTTTTTCTCTCTAAATAACTTCTGGGCAGCCAGCGACATCTACATCCCACAAATGGAAAAAAAATTACCAGAAACTGAACTAGATGAGGTTTATAAATATACAATATACTACAAAAGCAGATCAGAGGCAAGGCATCCTACAACAAGTAACTCACCAGCTGACCCCCCCAAAGCCCGTCCACCATCTACAAGGCACCAAGTCAGGAGTGGGATTGAATGCTTCCCGCATGCCTGCATGGGTGTAGTTCCAACAACACAGAAGAATGTCCAGGACAAAGTGGTCCACGTGATTGGCAAAGCACTCACAAATATTCACTCCCTCCACCACTGACAGTCATTAGCAGCAGTGTGTACCATCTACAGGATGCAGAAATTCACCAAGGCTCCTTCGACAACGCCTTCCGAACCCATGACCTCTTCCACCTAGAAAAACACGAACAGCAGATACATTGGAACATCATCACCTGCAAGCCACCGACCATCCTGACTTGGACGTGTGCAATTGCTGCACATTCAACATCAGTGGATCACAATCTTGGAATTTCCTCCCTAGTAGCATTACAAATCTACTTCCAGCACATGGACTACAGTAATTCAGGAAGGCAGTTCAGCATCACCATCTCGCGGGCAACCAGGGCAATAAGTAATCGACTAGTCAATGATTCTTACATCCTATGAATGAATAATAATGTTTGTCTATTTTGCTGCACTTTTGCAAAATAATCAATAAAGTTTTGAATGAAAAGCTTGAAATTTTAAGAAAATCATATATAACTAAATTAACAATATCAGATGAAGAAACTAGACAGTTTTAAAATTGGAGTTATTAGGCCAAAGAATTGAAATAGAAAAGATTACAAACATCAAGAGGAAGAGCAGAGGAATGGAATTGTCCTTGGAAGAGCTTGTAGTGACTTAATGAAAGCAAGATTGCTCTCCTAGAGTAGTTCTCTTCAAGGAGTAAATAACTCACCAAGGAGTTATTGTCATTTTTTATATGAATTACAGATATAAACTTTTCAAAATGGTATAGTGATAATATCACAAAGCTAATGTCTCCCTGATAAACATAACTTTTTGTTAATATGTTGATCTTAAAGTGCACTTCCATCATTACTAATGAGAGAAACATTCCAATCAGATTCATTTTCACATACATTGTCCCGATGTACAGCTGTTCAAACACTTTTGGGTTTAATTTTCTTGAATCTTTTGAATCATAAAGCCAAGAATTACAATGAGTCAAAACTACACAGCAATGAATTTTGTGAATACTGGCTTCTGTTTCGTTGTTTGACACCATTGTGTGTATATTCATGCCCAAACTCTGGTCAGTGTCCAACAAATGACAAAATAATTTCAAACGTTTCGCAGGTTGGTAACCAAGGTACAGAAAGTTCACATTTAGCTTTGGCCTATTAGAGAAATTTTGCTTCAACATCAATAATTAGGACCAGAAGTCTCATTTGACATTGTGAGATTCATATTATCATCTCACAACATTGACTCCAGGCCTTCATGCAGACCCCATGCACTGACACATCGGTGTCATTCTGAATGTTCACTCTATGAGACTTTGCGAGTAGAAGGTTACTTTTTTATAATTTAGTTTGATACTTATTTTCTTCACAAGTGTGGGAACTTAGGCATTTAAATACAAATTTAGAGAGTAGGGTGGAATGATTTAATTTTGTTTTGCAAAGTTAAGCCCTATGGAACCTAACTCGAGTATTACCATTAACTCTTATAGGATTCAGTACTTCATTTAAAGTCATTTCATTTAAAATTATGATTTTCTGAAACAGGACCCCAACTTTTGATCACTACATGCTATGTCCACGATTTCTTAGGGTCATAGAGATGTGCAGCACAGAAACAGACCCTTCGCTCCAACTCGTCTAAGCCGACCAGATATCCTAACCTAATCTAGTCCCATTTGCCAGCACACGGCACGTATCCCTCTAAACCTTTCCTATTCATATACCCATCTAGATGCCTTTTAAAGCTTCTAATTGTACCAGCCTTTACCACGTCCACTGGCAGTTCATTCCATACACCCACCACCCTCTGTATGAAAAAGTTACCCCTTAGGTTCCTTTTATATCTTTCCCCTCTTACCTTAAACCTATACCATCGAGTTCTGGATGCCCCCACCCCAAGGAAAAGACCTTGTCTATTTATCCTATCCATGCCCCTCATTATTTTATAAACCTCTATAAGGTCACACCTCAGTCTCTGACACTCCAGGGAAAACAGCCCCAGCCTTTCAGCCTCTCCCTATAGCTCAGATCCTGCACCCCTGGCAACATGCTTGTAAATCTTTTCTAATAATTTCAAGTTCCACAACATCCTTCCGATAGGAAGGAGACTAGAACTGCACGCAATATTCTAAAAGTGGCCTAACCAATGTCCTCTGCAGCCGCAACATGACCTCCCAACTCCTGTACTCAATACTCTGACCAATAAAGGAAAGCTATACTAAACTTTGCTAGTAGAAGATTACTTTTTTATAATTTAATATACTTCTATACTTCTTCACTATCCTATCTACCTGTGACTCTACTTTCAAGAAACTATGAACCTGCACTTCAAGATCTCTTTGTTCAGCAACACTCCCAAGAACCTTACCACTAAGTGTACAAGTCCTGCTCTGATTTGCTTTTCCAAAATGCAGCACCTCACATTTATTTAAATTAAACTCAATCTGCCTCTCCCCAGCCTACTGGCCCACCTGATCAAGATCCCATTGTAATTTGAGGTAACCTTCTTTACTGTCCACTACACTTCCAACGTTGGTATCATCTGCAAACTTATTAACTATACCTCCTATGTTCACATCCAAATCAATATATAAATGACAATAAGTTGTGGACCCAGCATCAATCCTTGAGGCGCATCACTGGTCACAAGCCTCCAGTCTGAAAAACAACTTTCCACCACTATCCTCTGGCTTCTACCTTTAAGCCAGTTTTCACTGCATTCCATGAGATCTAACCTTGCTAACTAGTCTACCATGAGGAACCTTGCCGAACGCCTTACCAAAGTCCATATACGGAGGAACCTCAATTATCTGAATGACATGGGAAGGGAGTATTTTGTTCGGATAATCGAATGTTCAGATAATTGAATGTTGAGATAATTGAATGTTGAAATAATTGAATGCCAAATAACACAGAGAGGACAAACGTTGGGATCTTGCAATTTTGTTTGGATAATCCGAAATTCGGATAATCTGAATACCGAATAATCGAGATTCCTCTATAGATCATGTCTACAGCTTTGCCCTCATCAATCCTCTTTGTTACTTCTTCAAAAAACTCAATCAGGTGTGTGTGACATGATTTTCCATGTACAAAGCCATGTTGACTTTCCCTTGCCTTTCCAAATACATGCAAACCTTGTCCCTCAGGATTCACTCCAACAATTTGCCCACCACCGATGTCAGGCTTACGAGTCTACAGTTCCTTGGCTTTTCCTTCCCACCTTTCTTAAACAGTGGCACCACGTTAGTCAACCCTCCAGTCATCCGGCACCTCAACTGTGACTATCGATGATACAAATATCTCAGCAAGGGGCTCAGCAATCACTTCCCTAGCTTTCCACAGAGTTCTAGGGGACACTTGATCATGTCCTGGGGATTTATCCACTTTAATGCATTTCAAGATATCCAGTACATCCTCTTTGGTAATATGGGCATTTTAAAAGATGTCACCATCTATTTCCCCACATTCTACATCTTCCATATCCTTCTTTCTGTAAGATGGGTTGAGCACATGCTTTTGCATCTTTTGAAGGCATTTCATTTCCTTTTTATTGAGCCATCTAGGCCAGAGGAAATGTTCTGTCATGAAAGCAGTTAACTAGTTGCAATCTTCACCTCTGCACTTTAAGCACACCCAATGTCTGTTTCACTGTCATCCAATGGCATCGCAGATCTATCAATAATACATAGACCTTATGGAAGGTAGAGTGCTATGTGAATGGTGATAGATTGGGAAAAGATGAGGTAAAATGAGACCTGTGTGGCCTTGTACACCAGTTACTGAAAAGGAACATGCAGGAGCAGTAGACAGTTTAAAAAAAAGTAAATGATAAGCTGATTTGATTTATTATTGTCATGTATTGAGATGTAGTGAAAAGTATTGTTTTGCATGCCAAGCCATACCTTATGTAAGTATATCAGGGTCATAGAACAGAATGCAGAATATAGTGTTACAGCTACAGAGACGTTGCAGAGAAAGATCAACTTGAATGTGAAAGGTCTATTCATAAGTCTGATAACAGTGGGGAAGAAGCTGTTCTTAAATCTATTCGTACATGTTTTCAAACTTTTGTCCCTTTTGCCTGATGGAAGAGGGTGGAAGAGAGTGTAAATGAGGTGGGAGATATCTTTCATTATGTTGGTTGCTTTCCTGAGGCAGTGGGAAGTGTAGATGGAGTCAATGGAAGAAAGACTGACTCTTGTGATGGACTGACTGTGTGTTCACAACTCTCTATGATCATGGGCAGAGCAGTTGCTAGATCAAGCTGTGATGCATTCAGATAGGATGCTTTCTGTGGTACATCTGTAAAAATTAGTAAGCATCATTGTGGACGTGTAGAATTGCCTTAGCAGAGGCGTTTCTTGACTGTAGCGTTGATGCGAATGGACCAGGATAGATTGTTAGTGATACTTACTCCTCAGAATGCAAAGGTCTCAACCACCTCCACCTCAGCACCATTGATACAGAGACGGGTGTATCCTTCACTCCATTTCCTGTCGTTGATGACGAGATCTTCATTTTGCTGACATTGAGAGAGAGATTGTTGTCTTTACACCATGCTGCTAAGCTCTCTACCTCTTTTCTGTACTCTGTCTTGTCATTGTTTGAGATCTGAGATCTGACCGACTACATGGTGTCATCAGCAAATTTGTAAATTGAGTTTGAGCTGAATTTAGCCAGAGTCATGAGTGTATAAGAATTATAGTAAAAGGCTGAGTACACAGCCTTGCGGGGCACTGGTGTGGAGGAGGTGTTGCCTATCCTTATTGATTGTGGTGTTTGGTTCAAGAAGGTGAGGATCCAATAGCAGAGGCCGAGGTCTTGGAGTGTGGAAATTAGGTTAGTTGGAATTATCGTGTTGAAGGTAGAGCTAAAGTCAATAAATAGGAATCTGAAGTAGGCATTCTTGTTATCAGATGTTACAGGGATGAGTGTAGGCCAGGGAGATGGCATCTGCCGTGGACTTAGTGAGATGGTACGTGAATTGTAGCAGATCAAGGCAATCTGGGAGACTGGAATTGATGTGGGCCATTACTAACTTCGCGAAGTACTTCATAATGATGGATGTCAGAATTACTGGGCATTATTCATTAAGGCACATTGCCTGATTTTTCTTTGGCACTGGAATGATGGTGGTCTTCTTGGAGCAGGTGGGGTCTTCAGATCATAGTATGGAATTATTGTGTTGAAGTCAGAGCTAAAGTCAATAAATAGGAATCTGATGTATGTGTTCTTGTTATCCAGATGTTACAGGGATGAGTGTAGGCCAGGGAGATGACATCTGCCATGGGCCTAGTGAGACGGTACATGAATTATAACAAATAAAGGCAATCTGGGAGGCTGGAGTTGATGTGGGCCATTACTAACTTCATAACGATGGATGTCAGAGCCACTGGGCGTTAATCATTAAGGCACATTGCCTGATTTTTCTGTGGCACAGGAATGATGGTGGTCTTCTTGAAGCAGGTGAGGACTTCAGATCATAGTAAGGAGATGTTAAAGATGTCAGCCAGTTGCTTTCTGGGGATTCAATCTCAAGAAGGCTGAGCTGATGTCTGCCAATGGCAAATGACATTCTTTTACTGACTTTCTTATCAAGACGAGAGCGTAGAATGCATCAAACTCCTGGGGGAGAGATGTATTGTTGTCAGTGATTCTATTTGATTTCACTTTGTAGCCCAGTTTATTGTGTAAGCCTTGCCACAGGTGATGTGTGCTATTGTGGTTAGCCTGGGACTCTAGTCTGGCATTGTCTCTTGGCATTCCTGAAGGCTGAGGATCATATGTAATCTGCCCCTGAATAGGTCCGCGTTACCTGATTTGAACGTCTCAGACTTGGACTTCAGTAGGGAGTGGATCTCCTAGTTCATCCATGGTTTCTGGTTGGGGAATGCTTGAAGTAACTTCTGTAGCATGCAGTCCTTTACACACTTACTGAGGACGTCTCTAACAGTAATGGCCTACACATTTAGGTTGGTCACTGAGTTTTTGAATATGAACCACTCCACTGACTCCGAGCAGCCACATAGGAGCTGGTCCATTACCTCAGACCAGCATAGTATAACTTTCTGTACTGATCCTCACGCTTTGGTTTCTGATTGTCAGTCAAGGAAAGGAGCACAGCCTTCTGTCTGATTTGGTTAGATTAGGTTAGATTACTTACAGTGTGGAAACAGGCCCTTCAGCCCAACAAGTCCACACCAACCCTCTGAAGAGCAACCCATCCAGACCCATTCCCCTACATTTACCCCTTCACCTAACACTATGGGCAATTTAGCATGGCCAATTCACCTAACCTGCACATTTTTGGACTGTGGGAGGAAACCCACACAGATTAGGGGAGGATGTGCAAACTCCACACAGACAGTTGTCTGAGGCGGGAGTTGAACCCAGGTCTCTGGTGCTGTGAGGCAGCAGTGCTGACCACTGTGCCACAGTGCCACCCAAATGTGAGTGGGGAATCGAGCAGTGGATCTTTGATGGTTGTAGCAATGCTCCAGGGTGTTTGGGTCTCTGGTGTGACAAGAGACGTGTTGGTGGTATCTTGGCAGCACACTCTTGAGTCTGTCCTGGTTGAAGTCACTGGCTATAATAAACAAGGCCTTGGGATATTCTGTCTGAAGGTGATTTGTAGCAGTGTAGATTTCAAGCACGTTCTTTAATTCTCCATGGGGTGGGATATAAGCTGCTATCAGGATTGCAGAATTAAACTCCTGGAGCAGACAATGGGAATGGCACTTTACCATTAGATATTCTCAGTCGAGGGAGCAATAACTCATCAGGGTCATCATGTCTGAGCACCATGAGTGTTGATCATGGGGTGCCCCTTCTGCCCTTTGCCTTGCCCAGGAACAACATGTGGTCCATCCAATGGAATGAGAAGCCCTCAGGTTGTAAGGCACAATAAGGTGAAGCAGGATTGATCCATGTATCTGTAAAACAGACCACACAACAGTCCCTAATTCCCTTAGGTAGCTGAGTCAAACTTTAAGTTCATCCAGCTTATTTTTAATGGCTTGGACATTTGCCAGGAGTATGTTGGGGAGGGGGACTTGAAACCATGTTGTTTCAGTCTTAACTGTAAGCCAGCATGTCTCCCATATTTCCTGGGTAAGTGGCGGCTTCTGGTTGGGCCCAGGGGTTGGAGTGAATGCTCTGCAGTTCTGGTGGGTAAGTGAGTCTGCCCAATGGGGTCCTGGGCATTGGCCACTGCCTTGGGTGCTCCAGGAGGTCTTGTTCTTGGTTGGGTTGAGCCTCCACACGGTTGGATGGGACATCAGGTCCATTCCACAGAATTGAGTCACCAATCGATATCTGGCTTTGGCCTTTGTGAAGCCGGTACATGGCTGGTCATTTTGTTGCTATGGTCGCATTTCTGATGTCAGCATTCAGGCACAGTCGGGCACTCTGGGAGATCCTAGTCACTGTTAGGTCAGGTCCAGTCAGGTCTTTGGTTGTTTCCAGAGGTCGAAAGCTTGCCAGAGCTGTAAGTAAATGTAAAAGAACATTGTTAGTAATTCTGACAGACTAACAATTGAGATTTAAAAGGTTGGAATGATTACAAATATGTAAGGGGATGATCTGCTTAAACGAGCTTGCAAAGAGTCACCTGGGTCCACCACCATAGTGTCATAGAGGCATACAGTATAGAAACAGGCCCTTCAGTCCAACTAGTCCACGCCAACACACCAACCATGTTCCAAACTAAACTAGTCCCATTTTTCTGCATTTGGCCCATATCCCACCAAACCTTTCCTATTCAAGTAATTATCCAAATATATTTAAATGTTGTAACCGTACCTGCATCTGTCACTTCCTCTGGCAGTTCATTTCATACATGAACCACTCTCTCTGTAAAAAAAGTTGCCCCTCTTATTCTTTTTAAAACTTTTTCTCCTCATTTTAAAAATATGCCCCTAGTTTTGAACTCACCTACCCTGGGGAAAAGACCCTCCTCATTCACCTTATCTATTCCCTTCATGATTCTATAAACCTCTATAAGGCTACCCTTCAACCTCCTATGCTCCAGTGAAAAAAGTCCCACCCTTTCCAGCCAATTTTTATAACTCAAATACTTCATTCCCAACAACATCTTGGTAAATCCTTTTGGAACCCTCTCCAATTTAATAATATCCTCCCTTTAGCAGGATAATCAGACCTGCACAGAATACTCCAGAAGAGCCATGTTTATCTTGCATAGCATGGGAGTAATGATCATTTGCTGCAATTGTAAGCTTCACCAAAAGTACTGTGTGCAGTTTTGGTCTCCTTACCTGAGGAAGGATGTTCTGGCTGTGAAAAGAAAAGAACAAAGGTTTACCAGACTGATTCCTGGGATGACAGAACTGACATACAGAGACTGGATCATTTTGACTATGTTCACTGGAGTTCAGAGAAGCAGGGTGGTGGGGGGGGGGGTGGGGGGGGGGGGGAGGTGGGGGGGGGGGGGGAGGTGGGTGGGTGGGTAGGGGGGACCTCATAGAGACAAACAAAAATCTGATAGAACCATGCAACAGAATAAACATTCGAGGAGAAAGTGAGGACTGCAGATGCTGGAGATCAGAGCTGAAAATGTGTTGCTGGAAAAGCGCAGCAGGTCAGGCAGCATCCAAGGAACAGGAGAATTGACGTTTCGGGCATAAGCCCTTCTTCAGGAATGAGGAAAGTGTGTCCAGCAGGCTAAGATAAAAGGTAGGGAGGAGGGACTTGGGGGAGGGGTGTTGGAAATGCGATAGGTGGAAGGAGGTCAAGGTGAGGGTGATAGGCCGGAGTGGTGTGGGGGCGGAGAGGTCAGGAAGAATATTGCAGGTTAGGAAGGCAGTGCTGAGTTCGAGGGATTTGACTGAGACAAGATGGGGGGAGGGGAAATGAGGAAACTGGAGAAATCTGAGTTCATCCCTTGTGGTTGGAGGGTTCCTAGGCGGAAGATGAGGCGCTCTTCCTCCAACTGTCGGGTTGCTATGGTCTGGCGATGGAGGAGTCCAAGTACCTGCATGTCCTTGGTGGAGTGGGAGGGGGCGTTGAAGTGTTGAGCTACGGGGTGGTAGGGTTGGTTGGTCCGGGTGTCCCAGAGGTGTTCTCTGAAACGTTCCGTGTCTCAGTCAAATCCCTCGAACTCAGCACCGCCTTCCTAACCTGCAATCTTCTTCCTGACCTCTCCGCCCCCACCCCCGCTCTGGCTTATCACCCTCACCTTGACCTCCTTCCACCTATCGCATTTCCAACGCCCTTCCCCCAAGTCCCTCCTCCCTACCTTTTATCTTAGCCTGCTGGACACACTTTCCTCATTCCTGAAGAAGGGCTTATGCCCAAAACATCAATGCTCCTGTTCCTTGGATGCAGCCTGACCTGCTGCGCTTTTCCAGCAACACATTTTCAACAGAATAAACATAGCAAGGATCACCAGGGACCCCAGGACCAGGGATTACAGTTTAAGAATACAGGGTAGGCTGTTTAGCACTGAGATGAGGAGAAATGTCTTAATCTAGAGACCCTGTGGAGTTCTCTGCTACAGAAAACATTTGAATCCAAAATATTGAATATTTTCAATAAGGAGGTAGATATAGTCTTTAGATATAGTTCTTCAGGCTAATGTAGTCAGAGGCTATAGGCAGACAGTGGAAACGGGGGACTGAATTGGATGATTACCTTTGATCATACTGAGTGGTATAGCAGACTTGAATGTCCAAATGTCTTCCTCCTGCTCTTACTTTCTAAGTTTCTCAGCTGCAGTTCAAGAAAACAGGTCACCATCATGTTCTGAAACTTAACCAGGGATGGGCAATAAATGCTAGGTCAGTCAGTGACACTGGTGTCCCATGAATTAATAGATTAAAACCCCTTACTGTTAGCGCGCATTCATTCACAATGTTTCAAAACTCTCATGACACCATTGAAGCTTGTGTGGCAAGATTTGAGGTTGCAGTATGCTCCCTGAATAGATTTAGAATATCTTCTTTCCAATCAAAAGATAAACTGAACACCCAATTGATATATTAATAAGAATAGGAAATATTGAATCATATTAAATAAAACAAGAATATGTCAGGTACCATTATCACTGCTGCTCTATATCAACACCAGCAGTAAGCTTTTAGAGCTGCTACTTTGAAATACTTTAGAAAAAACATAGTAAAACCAGCTAATTCCCCTTGAAGGAGTGTATTGGCTTATACATTGTTTCAGCTGCAGTGGTTATATAATCAAAATAAATACTGCCAATTGACTGGAAATGTCAGCTGCTCAATAGTTACACTGGAAACAATCTTTTGGTTTCTCAGCTCAGTTTGACCAGACAAGAGTTCATGATTTTTAAAAAGAATATCTCCACGTTGCCCAGTGTGAGTCACAGCTCATAAACTACACAGCATGAAGCTGAGAAAACAGCCTGGGTTATATTTCACACGCCACCCTTCTCTTTTCTGTATCCCTGCCCCTTAGTAGTCCATTTGCATTGTGGTCAATTTTTTTCTTTCTGGAGGATAAATATTTTCTCTATTCCGTGGACTAAACACTGCCACCCAATAATGGACCACATGGATTGAACATTGTTAGCTGGAGGATATCTTGCTGGGTAATTGCTCTTTCTCTTTGTAGTTCACTACTTTTGTTCTCTAAAATACCTCAAATTTGAAGTGCTCAACCATCGCTGATTGCACTTTAGCTGCATGGGTCCTAAGTCCTAGAATTCCCTCCCTAAACATTTCAAATTCTCTACCTTTCTGTCTACTTCTCAATGTTCCTTAAAACTTACCTTTCCAATCAAGGATTTGGCCATCAGTCCCAGTATCTCAGGAATCTCAGAGTCAAGTTCTCTTTTCTAATGCTGATAGGAAGAGCCTTGAGATATTTAACAGTCCTCACTAGACCGATGGAAAATGGACCAGAGGAAGATCCAGGGTAGAATTCCCTAACACCTCATCTAGAGATTAGGATGCTGCCCCCACCACTTTAATGAGTGCAACATATTCCACAGCACCGGCAGCCTGTTTGTCCTCTGGTATCAATGAACTGTCTCCAGTTGTCACGGCTGTATACTTTCTTGATCTAATAATGAATTGTATCTAAGCAGCTGCTCCTTAACAAACGTAACAAACTGTCAGAAAATTACATGCAATAAATCATTGACTGCCTGTATTAGGTAACTGTGATTGCAAATTCCTAAACTCAACAACTGGTTCAGTTGAGATTCAAGAGAGCATTGGATGATTATTTGGATAGAAATAGTGTGCGAAGGTACAGGGGGAGAGCAGGACTTTGGCACTGAGTAATGATGCTTGTTTGGAGGCCAGTGCAGGAATGATGGACTTAATGGCCTCCTGTGCTGTGATTCTAAGATCATGAGGTGAATTCATGATGTGGCCAAAGAGTTTGATGCATCATATGGAAGTTATATTAATACACACCAATGGTAGGCAAGACGATTTGAATAGCTTCCTAATCAGTCCAGTGACAGAAAGAAAGTTGGAGCCATTGCCATCACTACCAATCGTTCCAAACTCCAACATGCATGTAAAACGTGCTACAACAACTTCCTTGAGTAAACTGTAACATACCATGAACAAAATATCAACTGGACAGTAACGATATCTCAACAGATGTTAGTAAAGCCTGTAATATTATCCAGCATTTCACCCTTTTGTACATGGTTATTATGAAGGCATTAACTTTGCTTGGCGATCACACTGCTGAGTAGCATATAATTACTGTAGAGTGTAGATCCTGTACAATCTATGGTTAAAAAAAAATCAAAGTTGTAAATTCTGTGACATACAGATTGAACTTTATCTGCCCTTTTGAGAATATTTCACAACATGTTATAAACAATGCTCTTTTACTATTACAGTCAGACAAATTAATACGATGTCTAGCCAAGTGCATGCAGACACCTGTTGTGCACAGTTTTCCATTCATAGCATGCCAGCTCACTCAGCAGACATCCAGTAAATTGCTGCTCTGTGTGAGGAACATGGGCCTCTCAATGCGAGAGATTGCCAGTCTTTATCAGTAACAGATTTATCATTCAGAATCGGTCAAAGTGTATATGCTTTCAATATGAGTTTCAATTTTCTTGCAAAATGTAAAATCATTGATTGTTGGTTTCCAAAAGTGGAACAGCCAACATAGATGGAAATTTTTAGGGAAACTCATTGGCATAACTCAGAACACAAATACCAATGTTAAAAAGATCAGAAATCGACGTAAATTGTGGGGGCCTGAGAAAACTGCACGCTAAAGTGTTCCTTTTATGTTTAAAAACCACAAGCTTGAAGCACAACATACTTCAAAAATGCAATTGTGGAATCTTTTGAATGTTTGATCTAACTTGTTCCTATAAAAAGCAGTCAAACATCCAGAAAATACCGCCTCATTGAGATCCAGTTGGTATTTAGTTTACTTTTTTGCATCTCTAGTTTGTTACTTCATGAACAATGAAACAAATTAAACAATTTTTTTGACAAATCATCACTCCCCAGAAATATCCACCATTTAATAAACATAAACTTACACTCATTCAGAACTAACATTGATGTAGGATCCTTCTGTTTTGTGATTTCTACATAGAGTACAGAGTTGTGTGAACTAGAAGGTTTAGCACAAATTTCACTGAATTCATGTCAAAGATAAAGAAATTCTGACAAATATTCAAAATTTCTAAAAGTTGCCTACATCAATTCTGTTAATATTTTGACATGAAAATTGACATCATGCTATAAATACATTGTTACTTCATGAACTTTTAAGAAATTTCCATGGTTAAATCTATCCTAATAATGTCACAAAAGTGCTTTGGGACTTTTTGCTACATTAAGTATAATTTACAAAAACATAAGTTTTGTTTTTTACTGTGACAAATTTTAATAGAAGAAAAATTGAGTTTGTGTGCAGTAAATCCATGCTCGAAAATTAAAGCAGCAAGTTGATACTTTTCTGATAATTGTTTTTTGCAAATGTGGTATTGAGCTGTACAGGTCGGGAAGTTATTGGTTTGATGCATTATTTACATTAGTATGAATTAGCCTGAATAGCAACAGGACATTACAATTGATTTCATTAAAGCTATGGAAGGAAAAGGTTTTCACTAAGTTTCATACATATTTAATGACTAAAAATAACAGGTAAAAATGAGTGAATAAGACAACATTGTGAGTCACATTTGTGTTCAAACTTCGTTCTGGTAATGAGCAAACTCAATTACATAAATTATGAAGACAATCCATTCAACTCTATTTTAGGTGCAACAGTTTTATTTTAATCGTCCATAATTTCAAAACAAATTGCACTGAATGCAGCTCCCAGTGAAAATACATGAAGTTAATTGTTTCTTTTAGACTTCAAAATGTTGGATAGTTAAAGTTTGAATAGTGTTATCAGAGTGCAAGCAATCTGGTCTTTGTAATGTGCTAAGAATTGGTTGTGAGTGAGAGAGAAAACAGCATGAAGATATGGCTAGCTAGAAGAACAAGACCAGCTCCATGGAGGTCAAATTGGTTATCTTATATTTGGGGAAGTCCATGGCATTGTGGTAATGTCAATACATTTGTAATGCAAACCCTACCCTAATGTTTTGCAGACATGGCTTTGAATCCTACCATGGCAGATGGTGAAATTTGGATTCTGGAATTAAAACTTAATCTAGTGGGGCCTATGTCACTTTTACCGCGAATTCAGTGGCCTTAAAAAATTCTGGTCCACATATGGAGGTTGGCTTTCTTTCAGAAAGCACCAAAATTGGGCAAGTTGTGGTTAAACTGCCCGAAATAGTATCTCATTAAAAGTCTGAAGGCAAAATGCTTTTTTTTTAATGAGCTTCACTCATACAGATTGCAGAAAATCAACACAAATTGCTCAGGAGGGAATAAGGCTAAGCATTTGTTTTCATGGAATACAATCTTGTGCCATTTTTTGAAACTACATCAAACTATTCACTTTGCCAATTGGTTGAACTTTTTCATTTCAATTGCAATTAAATGGTGAAGGCTTTATTCTTTTAGTAAAAGTAAGGAAGGAAACTATGATATAAACATCCAGCAGAGAATAATTAATTCATTGATTACTTATCTAGAATATCTGGACCTCAAAACTAAATGCAATGCTGTTACTTTGAGCTGAATATTACCACAAATCACCAAAGTGTCAATTTTTTGGCTTTTCATGGAGGGTTTCCCACTGTTAGGTCAGGTGAATTTTCTCATGCAGTTTCACAGACTTCCTGTTATGAGGCACCATGTATCTATGGCATCATTCTCACCCTATTGTGCACTTGCCCCCAGCAGCAGAAGTACTTGCCCGAGCCAGGAGCTTCTGGAATTTCCACTTGTGTGTCATGTTTAAACCATAGGTCTGCACCAGGTCAATCTCTGCCAGCCTAGAGCTGCCATATACACATGCAGTGTCAGAAGAATTGCTCTGGAGATTGTCAACAGTGACAAGTTGGTACCCCAATTTTCTGATATGGACCTGGAAGTCCTGATGGACACAATGGCGGAGAGGTAGACTGTTCTCTTGCCTCAGCACCATCAGAGGGGAGAATGATACCACACTCTGCTAGCCAGGGTCAGTGCAATGCCCACAATCTGGTTGGGCACTCAATATAGGAAGAAGGTTAATTTCCTCTATGCTCTGCAAGGCTGAGTACCACTATCTTTTTCCTGTTCCCTCACACTCATCTTAACTCTGCTACTGTACCCACCTCCGAACAAAGTTCTGACAACTGCATACAACATCTTTCTTCACTTACTGTCGCCCACTGCGACACTGCAGACTACTGACTCTGTACTGCATGCTCCCTCACTTGGAACACCTCCCCAGTTGCACAACTGACAGCTGCTTCCAGCCATTTAAAGTCACCATAGTCTATCCAGATCATAGTGCTGCTCCCTCATTAGAGAGAGAGACGACTTGTGTTGGTTTAAGCTGAGGCTCACCATTCCTCAGGTGAGGTTCAGAAGGACAGTCCTTCATGGTAACCTCAGCTGGTGCAAGAATTAAGCTCGCACTTTTGGCATCACTGTACATTGCAAACCAGCAATCCGGCCAACTGAGCTGGCTTCCTTTAGACTCATTCTATAAAGGTGGACAGGGGTTGTTAGTGTGCTCAACATTTGCTCTCTCACTCTGTACAAGAAGAGAGTCCTTGCCCTAGTGGACAGAGACAGTATTCATGTAGTGATGCCAAGGCTTGTGTCCCACCAACCAAGTGAGGTTCATTGTCAGGTACTACGCTGCCCTCCCATCACCAGCACTGTGAATGTATTTATAACATGTCCATGCTTCCACAATTATTTTATAACTTATCTTCTATCTTTGTGCCCACCAGGCACCAATGACATGTGTACAATTGGTGTCATGAAGATATTAACCCCTCAGGACATTATCATGTCCTCCCCATCTCAGGAAAAAGCCACAGATCCCTCAGAGGAAGCATCAGCTAGTCTGTCTTGTAACCCACAAGCTCAGATACTGACACCTTGGTGGGTATGTCAGCTAGAGCTCAGCTAGGAACAGAATCCAGTCAGACATCACTGCCATGTCTCCTCAGCTGGTCGTGCAAGAAATTGTTGGCACTCAATGATCTGCCACAGGCCAGGCATATGCTCAGACTCTGGCAGGAAAGAATGCCTTACTGCAGCAACCACAGAGACAAAACACAGTCTGTGACTGCTGATGAACCCACCTCCTATAGTACCCTTCACTTTACCATGCTCTATCACTTCCCATTCTTATATATTAATTTGCCTGCACTTTACTATGTTATCCCTCATGCATCCCAACACACTGCCTCCAATCACCACAACTGACTTTCCCAACATCCATATGACAGTATGACAGATGCCCTGATTAAACATGCATCCACCATGCCATACCCCTGCCCACCCTGACTGACTTTGAGAGAGCCCAAACGAATGAGTGACCAGGCCCTTAACTGATCTCTGTGCTATTTACTGATTTGTTGAACTGACCATGACCCACTACCCAGGCTGTAATGACACAGACTCTCAAACCTGATATAGTGACCTAATTGACTACAAGGTCATTGATTGAGGTGGTTAACTTGGGCCAATCAGGAAGTCCCTGACTGACCAATATAACCAGGAGATGATCACACAGCACTATAAAAAAATAAAAAATAAAAAAAAAGAACATGAGTGCTGCCACTCGGGTGTCTTTCCTATCTTCCTGGTGGTGGAAATTGAATAAAGATTCGTGCACTTTGTGTCTTTTCACTGTGTCTCACACCTGCACACACACACCATGGGTGCTGGGGAATAAAAATAAGCACTACCGCACTTAGGCGGTAGTGTGGGGGTTAAAAATAAAAAAAAAATATAACCAGGAGATGATCACACAGCACTATAAAAAAATAAAAAATAAAAAAAAAGAACATGAGTGCTGCCACTCGGGTGTCTTTCCTATCTTCCTGGTGGTGGAAATTGAATAAAGATTCGTGCACTTTGTGTCTTTTCACTGTGTCTCACACCTGCACACACACACCATGGGTGCTGGGGAAAAAAATAAGCACTACCTCACTTAGGCGGTAGTGTGGGGATAGAAAAAGAAAAAAAAAAAATAAACAGGAGAAAAAAAAAATAACCAGGAGATGATCACACAGCACTATAAAAAAATAAAAAATAAAAAAAAAGAACATGAGTGCTGCCACTCGGGTGTTTCCTTTCTTCCTGGTGGTGGAAATTTAAATAAAGATTTGTGCACCTTGTGTCTTTCACTGTGTCTCACACCTGCACAAACACAACATGGTGCTGGGGAAAAATAAGCACTACTGCAGTTAGGCGGTAGTGTGGGGGTAAAAAAAGAAAAAAAATGAAAAAAAAAAACAAAAAATAAATAAACAGGAGTGTCAGAAAAAAAATATAACCAGAAGATTAGAATCTCCTTAGTTCAGGGACTGACTCCAAGTTGGCTGGCCCCAGCCAGTGTACTGTACACAAGTAAATAAAGGGTGACTTGGTGATAGGATACCGCTCTCCATGCAGTTATCACACCAGGGATGCCCCAAGTGACCATGCCACTGAGATCATTTGGTGCCTTTAACTTACTGTCCTGGTACCCCTGACTGATGACAATCCCCATAGACTTGACTGAGACTACTGTCCTTAGATGGGAGAAAGTAAGGGCTACAGATGCTGGAGATTTGAGTCAAAAAGTATGGTGCTGGAAAAGCACAGCCAGTCTGGCAGCAACCGAGGGGCAGGAGAGTCGACGTTTTGAGCATTAGCTCTTCATCAGGAATGTCTTTAGATATTGAGACACAGCTGTCTGGTTGAAGCACATGCAGTGTGTTTGTCACTCAGGCTATTGGCACATGGGGCAGGTGTGACATTGATGTCAAAGGTACAGCACTTGTCCACCTCCCTCACTGATCACTGCTGCCAATCATGACAATTTATGTCTGTGTCCAAAAGGTAAAGCAATACAGAAGGACTGTGGGGTCTAAGTTCTGAATGATGCAGCAAAGTGGTAAAAGGCAAAATATGGCAGAGATTCTGTGAGGATCAAAGTAGGCGCAAAGTGAATGAAAGCTTAGAGACTCGAGGTGCTCCTAAATGCAAAAGGGCTAGTCGAGGTCATGCAATGTAGATGCTGGTTATGCTCCAGGGTGCAGCAATGAAGTTGTGAACGGTATTCTCAGAAGGTAAATGTGTCATGTTGGTGATGAGAGGGTGGTGCATGTCTAATGCCAACCTCTGTGGTCATTGCCAGCGGAGGGTACCCTGATATAATAGAATCCCTACTGTTTGGAAACAAGCCATTTGGCCCATTGAGTCCACATCGACCCCTCGAAGAGCATCTCACTTAGACTCCCCTCTATTCCTGTAACCTTACATTTCCCATGGTGAATCTACCTAGCCTGCACATCACTGGACACTATGGGCAATTTAGTATGGCCAATCCACCTAACCTGAACATCTTTGGACTGTGGGAGAAAGCTGGGGCACCATGCAGACACAGGCAGAATGTGCCAACCCCATTCAGATAGTTGCTCAAGGCTGGAATTGAACCTGAGTCTCTAGTGCTATGAGGCAGCAGTGCTAATCACTCAGCCACCGTACTGTCTGTTGTTGGGGACTGCTGTCCAAGATGGAGGGCCAGAGGAGCAAGCAGCGAGCTGGAATTACCAGATACCCATTCTGACTTTCATGTCAAAAAGTGTCACCGTCCAGTTGGCCAGTAGAGCGATGCTAACATTTTGGGTTTAATTCCTGTATCAGCTGAGATTATCATGAAAGCTCTACCTTCACGACCTCTTCCCCTTGCCTGAGGAGTGGTAGCCATCAGGTTAAATGACCACCAGTCATTTACAAGGAGATGGCAGCCTGTGATTTGTTCGGATTATGGTGATTTTCTATAACCTATGCATAATACAGAGTTCAGGTTTGAAAAGCATTGCTTAACTAAATGCAGATGGTTGAGGAATTTGGCAAGTTTATTGTTAAATGTTCACACATGTTAAAAATCAAAAAAAAAATCCACAGCTGTCCAAATAAAACTAACTCCTTATTGATCCAAGGTCTCACATCTGAATAAAACATTTAATTTAATTACAAAGGTAATTTGTAACTTGGACGTCAGTATGGACCTTTGTACTCCTGTATATTTAATGATTCTAAAAAAAGTTAATTTCTACATTTTTGATTTATAAAAACACTACTTATTTCCAAATGCACTTCAAAAATGAAGCATTTCAGTGATTAAATCCTTATTTTCTTTGATGAAACAATTCATTCCAAAGCGAAGTTGATGCCCCTAGTTAACCTGGTAAAATGTAATGATACTGTATCATACTGTAAGATGTATCATACTGCTGCAGCCTGTAATTCGCTGTAGCAGTTGGATACAACTCAGTTGCTCACTTAAGAGAGAAACCACAACGGGGTGACCATCACTCATAGACTAGATCAGTTAAATAAAACAGGTATCCTTTCCTAAGGATTTTCAGTGGTTTCATCGGAATGATATAATTTTGTGATCATTGACTAACACAATGTTTGTATAGAAAGTCAATATAAACTCTCAAACTGCTATGCTAAGATTTTAATGCAAGTTCTGAAGGTATTATATTGTTAAAAACACACATTATCATTAAAGCACATTAAAAAATACCTGAATATTGTATGTTTGCAAGTCAGATCATGGAAATTTAGTGAGAAAAGTTTATAAAACTGCTAAATCAACTAGCTTATTCCTCTGTCTCTACACTGGGTCATGAAGGGTGAAATTATATAGAGGTCTGAACATCAACACCTATGACTTCATCTGACAAAGCAGCAGCACTCCGCAAGCTTGTGATTTCAAACAAACTCACTGGACCATAACCTTGTCCACCCAAGTCCAACACCGACACCGCCACATCTTCTAAATAAGTTCTGGGCATCGAAGCAAGATCCTTGCTAGAGAGCAACAAGTTGCCTATTACAGGGGATTATCACTTATTAGCAACTTTATTGGCAATACATCTCACCTCATTAGCATGCAGTTTCCTATTCTATCATCTAGAACATGCTTTCTAAACATCAAGAATTCTTGACAAGGAAGTCAGAGCAGGTACCTGGCAACTTCAGTTCCCCACTTATTCCAAAGGACTCCGTGTGTGAATATACTTTTCTCTACGTAAGTAACATCCTTCAGTTTCTGTAGGAATTTAACTAGACACCATTTCAGACATGTGGTTAGTTTCAGACACATTTGACAGAATTGAAATCTGTATACATATGAAAGGTTAAAAGTGTGATACTATTATCATCCAATAAAATTGTTTCATAACAATTAACAAAGGATTAAATAACCACTAAAATAAGTGAGGTTCTTTGAAAACCTCTTTGGAAATGCTATATAACACTAACATGTTTTTTAGAGATAGCCTAAATCTTTGACAAATAAAATGGATATAGGTTTTATAAAATATAGTGAAAACTTTATATTACACGTAATGTGCATAAACATGTACAATTAACCTTTATTCTACCCCAACAAACTTGAACTGGATCAGTTAAATTGCTAATATTAGTGATCTGGGGTATTATGCCTATAAAACACATTCTAAAAATGCCTGTTTTGAAATTCAGCCTGTGGGAAAGAAGCAATCTGTTCAAACATAATTATCAATCCTCAGATCCAGTAAACATTAGATGTAATAGTACCAACTTTTCACATATTAAGTGATTGAAGTAAAGCAGAAAAGAGCTTAGCTGGCAGGTCCGGCAGCATCTGTAGAGGCAGAAACAAAGATAACATTTTAGGTGATTGATTTTGTGCTGGTTTCAGCAAAAAGGTAACAATCTGAATTATTAATGAATTTGAACCCACTCAGTACTCATCTACTTGCAAAGACCTTAAATTGAGCCCATTTACTTTGATTCCTTCTCCTCAGATGTTGCATGAATAGTTAAATATTACAAATATTTTCTGTCTCATTGACGCTTGACTCGAGGCAAATTTCATGCCTGTATGGGAATGTCTTATTATTAATGTACGGTCTGTTTTAAGAACTGGATACAAACAAGGCATGGGTAGAATAAATAGACAAGGTCTTTTCCCTGGGTTGGGGGAGTTCAGAAATAAAGGGCATAGGTTTAGGATGACAGGGTAAAGATATAAAAGGGACCTAAGTGGAAACTTTTTCATGCAAAAGATGCTGCATGTATGGAATGAGCTGCCAGAGGAAGTAATGGAGGCTAGTACAATTACAGCATTTAAAAGGCATCAGGATCGATATATGAATAGGAAGAGTTTAGAGGGATATGGGCCAAGTGCTGGCAAATGGGATTTGATTAGGTTCGGATATCTGGTTGGCATGGATGAGATAGACAAAGGGTCTGTTTCCGTGCTGTGCATCTCTATGATTCTATGACTGTAATTTGTTAAAATGGTGGCCACTTTTGGAATTTGATGTAGAGACAGTATTGAGTCTTGAAATATTACAAAGAAGAGACGTGATGAATGAACAAGCAGATGGAATACCAAAGGATAAACAGATAGGGTTGAGTTAGTGAAAGTGTTTGAATTGTTTGTTTTTACATAGACTTTTGATCACAATTTTAGAGGGCATGGGAAGACAGTTGCATAGTGAATGGTATTTCCCTGCACAAGTAATTCAGAGACCCAGGCTAATGCTCTGGGGATACTGGTTCAAGTTGCACCATGGAAATTTGAGCTCAGTTAATTAAAAAATCTGGAACTTAGAAAGGTTAGTCCAAATGTAAGCAGAAACCATTCACATTTCTTGTAAAAGAAACATCCAGTTCATTAATATCCCTTGGAAAAGGAAGTCTACCATCCTTGCCTGGTGTGGTACACATGTGACTCCAGATCTACAGTGATGGCGTTGACTCTGTGCTGCTTTCTAAAATGACCTAAAATACTATTTCATTCCAGGACAATTAGGGATGAGCAAGAAATGCTGGCATTGTCAGCAATACCCACACCTCATGGAAGTATGCAGAATATAGGTCATTATTTTCAGAAGTGAACAAAAGGAAAATAATCTATTGAAGAATAATTAAATAAGTAAACACTCAGAGATTAGACCTGATTTTTTACAAACTTGATGTCACATATGACCCTGGGGTGATCCTCAGATCACATAATCCACACTATCACTGATACAGTCTATTTCCATTTCTGAAACATTGCTTAGTTTTGTCTCTGCTTCAGCACCTTGCTGCAACTTTAATGCTTACCTTTGTCACCTCTAGGCTATTCAAATTCCTTCTTGATGTACCTGCCACATTCTACACTCTGTAAACTTAGGGCCATTCAAAATTTTGACTTGACCATGTGCCCAATCCTGCTTACAAAATAGGCATCTCAGTTTTAAAATTAACAGGCCTTGTTTCCAAATCCATTCAAGATCTCAACTTTCCCCATCTCTGTATTTTCTGTCAGCCCTATAATCCTCCAATATCTCCGCTCTTCCAATTCTAGCTTCTTAAGTGTCCCAAGAATACAAGGCGTGTAGAGGGAATTCCTCAATCCACTTTCTCTTTTCCCATGCCTAATGGCATATGAGACAGTAAACACGTGTTTATCTACTTTCCTAGCTAGATTTCTGTGAAACAGGTAGCCAGTCAGATGCGATGTTTTGAGGGTCACCATGTAGTATCATGTATGGCTGCTGAGAAGACTCTGGCCCTCATACTGTCTGTTATAGGCATATCAGGCAGACTTACACATTGATAATCAACTTATCTGATGACATTATGAATGCATCTTCCATTGCCACCATGTCCTGGAGTGGAATGCAAACCTGAACCTTCTGGCTCAGAGACAGGGATACTGCCACTGTGCCACTGGCCTCTACCTTGCTTACACCCTCTCCAACTCCTTCAAATCTACTTCATAGTTACCTCTTTTTGGTCATTGCTCTGTGGCAAACCTTGTTTGAAAATACTCCGCTGAAGTACCATGGGACAATGTATATCACTAGATACAAGTTATTATTAAATATGGTACTGGCAGCTGAGTGCTGGATTACAATTCCATATTTTGTGTGAAAATATTTGAAATCCTTTGTGCCAACAGTCATGTATATTTAAACAATCTTCAGCAACCTGATAATTTATGGATTATTTCATTGGCAGTGTTTTCAGATGATATTTCAAGGAGCAAAGCCATCCTCTATTTCTGATGACCACTTCCACAGTATGGCACATTCAAAGTGTTCATTTTGTTTCTTACTTTACAGCAGGCTGATATTTTGTAATCAATTCTACAACTCAAGAGGATCGATGGAAGCAGCCTCACTGAATAGTTCTCATCTTCTTGTTCTCCCTCATCTTGAGGTTAATTGTAGGAGACCATTTTGAATATACAAGCTTACAGATACAGAAGGAGGCCATTTGGCCCAGACACCAACTCCTGTACTCCACCACATATCCTTGGAATCTATTTCTTGCCAAATATTAACAGAAATTGCTTTTGTGAATTGTTACAAAATTGCTTTCACCCTGAGCATAAAAACCTTTCTCTGCATATCCCCTCTAATACCTTTGCCAATTAGTGTAAATCTGTATCCTCTCATAATTGATCCAAGCAGTAGTGGAAACAGTTTCTCTATATTTTCTTCATCAAAACCACATATTTGAACACTTTTAGTAAGCTTTCCTTAACCTTCTCTGATCGAAGAAAATCAAATTAAACTTTTCACATCTTTCCATTACTAAACTCCCTATATTCCTGGTATAATTCACTCCAAGCCCTTACCATCTGTCCTAAAATGTGGGGCCCAGATGTGAATGCAATACTTCAGCTGTAGCCAGGGTTCCTATAACATGCTTCTTTTTATGCTCCTAAGCTTCAATGGATTTATTGTGTAATCTTCAAAAGCTTGCATACATGAACTGTTGCTGCAACCCTGCATTAATATTGTACCATTTCATTGATATTGCTTTCCTCATTTTTTTTCAGAATGCAGCATTACACACTTCTCTGCATTAAATATAGTCTGTTATGTATTAGCATTTCACTAGTCCCATGTTTTTACCTGGATGGGCTAGATTTATGAATTCCTATACTTCCAGTACCATTTTTTCTCACCAAAGATGGAAAAGCTATTTTCCTGTTAAGAAAGTGTTTGCTTATTGTATAAGATAGGAGCTTAGTGGAAATATCCTCGTTATTTTTTCTTTACATTCCTCAATCCAGTTCAAAACTGTTTCTATTTATTCCGGAAAGCCAAACGTGTGGCGTTGTTCCCATATGTATCAGCCTTGGCTCCATGAAGTGCACTTATCTCTGAGTTAGAAGTTTTTCAGGTCAAGCCTCACTGCACTTAATCTGGAGGGACACAGCACCGAAGGAGTGATGAACTAGATGACACATTAAATTGAATTCTGTCTGCTCTGTTTCTTGGACACTAAAGGTTCTGTGCCACAATATGAAGCACATCATTGCAGCTCTTCTGGTGTCCTGGTCAACACAATTTCCTGAAGCAACAGTCCTAATACAGTTTACTGCATCTGGTCTTGTATCTTGTTACTGTTTGTGCAACCTTACTCAAATTAGCTGCTGAACTTCCCGGTATTATAGTATAGTAATTTCTACATTGATTGTGAAATGCTTTTGAGCATCATGCAAATGTGACAAAATGTGAGCACTTTCTTTCTTTACCTCTCATTGTAACCAGATCTGTGCAGTATTTCCTGGTACTATGCCCATTAATGGCAAGATTGCAGCAATTTGTGAGTCTTAACTGTTTCTCTGTATCTGTCAGTTCTATTAGAAGGTCACTACAGGAGTCTGCTGACTATTACACAAGTTTTTCTTGGCAATCTGCAGAGGTTTTTTTTAAAAGACATTGGCTAGGACAGAGTGTTCCTGCAAGAGAAATGCAATTTTTTCCTTTTCTAATTATGTGGTATTGATGATCATAACATTGCTAAAATATTTTTAAAAAGTAAGAATTAATGATTAATCCTATTGCCTTATTAATTGTTTTGATGTTTAGATTAATCTTGTGACAATGCATTAGTGTTAATTATTTAATATTGCTGTCGATCCTAATTATTAAATGTTGTAGATGAATTCTTCCATATGCCTTACCTCTTACAATGACAGGAAGTTTTTATGATAGAAAGTGGCATGAGTAGCAAACGTGGATGTTGGAAAAAGCTCTTTTTAAACAGGAAAGTAAAATAGTCTCATCTCTTTTGCGAAAAAAATATTTTTTTTAATCAGTAAATGTCAGTCCTAATCTCCCACTGTGTAGAGCAGTTAGAAAATTCAAACATTTTAACCTGGATCAATCTTTTGTCATGTGTCATTACATAAAAAGGACAAAAAGCTGAAATTGCAATAATAGTTTCTGATAATTTGCTTCTGTAAAGTTTAGGTCAATCATTTGATAAAGTGGTAAAGTGTTTCATACTTGATCTATGATTAGCAATTATACAGATCTACCATAAAACAGACAAGCAGTGTCATAAAACAAATAATTTTTTCAACTATCCTTGCAGTTCTTTATTTGATTGTTGATCATTTCTTTTTTCCCATCTAGGTCAAAGCTAGCAATGAAAGCATGCTGGATACGAGATGCAGCAACTCTCTTGGCATTTGAAGTTATTAGTTATACGGAGGAAAGATTTGGCAGGTTCCATTCGGTACAATATTTACATGTTTACATTTATCCTATAGGCTGTTGCATTTTGATGTATTTACTGATTAAGTCTAAAGGTAGTCACCTGGTACATTTTAAAACCCTTGTTTTTATAAAAGACCAAACATTTATGTGATCTCCATTTTCATTCCAATTGATGGTCTACCCTGTCAGGTTCAGAGACCATATAACCAATCCATGAAAGAGCTTCATGGTAAGCTGTTCAAACTATGCAGACCCAAGATGGAGGTGCTTACGGATATGACAGTATGCTAGTGCTACAATGCATGGTTTTGAAATAATGTTTGTGATGGCTTACAGAGCTCTTGGCTTAAATGTTGCCATGAAGTCACTAACATGATAATGACCAAGATATCAGAGAAAAGATGAGAACAGAAATTAAAAGGGAGGAAATTTACTCTGACCTATTCCTTACCCTTTATTTTTGTTCAAGCCCTACTCCTCCATTTGTAACAAGGCCTTTAGCAGCAGGTGGTGATGGTGAGGTAGGACACCAGACAGGGGAGACTGGGTATCGAATGTACCCTTTCTGGCAAAAATTGTTTCTTTGTTAGTTAAGAGACCACATGGAAAACAAGAGAGGCAGACAAAGTATTTCCTTATCTAGATATGAATTAAAGGCTTACTTCCATGTAAATACAGTGTTTTGGTAATTTAACCTTAATGCTTCTTCATGTTTGTAAGACTTGGTATCTGTGAAATAAATAATCCATACTTGATGATGTGCTTAACTCTCATGTTACACTTGCCAACCACGTCCTGAAGAAACCTCAGCACTGCTGATGAGTAATTTTCAATTTAGATTACAATATGAAATGGCATCATCTAATTGAGTCTTTTTGTTTTACAAATATATTATCCTTTATATTTTCATGCTAACCTTCTAACTATAGCTTCATAACTTTTCTGATCGCCCTTTATTAAATGTGTCAGAAAGTAACATTTCATTTTATTCAAGTTGAAATCACAATATAGAAAAGAGAATTTGTTGGTGCCTATGAATTTTGGAAGTGCTGTACTTGTTCTCTACTTTGAGGGTTTCTTCAGGCTGAAAGCTTACTGTACATTTTATAACACCTTGAAAATCAAGTTTGTGAATAAGGAATAATTTTTTACTTGCAAGCAGAATATTTTCACACTTCTCTGAATTAAATCCCTTTTGCTGCTTGTCTGCTCATTCCACAACCCACTGGCCAGAGCCCTTTGGAAGTTCTGCACTATGCAGCACATGGTTCACAATACTTTTAAGTTGCATATTATCCACTAATCTTGAAATTGTGCCCTTTACATAAAAGTCAAGATCATTAATAAATATCAGGAAGAATCAATGTAAAAGCAAAATACTGCAGATGCCGGAGATTCCTGCTCCTCGGATGCTGCCTGAACTGCTGTGCTTTTCCACTCTAATCTATATATGTCAACATGAAGGGCAAAGTTAATAACTTGAATTTGTTAAACTCAATGCTGAGTCCAGAAGGCTGGACAGGCTTTAGGGATAAATAATTTGTTTTTCCTCTAGCTGGCTTTAATGGAACATTTCAGCAGTCCTCAGACAGGAGTGTGAGCATGAGAGCAGCATTGTGTATTTAAACATCAAAGAACTGGAAGGTTGGGGTCATGCTTTCGGATTGTATTCTGCATTCTGTGTTTGGTCTCCTAATGTTAGAGGACACTGCATTATAAGCTGTGACTGCAGTAGGCCAGATTGAAAAAGGTAAAATGAATGACTGCTTCATTTGGAAGCTATGTTTGGGGCTTTGGACAGTGACAAGGGAAGAGGCAAAGGGCCAGTTTTATACTTTCTGTGATTACATGGGAAGGTGCTGTTGGAGGGCAATGATTGGGAGTGATAGAGGAGTAAACTAGGTTTTTGAAGGGAATGGTGCCTTCAGAATAATGCTAATGGGGGGAGGGGGGAGGGGAGAGAGGATGTGTTTGATATTGGCACAGTGCCGGAGGTGACAGAAATGGTGGAGGATATCCTTTCGAATATGAAGACTTGTGAGGGGGGAAGTGAGGGCAAGGGAAACCCTATCATGGAGCTGGTATGGAGGGTTTTGAAGTGTTGGAAATAGTGTTGATCATGGGTTGACTGATATTTTGTCCTTCTGGTCGACCATCTTTTCTGCCATTCAGTGATTTATTTCGTCTTTTGATTTTTCCCTGTGCTTCCTGACTGCTTATCCTCAGACACTTCATTCATAAGTGAGGACTTCCTGTGCTACTGACTCAAGAAGATAATTGCAGTGGGGCTCCCTACACGCTGATGTGCTTCAGATTCAGTAATCTGTCTTGCCAGGGGATGCCTAATGTTCATCTGAGATAGCAGAATTCGTAGAATCCCTACAATGTGGAAACAGGACATTTGGTCCAACAGGTCCACACAGTCCCTCTGAAGAGTAATTCACCCAGACCCATTCCTCTACCATATGAGCCTATATTTTACCCCTAACTAATGCACCAAACCTAGACATCCCTGAACACTATGGACAATTTAACATGGCCAATTCACCTAACCTGCACACCTTTGTATTGTGGGAGGAAACCAGAGCACTCTGAGGAAACCCACGCAGATACAGGGAGAATGTGTAAAACCCACACAGACAATTGCCAGAGACTGGAATCAAACTCGACTCCCTGGTGCTGTGAGGCAGTGGTGCTAACCACTGAGCCACCATGCTGCAGGAATGGAAGTTGTTCAACTGCCTTCCTGGACTTGCACAAGTTGCCCATGCTTTGCTGCTGTAAAGGATGTTGTTAGGAACACAAGCCTGATACTTGATGAGTTCTGTATGTTCAGATAGTTTGCTGTTGGTCCACAATTGGCTTCTTGACTTTGTCAAGGTAGCTCTGGTCTTGGCAATCCTGGAGCTGATTTCAGCACCAAAGGACAGATTACCCAGAAGGAAAAGAAAAGTAAAACACCTGAAGTGCAAAATAGTGGCATGGAGAATGGAGGAAAATGTATGAAAGACAGTTGGCTATGCCTAACTCTGCTGCTAATTTTGAAAGGATCAGATGATGCTCCAGTTGTACATGACTAAACCTCACAGTCTGGGCTGCATAATTTAGATTTTAGATGAATATGAGGTGATATCATTAAAGAATACAAAATACAACAAAACTTAACTGTGTGTGCAAGAAGGATGTTTCTCCTGATGGGGAAGTCTAGAATTAGGGGATACATCCCAGAATTAGGGATAGACCATTTAGAAATGGGTTGGGAAGGAATGTTTTCACTTAGAGGGTAGTGAATCTTTGTTTTTCTTCTGCCTCAGAGGTCTGGGAGACCCAGCCATTGATACATTCAAGACAAAGAATTAAAAACTGTCTGAATGTACATCTGTCTGAATTCAAACCCCTATTTCTCCAAGCATACCATTCAAAATGTGTTTGTCATTTATCCGGTCCAAACACACCTAAGTCCAAAGTGCGTCAGTAAGGTGCTGGTTGTACTACCATCATGACCCAGAGATGTCTGAGGCATACCGCCTTCATAACTACAAGCATAATGCAATGTGAAACGACCTTCTTTCCATCATTGGGTCAGAAGTGGGGATGTTCATCAATTACTGTACAATGTTTCGCACCATTTGTAACTCCTCAAATATTAAAGCAGTCCATATCCAAATGCAGCAATACCTCGAGGAAATCCAGGTTTGTGTTGACAAGTGGCAAGTAACATGCATGCCACACAGATGCCAGGCAATGACGATCTTCAATAAGAAGCAATTTAACCACCATCTCCCCACAATCAATGGCGTTACAATTACTGAATCCCCCACTATCAGATCCTTGGGGTTACCAAGGCAAAGGCTTTGAGGATAGTGCAGGAAAATGGCATTGAGATTGAAGCTGTGACCTCGTTAAGTGGCGATAGGCTTGAAGGCTGAATGTTCTCATGGAAAGAGGAAATGATGACCTAGAGTCCAGATGAATAGTCTGTGTGCTGCAGTTGCTTCAAGAGCCCTTCTCAGCTGTCAAGGACTAAGGTCTTCGTGAGGTCTATGAGGCCAATATAGAATCAGAATAGAATGCACTGTTCATTGCACTTCTCCTGTAACTGCTGAAGTGAGAATATCATGTCAGCTGTTGCTCTGTAGCCTCTGAAGGTGCAATTGCAGCTCAGTAGATATGTGATGCCAGCATTTGCAATCTGGGTACAGCAACTCAAGTACTGACCTTCCTGACAATCCCTAATAAGGGAGGGAGATTTTGAACCTCAAAGTAGACTGAACCCAAAATAGTCACCTTGTACAAAATCAAAGGGCAGCACAGAGGTGACAACAATAGCTAAATTGTCTCCTTGTTAACCTCATGCTATGTTGAATGCTATGAGTTTTGTCAAGATCAATGTGAACTAGATATAATAGAGAAACATAACTGAGGGGAAGTTGTTGATGAGGTTAAACTGATATCAGCAGCCTACAAATATTTTCTTATAATTGCTTCTTCACATCCATTTTATTTTGTTTAACATACAATATTTTTGGTGAATAGCTGGGTTAAAAAAAGTTCAAATGACTGTATTTTAAATGAATTTGAGTGGCAAATTTTGGTGCCTGACATGATATTATGGGATACAGTTTGGTACAGGGACGGAAGATAATGAGTACCCCTGATATTTTATGTGCATTCTCACCAAAACAAACTCAGTGGGAAATGTAAAATCCAGCCCTAGATTGCTGTCATGTTCTTGAAATGTTGCTGGAAGATTTGTGAAAACAGTTTGATTTCCTTTCTGAGTACCTTCAGCTTGCTGCCTATGCGTATTATGCTGCTGAGACTGGGAAGGCTGTCACAGGGGGAATTGAATTCTCTTGTTCATTGGCACAAATTACCTCATATGCCAAAGTAACCCAGCACTTTTAACCAAAAAAAGAAGCAATTGTTTGTTTACGACAGAGGACCAAGCGTCTGCTATCTTAGACTGAGAAAAAGGTACATCTCGAGCTCTATTTTTGCAAATGTATCCAGAACAATTAATTAATACCTTCTTCACTGAAAGTCTTTTTAAAGGAAGGTGATGAGTTGCATAATTACATTTCCTTTTTCAATCAGTTTTTTCAATTAACTAATCAGTGGGTGGTACCCTGTGGTTTCCTGTCTTCATTTGCTTCAGGTTCTCATCTGATGAATTAATTTGAGGTGGGGTTGCTGCTTTACTGCATCAATGGTGACAATAGAATTGACTTTTGTAGCTGCTGTTTGTGGGATCTGTTCAACCTTTACAAGATTTCCGAATGTTTTATTTACTATTCCTAATATCACCATATTACAGATCCCTTTCAAATGATCATTTTTGTTTCTGTTTATTCTTAGATTAGTTTTTAATTAACCCAACAAAGTTTGTTTAGTACTCCAGTGGGGGAGAAAAAGAAACCAGTAACATATCAGTAATACTTGGGAATTAACACACTGGTTGTACTGGGTTTCCATTTTGAAGAATACAGGACAACTTGGATCAGTTAAAGGATTATAGAGCAACAGACTCTTCAGTCCAACTTGTCCATGCTGACCAGATATCCTAAATTAATCCAGTCCCATTCACTAGTGTTTGGCCCATATCCCTCTAAGCTTCTCCTATACATATACCCATCCAGATGCCTTTTAAATGTTGTAATTGTACCAGTCTCTACCACTTCCTCTGGCAGCTCATGCCATACACACACTGCCCTCTGCATGAAAAAGTTGCCCCTCAGGTCCCATTTAAATCTTTCCCCTCTCACTTTAAACCTATGCCCTCTAGTTTTGGACTCCCATATCCTGGGAAAAAGACCTTGGCTATTCACCTTATCCATGCCCCTCATGATTTTATAGACATCTATAAGGTCACCCCTCAGCATCCGACTCTCCAGGGAAAATAGCCCCAGCCTATTTAGCCTCTCCCTATAACAGTGGCCTAACTAATGCCCTGTATGGCTGCAACATGACCTGTCAATTCCTATACTCAATGCACTGACCACTAAAGGCAAGTGTACCAAACACCTTCTTCACCACCTTGTCTATCTGTGACTCCACCTTCAAGGAATTGTGAACCTATACCTAGAGGTCTCTTTGTTCAGTAATACTCTCCAGGACCTTACCATTAACTGTATACGTCCTGCCCTGATTTGTCTTTCCAAAAATGCAGCATCTCAAATTTATTTAAATTAAACTCTATCTACCACTCCTCAGCCCATTGGCCCATCTTATCAAAATCCCATTGTACTCTGAGATAACCTTCTTCACTGTCCACTACATCACCAATTTTGGTGTCAGCTGCAAACTTATTAACATTACCTCCATTATTCAGATCCAGATCATTTATATAAATGATGAAAAGCAGTGGACCCAGCACCGATCCTTGTAGCACATCACTGTCCACAGGTCTCCAATATGAAAAGTAACCCTCCACCATCATCCTCTGCCTATTGTTTTACTGTGTTTTCCTTCTTTTTACCTGTCAGTCACAGAAAGAAAGACATAATGTATTCGTGTTAGCAAAATGATATGCTTAAACTGTGGATTTCATGCCATGTTTTCTTTGAAGTAAAGAGCTCTTTTGGTGAGATTATATCTTCAGAATATGATATTGTTCACATAAAAGGAGGAATAAAATCCTTGTGTGATGGTAAGCGTTGGTTAGTTTGCAGCTGTAGTGTCATTGCTTAAATAAATAGTCGTATCATTGTTGATAGGAGCAAGAAAAGATCATCGATCTGAGCCCAATCACCTTGTTATTTTGTATCTCAGTTCTCTGGATGAATGTAACACATTGAAAGCTATGTTTGTTGGGCTGCATGCCACAAGTAGACTGTTCCATAGAAGATGAAAGATGTGGCTATTTACATTTCTTTTGCACAATCTGTTTTGCTTCCTTAAGGAATATTACAGTGGAACCATGATAATCCATTATGATGTACTTTTCCTCTCAAAGATGCATGCCATTTCCAACGAAAACAAATAATTAATCTGACACAAATCCTGGAAGGTTTACTGTGCCGTTTGAAGTCTTGTCAATCAGCAAGAAGCATTTCATTTTCAGCACAGAATCCAGATGTAAGTGTACAGTAATTATGTATAATTAACTTCTTTGTAGTTCACTTTGATTGTAGCTCAAAGTAAGCACCTCTGTTGATCATTAATAAATGTCAGAATTAGATTGAGTTGAAATGATAATACAGTGAATGGAAGTTCACATATCTTTAAATTTTATTTAAAATACTGTGCAACTTTTCAATTGAGCAGCATGTATTTGGTGTGAGGTGGACAACAGAAGTCATATGTCGGATCAGCTAGAGATCTTTGAAGTGGTGAGATGTAAAATATTAATCATTTGAGTGAATATTGCCTGACTAGAATCTAAATATCGAGAGTGTGGTGCTGGAAAAGCACAGCAAGTCAGGCGGCATCCGAGGAGCAGGGGAATCAATGTTTCAGGCAAAAGCCCTTCATCAGGAAGGGCTGATGAAGGCTTTTGCCCGAAATGTCAATTCTCCTGCTCCTCAGATGCTGCCTGACCTTCTGTGCTTTGCTAGCACCACACTCTCGACGTTAATCCCCACCATCTGCAGTCCTCACTTTCACCTAGAATCTTAATATCTCTGCTTCCTTCTTGTACCAATCTTATCTCACTTTCTTTCTCATAATCTAATTGTGTTATTTCATTGTATCATAGAAAGATTACAGGATGGAAGGAGTCCATTTGGCCCATCAGGTCTTCACACAGCTCTCTGAAAGATGAAACATGGTGTATCAGTTTAAAATCCCCTTCCTCCAACTCCACTGCATGCATGCTGATTTCTTGTTCAGAGACTTTCAGCAACATATAACTCATGACTCTTAGATCATAAAGCAAGGCTGTTTATTTATTTAACCATATTAATATTGTTCTAATGCAGCACAAAAATCAAACTGTCATTTCATCCACCTGGGAGGCTAGATAGAGGTGACCATTGCTGGATATTACAACTAAATCTCTATTTATTTCGGCACCAAACCATGCAGTGCATTATTGCTGGCTACATGTTGATCTGTGATAAGAATTCTGCTCGGTGAAATTGAAAATAGCCAGTATATCAGTGATGGAACATAATATGTATTTCTAATCTCTGAAGTAGATTCTCTGAAATGGTTGTTTCTATATGAAATCATAAATGTTAGTGAAGCCCACCAACTCACTTTTGAAACACATCTGACCTGAAGGGTCAATATATTTCCGCATCCCACTGCTGCATGAGAGGTTGCAATGACGTTAGATAAATTGTCACTTTTATTAATGCAATAATCCATTGCTGGACAAATGATTGAGTGCAGATTTAATTTCCTGCACTCTGTATCCATGGAGAGTTAAATTGCTGCAGTATAATCATTGAGTGACTACAAAATAAGATAAAACTGGAATGCATTCAATAAACACATTAAACTGGATCCCATATACAAACCATCCACATACAGATCTAAAAGTACCAACAAACAGAGACATATAAATACCAGGTGGCACAGACCACCAACACCTTATCAAAGACAACTGATGATGTCGCCTAGTGAGGTGACAAAACGTTTGCAGAAAAGCACACTGGCTCGGATTGCTAAGTTAAAAAACTGGTTATCTTTTTCTTAAATTTATTCAGTGTCCCAACAACCACCATAGTTGGCGTAGTGAATTCCACATATTCACAACCCTTTAAGGAGGAAACTTCTCCTCATCTTTGTGTTAAATCTGCCACCCTAGGCCTTAATAATGACCTCTCATTCTAGACTGTCTCATAAGGAGAACATTTGCTCTATGTCTACTTTGTTAATCCCCTTTAGCATGTTATATACTTCACTTAGATCTCCTTCAATTCTGCTAAACTCTGGAGAATACAAACCTAAACTGTCTTATTGCTCCTCATAAATCAAGCCTCTCATCTCTGGAGTTAATATAGTAAAGCTTCTACTAATTGCCTCCAATCAATTACAGCTCTCCTCAAGTATGGGAACCAAGATTGAATTCAATATGCCAGGTGCAGTCTCACTAGTGCCTTGTATAGTTGCAGCAACACTTTCCTACTGTTATACTCTATCCCTTTAGCCTTCCTTATTACCTGTAGTACCTACAAGTGAGCTTTCTTAGACTCATGCATGAGGGCACCCAATTCTGCTGCACCAAAATATTTTGAAAATTTTCTCCATTTAGATAATATATTTCCTTCGTATTTTTTGAACCAAAATGGAAAATCTCACTTATCCACCTTAACGTGCCAAATTTTGGCCCATTTATCTGACCTATCCATATACATTTCGAAATTTCTTATTTCTTCATTACAATTTACTTCCCCGCCAATTTTAGCACCATCTGTAAATTTAGCTATTGTACTTTCTATTTCTGCATCCAAATCATTAAATAGGTTTTGAATGGTTGAGGCCTGAGGACTGAACCTTGTGGCACCCCACTATTTATAGCTTGCCAATCAGTAAAGGACCCATTTATCCCAACTCTCCTTTCTGTTGGCTAGTTGATCTCTATTCAAGTTAATATATTACTCCTACACCCATTTGATTGTACCTTATGCATTAACATTTTATGTGGAGAGGGTGCAGAAGAGATTCACCAGGATTTGCCTGGGATGCCAAGTCTCAGTTGTAAGGAGAGACTGAATAGGTTAGATTTGTACTCCTTGGAGCAGAGGCGACTGAGGGGGGATCTGATTGAAGTATACAAAGTATGGGAGACATAGACACAGTAGACCTTGAGTAGACTCTTCCCTATGGCAAAGAAGATGGTCATGTTTGCTATTGAGGTTATATTACCCAATGACTTACTTAGTGTTTTTTCTGACCTTTTGGCTAACAGTCAAATTCAAATTTAAACAAGTCAAGCAGTACAATTAAAGTTAGGGTGTCCACCTTCTAGCGAGTTGACTCCTAGAAAGTTACTCCTACAAAAAATTGATGAATTATAGGGCAAGTTAATGACAATTCTGAATCTACAGAACAGGGAGAATTCTTCCTGTAATTTCCACTTTCAAATTATGATGGCTCTTAACGTATGTTTACTTTCGAATATAAAGGGTATAGAGTATGAAGAGAATAGAGTATAAAGTATTAAACAAACTGCCTTTCAGAAAAAATGAGCATTAATCATGTAAGATATATTTTTCAATTCCTATTGCAACTATTATTCTTTTCATAATGTGAGATGTTGATTTATGCAGTAATCTTTCTCTTAGAGTAACCCTACAGAAATAATGATGATACATGGTGGCTAAAGGCTGCCAGTACCGAATTATCACCATAACGTACAAGAAGGCAAGAATAGTGTGCTGCTCTTAGTTATTTAAATAATCACAGAAATGCACTTACCTGTTTTAGGAGCATTTACTCGGAATCAAATTCACCAAATCAGTTGTCACACCAGTATCAACATTATGATATCATGCTTTTTTTCAAAAAAAGGTATTCCATTTAAAATGAACCCTGATGGACTGGTATGATAGCTGCCAAAGGTTTTTAAACTTCAGATTATCAAGCTTCTGGAATGTTCTAATTTAATTACAATGGGTGGGGTCTTCCTTTTAAATGGTCAAGCCTAAATAGCACACCTATACGGCGTATCACTACTGCTATTCTTGAAAATTACTCAAAGATATGGACAATAGACTTTGCGACTCTATGACTCCAAGCTTTCAATATAACAAAGGAAAGGTATCAAGACCAATTATTCACAGTCATTGGCCTTTTATTGAATAGTATGACCTTTGACCATGTGACAACTACTAATCTTTTATGGCTGAAAGAGCACCATTATCTTCTATTGTGTACCAATAACCATCAGGTAAGTGATTAAAACTTTTCTGACAGTCAAATGCTTTATTCCAAAATCGAGACCTGAGAATTGGCAGACCAATATCAACAATATCACAGCTATAGAGAAAGACTGTGCCGTCTTGCCTTCCAAGGATAATGATGCTTAAACATATTTCGAAAGCCTCCTCAAGCCTGAAAAGCTCCATGTTTACATGTAAAGATGTTGGACCTCTGTTTACAACAACCACCATGGTCTATCTCCATGACCTGCTGAACAGTCTTCACTTCAGATGAACAGTGAACCCAGATATGGGCCGTTATTTGATCTTACCCAAAATCCAATTAAAGAGTTGTAGAAGCTGTCTCCTTAAGTTAACTCTCAAATGTTCGTCAAATGCTAACTAATATGCTCAGTTTGAATCCTAACAAAAGTGCATTATAGCTTTCATAGATATATAATTGATGTTGCATGAGACTTTACAGAGTGAGTGTGAATAAATAATCCTTTTTGTTTAAGGGGACATAGTGGTCCAGAGCTCTAGGCTTTTTTGTTTGGGGATCATGGATTCAAATCTCACCATGGCAGGTGGTGAAATTTGAATTCAATTTTTTTAAAACTCTGGAATTAAAAATTTGTCTCATGGTGATCTTTGAACCATTGTTGATTGTTCTAAAAACCCATCTGGTTCATTAATGTTCTTTTGGCAAGGAAATCCTCTGTCCTTACCCAGTCTGGCCTCGAGATGAGTCCAGATTCATTGTGATCTAGTTTTCTCTTTACTGCCCTCTGAAATGGCTGAGCAAGCCAATTGAAGGTCAATTAGAATTGGGCAACAAATTTGTGGCCTTGCTAGAGGCTTGCCAGTGACAACCATATCCCATTCAAGAATAGCTGGTGACTTTTAAATTAACTACTCACTAACAATGGTTTGCAAACACATGGTTCACCATTTCATAAAACAAATTTTAAGGATTATAGATAAAAGGGAAGAGGAATTAGGGATTTCATTCTTATCAGACTCCCTTGCCCATAGCAATAGCAGACGAAAATCCACCAGTAGACAACCACTAAATTCAATCTTTTGATGTCAAGGATTTTATACATGGCAGCAGCAATACTTAGCATTAAAAATGTGGCTGTGATAGTCAGATGTCATCATGTCAACTCAGGACATCACTGCAGTTTCTCCCCACAGAAGTGTGCTAGGCCCAGACTACTTTAGCTGCTTCATCAGTTATATCTCCCATCACTTTGGTGATGTTTGTTCATGGTGTAGTATGTAGTTCCATTATGACTGATCATACTAAAGCAGTCTGTGTCCACATGCAGGTTAATGCTGGTAAATGGCAAGTAACATGCATGCCACACAAGTACCAGGCAATTGACATTCACAAAAACAGTGGATCTAACGATTTCCCCATCTCATTCAATACCATTACCAAAGCGCCCAGTAAGAAAATCGTAGGGGTCACCATTGACTTAACACACCAGCTACATAAATATTGTGGCTAAAACAGCAGATCATCAAGCTGGGAGTTCTACCTTGTGTAACTCAATTCTAAAAAGTTCTAAAAAGCATTTTCACTGTCTGTCAGGCCGAAGTGTGGAGTATGATGGAATAGTCCCCAATTTGCTAGATTAGCTTGGTTTGAGTTACATTAAAAAAAGTTAAATTTGAACCAAGGTAGGCAGCCTTTTCGATTGGCAATGTATCTACGCTCTTAAATACAGAGGAACCTCGGTTATCAGGCATTCGATTAACCGAACTTTGCATCATCTGAACAAGATTGCAAGGTCCTGATGTGTGGCTAACTATGTAATCATGCATCGATTACCCTGCATTCGATTAACTGAACGCAATCCTCTTGTATTCACACCCTCTTATATTATCATGTTGTGGCAACAATTTGTATCATCTAAAGGATGCACTGCAGCAATTCAAAAAGGCTCTTTTAACAGCACTTTCTGAACCTGTAATCTACAACTTAACAAGAGCAGCAGGTACATGGGAACACTGCAACCTGTGAATTTTTTTTTATTTAAGTCATACAATATTATGGTGGAAATATATCTTCAACGTCGCTGAGTAAAAATTGTGGAACTCGCTCTCTAACAACACTGTCCCTGAACAAATTACAATAAAGGTCAAATGCTGGCAAGGATTTTAATATATGCCATTTTCACCTTGTTCCAGTCACTGGGTCAGAAAAGATCTTGTTATATGTTGTGAGGGACTAAGTGCATATATTGCCCCTAGGCAGACAAGACACAGACACACCAGCAGAGTGCAGACTGAATAAATGTATATCTCGCCCTATATTATTAAACATATTTTGAAAAAGTCATGAACAATTTGCATTTTAGGCATTTGACATTAAAAATAAATTAAACAGCTTTAATGTTCTTTCACATTAATTTAAGCCTGGTTTAACAGTTATATTCTAGGGTTTTACCTTGATGATTCATATTGCAGTATTTGACTCAGCCAACCAAGAGCATCTGCTGAAAAGGTGACAGCGTATCAAGGCACATGTATTCCCTTGTAATTTTTCTATAGTGAATAGGAACATGTCATTGTAAGTACATCTAAATAGGTATGTACAAGTACCTTCTGTTTTCAGTTCTTTTATATAGTGTACATGATATGGCAATCTATAAATTATTAGCTATAGCTTTGTTCTTATGGGATTTCATAAGTGTGATTTTGAAATATTTTTGAATTGGAGATTGTGTCTTAGTATCTTAGTGGAGTGAATAGCAGTCATATTTAGTGATGTTCCAGTGAAATGCTTATTAGTTATTCTGTTCCTTTTGTGGTCACTTGCTGTGCCAAACACAAATGAGAAATTCAAAGTAATTGGTACTGAAATCATTGGAGTAAGATGGCTGAGGTAGTGTGGTGCTGAGGACACTGAATGCAAACAGATGGAGGATGAGAAGGTTACTCTTCCAGCTGCCAGGGAAAATAAAGGTTGATCCTTAGTTGTGTATTTTCACTGGAATAACATGCCACCCCTGACTACAGATCTATCACAGCATCTCCTTGATGGTTGTAGCTGCTCCATTGCTTTCAAATGAAAATATTTGCCTTTTGATCTCTCAAAGAATCCTGCTTCAATACCCAAACCAGATCTCAGCAAAACTAATGAGTTTTTTTAACTCATTGAACCCATTGAACAAAAGAGCTAATGCAAACAGCAACATCTGTTTAATTATTATTCTTGAAGGCATACCCTCCATAAGTCAATCACTGTGCTTCCTCTGGATACCTAGATGTGCTTTTATTTGACCTATTCCAATGTTTCTTCTGACTGTAATCTGAGAGCCAGTGTTGCAAGAGATGTTTTGTTCCATGTGTGACTGGGTGTCTCTAAGTTCTTCAGGCTTTTGGCAACTGCATCTTGCAAAAGCCACACATGGTCTGTACAAAAATAAAGAACTTAGAACAATACAGCACAGGAACAGGACGTTTGGCCCTCCAAGCCCGCGCTGCCACATTTTGCCCTTCCATACTAAAACTGTCTTCACATACAGGATCCATATCGCTCTCTTCCCTTCCAATTCATGTATTTGTCCAGGTACTTCTTGGATTATCTGCTTCCACCACCTCCTCTTGCAACGCATTCCAGGCATTCACCACTCTCTGTGTGAAAAACTTGCCTCACACATCTCTTCTAAACTTCACCCCTCGCACCATAAACCTGTGTCACTTAGTAATTGACCCCTCCATCGTGAGAAAAAGCCTCATGCTTTCCACTCTATCCATGTCATTCACAATCTTATAAACTTCTATTAGGTTTCCCCTCAACCTCCTGCCTTCCAGTGAAAACAAGCCCAGTCTATCCAACCTTTCTTCACAGCTAAATTCCCCATACCAGGCAACATCCTGGTAAACCTTTTCTGTACTCTCTTCAAAGCATCCACATCCTTCTGGTAGAGTGGAGATCAATATTCCAAGTGTGACCTAACTAAAGTTCCATAGAGCTGCAACATAACTTGTCTATCATATTTTTCTTCTTGCTGCTCTGCCTTTACATGTTACTTAAGTAGGTCTTGAAAGTACGTTTGTCTCACAAGCTATTCTGTAGAGACTTGTGTAATGACAGAGGTCCCTCACTGTGATAAAAATGCTTGGGTCAGATTAAGACGGGCCACTGATCAACAGGATGACAGATCTAAAGTTTGGACAAAACTTTGAGAGAAGATCTCTTTTAATCTAAAAAGAGAAAACCGAATTTAGCATTGCATCAAATCTGTCTTGCAAAACCTCAAGAGCTGCTGTCTTCACTAATGAAGAAGAAACACCTGATTTTGTGACTGCAAAGAATAATGATGCTACCAGCCAAAACATTGTTACCACAATAATATTGATGCTTGTTGTTTGAAAACTTGCTGCCCAGATGAGAGCAATGAACTCCACTGTGATTACTGCTAACCCAGAAATCAGACCTCAGTGGTTGGATATCATACCAGTTGAACTATCTTTTTTTAAGAGAAGATCCATGAAATTTGAACCTGTTGCCTTTGCAGCTGAGGGTCGCTGTGTCCCAAGCCTTTGCTTCACTTGCCGATTATCTGAAACTGTCATGGATGGTGAATGTCACTGAGAGTTCTTCATCCCCATAAATTTCTGCCCCAGTGTAAGAATCAGCTCACTGGTGAATTGGAGAAAGCAGTTGCCTAATGCGAGGAGTGAAAGAGAGGAATTGTGGCCAGAGATTGAGGGATCAATTTCTGCCACATCATTATCTTCTTTATCATATCGTTCCCTCCTGTTTTGCCTCATTCAACTGTGAATGACCAGTATGAGCTAAAGAAAGGCATATTCCTGCACTTTGATGAAAAATCAGCAGTTTCTCTGCAGTAGCACCTCTGCTTGATTCTCAATCTGGCCTTGCTTCCAGTAACTATCTGTCAAGCCTTCCTTTCATATCTTCATCTGACCCACCTCCGGTTCAGCATCTGAGAACTCTGCACTGGCCCTTGAAAGAAGGTGAGTGCAGCTGCTGATGCTTGTGACAAGGAGGTTGCTATAAAGTCATGCAGCATCTGGAAATACGACTGACTTCTTCAGAATCTTTAATTGTAAAAGTTAATATTGAGTTAAGTACAATGGATTTACAAATGCTGCAAGATAATTCTCACACCCACTTGTCATTTACACTTCACCCATTTTGCACATGAATGATGAACCTATACCCATTATGATGATAAACTTTGGTGTCCCATGGTCCAATAGTAGCACTCTCTCCTCTAACTCAGAATGTTGCTCATACAAGGTCCATTTCAAAGACTTGAGCAGAGAGTCCAGATTGACACTGCTGTGGAAATGCTGCAAGACTATTCTCTTACTTATGCTCCTTACACATTTCACCCAATTAACATTTGGATTATGCTCCAGCGCTCCACACTATTTTGCCAATAAATGAAGGAGACATTAAACCAAGGTTCCATTTGTTCTCTAACTCGGGAACACAAAGTCCTACCATTATGAAGGGTTTCAGAGGAGTTACCCCTCGTATTCTAACCAATGCTTACCCGTACTCTAACATTCTTTGTTACAATTGCATGATTGTATGATCATCATAACTTTGTTGATAGTGGGACTCTCCTGGGTGCAACTTGGCTGCAGTTTTTCCAAAATTTGTAACAGTAACTACACTTCAGACGTTGTTTGATTTCAGTAGCATCTTTAGAATGCCCTGCAATAAGGGACAATGCTATCTACAGTGAAATCACAAGAAGTTAAATTCAGACTCCCCAAAACTGATTGCAATGCAGTTGTCAGCGATTCCCTCCAGCAGGATAACAAATCCAATAGGGAGGCCAGCTGTGATCAGACAAAGTTCTGGATTGGTAACTCCAGTTTAGCCAAACTCATGTAGCCTTGTCATTTGACAACAGAGAAGGGGCCATGCCAGAGTCACAGCAAATCATTATTCTACATCAAAATCTCTCAGTGAAGAATGTGGATGCAGTACATTTTTCAACCAAAGAGCCTGAGAAGACTGATGATGCTGAAGAATCAATTAAATGCTAGAAAGCTCCCCCCAACTTGTTTTACTTTCTGAAGCTGCAAAGGCCATAGAGATGCTCTGGGATTCACATAGCAGCACAAAAGCGCAGAATAGAAATGTTTGACTGCATTACACTCATCTGCAGACAGCATATGAAGAAGAAAATGGTTGTTTATGTTTGTGCTGAGTGAATTCCAATGTTTGCATGGCTTTCACTGCATAAGGTCAGCCCATTGTAAGGTGTGAACAGATTGAAAATTAGAAATATTTTACAGTTAGTGCCTTATTGTGCTTTCATTTGATGATTTTTCTGACATGGAACACATCTGAAGGCAAACTGAATGACAAAGGGGTTTCCTTGCAGCTTCAATTAATACATGTGTAGGTCCGTGGGCTTCTTGCAATTCAACTTATCACATTTTTACTGGATGTGTAATAAATCAAACCATAGGGTATAGGACCAGAATTGAAGCTGTGCCCAATATGAACAATTGTGGTCCCACCACTGACTTCTGCGGAACTTCACTAGTCACTAGTTGCCATCCTGAAAATGACCCCTTTATCCCCACTCCCTGCCAGTCTGTCATTCTTTTATCCATGCCAGCATCTTGCCCCAACACCATATATGTGTGTAGCATATTTATTTATATAGCAGCATCTTGTGAAAGACCTTCTGAAAATTCAGTCCACTGGTTCTCCTTTGTCCAACTTTCTTATTACCACCTCAAAGAATTCTAACAGATTTGACAGACATGACTTCACCTTGATGAAGCTTTGATGACTGAGCCCTATTTTACCCTGCACTTCTAAATACTCCACATTCTCATCCTTAATGATGGACTCTCAAATCTTCCCAATACCGAGGTCAGGCTAATTGGCATATAGTTTCCTACCTTCTGCCTCCCTCCCTTCTTAAACAAAGGTGCTACATTAGCCACTTTCCAGTCCCCTGGGCTCCTCCCTGGCTCCAGTGAGTCCTGAAAGATCACAACCGATCACTCCAATCTCCTTAGCTATCTGCTTCAGAACTCTGGGCTGTAGTCCATCTGATCTAGGTTTAAAGGCCGCTGGTGTCTTTCATTCTGAAAAATGATGCGAAGTATCTATTCAGTTCCTCTGCCATTTCTTTGTTCCCCAGTACGACTTCTCCAGCCTCATTTTCCAGTCATCCAATGTTCATTTGTGCCTCTCTCTTACATATCTAAAAATAATTCTTACAATCTTCTTTTATATTACAAACTAGCTTGCCCTCATATTTCATCTTCTGCCTCTTCATTGCTTTTTTTTTAGTTGTCCTCTGCTGTTTTTTAAAGGCTTCCCAATCTTCTGGCTTCCCACTAATCTTCATCACATTGTATGTTTTTTATCTTAGTTTTGTGCTGTCCCTGACTTCCCTTGTCAGCCATAGTTGCTTTGTCCTCCCCTTAGTATGTTTCTATTCTCTTGGGATGAATTTCTGCTGTGCATCCCAGATTATCTACAGAAACTCCTGCCATTGCTGGTCCACCATCTTCTCTACTAGACTTCCCTTCCAATCAACTCTGGCCAGCTCCTTCCTCCTGTCTTTGTAGTTACCTTCGCTTAACTGTAATATCATTACATCTGATTCCAGCTTCTCTTTTTCAAGATGGTGACTTCTATCATATTATGGCCACTGTCCCCTTGGTGTTCCTACACCTTAAGCTCTCTAAACAAGTCTAAATCCAGAACTGTCTATTGTCTAGTAGGTAAAAACAATGACTGCAGATGCTGGAAACCAGATTCTGGATTAGAGTGATGCAGGAAAAGCAGGTCAGACAGCATCCAAGGAGCAGGAAAATCGACGTTTCGGGCAAAAGCCCTTCATCAGGAATGCAGGCAGAGTGCCTGAAGGGTGGAGAGATAAATTAGCTCCTCTCATTTATCTCTCCACCCTTCAGGAACTCTGCTTGTATTCCTGATGAAGGGCTTTTGCCCAAAACATCGATTTCCCTGCTCCTATTATCTAGTAGGCTCTACCACAAGATGCTCCAAAAACAACTTGTAGACGTCGTATAAATTCCTTCTGTTGAGATTGCAACCAATGTGATTTTTCCAGTCCACCCATATATTGAAGTCCCCTATGATTATTGTAATTATTGCATGTTTTTTCTATCTCCTGATTTATTTTCTGCCCCACATGCTGATTACTGCTAGAAGGCCTGTACATAATTCCCATCGGGGTCTTTTATCCTTCGTGATTACTCAACTCTACCAACATAAACTCTCCTGCTGACTCTCTATCACTTCTTGCTATCAATTCAATTTCATTTCTTATGAACAAGGCAATCCCAACCCTTCTGCCTATCTGCCTGTCCTTTCAATAGGTTGTGTATCCTTGGATATTTAGTTCCCAGCCCTAATCCCCTTGCTACCATGTCTCTGTGGTACCCACAACATCATACCCACAAAGTGCACATTCTTTCTTCTTTCTTTACCTTGTCAAGTCCATTAGAATTTATAGTATGCTGCTGACAGGAAACATTTTGTCCCAGAGTATTCCTAATACCCTGCTGCGCATCACCCCTCCCCAATTTCCATGGGAATTTAATCTTACATATTCTAGTGGTTTACCACTATGGAAGTCATACATACCATTGGTCCATTACATCATTAAACTGTATTCCTGTTCTGTAGTTCTGAGAAGGAATTAAAATATGGTTGTTATTTACTTCAGATAGTCAGAAACTGGTAGCTAATGGCCTGAACCAAATATAGATAATCATATGACATCTTGGAAGAACTTCATTCATTGTACAATTTCTTTACAAAAAGACTGAAATGATTCATTTATCATAACCACACTTTTTAAGTTCAGCCAAGAATATAAGAAGTCCAAAAGACTACTTTGCTTTAAGTTAAGCCTTCATTCCCTGTTGGCAAACATTGTTGGTGCAGTTGCCTGGAGATGAACTGCATTCTTAAATAGATGCAGAAACACAGTTGCAATGTGGAAGTTAAGTAAATGTAGGATGTCCTTGTTTATGGGTAAAGGAAACACACCTTTTTTTTATTTAACTCTTATTGTACCTTTCAAACACATGTTCCCTACTCCTCCCTTGTTAGCCTTTTGCCGGGAACATTCCCTCCAGGATACCCTGGTCTACTCCTCCTCAACTCCCAACACCTGCCCACACTCCCATGGTACCTTCCCCTGTAACCACAGAAGGTGTAATGCCTGCCCATTTACTCTGCCCTCTTCAGTATCCAAGGGTCCTCACGCACCTTCCAAGTGAAGCACTGCTTTATCTGCACTTCATCCAATCTAGTCTACTGCATTTACTGCTCACAATATGGTCTCTTTAAGGGCAAGAGACAAAGAGACAGAGACTGGGGAAACAAAGCATAGATTGGGTGACCACTTTGCAGAACACCTAGATTTTGTCTGCAAAAAAGACCCTGAGCGTCCAGTTGCTTACCATTTCAACATGCCAGGTCTCCTCTGTCTCAGGCATGCTGCAATGTTCCAGTGAAGCTCAGCACCAGCTAGTGGAACAGCACCTCGTTTTCCACTTGAGAACTCTGTAGTCTTCTGGATTCAATATTGAGTCAACAGTTTAGCTTGAGGCTTCTCCCGTGTCCTTACTCCAATCCCAAACACCAGGCCTTGTCATCACATGGTTTGCTACCACATACAACCCATTGTCAGCTGCAAATAGTCCCAAGAGCTGCTATTCTTTCCCCAAGACTGATGTTTTTCCACTCCTTTATCTGTCCAATTTCCAGGCTCTATTTCCACCTACTGTTTACTTCTTACTCCAACCCCACCCATCCCACCCCATGTTCTGCATAAATACCAACATGACGCTAGCTACCGTCAGTTCTGAGAAAGGGTCAGTGGACCGACAATGCTAACTCTGATATCTCTCTACAGATGCTGCCAGACCTGCTGAGTTTTTCTAATTTCTATTTTTGTTTCTAATTTCTATTTTTGTTTCTTGTTTTACAATAGTCACATTTGTCAGATTTTGGGAACAGTTATTGGAGATGCCAAAATGAATCAGGAATATGTAATATGACACAAAATTCCCTCATCCAATGTAGGCAAACCTCTTGAAAAGGAGCAGAAGAATTGACGTTTCAGGCACGAGCCCTTCTTCCTGAAGAATTGCTCATACTCGAAACATCGATTCTCCTGCTCCTTGGATGCTGCCTGACCTGCTGCGCTTTTCCAGCAACACATTTTCAGCGCTGATCTCCAGCATCTGCAGTCCTCACTTTCTCCTAAACCTCTTGAAAAGTAAGAAGCAATTTTGTGAGAAGGACTTGGTAATGAAAATGAAGACAAAAAGAAAATGCAACAAGAAAAGGATCTTTATGTAAATAACATAGTGCTAGATGAAACACACAGCTATGCAAGATAAAAATTGGTTTATTGATTAGACTAATGTAAGCTGATTCCTTCAAGAAAATATGATGTCGCAGTTGCTTTAATTTCTGCAGAACACTAAAATGTGTGGCATCCACAAAAACAAGGGAACATCAGATCCTGCTAACGTTGTCTATTCTCGATCCTCAGTAAATTAATAGAGGAGGTTGTTGACAGCGCAATCAAGTCACAGTAACTCAGCAATGTGTTTTCACTGATACTCAGTTCAGGTTCTGCCAGGAGCACTCAATTTCAAACCTTATTACAGCCTTGGTCAAAACATGGATGAAAGGATTGAATTCTAGACATGATGAGAACAATTGCTCTTGTCAGTGAGACAGCTTTTAATGGACCGCGCAATCAAAGAGCCCTCTTAAAACTGAAGCCAGTTGGAATCCAGGGAAAATGCTTCACTGTTAGCTATTAAATCTAGCAAAAAGGAAGACGATTGTGGCTATTGAATACTGCTCACCTCAGCTCAGCAAGTTCCTCAGGGTATTCTCATATAACCAATTATCTTCAGTTGCTTCATCAAGATCTTCCCTTCAAGAGAAGGTCAGAAGTATGGAAATTCACTGATGTTTGCACAATGTACAGTACCATGTGTAACTCCAAAGACATTGAAGCAGTCTATATCCAAAAGCACTGAGATCTTAGCAGGCAATGGCTGTTAAGAGGCAAATGACATTACCATCATGCAAGTGTTAGACAATGACCATGTCCAATAAGAGAGAATCCTCTTGATGTTCACTGGTGGTTTATCCCCTACTATCATTAACCAAAGACTGAGCTGTATGTAAATATTGTAACTACAACAGCAAATTAGAAGCTAGCAGTGACATGGATGTAACTCACCTCCTGACTCCCCAAAGCCTATTCAGCATCTAAGGGCATGAGTCAGAAATGTGATGGAACACTCTCCACTTGTCTCCACTAGTTAAGCTATAACAAGATTGAAACCACTTGAAACAATCCAGGACAAACTAGCTCATGCTACAGTGAGCTGAGGGGGCTGTAAAGTTCTTGTGTCCATTTAAGGCTTAGATAGATACATTCTTGTTTAGTAGGAGAATCAAAGGTTACAGGTAAATGCAGAAAAATGGACATGAGGAACATCACATCAGCCATAATGAATGGCAGAGCAGACATGAGAGACTGAGCAGCCCACTTCTGTTTTCATTTCATGTGGTCTTATAGCTTGCTTGATCAGTTTCCAGTCTGCTATATTAAATAGTCACTCCCTCCACCACTAGTGCACAGTGCTAGCAGTAAGTACCCTATACTAAATGACTACAACAACTCAACAAGGTTCCTTTATCAATACTTTGCAAACTTCCATGACTGGAGAAGATGAGAGAGCAGATTCATAAGATCATCACCACCTGCAAGTCACCTTCCAAGCCATACACCATCCTGACTTGGGAACCATGTCACAGTTCCCTCATTGCCTTTGGATCAAAACTCCAGAACTCCCACGCTAAAAACACTGAGTGTACCTACATCTCATGGACTGTGGTGGTTCGAAAGTGATGACTCCTCACCACCTTTTTAAGAACAATAAATACTGATGCTGCTAGAAATACCTCCATCCAAAAATGAATTTTACATGTCAGAGGTATGTCTTTTAAAAATGTATCACTTGCGATGGAAGAATGGATAAAACGATTCATGCCTCAAGACAATGGTTAAAAGACTTCTATAAATCTGCGAATCCTGATGTTTTTCAAAGTGTAAGACCACATCTGAGGAACTGGTGTATGGGAGAAGGATTCACATTTTTGGATCATTGGAATCGCTTTTGAGGTATAAGTGACCTGTACAAGAAGGACAGATTGCACCTGAATTGGAAGGGGATGAATATACTTGCAGGAAGATTTGCTACAGCTGCTCAGGAGGATTTGAACTAGTAAAGGGGGGTGATGGTGGCAGTGGGGGACCCAGGAAGATAGTGAGGAAACAGATCAATCTGAGACTGGTACAGTTGGGAACAGAAGTGAATCAAACAGGCAGGGACAAAGCAGAGAACAAGGTAGGGCTGATAAATTATACTGCATTTACTTCAATGCAAGGGGCCTAACAGGGAAGGCAGATGAACTCAGGGCATGGTTAGGAACTTGGGACTGGGATACCACAGCAATTACAGAAACATGGCCTCAGGGGTGGACAGGACTGGCAGCTTAATGTTCCAAGATCCAAATGCTACAGGAAGGACAAAAAGGGAGGCAAGAGAGGAGTGGGAGAGACATTTTTGATAAGGGATAGCATTACAGCTGTACTGAGGGAGGATATTCCCAGAAATACATCAAGGGGAGTTATTTGGGTGGAACTGAGAAATAAGAAAGGGATGATCACCTTATTGGGATTGTATTATAGACTCCCTAATAGTCAGAGGGAAATTGAGAAACAAATTTATAAGGAGATCTCAGTTATCTGAAAGAATAGTAGGGTGGTTATGGTACGGGATTTTAACTTTCCAAACACAGACTGGGAATGCCATAGTGTTAAGGGTTTAAATGGAGAGGAATTTCTTAAGTGTGTACAAGAAAACTTTCTGATTCAGTGTGTGGATGTACCTACTAGAGAAGGTACAAAACTTGACCTACTCTTGGGAAAGAATGGCAGGTGACTGAGGTGTCAGTGGTGGAGCACTTTGGGGCCAGCAACCATAATTCTATTAGTTTTAAAATAGTGATAGAAAAGGACAGACCAGATCTAAAAGTTGATGTTCTAAATTGGAGAAAGGCCAATTTTGACGGTATTAAGCAAGAACTTTCAAAGGCTGACTGGGGTCAGATGTTTGCAGGTAAAGGGACAGCTGGAAAGCCTTCAGAAATGAGATAACGAGACTCCAGAAAAAGTATATTCCTGTTAGGTTGAAAGGAAAGGCAGGTAGGTATAGGGAATGCTGGATGACTAAAGAAATTGAAGGTTTGGTTTAGAAAAAGAAGGAAGCATATGTTGGGTATAGACAGGATAGATCGAGTGAATCCTTAGAAGAGTATAAAGGCAGTAGGACTATACTTAAGAGGGAAATCAGGAGGGCAAAAAGGGGACATGAGATAGCTTTGGCAAATAGAGTTAAGGAGAATCCAAAGAGTTTTTGTAAATACATTAAGGACACAAGGGTAACTAGCGAGAGAAGAATGCCCTCAAAGATCAGCAAGGCAGCTTTTGTGTGGAGTCGCAGGAGACAGGGGAGATTATAAATGAGTATTTTGCATCAGTATTTACTGTGGAAAAGGACATGGAAGCTATAGAATGTAGGGAAATAGATGGTGACATCTTGAAAAATGTCCAGATTACAGAGGAGGAAGTGCTGGATGCTTTGAAACGCATAAAAGTGGATAAATCCCCAGAAATTGATCAGGTGTACCCTAGAACTCTGTGGGAAGCTAGGGAAGTGATTGCTGGGCCTCTTGCTGAGATATTTGTATCATTGATAGTCACAGTTGAGGTGCCAGAAGACTGGAGGTTGGCTAATGTGGTGCCACTGTTTAAGAAAGGTGGTAAGGACAAGCCAGGGAACTATAGACCAGTGAGCCTGACGTCAGTGGTGGCCAAGTTGTTGGAGGGAATCCTGAGGGACAGGATGTACATATATTTGGAAAGGCAAGGACTGATTAGGGATAGTCAACATGGCTTTGTGCATGGGAAATCATGTCTCACAAACTTGATTGAGTTTTTTGAAGAAGTAACAAAGAGGATTGATGAGGGCAGAGTGGTAGGCATGATCTATATGGACTTCAGTAAGGCGTTCAACAAGGTTCCAATGGGAGACTGGTCAGCAAGGTTAGACCTCATAGAACACAGGGAGAACTAGACATTTGGGTGCAGAACTAGCTGAAAGGTAGAAGACAGAGGGTGGTGGTGGAGGATCGTTTTTTAGACTGGAGGCCTGTGACCAGTGAAGTGCCACAAGGATCGGTGCTGGGTCCACTACTTTTCATCAATTATATAAATGAGGTATAGCTAGTAAGTTTGCAGATGACAGCAAAGTTGGAGGTGTAGTGGACAGTGAAGAAGGTTACCTCAGATTACCATGGGACTTTTATCAGATGGGCCAATGGCCTGAGAAGTGGCATATGGAGTTCAATTCAGATAAATGTGAGGTGCTGCATTTTGGGAAAGCAAATCTTAGCAGGACTTATACACTTATTGGTAAGGTCCTAGGGAGTGTTGCTGAACAAAAAGAACTTCGATTGCAGGTTAATGGCTCCTTGAAAGTGGAGTCATAGATAGATAGGGTAGTGAAGAAGGTGTTTGGTATGCTTTCCTTTATCGGTCAGAGTATTGAGTACAAGGGTTGGGAGTTCATGTTGCGGCTGTACAGGACATTGGTTTGGCCACTGTTGGAATATTGTGTGCAATTCTGTTCTCCTTCCTATCAGAAAGATGTTGTGAAACTTGAAAGGGTTCAGAAAAGATTTACAAGGATGTTGCAAGGATTGGAGGATTTGAGCTATAGGGAGAGGCTGAATAGGCTAGTGCTGTTTTCCCGGGAGTGTCTGAGGTTGAGGGGTGACCTTATAGAGGTTTATAAAATCATGAGGGGCATGGACAGGGTAAATAGACAAAATCTCTTCTCTGGAGTGGGGGTGTCCAGAACTAGAGGGCATAGGTTTAGATGGAGAGGGGAAAGATATAAAAGAAACCTAAGGGGCAACTTTTGCACGCAGAGGGTGGTACATGTATGAAATGAACTGCCAGAGAATGTGGTGGAGGCTGGTACAATTACAACATTTAAAAGGCATCTGGATGGGTATATGAATAGAAAGAGTTTGAAGGGACATAGGCTGGGTGCTGATAGGTGGGACGAGATTGGGTTGGGATATCTGGTTGGCATGGACCAGTTGGACTTGAGGGTCTACTTTTGTGCTGTACATCTCTATGACTCTATAAGGTAGGAGGCTAAATGGAGATTTAAAGAGGTTTGTTTTCAATCAGAGGTGGTGCAAGTCTGGAACTCATGCTTGAAGGGATGGTTGAATTAGAAACTTTTGTAACATGATGCAGTATTTAAATATTCACTTGTGCTGCCAAAGCATCCAGTGCTATGGGTCAAAAGCCGGAAAATGAGATGAGTGTAGTTAGATCTTTGTTGGCCCGTATAAACATGATGAGCTGAATGGTATCCTTCTGTGCTGTCTTCACCCCAGTCCATTGGCTCAGACTCACATTGTTCCAGTATCTGTCCCACATTAGAGAGGAAATGGGCCTCTTTCTGGCTACACAGTTGCTTTGGTTGTGTCACCTTGCACCCTGCCATCAAAGTCATACTGCCTGCTTATTGAGAAAATCACTTCCCACTCAACACCATTGAACAGTATGTCTCCTCTTTCTCTTCTGCAGAGTTGCCTTTAAGTAGCAGCGTGGATAAAGAGTTGAGCTGGAAAAAGTACAGCAGGTCAGGCAGCATCAGAGGAGCAGGAGAGTCAATGTTTCCACGCTTCACTAATAAATATTGACCTCAACACTGAATGGGTATAAGATGCTGTTGTTGTTGAATAAAGTTAAGCTTGCATCCTTCTAGTATTTGTCAGTCAGCCAGTTAGCCAAGCCCTTTACTTTTCAAATCCAAAGAACATTGATCAGATTTATCAAAACTGCAAAATGTTACATATACTTCCTCGTATTTTCAAACCCTACCTGTCATTTGATATTGTCTGTGGGTTTCACATTCTCACATGTCAAGAGATGATAATTTCTTCAGGACTGGTGAAAGGTTCCAACCTGAAACATCAACTCCCCCCCTCCTCTGATGCTGCTTGACCTGCTGTGCTTTTTCCGGTTCAACTCTTTATCCACTTGGACTCTCCAGCATCTGCAGTTTTCACTAACTCCTCTTTAAGTAGCAGTGGTCCTGTTTGATTTCCTATCCTTCCACATCTGCAAGCTGCCTTATTAAAATTCATTTGTGCAAGGTAGACATTGCTGGCTGGCCAACATTTATCGTGTGTCCCTAGTTGCCCTTAAGAAGGTGGTGACAAGCTGTCTTCTTGAACTGCTGCAGTCCAATAGTTGTGGGTTGACCCACAAGGCCCCTAAGGAGGGAATTCCAGGATTTTGATCCAACCTATAAGGAATGCAATTATGGTGTCAACTTACCAATTATGCTAACGAAACCTGACCACAATACTGGCTAGGGCCTTTCCCCAACTGAGGGGACATAGATTCCTTTCTCACTACACACCCAACATCTGCTACATACAAAAATCTAACTTCAGTAGGTCCAGCAACTGAAGTACTCTAAGTCTTTTAATACTTGCAAACTCCACACCCTCAATTGTTTGCTCAAACTGCTCCACAGTCAGTGAGCTCTCTCAAGAGGAAATATATTTGACTGTGAATTATATCTTAATACATTGGAAAATAATAATGCATGCTTCTAAAACTCATAACACCAAACAAGATAGATTAAGGCTACCACCTGTTAAACAAAAGTTGAACAGAAGCCTTCATCATTGTGCTTTTTCCCATGCATCAATAGCAGAGACTCTGACACGTGTTCATGCAGAACACCATCTGGCTTTCCTTGGCTGGAAGCCACAGTATTCATTCTAAGCGAACACATCTAAATAACTATTCATTGTACTATGTATACAGTGTGATTTGTTAGCCCGATTAACATGATTATTTTCATGTCCAAACTTTGCCCTAGCTTCACTAATAAATATTGACCTCAACACTGAATGGTTATAAGATGCTGTTGTTGTTGAATAAAGTTAAGCTTGCATCCTTCCAATATTTGTCTGTCAGCCAGTTAGCCAAGCCCTCTACTTTTCAAATCCAAGCTACATTGACCAGATTTATCAAAACTGCAAAATGTTACATGTACTTCCTTGTATTTTCAAACCCTGCCTGTTTTATGATATTGTCTGTGGGTTTAACATTCTTACATGTCAAGAGATGATAACTTAAGTCAAAGAAAACCCTTCTGCTGGAACTAAGCTTTCACCTGAAGAAATGAATTTAATAGATTAAATAATTAAATTCATTGAATTCAACACATTGGGTGATAAATATAAAAACAATCTGATTTCATAGGCCTTGTAGTCTGAAAGCAGATGTGTTGTTTTCATGGGACCTTTTTTTTGAAAAGTAATATATTTATACTTCTGACACATCCCACACCACGTATATCTTTCCAAATATTGGTTATGGTTGAAATGCATCCAAACAATTTGAAACCATTTTCCTCAACAAAGTTCTGTTTTTAAGCTTAAACATAGGTAGAAACAGCAGCCTCTACTTTTATAGCCCAATAATTTGTATTATTAATCGTTAGGACCATGAAGTAAGTGGAACTGAATATCCTGAAAAAAACACATGCACATGCAAAGCAATTGCTAATGACATATCTTCTCACACATATTCAATTTATTTATTTCTATTTTAATTAAAATAAGATTAACAGTGTTGCTGCAGCTAATCCTAAAATCTTAGTTTGAAACTTAGTCCTGACTTGTGAACTTTGTTGTTATTCAAAGTCACATTTCAGGCTCCAAAATAATAGGATGTATTTTTCAAATTTTCGAGGGGACAAATAAGTGCAAAGGATGTTGGATGCTGCAGAGTTGGATTCCAAAATGCCAGGTGAGATCTTTTATCAACTTTATAGGCCATGCTAGAGTGAACTCATTGAAAATATTCTGTCAAATATTATAGTGCACTAAATAGCAATTTGCATGATTTTTCATCCACTTATGGATTAGTGCTGGTGCTCCCTTCAATAATTGGTAGGATTTTAAAGGGAATAACTGTAGAGATGTCGCTGCATGGCCATAATTTTCCAAAAATATTTAGATTCAGGAAAGGTTCCAAAGGATTGGGAAATTGCCAACACCCTTCTACAATAAAGAGGAGACAAAAATTGGGTAAAACAGAGCACTTGGAAGTATGTGATAAAATCAAGCAGTGTGAACATGGTTTCACAAAGGGGAAATTATGTCTCAAAAATTATTACAGTTTTTTGTGGAGGTAACAAGCAGGATAGATAATGGGTAAGTAGTAGATGTAATGTATTTGCATTTCTGAGAGGCATTTAATAAGGTACCATGTGTAAGATTTTTTAATAAGATAATACAAATAGTGTTGGGGACAGTATATCAGCATGGATAGAGAATTGGCTAACTAATAGAAGACAGATACTTGGAATAAAGTGGAAATTTTTAGGGTCTAACGAGTGGAATACAATAGGGTTCGATGCTGGTGTCACAATTATTTACAATATAAATTAATCACTTCGATGAGGAAAGTGAATATACACTGGCTGACCTTATAGCTGACACAAAAACAGATGGAGGGCAAGTAGTAAAGATAATACAAAATGTTGATAGAGGGATTTAGACAGGTTAAGAGAATGGGCAAAAATTTGGAAAATGGAATACAATATAGGGAAAGGTGTGGTTTACACTTTGACAAGAATAAAAGACCTGTACATTAACTTAATGGAGAAAAGAAACTGCAAAAAACTCTACCATAGAGGGGTTTTAATGGCCTCTTATATAAATCACAAAAATCTAGCATCAAAGTTCAGTGGGAAATAGGGAGAGCAAATAGACTATGGCCTTTTCTTCAAAGTGAATGAACTATAAAAACAGGGAAGTTTCCTGGAACGATAAAAGGCACAAGTCAGACCATGCCAGAACTAGGAAAAGATATACTAGCATTGGAGACAGTCCAGAGAATGTTCACAAGATTGATTCTGGATCTTGCAGGACTTTAATCTAAGGAGACGTTGAGTAGGTTGGGTTTGGATTCATTGGAACTTAAAAAACTAACAGGCAACTTCATTTAAACACAAAATACTTTCAGTGGGCTTGACAGAGTAGATGTGAAAGCTTGTTTCTCCTTGTTGGAGATCCTAGGACCAGACGGCATAATCTTAGTTGGGGTCAGCCATTTAAAGTAGAAACGAGGAGGACTATTTTCTCACAAAGGATAGGAAATCTGTGGAATATTTTATAGAACAGAGTCGTTAAGGTAGAGAGATCTTTAATCAGTAAGGGAATCAAGGATTTTTGGAATAAGGCAAGAAAGTGCATTGAAGATGATTAGGTCAGTCATGATTTCATTGAATGGTGAAGCAGATTTGTTGGGCTGAATAGCCTATTTCTGCACTCAGGCCTTATATTCTCTTGATGTGTGCCAGTTGTCTGATCCCACTATCCACAACAGAGTGGCCACCATGCTGCTGTTTGAGTCTCCTCTTCTATGTTAAGAAGTGTTTCCCCATGTCTGATCTTGGCCCTTTGGCATCGTGGATGCTCTTTAGCTGAAGGAACAAAGATTAATAACGTCTGATTAGGGAATAAAAGTCAGGCACAATGCCTGACCAGGTAGCAGTGTAGTTGAACAAATGTCCTCAAATGATCCCTGCATTCTGGAGCAAGTTTACAAGAATCACTACACCTCTTCCCACCCTACATCCTGCAAAAATGCCATCCTGTATTCCCAATTTCTCTGCCTCTGCCATATCTGCTCTCAGGAGGACCAGTTTCACCACAGAACACACCAGATGGCCTCCTTCTTTAGAGACCACAATTTCCCTTCCCAAGTGGTTAAAGATGCCCTCCAACGCGTCTTGTCCACACCCCACCCCTCCGCCCTCAAACCCCACCCCTCCAACCGTAACAAGGACAGAACCTCCCTGGTGCTCACCTTCCACCCTACCAACCTTCGCATAAACCACATCATCTGATTACGTCTCCGCCACCTCCAAACGGACCCCACCACCAGGGATATATTTCCCATTTCCGCTTTCCGCAAAAGACCGTTCCCTCCATGACTACCTGGTCAGGTCACGCCCCCCAAAAACCCACCCTCCCTTCCTGGCACCCTCCCCTGCCACCACAGGAATTGCAAAACCTGTGCCCACACCACCTCCCTCACCTCCATCCAAGGCCCCAAAGGAGCCTTCCACATCCCTCAAAATTTTACCTGCACATCCATCAATATCATTTATTGCATCGTTGTTCCCGATGCAGTCTCCTGTACATTGGGGAGACTGGACAACTCCTAGCAGAGCGCTTTAGGGAATATCTCTGGGACACATGCACCAATCAACCCCACCGCCCTGTGGCCCAACATTTCAACTCCCCCTCCCACTCTGCTGAGGGCATGCAGGTCCTGGGCCTCCTCCACCGCTGCTCCCTCACCATCCGATGCCTGGATGAAGAACGCTTCATCCTCCACCTCGGAACACTTCAACCCCAGGGCAAAAATGTGGATTTCACCAGTTTCCTCATTTCCCCTTCCCCCACCTCACCCCAGCTCCAACCTTCCAGCTCAGCACCGTCCCTATGACCTGTCCTACCTGCCTATCTTCCTTTCCACCTATCCACTCCACCCTCCTCTCTGACTTATCATCTTCATCCCCACCCTCATTCACCCATTGTACTCTTTGCTACCTTTCCCCACCTTCCTCTCTGACCTATCACCTCCATCCCCACCCTCATTCACCTATTGTACTCTATGCTACTTTCTCCCCACCGCGACCCCCCCCTCTCATTTATCTCTCCACTCTGCAGGCACCCGGCCTCTATTCCTGATGAAGGGCTTTTGCCTGAAACATCGATTTTTCTGCTCCTTGGATGCTGCCTGACCTGCTGTGCTTTTCCAGCACCACTCTAATCTAGATCCTTACAAGAATCACTACTGACAGATGAGTGCCCATTAAACGGACTTCATTCATTCCTATTACAGACAATGCTGCAGCCAAATTCAATTGTCACCAATTGAGTCAGCCTTCTCCAACAACTGCACTCTCACGTATTGCTATTTGTAGACCCCTATGTGAACAGAGGTGTGAGGTAATCATTGTTGGCAGAGTGAGATGCATTTGTATAACTACATTAAAAGTTTTCAGCTTGATGGCTGCTGAAGTCTTCTTAGTTACTTTCCAAGCTTGCTTCAAGGGGTGGTCTCCTTCTTCAGCCTTGTTTACCTAATGAAGGAAATCTGCAGAGAGTTATCACTGAACAATGGAATCTTACTTCTATATGTCAATGCGCACCAGCCTCAAACAGTAGTGTTTCTCAGGCTGCCTGGATTGAGGCACTCTCCAGGGAGGTGACTCCAATCAAGGCCGTGGTTTCTTTTGAGACTTTGATGCCTGCCAGGAGTTGGGGTCCAGTTGAATCCTGCCAAGGTTGCAACTCCATCGATGAATATGGGCTTCAGACAGGGCACCTGATGTCTTCAGAGACTGCAGACAGCTATGTTGTATATTGCACTAATATTTCCAGCAGTGTCACTTGCCATCATGGCCAGTACCTGACTGTGTGCCTCTTTTTCAGGACTTGTCAGACTGCCCCACCACACATGCCAGCAATGAAATGGCTGACTAATATGAGATTACATTGCACAGGGGGATTGCTTTGTGAGGAGAAACAACAGCAGTATCTGGTCCTCATGATGGGACCTTGGGTCTATCTGTAAGTTCCAGACTCATGTACCTTCTTCCTTAGGGTTTTACTGATCACTTCTTTTCATCTATTCAATCTTTGGAAATGCTGAAAAATATTTTTCACCACATAGCCACATACCTTTGGCCAGCTATATTTACAATAAACTTTGGATTCAGCTCTTCACCAGCATTCTTGTACACAATTTTCCCTCTCCCTCTATACTGTTTCCATGCTGTACATCTCTATGACTCTATGACTCTATACTGAGTTCCCAGCGCTAGCTCCCATACAAGAAGCGAAGAAGGTTACCTCAGATTACAATGGGATCTTGATCAGATGGGCCAGTGGGCTGAAGAGTGGCAGGTGAGTTTAATTTAGATAAATGTGAGGTGCTGTATTTTGGTAAAGCAAATCAAAACAGGATTTATACACTTTAATGGTAAGGTCCTGGGGAATGTTGCTGAACAAAGAGACCTTGGAGTGAAGATTCATTGTCCCTTGAAAGTAGAGTCGCAGGTAGACAGGATAGTGAAGAAGGCATTTGGTACGCTTTCCTTTATTGGTCAGAGTATTGAGTACAGGAGTTGGGAGGTCATGTTGTGGTGGTACAGGACATTGGTTAGGCCACTGTTGGAATATTGCATGCAACTCTGGTCTCCTTCCTATTGGAAGAATGTTGTGAAACTGGAAAGGGTTCAGAAAAGATTTACAAGGATGTTGCCAGGGTTGGAGGATTTGAGCTATAGGGAGAGGTTGAATAGGCTGGGGATGTTTTCCCTGGAACATCAGAGGCTGAGGGTAAATTTATAAAGGTTTATAAAATCATGGAGGGGAAAGAAAGGATAAATAAACAAAGTATTTTCCCTGGGGTGGGGGAGTCCAGAACTAGAGGGCATAGGTTTAGGGTGAGAAGGGAAAGATATAAAAGAGACTTAAGGGGAAACTTTTTCATGCAGAGGGTGTTACATGTATGGAATGAACTGCCAGAGGAATTGCTTGAGGCTGGTACAATTGCAACATTTAAAAGGCATCTGGATGGATATATTAAAAGGAAAGTTTTGGAGGGATATGGGCCAAGTGCTGGCAAATGGGACTAGATTAAGTTAGGATATCTGGTCAGCAGGGACAAGTTGGACCGAAGGGTCTGTTTCCGTGCTGTACATCTCTATGACTCTAAGAAGCACATAAGTCAATCTGAGTCTCGGTATATCCCCCCAAAGTTAGCCCATTGTCATATCAGCTATACTGATGTTCACTGTTGTGTGAACTTACAGCCTTGGTGCCAATGGAAATTAAAACAAAAATAAATACATACATAAAGAAGGTAAAAAGAGAGCAATCTGGCTTGAATTAAATTAATCTTTATTATACTAATAATAAGACCATTTATATTAATTATTAACATTTTACCTCTATTATTTTGCTGTTTTATGGAAAATTGCTAACTAAACAAGGAAGAGAAAAACAAAAGAACTACGGATATTGGAAATCATAAAAAATAACAGAAATTGCTGGAAAACCTCAGCAGGTCTGACAGCATCTGTGGAAAGAAAGCAGATCTATCACTACCAGTCCAATGGCCCTTCTTTAGAACTTATCAGGAAGAACATGGAAAAGAGGCAACCAAAGATCACTCATTTCTCAGCAGCATAGCAAAATTCTTTAGGTATGAAATAGAAAGTACAAGGAAGCTAACAGAACAGGGGATGGGAAAGTACTGTCGTTAGAATGGATTGTGCAAATCATAGCAAATAACAACAGAAAAAGGGAAGAAACATCTTTGCTTATCTGGGATAGCAAAAAGGCAATTTATTTTGTATTTTGGCTCTATAGTGGAGGACTTGGTGTTATTTTGAAGTTCTACACAAGGAACAGTTAGCCGATTAAGCTATAGGCAGAGGCTGGAGAAGCTGGAGCTATTTTCCCTGGAGCGTTGGAAGCTGAGTGGTGACCTTACAGAGGTTTCTAAAATCATGAGGGGCACGGATAGGGTAAATAGCCAAGGTCTGTTTCCCAGATTAGGGGAGTTGAAAACTAGATGACATAGGTTTATGGTGAGAGGGGAAAGATTTAAAAGAGACCTAAGGGGCAACTCTTCCACATAGGAGGTTGAGGTGTTGATAGACTGAGCTGCCAGAGGGAACTGTGGAGGCTAGTGCAATTACGATATTTAAAAGGCATTTGGATTGGTCTGGGAACAGGAAATATGGGCCAAATACTGGCAAATGGGACTGGATTAATTTAGGATATCTGGTCAGCATGGGCAAATTGGACAGAAGGGTTTGTTTCCCTGGTGTACAACTCAATGACTCTATAAATTGTATCAGGGAATGATTCCTGATATCTTCTTCAAAAGCAGCTGACATTAATGTTATCCTTAAGTGCTTGAATATAATTGATTTCTTACCTCTATTGATGTGGTTAAGTATTGGAATTCTCCAAATAGGTTATTTCCATTACAAGTATGTGTTTCTAATTTCACCTCAGCATTCAGCTTCTCTATTTTCATCATTTTATGTAAGTTGTCTGCTTTTACTTAATGCCCAAATCCTGATATTTTCCAGCAAATGAGCAATTATATAACCACTACAAATACATGAAATCAGTACAGAATGACTGACATTAAATATTGACCTTCTGGCTATTTTCAGATTTAGTTAAGACTGTTGGAGCACAAGCCGAATTTTCTTTCTGTCGATATGATCAAGGTGGAGTGAATTGTACCAGTTTCAGTAAGTTGTTTGTGCACATGAATAGTTGGCAAAGGAAAGTATCCATACAGACAGAGTCACCTTCTCATTTAAAGCTAAATCCTATGCGTTAGTTAAGACTGGTTTCTCTTACGATAGATTAGGCTGTATTACATTTCAGACAGACCTTGAGGTTTGACATGATTTATCAACCACAGGTCTGCATTCAAATCAGAAATAGTGAAAGAAAATACTGACCAAATGTTTTTTTTAATTTCAGCCAATATGTAGAATAACAATTGGAAAACAGGAGATAACTCAATTGAAAGCTTTGGGAGTGAAACATGATGAGCTTGCCAACTCAACTTTCATTTTATGCAATGGATACTGACTTGCGTCTTCTTTATACTTAGATGTAGTTATAATAGACTGGATTTTCCAAGGAGTCACAATCTCATACAGTTTGCCACTCTGCCCTTTCTTTTTTAGGAAAGAAAAACGCTCCATATTTCTGACAAAAGATTCCAGTCAGGATTCCTTCAAAACTGTGGAGTTGTAATTTCATTCCGAAAGTTCTTTGGTAGCACAGAACTGTCTGAGGTGGGCAAACTAGGTTCCCTTTTCACAGCTTTCAGTTGATATGTTCTAAAATTTAAATGTCCAAACAGGGAACTTGGAAGCTACTGATATTAGGGTGCTCAGTGGGTGGGATGCCAGGTAAGTAGGGTGACAGGCTGGTAGGACATCAAGCATGTAAGAGATGGGTGCCAAGGATAGATTGAGAGATGGGTGAGTATAGGCTAGCAGATAATTAGGTTGGCTGGTGTGTAGGATACCAGGTAAGTAAGGAGCCAGGTCAGTTGGGTGTCAAATTGGGAGGGGAGGAGTGGCAGTGGAAGGATGGCAGATGGGTTTTTGGCATAGTGACAGGTAAGTAGGGTCACAGTGGTAGGGGGTAAGATCAAAAGGTGCCGCCAGTGTTGGGAGCAAGGTTCCAGGAGTTAGGGTGTCATGTTGGTAGGAAGTCAAGTATATGGCGGGGAGGGTGACAAGTGGTGGGGTGGCAGCCAGCAAGGTGGCAAGGGGCAGATAGGTAATGCAGTGCTTAGTGTATGTTGTGGTGAATAGGAGAAATCAGGACTGGTGGAAACTGGGAGGTTGGGTGTTGAGTCCAGAGGGTTTGGAGATGTGTGTTGGCTTTGGGGTTGGGGGTGTAAGGTGCAGTAGCAGGAGATTCAGGTCTGTGTTGGGAAAGGGATTTGGGTATGGAGTGGTGGAAAGGAAGCAAAACATGTCCAGTGACATGGGAATTAGGGGAGAGGGTTCAGGTGCAGAATGAAGGAAGAGGTTATATGGTCTTGGGGAGTCAGATCAGAGTCTTGGGAAGGTGTAATTGAGGCTGTGTGAGTTAAGTATGTGGTCTGTTGATATTTGCTCAGGAGTTAGATTATGTATTTAATAACCTAACACTTCCTGAGTAAAAATTTACTTACCTTTATTAGATCCCTCCAAATTCTTCATTCTATAAATGAGACTTTCAGAAGGTTCCAGGTGTGAAGGAATTGCCCAGTGGAATCTTTAGCTTCCCAAGCAATTCCTTTGGAGCTTGCCATGGTGGGAATTTTATCAGACCCCATTGGCACTTCCCATCTACACTGGAATTGCAATTGTCTGGCCCTCAGAAAATCCAGGCTAATATTTTTTATAAGCATCAGAGTTACCAACTATCTGATACTGATCAATAATGAATGCCATGAATACTTTATCAAAATAACATAACAAATAGGAGCAGGAATAGGCCATTCCATCCCTCAAGACCACTCTGCCATTCAATGAAACTATGGTTGATCTTAGGCTTTGACACCATATTTCTGCACTATTCTTGTACCTTTTGTGATTTTTAACATCATATCTTTCTATCAAAATCAGTCTTACACATACTCAATAACTATACCTTCACAGCCCTTTGGGTAGAGAATTCCAAAGATCAATCACCCTCAAGTAGAGGAATTCCTCTTTATCTCAGCCTGAACTGGTTTTCTCCTCATTATGACACTGTGTCTCCTTGTTCTAGACTCATCAATCAGGAAAACATTCTTCGTGCATCTACCCTAGGAATCCTTTGAAAAATGTGTTTATTTGAGTGACATATCTTCTAATTTTTTTAAAGTCTCGAGAATGAGAATGTGTGTGGCACGGTGGCACAGTGGTTACCACTGCTGCCTCACAGCGCCAGAGACCTGGGTTCAATTCCCGCTTCAGGCAACTGTCTGTGTGGAGTTTGCACATTCTCCCTGTGTCTGTGTGGGTTTCCTCCCGGTGGTCCGGTTTCCTCCCACAGTCCAAAAATGTGCAGGTTAGGTTAATTGGCCATGCTAAATTGCCTGTAGTGTTAGATGTAAGGGAATAGGTCTGGGTGGGTTGCTCTTCGGAGGGTCGGTGTGGACTTTTTGGGCAGAAGGGCCTGTTTTCACACTGTAAGTAATCTAATCTAATCTAATCTAATAAAGGCTCAGTCTATTTAATCTTCTTTCATAGGACAAACTTCATTGCACTCCTTCTATGGCAAGTATATCTTTCAGTTAGGAATGGAGACTAAAACTGCGCACTATCCTTCAAAACATAGCATATTGCAGTCAGACAAATTTACTCTTATACTCAAATTCTCTTGCAATAAAGGCCAGCATATTACATGTTTCTTACCTACTGGCTGTATTACATGTTAACTCTCATTGATTTATGAGAATGGACACCTAAGGTTCTTTGAAATTTAACACTGCCCAATCTCTCACCATTTAAGAAATATACTGCATTTCTGTTTTGTTTACCAAAATAGATTACTTCACATTTATCTACAATGTATTCCAGCTGCTGTGTTTTTGCTCACACCTGCAGCCTTTCTAAAGTGTCACTTGCAAACTTTGAAATACCTTTACAGATACCTCTTTCATCACTCTGAGATGTAAATTTTCATGTCTTTAGGACTTAAAGTCCTTAAATCCCATCAATTTCTCCAGTGCTAATGTATTTAAATATTCAAGCATTTGAAAATATTAACACTAAAGCATTTAAATATTAAAATTATTATCTTTGAGTTCCTCATTTACATTTGTCCCTCAATTCTTCATTCGTTTTGGGAAGTTTCCTTCTTGAAGACAGACACGATGTATTTGTTTAATTTATCCGCCATTTACTTATTCTCCAGTATAAATTCTCCTGATTTCACTTGTAACAGATCCACATTTGTTTACTGTAAGTCATTTTCTTTTTATATATCCATAGAAGGGTTTATAGTCCATTTTTTTGTTTCTCACTTGTTTCTAATCATAGAGTCATCAGTATACAGCACGGAATCAGACCCTTCTGTCCAATTTGTCCATTCCAACCAGAAATCCTAAATAAATCTAGTTCCATTTGCCAGCATTTGGTCCTTATCTCTCGAAACACTTTCTATCCAGATGCGTTTCAAATGTTGTAATTGTACCAGTCTCCACCACTTTCTCTTCGAGGAGAAAGTGAGGACTGCAGATGCTGGAGATCAGAGTTGAAAATGTGTTGCTGGAAAAGTGCAGCAGGTCAGGCAGCATGCAAGGAACAGGAGAATCGACGTTTCGGGCATAAGCCCTTCTTCAGGAAGAAAGGGTTATGTCCGAAATGTCGATTCTCCTGTTCCTTGGATGCTGCCTGACCTGCTGCACTTTTCCAGCAACACATTTTCAGCTCCACCACTTTCTCTGACAACTCATTCCACGCACACATCACACTCTGTGTGAAAAAGTTGCGTTTTAAGTCAATTTAAATAATTGCCCTCTCACCTTAAACATATACCCTCTAGTTTTAGACTCTCCCAAGCTGGGGGATCACCCTTGTCTATTTACCCTATTCAGGCCCCTCACAATTTTATAAACCAAAATAATGTCATCCCTCAGCCTCTGATGTTCCAAGGAAAATTGCTCCAGTCTATTCAGCCTCTCCCTATAGCTCAAACTTTAAACCCTGGAAACATCCTTGTAAATCTTTTTTGAATCCTTCCACGTTTCACAACATTCTCCCTATAGCAGGGAGACCAGAATTGCAGTATTCTAATAGTGGCCTAATCAATGCACTCTATTTTCTCTTTCTTGAAGCTTCCTTGATCTTCTGAATTCTAAAATCACCCCAATTTTCAGACTGATCAGTAACTTTACATACGTCTTCCTTTAATCTAATATGCTCCTTGATTCTTTTTGTTAGCGATGATTAGCACAGATTTTGCACATGAATAGAATAAAAGAGCTTTGGTGTCCAATAATATAATCAAATGTAACCTTGTTCTTTACTTCCTCATTTTGCTATAATTTTGTGTTTTGGACACATTAGCAAATAGCCTTTTCTGAAAGGGATCCTGACTGAAAACCGCTTTGATTTTAATCCCCCTGGTAAACGTTTTTATTGCAATACTTCCAATATACTCAGAAAGTCATTACGTATAGATGTCAGATGGCAGGAATAGCTACTAGTGCATCAAAGGTTTATTACTACTATGATATTGAGAGTCAATGTACAGCCAGATATTTCACTACTCTTACAATTCAAAATAAGTCAATAATAATTGTTGGATAAGTTTTGTATAAGCATACATGGCATTTATGAAGCCTGGATTGAAAGAGGTTTGATCTCTGCTGGAGTTTTCACTTTATTACGATCATTAATCTACTTTCGTAGGACTAGAGTTCCTCGGGTTAAATTGCATTACGGTTATTAGCTTGTCAGAAATCACAGGGCTTTGACTAATGGCATTGAAACTGTTTTTGCAAGAAGCCCACACATGAAGTCAGGCTAATCCTGGAGCGGAGAATCTAACACCAGTGATGGAAAGATAAACTTGCTAAACATAGAGTTAGATGAAAGGAAATTGATGTGCAAATAGTTTCAAGGAAGATACGACTCAACATATTCATTGAGGCCATTTAACATCGATTAATCTTCAAGTGAGCAAATGATAATTGCTGGGACAGCAGCAGAACTTTCTTGCTTTTCACAGTCTTTCCCTTAATTTCTAGATATATCTATTGCTTCTCTTGTAATTTCAGAAAAAAGCCCAAATTTTCAACTCAAGGTCAATGGGTTTCTCTGGATGACCGCCAAAATATGAAATGTCTTTTCCATAAAAAGAAAGACATATGTTAAGCAGGCTAGCTCTGAATGGCCCAGATAAATAGGGACTGTATTCCCTAGAAGGTGTGGTATTCCTCATGCAATAATGACATAGGAATTGCCCAGGAAGTTGAAATTTCCATGGTAAGTTGGAGGGGATTCAGGGAGACAGGATCTAAGTGCATTTGGAAAGATAAGGACTGATTAGGCAATATGGTTTTGTGCATGGGAAATCGAGTCTCACTAACTTAACCAAGTTTTTTGAAGAGGTGACCTAAAAGATAGATGAAGACAGAACGATAGACATTGTCTACATGGACTTTAGCAAGGCCTTTGGCAAGTTTCCATATGGTAGGCTGGTTAGTAAGATTAGATCACAGGGAGAGCTAGCCAATTGGATATAAAATTGGCTTGATAATAGGAGACAGAGGGTGGATGTCAAGGGTTGTTGTTCAGACTGTGACCAGCGGTGTGGCACAAGGGTCGGTGCTGGATCCGCTTGTTGTTCATCATGCATATACATTATTTAGATCAATTTTGTGTCATGTACTTATATTGAATAATGGGAATTCTTTCTAGTTTGACAGGCATGGAAGCAGTGAATAAAGACTGGACAATTTGACTTTGTTGAGAAAGTGATATGCTGAGTGAAGTTTTGAAACTATGATGACAAAGTGTGCCGAGACCTTCAAAAATCACATGACAATATTTCTTGTGAAAAGTTACTAGTTAAACTCAAAACATTGAATGTTAAGGGTCATGGAAATGGGCTAAAGCGTAGAGAGCAGCTCGTGCTAGCAGGAACAAAAGCAGAAAGTACTGGAGAACCTCAGCAAGTCTGGCAACCTCTGTGGAGAGAAAAACAGAGTTAACTTTTCTGGTGAACTGTTCTGGTGATAAGTCGCAGGATTCAAAACATTAACTGTTTTTCTCTTCACAGTTTCTCTGTTTTTGTTTCAGATTTTCGGAATCTACTGTTCTTTATTTTTATTTTAGTGTGCTTATAGGAGTTATGTCAGACTCCTGAGTGGTGTTGAATAGGCTGAACTCCAAGATTAGTGTTAAATTGTTCACCATTTCTCTTTATGAAAAGGAACAAATAGTACAAAACTAAGCAAGTTATGTTAAACTAGTATAAAATATTGGTTTTATCTCAACAGAAATGTTGTATTCAGTTCTGGATATTACATTTTAAGAAAGTTGTAAAAGCATGAAAGAGGATATAGAAAAGGTTCAAGAAAATACCTCCAAAAATTTCAATTATTGAGAAAGATTGGAGAAGCTGGAACTGTTCACCTTGGAGAGGAGGAAGTTGAAAGGTGATTTCTTAGATGTATTCCAAATCATGAGGGGATTGGATAGAATACCAGGAAGAAACTTTTCCCATTTGCAAAACGATTGAGAACCAGACGGAAGAGATTTAAGATAATTGGCAAAAGAAGAAATGCCATGTAAAGGAATGTATGTATACTGCCGCGATGTGGTGGAGGCAGAGTCAATTGAGATTCTCTGAAAGGAATTGATTCATTATTTGAAAATGAAAATCTTACATGACTGTGGTGGGAGAAATGGCAAGAAAATGGCACCTGCAGTGGACCAGCACTGGCTTCATAGGCTGAATGGCCTCCGTCTGTGCTTTAACCATCCTAAAATTTTATTAGTTACACATCTCATGTTGTTACATGCTCCAACCCTATAGTTTAATGAACTGGTTTTCTTTAAATCTGTAAATCTAAAGATGAAAGATTTATTCAAGTCTTCTTTTTAATTTGCTTTACCATTTCTGTGCTACTTGGTATTCACATTTTAACATTCTCATGGCCATGTACCATAACCCACTACCCTGAGATATGCTCCTTAAATATGAGAGTTCACACAAAAAATATTACCTTCTACACAACTAAGTGATTATACCTTCTATTGTGCACATTCCTTTCATGCAGTTTTCAAAAAGAGTAGGGTTAACTAGTATCTGCAGAAGATACTCATTAAATGCATACTTCATCAGCTGGAAATGCATCAAGAAGGAAAACCATACTGACTCCAGCTGGCATTACGACTACAAAGATTCCAAGAATAGAAAAGTTGCCTTTCAAGCAATGTGATCAAAGTAAAAGTTATTGCATCTTGAATATTGAATAATCTAACCTTGGTTTCCACTTTTCTGTTAACGCATGCCAGTAAAAGTGAAACAATTTCAATGTGAAACTTTATCTGGTTAAGAGGTAAAGATTTCCTCCCTGAGTCAGTGATCGAAGCAAAAGACCATGCTAACAGTTAGGAGTAAAGAATATAGGTTGTTGAAGGCAAAAGGAATTACAAGACATGGGAAACAAAGCAAGCACTTGGAATTTGGACAAATGCTTGTGTGGAGGAGAACCAGTAAGCAGTTGGGCCAAACAGACTGTCTGCATGCTACAATTCCATTGAACTTAATGGAGCTTAAAAGTTAAATGCTAGTATGAAGTATCACGAGTTCAGAATCAGCATCTGGACTGGAAGGATGCCAGTCCATTGGCAACTGTAGAACCCATTATTTGTACCAGCAGAATCATGCTTTTATCAATCTCAGATCAAAAATAATAAGTCTGAAAAAGATTCAAGGGAATGGTTTCAGGGATATGGATATTCAATTATGTTGGAAGACTGGAGAGGTTGGAACTGTTCATCTTAGAGAAGAGAAACCCAAGAAGTGATTGGATAGAAGCATTACATAATGAGGGGTTCAGGACAAAAATAGGTCTGGTGAAATTTTTACCAATTTTGCGAGGATAAGAAGCAATGGGAAGTTAATTAAGCAATTAGTACAGTAAGTTATGCAACTACTAGTTAAGAATTGCAGAGTACTGCCTCAGAATATGGTGGAGGTAGAGTCCCTTAATATTTTCCAAAAAGAATTCAATTGTTATCTGAAAAGGAAAAACATACAAGACTCTGGGACAAAAAGGCAATAAAATGGCACGAGGTTAATGGCTTCTGCGGAGGACCAGCATGATATATTTAATGGTATCTTCTGTGCTATCACCATTCTAATCATTCAACTGGTTAAGCCTCTCAATTTGTCAGATAGATAGAAACTGATAGTAAGAATTTGAAACAATATTGGGAACAAATTAGACCATCAGTTCTTCAGTCGGAAAATAAATAGAATACACCACAGGAAGTGCAACCTCAAGAAGAGAACAACTGATACAATGTTTCTTCTTTATTCATTCACAGAATGCGAGTGCTGTGGGCTAGCCCACCGTTTACAGCTGTACCTAATTGCTCTAGAGCAAGTGGTGGTCGTCTTATAAATCAGTATCGACCATTAGTGACTTGTGTTGGGATAGACAGTTGCATCCAATCACCCTTTTATTTTCTGTATTCAAATAATTCAGGGATGTTAAGACACAACTGTGGAGCAGGCGGGAGATGAACCCCTGCTTTCTGTCCAGAAATAGGAATACTTCCATTGCACCACAAGACCGTTTCAGGTATTTTGAAGCAACCTGTTCAGTGATGTTTAGCACACCTCTGGAGCTTCCTGGCTCAGAGATAAGAACACTGCCACTGTGCCATACGAGTCCCCAATCATGGTTTTTAGATATTTTCTAATCAACCTGTTTAGAGATGGTATTACACAACTCTGAAACATGGCACTTGAACTTGGGTTTATTGGCCCAGGGGTAGGGACCTTACCACTACACCAAAATCATCCCTTTTAGGCTGAGTCTAGAGGCCTCAATAATCAAGAGTGGTAGAAGATAAATGACTATTGAGTCTTAATAAGAAGAGGAAATTATGTTTCACTACAAGGCATATTTTATTGCACAGTAGAAATAAATACAAGTTACATTGAGTGCTTCGGCACAATTACAATAATTACCAGGAGCCAGAGATGATACATCAATCTTCATTGAGACATTGTGCTGGATGCTTCAGTTGTCTACCCAAGACTGTGCTACACCATCATATTGAGTGGAGCCCAATCTCCAACATTAACCTTTTCATAACTATTAGACAAAATTGGCGAGCAACCACTTTGAAACAGCAGTCAGGTGGATATGCAGATTGCTGTTAGGAAGGAGGTTCCAGAATTTTGACCCAGTGACTATGAAAGAAAAACAGGATGTATCCAGATCAGAATGGTGTGTTATTTGGAGGTAACTTGCAGGTTGTGGTTTTCCATTCGTCTGTAGCGCTTGCCCTTCTGAGTGAGAGAGATCATGGGTTTGAAATAAGTTGCTAAAGGAACCATGGTGAGTTGCTGCAGCCATCAGTTATGAAAATCAGTCGGACTTGTGTGCAGAAAGTATCCATGTGCAGAGAGTCACCTTTCAGGACAAAATCAGCTCTAGCAATATTTTGTTGCCAGCTGTAATCTACACTTAATTTACAAGCTCAATAAATATTATTTTAAAAATCATTCAGGGGAACATCAGCATCTGGTGTCAAAAGACTTATTTTATTACTTCATTGCAATTTATAATTTTAGTGACGTTCCTAAAAGAAGTCAGTAAAAAGATTGTCCATAGGCAATCAGCTGTGTAACTGAACGTTGTCCCGCTTTTCCAATTCAGAGCTGTTCAGCACTTCTGCAATGGTCAAAGTGACTTTGGTGATCTCAGAGAAATTAATCAGCAGAATAAATCTTCCTCTTGATTGCAGTTGACAGGTTAGGTGGGGTGATGGCTAGCCATAATGATTCACTGTTCAACTTTTCCTGAGAACCACGCTAAAGCCCCAATAAATTACGACAGCACTCATGTTACAACTTCTTGGAAAGTCGACAGAGTTCAAAACCAGAGTTTAGTGAAAATACTCCATGATTACAACCTTTGTTTTCACCAAATTCTGGTCCATTCTGTCTTGAACACACAGAAAAGAGATGCACAGGATTGGATCTTCTTTTGGTTTTGGCTGAGTGCAAGTTGCTTTGAGTTTCTTCAGAAGGTTTTCACTTCAAGGTGTAACAATTTCACTCACCTTGTCTTCCAAACCCACCTCATTACCTACCTAGCCTGCCCCTTTGACATCCCTTTCATCTGAGTCTAGCCCCATCTTACCAGTTGCCATTCCAACTCACCACATACCAGATGTCCTCGCTCTGTGCCATCTTTAAAATTCCATTGTGCACCAAGCATGTCAGTCCCCATCTGCCCTGTATGGCTCCTGACATTTTCCCTGAAACTGGCAGACAAAAAGAAATTTGTGCCCCTGTTTGCTAAAGGTCCTGCTGGGTGGAGTAGTGAACAGGCAGAATATCCTCTTCCCCCAGTACTGGCAGTGGAATGGCTGACTAACAATACCTTTGGACTGGTATTTGAGGCTGCCCTTGACTTACTGTCCCAGGACCCCCTGTGTGAACGGTACCCACCCCCCACCCCCCCACCCCCTTGACTTAACTGAGGCCTGCTGACAGCCACCACAAGCTTCCTAGTTTTGTGTCTGTGCTAAATGGCAACAAGTAATGTGAGCTAGTATTTCCAGCTGAGGGGCCAAAGTGCAAAAAAGTGGAAGACAAGGCAATCAAGGCAGGAATGCTGTGAGCATCCAGGTAGGCTCAGAGTGGGTTTATGCTAAGAGAACAAGCGAACAGGCCAGAAATACAACCTGGATGCAATGGAAAATTATAGCATTAACAAGGCTCATAACAATTTATAATCCCACTTAACTGGCAACTTCCTGCTGCGTGGTAAGAAACTCAGCTTGCTGCTTGACAAATGCATAAAAGGTGCAGTGAGTCATCCAGGTAGGCCTAACTGGACTTCTCACAAGATTCTGTCACAAATCTTGCTCTTTCCCATGTTGCTCAGGCCCTTATATGTTTCCACCCATAAATTTAATATTAATTGGCTAAAAGGGATGGGTAAGTACCATAAACCATTTTATTAACTGGCACCTATGGGACTAGGAGAGTGCTGGTTGATCAAATGTTCCAGATAATCAAGAGATATACATTACCGCAGTAAACCTTAACCAAACAAAGCTTTGAGATACCAAAATCCCTCAAACATTTGTGTAAAAACATCAACAGAGCTCCTCAATTCAATGTAAAAACACACAGTAAAGAATAGAAAGATAATGCAGGGAGTATACACATCATTATTCTACTCTATTCACACCATAAATACCTGCACATCACGATAGATTGTGATATTTGAGATATCTAATTTTTTGCCAGTTTATCAAGAGTGCCAATTGATTAAAACAAAGTCTGCTGTATATAAAGTATTCCATAAACATATTTTCCTTATGGAAAAGTGGCAACTGTTACTCACTCTATTGACATCAGACATAATTTCAAACCAACAGCTCACTAACCTTGAAGGAATACATGAATAAATAGGATAAAGTTCTCTTCAATTTTCTACACTCCTCAATCTGGAGAACTAATAAAGATGCCATTTGACAACTCCTTAAACAGGTGTTTGCAAAGCATAAATTCTTACTCAGCTTTGAAAAGTAATTTGCTCAGACTACGTCTTACTCCCTATCACAAGGAAATTCACAATTCTGATTATCATAGAAAGTGAGACAAAACAGATTTTTCTGTGCTGTCTTTGTGCTGAATTTTGTGTGTTAAGGTAATGCCCTAGGAACTGAGATATGCCACTCCCAGAACTTTAGTTTACTTGATCTTCAAAAGCTTTTCAAACAGAATGAAGTAACATTCAACCCCTTAGTTGGCACATACAGTGTCCTACCCACAGTGCATTTGTGATTAACAACCCTTCCTTTACCAATTAAAATTCCAAATTGCTGAGGTAACCAACATTGTTTCATATTACTGGCAGATTGTTGACAAAGAAAATGTCCAACTTAGACTCAATTGCAAACAGAAAAGTACAACTTAGGTAACACAAGCAAAAATACAATTTGCTAGTAGTTATAGCAGATAAATTAATTTAGTTCATTTATTTTTTGTGAAAAAAACAAAATAGTAAACAATTTGCAAGCAAACAGAACAAGAGTTTGACCAAAGTTCTTAGAAATCTCACCAATTTTCAGGTTAAGTTTATCAGGGATATACAGTTTGAGTAAAACCAGATTTTTTGTCAAAGTTCTAATCATGTCTTCTGATCTCCTCAGAGAAATTTACTTGCTCTAATTTATATACATTGTCAGAACATGGCCTTGGGAATTTTCAGGGAAACTCCGTAGATTTTGAACCTATCACCATCCAGTATTAATTCTGCCATTGGCATGGGGATAAAGCAGGAGACTGACACTAAGCAATGATGCTCATTTGATGAGCCAGTGCAGGTACAATGGCATCCTTTTGCAATAAAACACTTCTATCATTCTGTGATAGTGCAATCCGTGCAGCATCATATGTCTGAGAGCAATTTCTGAATTTCCATGTCTGAGTGCCCGCATGATTGAATATTAAAAGTTAGTCTGATGTACTTTATTATTCCAGTAAGTGCTGTTAGCCTCATTATTACATAAAGATAATAATAAAACATACAATAAGGGTGCTGCTGTCCATGGATCAGTGGGAATGGCTGACTTGCGCAGACATCGTGATCCAGTTTTCTACCTTCTACTGGCTGGAAAATATACAAGAATCTTTAACTGTTTGACTATAAATAATTATGTTTGTACCTTTCATTATCTCAGAACCTTCCAAAAACTTTCTATTGAACAAAATATTTCTGAAGTGTTTTGACTGTTGTAATGTAGCGTAAAGGTGCATTCAGCCTCTGGCAGCTGGCCTGTGAGGCAACTTTAAATAAACCACCTCTAATGGCATTAGTGGCAAAAATACAAAAACAAAATCTGACATTGTAATGCTTAATGAGGGTAGCAACAACATAAGCTAATTTGCTGAGCATCCTCGAAAAATATTACTTGGATTATGCTATCTACCATGAATTACGGGCAAGCTTCTGTATCATTTGATTGGAAAACATGTATGTGAGCATTTTTACTGGAATTGTTCATAATAATGTTGTGTATTTTGTGCATGGAACTGGATGTTTTGCCAACATTTTATTGCCTACTTTATGGCTGCATAAATTTAATTGAGGAATGTCAAGACTTGCTTTATGTAAGTTCAATTTATGTTATCATTTTACCATTTTATCTTTATGTACAATGTTCTCTTCATATACTTCCAGATTACAAAGGTTTACTCAACAGTAAAGAACATTGATCTGACTCCACTAGCTACCAGATGAAGTAGCAGTGCTTCAAGAGCTTGTACTTCCAAATAAACCTGTTGGATCAGAACCTGATTTTCTGTGATTTTTAACTGCATAATCCATGACATTGCCCGATTAGTCCTGCCATAATTTAGCAGGAGTCTGAACCATGAGTCAGGACCAGAATGACCACAAATTTTTCCAGGATTCAGCCTACTTGGACTGCAATGTGTTTGTATTTCTGAAAAGGATAATTGTTTTAAGTAAAATGGGTCAGGATCAAAGACTTGAGATCAGAATGAGACTCTTTCTTGAAGGAATCTAGTATAGGCAAGTGGACCTCACTGACAACCTGTAAAAATATGGCTCAGTTACAAATTTTAAAAATATATTATGTTAAACTGGATTTCTTGTAAAAGAGATCATCAATCTTGAGTTTCTAGAAAAAGATGAGCTACAGCACACATTCACAGCACAACAGAGTAGCTAGATATTGCTATCTTGTCAGCAGGTAAACACTGGACATGCCTAACATTTGCAAACTACAAAGATTAATTTTCAAACCATGATTTATGTAAAGTTATTGACAAATGTTAAGTGATGCATTTTGGATGGTCAAGTACAGGTGGAAAGTAGACAGTGGATTGCAGAGCCTTAGGTATATTGATATGCAGAGGGATCTGGGTGTGCAGGTCTAACGATCACTGAAGGTGGTAGCACAGTTAGCTAAAGTAATTAAAAAGGCCTATGGCATGTTTGCCTTCATTGGAAGGGGTATTGAGTGTAAGGATAGACAACTTCAGCTACAGGCTTATAGAACATTATTTAGGCCACAATTGCAATATGGCATTCAGTTCTGGTCACCACACGGCCAGAAGGATGTGGATGTTTTGGAAAGGTTATAGAAAAGGTTTACCAGGATTTTGCTTGGTATCAGGGATTTTAGCAATGAAGAAAGCTTGGATAGACTGGATTTGTTTTCACTGGAATGCAGGAAATTGAGGGGCAATCTGATAGAAGTTTATAAGATTGTGATTGACATGGGTAGAATGGAAAGTAAGAGACTTTTTCATGAATAGGAAGGGAATTCAAGGGATATGTATTTTGTAATGGAAGACAGTTTTAGTATGGAAGGGCAAAATGTGTTTACAGGCTTGGAGGGCCGAAGAGCATATTCCTGTGCTGTATTGTTCTTTGTTCTTTGTTCAAATTAATTACTAGAATAACTAGAGAGAGAATAGGACCTCTCAAGGACCAATGTGGACATGTATGTATGGAACCGCAGGAGATGGGCAAGGGTCTCAATGAATATTGCTCTCCTGTGTTTATTGTGGAGAAAGATATGAAGACTTGGGAATTTGGGAAAGTTAGTGTTGATATCTTGGGGACAGTCCACATTACAGTACAGGAGGTGTTAGATGTATTAGAATGTATGAAGGTGGATAAATCTCCTGGTCCTGACCAGATAAATCCAAGAACCCTGCAAGAGGCTCGAGAAGAAATTGTGGGTTCCCCGGCTGATATATTTGCATCATCATTAGCCAGGGGTGAGGTCCTGGAAGACTGGAGGGTCAGTGAATGTTGTGCCTTTATTCAAGATGCCTAACATCTGTGATAGATACATTACTTGAGAAGATTCTGAAAGATAAGATATACATGCATTTGAAAAGTCAGGGTTGATTAGGAGTAGTCAGCATAGCTTTGTGCATGCTTCACAAATTTGTTGGAGTGCTTTAATGAAGTGACCAGGAAGATTGATAAGGGCAGGGTGGTAGATGTAGTTTGGAGAAAGTGGAGATATTGAAGATGCTAGAGATCAGAGTCTAGAGTGTGGTGCTGGTAAAGTACAGCAGGTCAGGCAGCGTCCAAGAAACAGGAGAATCAGGAATGAAGCTTGTGGGGCAAGGGCACTGAAAAATAAATGAGACTGGGGGAAGGTAGCTGGGAATGCAGTAGGAGATGAAGGTGGGGGAGAAACTGGAAAAAGTGCAAAAGAACTTTACAAGGATGTTGCCAGGAGTCAACGATCTGAGTGACAGGGAGAAGTTGGACTGGCTAAGATGTTTCTCTTTAGAGCATAGGAGATTATGGAGGGACCTTGTAGAAGTGCATAAGGTCATGAGAGCATGGATAGGATGAATGCAGCTAGTCTTTATCCGGAGTTAGGGAATCGAGAATTAGAGGGCATCAGTTTAAGGTTAGAGGAGAAGGAATAAAAGGGAAGCTGAGGGGCAACTTTTTATACAGAGGGTGGTACACGTATGAAATAAGCTGCCAGTGCAAGTGGCTGAAGCGGGTACATTAACAACATTTAAATGTCAAGTGCAGGGAAACGGGGTTAGCATTGATGGACATTTTGGTCAGCACGAACCAGATTGGGCTGAAGGGCCTGTCTCCTTGCTGTAGGACTCTATGATTCTAAGTAAATAAGCATACATCAAACATATTTACCGCTTGAGTCATATTGTATTTCCTTCACTCACACGTAATAATTCAGAAAGAATAACAAACTAAACCATGCACCAGTAAATTAGATGAAAATCTAGCACTCAGTGAATTGTAAGTACGTTGTATGATCTTCAAAAAGTATTGCTTAAGGCACACAAGTGCAATAAATTATATGCAATTTCCAGTTACGAAACTGGCAAATATCGGATATAAAGTGAAATGTAAATATTGGTCTAAAATTTTAAAACATGCAAGAAGGGAAGATTGAAGTAGTTTTCACAACTCTGCCTCAAAATAGTTCTCAGGTATCACCTAAAACAAAGGTAGTAATCATGTTTATGGAATTATTCAGAACAGCATTATATATTTTGCAAAATGAACTGCATGTTTTACCAAAATAGAGTATTGAGGAATATAAAAACTAGTTGAATATTGTAATGTTACTGTTTTAAGAGCCGAGAATGCTATTGACCCAAGACCAGGAATGAAACCACATGGCCAACAGCTTTGTAGTATCTAGGTAGCAGCATGTCAGACTAAGGTTATGGAAATTAATGCTTCTTTACCCACGTGTAATCGGTTTGTCTGGTAAGCAAACTTGCATGAGCTTTTTTTTTAAAAAAAGTTAAACCTATGTTACTTACTAGTCCAGGTCATTCTATGCTAATGAACACAACACAAGGGTACAACATAGTAGTCAGCAGTGGTCTTTTTCACAAACTGAAGGCAATGTTGCAAACTTGAAAGCGACAGGAAAAAACCTTAGTCAATATCTTAAACAGTGCATGAGTATTGTTTAAGATCTCTGGAGAAAAAAGATCAATATACAAGCAGCTCTGGTCAGTATGTACATGATTTATGAGCTGGCTAGATTCATGGTCCATGAAGGTGGTGAGTCAGTGCCAAGTTGGGCTGTAGGATCTGTAGGAGCTGAAGCCTCGGGTGCCAACTGCATCCATTAGGAAAAAACACAGATGAAACAAGAAAACAGAGAAAAACAGCACACGATCGAAATTTGATAAGTAAAAGAAGCATAGCAACTACATTGCTGGATCTGCACAAGGAATAACTTTACATTATTGCCATGAAACATCCCTTACACATCAATAACATTTGCAAAAGATAGGAATCATCAGGAAGATAACTGTTAAATTCCCTAGTATAAAATGATAGGCCACGGATATCCCATCTGACTTTGTGCTTCTTAAATAAAAGTTGAAGCTTTGTTTCTTAGCTTTAACCATTACAGAGCTGGATAAACATGCAGTGGAAATAAAGATAGCCTTTGCAAATGAAGGATTGCGAAGTAACATCAGCACATCAACCTGACTCAAGAGGACCAGAGAGATCCTGCTAAAATGGGAAAGATTGGAGCAGCAGCTTAGTGTAAAAGTGAACTTTAGAATTCACCATCTAGCACTGATATCTTATAGCAACAGCCACAAGAATCACTTGACCAATTCCTCAATAGTTTTTTTTTAGATTAGATTAGATTAGATTAGATTACTTACAGTGTGGAAACAGGCCCTTCGGCCCAACAAGTCCACACCGCGCCCGCCGAAGCGTAACCCACCCATACCCCTACATCTACATCTACCCCTGACCTAACACTACGGGCAATTTAGCATGGCCAATTCACCTGACCTGCACATCTTTGGACTGTGGGAGGAAACCGGAGCACCCGGAGGAAACCCACGCTGACACGGGGAGAACGTGCAAACTCCACACAGTCAGTCGCCTGAGGCGGGAATTGAACCCGGATCTCCGGCGCTGCGAGGCAGCAGTGCTAACCACTGTGCCACCGTGCTGCCCATGTCAGTTGTCATGTCAGAGGCAAGGTCTGTGATTTCTCAAATGCTGAATTGTCTAAGCCTGTAATGAAGATGATTATAGATTGGAAGAACCGTGAACTGTAAGAATGACAGTGTGGAACTGCAGAAGGACAGCTAGAATGTAAGTTCTAGGAGTGAAAATGTAATAACGTAACAAATAGGAGCAAGAGAAGGCCCCTCAGCCTCTCAAGCCTGTCCCTCGATTCAACAGGATCATGGCTGATCTGTCACTGGCCTCATCTCTTCTCACACCAGCTCAGTACAGCTGTCAACTCCCTGATATTTCAAGAATTATTTACTTCATCTTTAAATACTTTCATGATTCATTCTTCACAGATCTCTGTGTTAGAGAACTCCAGACATTCAGTACCATCTGGGAGAAGAAACTAACTTGTATCTCAGTTTTGAATGAGTGTTCCCTTCTTTTGTGACTAGAACCCCCATGAGAGGAGACATCTTCTTATCAGCTACCCTGGCAAGCCTCCTCATTATCTTACAAAAGCAAATTACTATGGATGCTGGAATCTGAAACCAAAAAAGAGAAAATGCTGGAAAATCTCAGCAAGTCTAGCAGCATCTGTAAGGAGAGAAAAGAGCTGATGTTTCGAGTCTAACTGACCCTTTGACAAAGGATCAGTTTGACTCGAAACATCAGCTCTTTTCTCTGCTTACAGATGCTGCTAGACTTGCTGAGATTTTCCAGCATTTTCTCTTTTTTGGCTCCTCATTATCTTATCTGTTTCAATAAGGTCACCCCCTCATTCTTCTGAACTCTAATGAATAAAGGCCAAACCTATTTTCGCCATTCTGCTTAAGTCAATCCCAGGAATCAGCCATATGAATCTCTCTTGAACAGTGTCTAGTGTCAGTATGTCCTTTTTTAAATACTGGGACTAAAACTGTGCTCAGTACTTCAACTCCAACCTACACCCAGTACTGTTGTAACAAGACTTCCATGTTTTTACATTTCAACCACCTAGCAATAAAGTTCCATTAGTCTTCTTAATTGCTTGGTGCAACTGCAGGCTAAATTTTGTGCTTCATGCACAAGAACACTAGATTCTTTTGATTCTTCCTACCAAGTTCCTGACCTCACACTTTCTCATACTATCTTCCATCTGCCAAGTTTTGTCCCCTCTCTCAACCAATTGATATCCTTTTGCAGATTCCTGATGTCCTCAGTGTAGATTACACTCTGTCTCCTTCTTCCAGTTACCAATATAGATAGTACATAACTGAGGACCAATGACAGATTCTTGTTTACTCTAAGGCCTTTCCAACCTGAAAAAGACCCATTAATCCTGACTCTCCATCTTCTGTGTGTTAACCAATCTTCAGTCCACCTTAATACATCACCTCCAATACTTAGAAGCTTTTGCCACCATTACATCATATACCCAAAAAAAAAATTGTTGACCACATCCTTAAGAACAAACTCAACACAGGAGCTACTACAACCATCCTACCAGTCAGAATCCTGAAGGATATGTACCTGGACCATTAGAAATCACTGATATAACCTACAACTGCTAAACTGACTCAATACTGGGACCACCCAAAAAAAATCACCAAGTTAATTGTTGCAAAAAACAGATTGAGAATACTCATGTTGAGTTACTCAGGACTTAAAGCAATTGCACCCAGACCGATTATGTACCATAGAAAATTTCAAAGATTGCACGTTACAGAAGATGCCAAGCTGGCAACTGACCTTCCCCGGAAGTGCAGTGTTCACATTTGTTTTAATTACAAAAATGTACCTTATCCATAAAAATTCTTTATATACATACACAGTTACTGAAGCAGTTTTGTACAGTCTTTGCAAACGAAAAACAATCAAACATTGGAATTTGCCATTCCTGCAGTTGCAAAATAAGCCAAGGCATTTCTTACTTATACAAGAGTGTATTTACATAATTTGAGGCACTGAGAAGGGCTGGTAACTGAACAAACCCCTATTGTACTTTGGCAGAAAGATCTTAGGCAGCTGTCTTTCCCCATTGTACCTTGTTGCGCCCGACAGCACCTAGTCCTGGAATATATAAGCTTGCAACACTCAGTCAAGGTCAGCTCTTTGCACTGGAAAATCAACAAGTTTTGGCCAGTCCAAAGGTGTTTTTCACCGCATCGATGGTCCTCCAGGTGCAGTCGATGTTTGTCTTCATGTGCATCTCAGAGAATAGAATGCAGAGCACAGAGTCCTGCATCACGGAGCTGCTGAGGATTAACCTCAAAGAAACTACTGCATCTCTCCCTCCGGTCCTTTATAAAGGCACATTTCGGAAGAAGATGTGTAACAGTCTCGACCATCCCTTCGAAGGCAGTGTGTGGTGGCCGAGAGTCTGGGCACAGATGGTGCCCTTTTTCCACCACCAGCCAAGTGATGCCTTCATGCTTGTTGGAAAGTTCCACTGATGAAGTATTCTGCCAAATGACTTTGACAGTTGGCTCAGGGAACAAGCCCACAGGATCTACCCTCTCTTTTTTCCCACAGGGTCTCGAGGAATCTGTGTGCTGACCACTGCTTGATCCACTTGTGTCAAAGGTATTTTCCTTTACAAATTTTTCCATAAGGGACTGGTGATATGATTTGGTTCAACTAGTTGGAATGCTCCATGTCAACAAAGCCAGATCCAATCTTTCCAACACCCAGGACAGGCAGATCCACATTACATAGTAACAACTGGGGTTGTTATCAAGGGTCTGTGCACAACTTGTTGCAAAGGTGGCCATTAGGATGAGGGTAGGGTTGGGCACATTCTCCCGCCCCTCATCCAGAGCTTTGTACATGTCCCTGTGGTCACGCTACATCAATGATCTTCAGATAAAGTGGAAAATGGCTCAGATTAGAGTGGTGCTGGAAATGCATAGCAGGTCAGGCAGCATCTGAGGAGCAGGAAAGATCCTGATGAAGGGCTTTTGCCTGAAACGTCGATTTTCCTGCTCTTCAGATGCTGCCTGACCCGCTGTGCTTTTCCAGCATCACTCTAATCTAGACTCTGATTTCCAGCATCTGCAGTCCTTTCTTGTGCCTGGAAAATGGCTTAGGTGACTGCAGCCTGAAGGAATGGGCCAGACCTGCATCATGTCCAACAACAGAGAGAACCGTACATCTGATGACCAGATTTTTACCTGCAATGCAGAAGGAGTGGTGCTCCCATCTGACCAGTTTCTGCCTCACCTTAACAATATACTCCTTCCTCTTTTTTTTCAACTCTGATATATTTCAACCCTTATTCTGTGTAATTATGATGCCTTTTTTTTAATTCTTTGTGCAGTAATTCTATCTTGGAAAGAATATGCTGTTTTAAGGGTTGTACATGCTAATGATCCAAAGACCAGGATGACCACACATGACCAGAACCTGTAAAATTTCAGTCTGGAGTATGCTAGACTCCATAAAAAATTTAATTCTAATAAAATGAACAAAAAATATTTAATTATATTTACTCTCCTCCTCTCTCATCCAGAGCAGTTTTATTTAAAGTTGATTTTCTTATTGTTTTCTCTCTTTTAAAAATAGACATGGTGTGTTCCCCCAAACCCTGTTTGTAAAGTCCAGTTTAAAATAACCACTGCCAATTACTTCAGGTTAAAACAAAGTAGGGTTATTGCATTTTGAACTTGGACGGAATGATTCATGACACACATTCACACACACACATCCCAAGAAAGGAATACAGGAAAAGGGTTTAAAATGTCAAGTTATCCAGCATGGGGTCTCCTGGTGAGCGAAGAGCAGGTCCTGGGCTAACTCGACTGACCCGGATTTGCAGGCTGAACTGAGGCTCCAGGTTTGTGGCTAGGCCCCAGCACCTAAAAGAGCAGTAGAATTGGCGAAAGTGACAGCGGGGGACCCTGACGACCGACGAATGACGACAGTATCTGGAGGAGAGTTGGATGGGGAACAGGAGGTATGGAACCCTCGCATCCCCCAGACCCATGGCTCAAGCTCAAATGCAGTAGTTGTGATTGTCTCAAAAAGAGACCTGTAACCAAGAACCCAAAGCCTCTTTCCGAGACTCTAGCCAATATTGTGCAGTGATTGGAGTAGGAACAAGAAGAAAAGAAAAAGATGATCTCTGCTGCAGTAAAATGTTGCATGTTTCGAGATGGTGCTGCAGCATGGTGACACTTTGTGGATAAAGACACTTTTCACTCTATTTTTATATACATTAGACTCTAAATCTAATCTACATAAAACCAATGATATCAGAATTAATTCATGTGCCTTAGAGTCCAGAAAGTTGGTGTCCAGTGGGTGCTTATTCTGTTGGTTGTGTACAGAAGTCTGAACATACTGAATTAATTCAAGAAAGAGATAGATAACGGCTTTGATTTTAATACAGTCAAGGGGTTTGGGGAGAAAGTCAGAATGTATCAATAAGATGAAGAATAAGCTGTGATCACACTGAATGGTGAAGCAGAATCAAAGGGCTGAATGGCCTCCCCCGCTCCTAGTTTCTATGTAAGTCCCTTTCACAGGAGAATGGATGTAGTTAAATTGCTCATAGAGGTGCAATGGCTGTGAGTTAGTTTGCAGGCAAAAAAACAAGAACCTTTCCAAAAAACGAACTTCTGTAAAAGATTGAAACCGAAAGCAGGCATTAGTTTACCAGGAGCATCTTATGATCGGTTATTTTTTGGTACAAGTACGCAATCCTTCACCCGAAATTCCAAAATCTGAAAAGCTCCTAAATCCAAAATTGTTTTCGTGGAGTGTGGAGCGTCATTTTGGCATGTGAACAGGTGACCCAACTCCACACCCACTTGAACCACATTACTCAGATGTGACATGGAGATGTGGCCCAGCACTGGCAGGTGACAATTGTGTCTCAGTGCTCGTACTATTCACACATGCATCTGCTGTCAGGTAATTTTGTTTTATTTCATGGTGAAAATGTCAATTATTCCAAAATCTGAAAAACTCCATATTCCAGAAAACAACTGGCCCCAAGGGTTTCAGATAAACATGAGTACCAAATCTAGCCATACCAATTTTCGATGGTCTGTTTTGTTCAGAACTGATTGAGGTACACCTCATCTGTTAATCTTTTATGTTGTGTTGGCTGGAGTATTCATCCAACATAAGGAGTGTAATATTCCACTAGGTGCTTATGGGGGAAGACAATAGTCCACTGGTGTTATTGCTAGAGTCATAGAGTCCTACAGCATGGAGACAGGCCCATCAGCCCAAACTAGTCCAAGCCGGCCAAAATGTTCATCCACACTAACCCCATTTCCCTGTACTTGGCTCACATCCTTCTAATCCTTTCCTATCCATGTATTTGTCCAAATGCCTTTTAAATGGTGGATCACTCAGCATTGATTTGGGCACCAGCAAAGAAAACAGCAGAAACAGCCCTGTTGGCCCTGCAAAGTCTTCCTCGCTAACATCTGTGCATTGATGCCAACATTGGGAGAGCTGTCTCATGGACTAGTCAAGTAACAGTCTGACATAGTTACACTCACAGAATCATGCCTTATAGACTATGTCCCAGTCACCACCATCACCATCCCTGGATATATCCTGTCTCACCAACAGGACAGACCCAGCAGAGGTGGCACAATAATGGTATGCAATTGGGAAGGATTTGCCCTGAGGGACTCCATGAAGTCTCATGGCTTCAGGTTAAACATGGGCAAGGGAAAGTCCTGCTGGTTGTCCCACAGACTGTCCTCCTCAGCTGATGAATCAGTACTCTTCCATGTTGAACAGCACTTGGAAGGGCACAAGTGCACTCTGGGGATTTATCCACGTGCATGCCAACAACCACCTGATATCTCCTCCTTATTAATCTTAACACCTTAATATTATCAACCTTACTGAAATTCATGGCAACAATGTGTTTCTCCTCTGTGAATACAAAGAGAATATTCATTCAAGACCTCACCCACATCCTCAGGCTGCAAGCACAGGTTGTCCCTTTTGTCTCTAATAAATCCCACTCTTTCTTTGGTAATCTTCTTCACTCTTGATATACTTGGAAAAAACCTTGGGGTCTTCCTTGATCCTATCTGTTTCTGCTACCCTCCTCATTTCTTATTTGAGTAATCTCTTTCATTCTCTATTCTTTTGAAGGGCCTCCCCTGTTTTTAATGTGATGCGCCTGACAAATGCTTCTTTCTTTTTCTTTATTAAATTCTTGCTATCTCTTGACATCCAGAGTTTCTATGATTTGCTGCCTTGCCCTTCACTTTTACAGGAACATGCAGGCCTTCAATTCTCACTATACTACTTATGAAAGGATTCCCATTTTCCAAATGTAGACTTACCTCCAAGTAACTACTCCCAGTCTATGTTTGTCAGATCTTGGGTAATGATATTGAAATCGGCCACCTCCAATTTAGTCACTTAACGTCTGCGTTATCCTTATCCCTTTCCATAATGACTGGCACTTATAGCGTTATTCCCAAAATGCTGACCCATTGAAATCTCAGTCACTTGACTGGTTTTATTCACAAGGATTAGGTCAAGCACTACCACATCTCTAATAGGACCATTTACGTACTAGTCCTGGATGCATTTTAAAAATTCCACCCTGTCTAAACCTTTCACACTAACATGATCTCAGTTGAGGTTGAAATCCCCTACCAGTCTAACCCGTTTTCTCCCATACTTTTATGTCACTTGCTTACATTTCTGCTCCTCTACCTCTGTCTGATTTTGGGAACCAGTAACATAGTCCCAACAAAGCAATTACCTTTGTTTATTTCTAAACTCTCCCTTGGCAGCCTCATTTGTTGAACCTTCTAGGTCATCCTCCCTCAATACTACAGCGATGATTTCCTTTATCAACAATGCAATGCTCCCAGATCATGCTTGAAACTTCTACACCCTAGAATATTGAGCTGCCAGTCCTGCCTTTCCTACATTTAAGTCTTAGTAATTGCAACAATATCTTGATCCACTCCTCCTTAATGCAGAGGGACATTTTTTGTTACTCTTCTCCTCTCTTGATGGAAGGTCACTTTCAATGAGTCCTATATGTTTACTATAGAAGGCATATATTTCGGAATATCAACCCACATTGAAATTTGGTTCAGATTATATGTTCAAATCTCTGAAATAAGGCTTAAATCCACAGAGCTCATCCTGATGAAAGCAGAAGTCAGCTCTCTGCATGAAATGTACAATAACCACATACCATCTGAAGTAGAACTTCTAAAGGAGAACCCACTTTTCCATGACCTGTGATTGCCAAGCCATATTGCATCTGTTTTGTTCATGTTTTTATTGTTCCTGCTCAATTTTCTCTCTCTGGTGAAGCACATTCCTGAGCAAAAGGAACATTTTGTTCCTAGGTCTTAGCCAATTTTGTATGAGATGCCAAGGAAAACCCTTCTTTACTTTTACCAATGTGCAAGTAGATGTCGCTGGTTTTTAGAATCAGAATTACAATCCCTACAGTGTGGAAACAGGCCCTTTGGCCCAACAAGTCCATACTGACCCTCCTAAAAGTAACCCACCAGATCCATTCCCCTACCTTATCATCTATATTTATCCCTGACTAACTCCTCTAACCTACATATCCTTGAGCACTACAGGCAATTTAGTATGGCCAATTCATCTAACCTGCACATCTTGTAGGAGGAAACCAGAGCACCTGGAGGAAAGCCAGGCAAACATGGGGAGAATGTGCAAACCCCACACAGACAGTCACCCGAGGGTGGAATTGAACCTGGGTCCCTGGTGCTATGAGGCAGCAGTGCTGATCACTGAGCCACTGTGCCAGGCTCATGCCAGAGTTTAATTGTCAACAAAACACAACAAGGTTGAGGGCGGGACATTATAAAGGAAGGCCTGAATCTTTTGTTACACTACACGACACTCTCAACTTTTCTGTATATGTGTTTTTTAAATGAGTTGTTATAACAGAAATAAGTAACAATTCATGGTTTTATTTACATTTGGGGTTCTTTAAGAATAATAGATATTGTGACTGTGGTGCTCTTGTGAAAGAAGTGGATAACAAGCAAAGCCAAGAACATAAGAAGGAGGACCAGGAGTAGGCCATCTGGCCCTTCGAGCCTGCTCCACCACTCAATAAGATCATGGCTAACTTTTTTGTGGACTCAGTTCCACTTACCTGTGTTTTCACCTTATCCCTTAACTCCTTTTATTTTTCAAAAGAAGTATCTACCTTAGCTTTAAAAGCGATTACTGAAGTAGCGTCAACTTCTTCCTGGGGCAAGGAATTCCATGGATTAACATCCCTCTGGGTGAAAAAGTTCCTTCTCAGTTCAGTTCTAAATCTGCTCCCTCTAATCTTGAGACCATGCCCTGTTGTCCTAGTCTCACCTGTCAGTGGAAACATCTTATCTATTTTATTGATTCTCTTCATAATTTTATATGTTTCCATAAGATCCACCCTCATTCTTCTGAATTCCAATGAATACCATCACAATCTACTCAGCCTCTCCTCATTAGGCATCCCCCTCAACTCTGGAAGCAACCTAGTGAACCTCCTCTGCACCCCCTCCAGTGCCAGTACATCCTTCCTCAAGTGAGGAGACCAAAACTGCAGACAGTACTCCAGGTGTGGCCTCACCAGCACTTTGTACGACCGTAACATTGCCTCTCTGCTTTTAAGCTCAACCCCTTTAGCAATGAAGGACAAAATTCCATTTGCCTTCCTAATTACTTGCTGTACCTGCAGACCAACTTTCTGTGATTCATGCACAGGGACATCCAGGTCCCTCTGCAAATCAGCATGCTACAACTTTTTAACCATTCAAGTAATAATCTATCTTGCTATTACTCCTACCAAAATGTATGACTTCACTAACATTGTATTCAATCTGCCACACCTTTGCCCACTCACTCAATCTATCTGTGTACCTCTGCAAAGTTTCACAGTCTTTTGTACACTTTGCTCTGCCACTCATATTAGTGTCATCAGAAAAAAATCAACACCGTACACGTGGTGTCCCACTCCAAATCATCTACATAGTCAAATCAGGGAATATTATGAATGGCCAAAAACAATTCAGATACCTCACTTTTTCTTCATCCTGGTAAATGCTTCAAACAAACAGAAGTTAAGGAAGCATAAAACATACCACCTGCAAATTCCAGAACAAGAAGCTAGACACAACTAACCTGATTTTACTGGTACAATACTAGATTCTTAGGAATGAATTTTCCAGCTTTCATTTAATCAAGGGGCTTGAGACTGAATTTTAAATTACTAAACATTATTCAGACACAGCAATTGAATTAAAGCCTATTAAATTAGATCCATTAACTCATTTCCTGGAATGTGGTAATGTGATAGATCAAACATTTAAATAAATTGCAATTGTGTTTTTGGAGTGTCCAATATTTCAATGACTAAATTTAAATAGTAGAGATAAAATGGACATATTGTACATTATATCTGTAGTCCATTATTTAGATCAATCACAGTTATCAATGTGTAGGTAATTTTATTAAAGCTCAATCTAATTTAATGTCTTTTTAGAGTTAGTGAGTTTTGAGAAGATTTGTAGCTCAAGTTAATGTTCTGGATGTAGGTTTGCTCGCTGAGTTGGAAGGTTCGCTTTCAGATGTTTTGTCACCATACTAGGTAACACCTTCAGTGAGCCTCCAGATGAAGCACTGGTGGTGTAGCCCACTTTCTACTTGAGGGTTATAATGTAAAGCTTGTGTAACAGGGTGATTGCATGCTCTCTTGTGTTCCCAGTGCTGTAGTTCTGGGATTGATTTTCATTTTTACTGCTTAGATATGAAGGATCACTGGGGCAATGAGACCCTTGGTCATGAAAATCACATTCTCCTTACAAAACGTACCTGATTTCCATTCTATGAAAATAAGTGGCTAGAAAATCCTTTGAGTTTTATAAGGACAGAGATGTCCTGATGGTGAAGAGGGTAAGAACCAAATGCATCTTGGACGCTGAAGTATGGTATTTCCATTCCTGAATCGACAGGCATTCATCCAGAAAGTGATTTTAACAAGCTCGAAAGCCAGAAAAATTAGGATATTATGGCTCTTTCACAATTTTGCATTTAATAGGAATGGTGAGTTCTGGAGTTTGGAGCTGGAAGTTACAAAGGGGAACATAGACCTAGTTAGATTATTAAAGCATTCCCTACACTAAATCCAGTGTAATAGTATGGCTAGTAACTGCTGATCACTTGAGGCGCCACTAATTATACCTTCTTTGTCTCAGCAATATGTCTCCTTCTTTATTAATCAAAGATTCATGAAATTGTATAATACAGAAGAGGTCCTTTGGTCCATCAGGTCTGTACCAACAAAAACTACTCTGAATCTACACTATGTTTATGCCACTCTATGGCCCACTTTGCATCATTTAGCCCATAGCCTTCAATATAATAACATTTCAAGTGCTCATCCAAGGACTTTGTAAAGGTTTTGAGGTATCCCACTGCAACTACGCTCCTATGCAGTTCATTGTAGAATCCCATCACCATCTAGGTGAAAATACAAATTCCTCAAACCCCCTCAAAACCTCCTGCCTTCCACCTTAAAATGATGCTCTCTTATGGATCCTTCAATTTAATGATGAAGAGTGTCTTTCTCTGTTTCCTCAGAGCCTCAGTATTGAAACAAAATGCTCTCATGAAAATTGGGAATAGCATTTGAACATTCCAAACTCATTCATGCCATATTTTCTCTTGCTTTCAAATCCAAATACTCCAAGTACTATCTTTGGATTAGCCCTTGTAAATACTGGAGTTGAGATTCTGCAACATGATTCTCATTGTACCACACCTGCTGTTATGAAACCAATTCCAAACCCAGAGATAAAAGGATAATGAGTTAACTGTGATCAAATGCCAGGTGTACTCAATGTATCTTCAGACTTTTCACATGATACTTTACACTGCACTTCCATCCCTTCCCTTCTCATCCACCAATGTTTCCACAGCCTCCTTATCTTTGATTATCTGCTAAATATTCATCTTGTAAAGAGAGGAACAGTCTGTTTCCCATTTAATCACAGTAAAACATAAATGCAAAACATGAATCGCTTTGAAGAATTGGTTTTCCCATCTCCTGTTATCAAATAACAATGAACAAATTCTGCCCATCGGGGTAATGTTTCAATAAAGAAAATTTTTAAAAAGGAAACAAGGGAAGGAACTAAATTAAAATAGTGTAGGACGGGGATATGTTCACTCCAGCACCCATAATGCCTACCTCTCTCTTAGGGCTTGAGGGTACTGGTGGATACCACTTGCTCATACAAACATATCCATACTCAATTAGCTCAGCATTTACAACATTAGCAATCTCCCTCAGGCTCTACGTTCCAATTTGCCTTCAAGTTAATATTGTAGCTATTGAGGATAATGTGAAATTATTCACTTTAATTTGATTAAACAGAATTTTTTTAATGAGAAAAATTGGGAAATGTAGAAGAATAAAATGTTATGTACTAGACCAACCCCCTTTCAATTATATCAAGGAGACCCTAATTGTTTCTAATTTAAAGGTAAATATAAGGTGCTGTGTTCCAAATGTAATTTGTTTGGTTACACTACTCAGCTTTATGAAAACACACTTTATTCTTATCCTACAGTTAAAATACAAACAAAAGAAAGAAGAATTGGCTTAACTTAAACTCTAGTGGAAAACTTAACAGAATAATAGATTATTTCACCATTAAATAACAACTGTTCCAACATAGTAACATCCCATAAACACACACTTGACTACAGTAAATTCAGTGAAATAGATTGTCTCATATGCAATCTTTCGCCAGTCCAGGAGGAAAGAACATCAAGAGAAAATTCTAACTTGTAGGTATAGCTGAGAGACATATATGGCAGCTTCAAACCCCAACAATTACTGAAAGCTAAACTAAAACCTGATTATCTGGGAGCCTGACTCCACACATTCATGATTTATTGTTCCAACTTTTAAAAAAAACCAAGGCTTCACAAGTTGTTTATTTTATTGGCTTGGAACAGACCACTTGCATCTCTGTCTCAACCTCTCTTCATTAAAAAAAAGGACACTTCTTAAAGCCATCATGTCATCGCAAAAGGGATTTCAGTTTCAAGGTACACCAGGTAATTCAAATGTAGTGGACATGTTCAAAAAGGTCAGATTAATGCAGCAATTCATAAGGATACTATGTCTTATATTATTGGCTACAGTACTGCAACAATGTAATTTTCTATTTTCCAACCCAGTTATCCTGTCACAATTTGAATGAGATTGATAACATATATTAAAAATGACACAAGTATTATAATTGAATTATTCTAAATAAGTAAAAGAGAAATCAGAGACGAAAATGGAGAGCAAACATCTTGTCTCAGTTAATATTGTCAGAATACATTTAAGAGCCAGGATCATGATATTATCATTGCATTGTGGCATGTGACTGGGAGTACAAAGATCTCAGACTGTAAGTTATTTTGGCCAGCAGGAAGCATGACACAATGACAGAAGCACATTACTCTACTGAATAGCTTAATGTTAACCTAAGACATGGATATGACTATGAATGCAATAGTTGTGCATATTAGTGTCTGTAATTAGTGTCTGTTAGATCTTTCAATACCATGTCACCCAAGTCCTAGTTTCTTTTGCTATGACAGACAATGTTAGCAATGCCACGTCAGGTAACATATGCTCTGGAATCAATATACTCATTAGTACAGATTATATGTCCATAATTTGTTAGATTCTCACAGTATATCATGATAAATTTCTGTAATAAAGTGGAGGACAATGGGTAATAATCATATTAGCTAGTGTATCCACGATGTAGAAACCTTTAAGAATAAAACAACTATTTCATCCGTTGTGAAAATGAAATATAATTGAACAAAATCTTTGATATAAGCTGTGCAGTCGAGAGGTCCATTGTCACATCATAGTATATAGCTAAGAATAATACGTGTCATATCATATTTGGAAATGTATATCTTTGCTGTTGGCATTGAAAACCTCCCTTGTGAGATGAAATCTCTCACAATGCTTTTAAGATAGAAGGATGATGTCATTCTGTGAGTGCTTGCAAATTGCATTATCTATTAGACAAAGTCACCAACAGCTAAAAATGTAGACTGGGAATATCAATCAATCAACTGGAATCTATTAGCTGTTTGATGGACTTCATTAATAGATTTTTTTTCTCCTAGTATTTCTGTTGTTTCACATTTTTAAACCTTATCCTACACGTTCTAAACAGTGTGCATAGTGAAATAAACATCATTAAAATCGAGTGACCATCCCCATTCCTCCCTGATGTGAAGAGGTGACGATCAACTGTGTAACCTGTCTCTGTCCTTTGGAGCAATTGCAATAAGTTCAGTTCTTCTGCATCCTCAGCTGTTCCTTTTAAAAAAAAAATCAATTGCAAGACTTTACATGTAACATTAAATTTCCTTCATATTTTTGTTTAATACTTAATTAGCAAGCTCTGGTGACCTCACTGGAAGCACAAGCTAGAGAAATGCATTGAGTATGATCATTTAAGAGAGATGAATTATCACATGCTGTTGAACTAACACAATTATCAAAGCACCACATTGTTTGCTTCATATCTTCGCACACACCTTTTCTTCAGGCTATACTGGAGAATTATTAGCGGGCTGAATATCAAACTGTCTGAAGTACATCATGACTGTCACCTTCATGGCCAAGACATCCTGTATTGTATCTGGAAATTCTTGTTCAGAGGCAGAGCTGTTGCCAACTGAGGCACAAGACCTCCATCATTTAGCACTTTGAGCTGGAGTTGAGGGGTGATGGAATGGAAATCATGAGGTGGGACTTGAAGGATTAGCAGTGAGGTCGAAGAGGGCATTGATATACCAGAAAGAAGCATACACCTCATCATATCTAAGTGGGATTGGGCTTAACTAAGAAAAGTAATACTTTCACCATCATTAAAATCTCACACTCCAGAACTGCCAGTCAATCGGATTGTCTGGACACTCTGGAAGTTGCAGCAGCTCCAGAATGGCAGAGCACAGCACAGAAATGTGGGCTGCTGCTGGCACTGTAGACAGGTCCACCCAGAAGATAAGGTGAGTGTCAGAGACAGGTGGCCCCACAAACTTAAGGTCAGAAGCACCCTGCAAGCCCAGAGAAATGGGAGCTGATTTTGGAATGTCGGCAGTGAGGAGTAAAGGATAAAGTGTAGGGGAAGGGGGTGTGGGAGTGTGGTGAGAATTAGTAACTCAAAATGTTTAGAATTCCAAAACTCTAAATTGTAAAATTGTGCTTTATTACAGAAAGAGATGAGTGTGTCTATAAGAAACATATAGCCCATGTTCTGTCTGCTTAGGTGAAAAAGAAGCAAAGGCAGTGAATGGTATCCGTGGGTTGCCAATTTATAAAAGAAGAATTTGATGCTTTTCTTAGCTTTGACAGCTTCTACTGTTTTCAAAACTACAGCATAGTAACACTGGTGCAGTATTCATTCCTGTAATTGTTCTTCCAATGGCTTTGTGTCAAGTAATCTAATGTTACATTTAAAGGACATCATCCCTTTCTCAATCTGTGAGAAGTTATTTTATTTAATTAGTATGTATTCTTGATTACTTTCTGACAGTGTAAGTGGAACTCCAATTACAAAGAAAATAATTGTGTGTGTCTAATTACTCGACCATTTGATAAGCCAAATAAATCACAACTTCAATTTCATGCACTGTTCAATTCAGAGCCTAATATCAATACACTTCTGTGGTTCTAAATGTTAAAATTAATTCACTAGTAAAATAAATTGCTTAAAACTCAGTACAGACAGAGAAATGACAGACGATTTTATTAGCTTGCGACATTCTAACAAGGCAAGCAAAACAGCAGCAGCCAAGTTATTGGAGCATTTGAAACCAAGGTAATGTTCATGGGCATTGATGAAACTGCTCGTGAAGAAATATTATTGTAAAGCTTCTTCAACCATCATTTAATCCCAGCCAGAACACAGACAGTTTCTGGGCTAAAAACTCAATTCACTAAATGGAGACTTTGCCAAGAATCTTTCCTGTCACTAGGTTCCCTGATCAATTGGAAAACAGAAAGGATGCTGTCTGTGCTGGATCGAAGGGAGGATTTCTAAGTAAACAAACCCCAGCATAGGTTAGAATGGTTAAACTGTACTGTTGGTACTAGAGTAAAACAAAAGAATAAGGAGGGGACCTGGGATGACTGTTCCTCCGGATTGTTTCTCTCTTAGGTGGAGGTCCTCCTCTGGGATCCAAGGGGCTTTAATAAGCTGATGGTTCCAAGGATGTGAGAAAGAGGACAACATCTTAAAGCAGACATCTTTAGTAGCAGCAGCTAAAACCCACCAATGAGGAGACAGTCAGTCAATTAGGAGAATCCAAGAAGGAAATATTACTTTCTAATGCCAATTCTCACACTCTGACCTGCCCAACATTCTCCTGAATGGCACTCCTCAAGTCAACGTTGTATAAGGGTGAATGCTGAGGAGTGCCTTAAGCATCATACACAGTGATAATATTGTACGGATTAGATGGGAGAACGCAACCTACCTCTAAGTTCTGCTCATAGTTTTTGTTACAATATCTGCCTCATTAATGTAACTTAACATAGTCGCTATCATACAATAACAAGCATCTTGTTGAAGAGAGGTTGTATTTGATCCCAACTATGAAGAGGATGGTAGCAACAAATCTACCTTAGGGTGAGCCATAATACAGAAAGCTGATGCATCATGGTTAGCAGCAGGTTATACAACATGGGGACAATTGGTATTGTTTCCATTTTGCTGCCTGCTACAAACCTAGCAGCAGTGAAGGTTTGAAGATTCCTTTAGACACAGCTGTAAGAAACCTGTTTGCGCAGGTAGGCAGAAGACCAAAATATTCCAAACCATACAGAAGAGAGCGTCTTAGCAAGATTCAACAAGGCAGAATCTACAGTCAATGGTTAAGTATTTTCGACCTGGTAAGACAGCAGCAGGAGAGTTTTTGGAGCTCCCTGGAGCTGGAGTATTTGTCACTCCAAGGCAGTTACAGATTGGCCAGCAGGCGCACTCTTGAGTTGAAGTAGGCACAGCAATATAGCAAACATTTATCAAAGACTTTGGGAGCAAATCTGAAATTGCTGGTGAGCAAAGAGAAACAAACTGCATCAGATAGCTGGGCTGTGAAAGCACAAATTAAAAGCAGTACTTACAGCTCATATTGAATATCAGTGCTGGCAGGGTGTGGCACCACAAGGCACAGTTACAATAATGGAAATCAAAGGCCACAGAAACAATTTAAAATGAGGTTGCAGATTCTGGAATGTCGTGAAGTAAGAAGGATTTAAAGCAGTAAATGGGGATTTTAGCAGCCTAACCAATCAAGATCTAATGGAAGAAGAAATTTAAAAGATTATTGATGTCACAGAAAAGGCAGGAGATCTATTACTTAAACTGCAGTAAGGGCAGCAGGAAGCATTTATTTAAAATCACAGACAGATGGTCTTTTCCAGGGAGAAAAAAAATCTGTAAAAGTAACAGGGACTATTATTTAAAATTCCAGAGAGTGGAAATCATCAAGCAAAAATTGTCAAAGAAATGGGACTCATCTTATAAAACCATGAAGGTTGAATCATTCACTGAATTTATGATTAGAACAGGAATTTTTTGCTAAAGGCTTAGGCAGCACAATTCATTCAATAAAGTCATTAATGAAACAGGAATCATTTATCTAGCCTGTGATTGGGATTCACTCAGAGAAACTTTGAAAGAGGTACCAATTTTCCATTTCATTCGTAGAAGGTGGAAATTCTCCTTTTACTTGCAGGAGGTTGGAATTCTTCATTTGACTGCAGAACTGCAAGTAAAACCCCCTTCAGTCCTGCAGTACATACCAGCTACCTTGGTATACTACAAACTTAAAAGTCCATTACTCAAGAAAAATAAATAATCAAATTTGGAAGACCAGGGACCTGAAATAATATGTATAGGAAGCTACAGTAAGTTGGACACAGAGTTGGACATCTCAAAGAAAACAATTCCTAAGACACAGATTTGCTTCAAACTAGATACAAAATCAGAAGCTGAGCATTTCTAAATGTAATTGGGAGTACAGATAATAACATTCTAGCTCACCAAAGTGTAAAAGAAGTAGCATATACTTTTGATGAAGCATTGAAAGACTTTGACAAAATTCTAGAAAGAGCTAGGTTTAGTTAATAGATTAAAGGCTTGGAACATTTCAAGAAGGCAGCTCATCACTACCACCTTCTCAAGGGAAACCAGGGGTGGGCAATAAATGCTGGTCTAGCCAGTAACATCGACATCCAATGAATGAATTGGACAAAACTTAGTATCAAGGTGAATAGATAGATAATTTCCTTAATAATCCCCGCAGATTAGTGGTAACAAACAATGATGGTGTCAGAATTTATAAATGACATTTATCAGAATAACTGATATTCTTTGTCAGATTTATCAGAAGCCATTCAAATTGTTCATGAAGCTGAACTCCAGGAGCAGCATAGATCAATTCTAAGAACAGGGACCAAGTTTATCAGAGGAGGACAGCAGAACTCATTCATTTTTAAAGTTCAAAACAACTAAAGAAAACATGAAAAACCAAAACAGTGAATAGAACAGACATCAGATACTAACAAGAACAGAAATTACCAGAAAATCTCACCAAGTTTGTAGTCCAGTTCTGAAGAAGGTTCACTGGACTCAAAACATTGACTCTGCTTTCTCTCCATAGATGCTGCCAGATCTGCTGAGTTTGTATAGCAATTTCTTCTTTATGCTTCAGCTTTCCAGCAGTTCTTTGATTTATATACCAGATACTGTAATGGTCAGCACTAGAGGACAAGGAGACCATATAGGCAGTGTTGAATTTTTAAAAAAAATCTTCATCTGTAAAGCGATAGGTTATATCAGAAAATGTACCAAATTAAGACATAGTTACAGAGCATCAAGAAGATTGGTCAGATGAATGGGTGACTAAAGGGATTGTATAGGTGGGACTACTTTAGATTTTTGGATCATTAGGACAGTTTCTAGGGTGGGTGGCATCTGTACAACTAGACAAGTTACACCTGAATTGGAATCAATCCAATATTCTTACTGGGAGGCTTCCTTGTGCTGCTGGGAAAGTTTTTAACTGATTTGGCAGGGGAATGGGCCACAGTGTATATGTAACGTCATGAGCAATGTTCAATCAGATGTAGAAGGAATGCTTGGACAATCTAGTAGGTGGAGAAGACATGGGCATGATAAGGCACATGGGAGGTCCAAAAAGTCAAATTGTATCTACTTTAATGAAAGGAGCTTGACTAGTGAGCAGATAAATGCAGAGCATTGATCAGTACGTGAGGATGGGATATTTTTTTGCAATCACTGAAACATGTTTGATGGATGGGCAGACTGGCAGCTTCACATTCCAGGTATGATGTGTGGGCATTGAGAATGGATGTAAGAGAGGTGAGGTTATTGCATTAATGAGAAAGGAAAATGTCACTGCAGTCATGAGGAAGGATGTCCTCACATGATTCTTCAAATGAGGCCATCTGGGTAGTACTTTGAAATAGGAAAAGGGCAATTAATTATTTTGCTGAAATTATATGACAGGCATTCCAACAGTCAGAGGGAGATAAGGGGGCAAATATGTAGGCCAATCACTGAGAGAAGTAGAGTTATAATTGTAGGGGATTTCAACTTCACTAACATTAACTGGGATTGCATATGTGTGAAACAAATGTTTAAAATGTATCAGGGAGAGCATTTTGTGCCATTGCATAGATGGTGCTACCAGAGATGGGGCAACATTAAACCTAATCTTTGGGATTGAAGCTGGTCAAATGGTTAAAGTGTCAGTGTGTGACCATAACTCTGCATGTTTCAAAGTCATTATAGGAATGAATAAGGATAGTGCAAAACTTAAGTATCTAAACTGGGGGAAGACCAATTTCAACAACATTAGACAGGATGTGGCAAACATAGACTGGGAGCAGGTACTTATGGGTAAGTCTGCATTTAGAAAGTGGGAATAATTATGGTATAGCGAGAATCAAGGCCAGCATGTTCCTCTAAGAGTGAACGGCAAAGGCAGCAAATCCAAGGAGTGCTGGACAATTGTAGGACTTGGCTCAATCTACCAATTTACTTTCTTCTATGTGTGAGCCTCGTCCTGCGTGTTCTTTTAAATGAAGCACTAGGAGAAGATATTCAGTCTCACACTCTTGATTTATTTTAAACAGTAAGTGGACAAAGCATGCAGAGCTCTGGGTCTAACCCTTTTTTCCCTGACCAACTACCACGTGTGGCAGTTCAAAAAGTAAGACCTCGTTTTGTCCCTGCCCCAGTCTTTTATACCATAAAAAACGTCATACACACACTGAGGTAGAATTATCTTCTCATTGGCTGTTGATCTGACTCCATTCCCCGCCTCCTCGCATTCCCGGATGTCCGACCCCACGTGAGCTTCTTTTGCCCGCGAAACGGATCATCACGTGACCTCCTTGGCCCACTTCTTGGGCGCGAAACGGCACGTCACGTGACCGCCCCGCACCCTTCCTGGGCGCGAAATGGAACGTCACGTGACTGCCCCGCACTCTTCCGGGCGCGGAACGGAACGTCACGTGACCACCTCGCATTCTTCCGAGTGCGAAACTGAAAGTCACGTGACCGCCTCGCATTCTTCCGAGCGCGACACGGAATGTCACGTGACTACCTCCTGCGTGTTTTCAACAGCGTTTTCACAGGCTTTTGACTGCTGCAGAGTTTCCCAGTCGCAGCTAGCCTTCAGTTTGTTCTATGTAAGTCATATATTTTACAATGTCAAGGGATATTGAAACTTAATAACGAAGGAAGCATGTGTGAGGTACAATGTATTAAAAGTGGAATGCTTTAAAAAGGAAATTAAGGCAAAGCAGGGCCATGAAACATCTCTGGAAAACAAGATTAAGGAAACTCCAAGATGATTTATAAATATGTTAGGAGAAAGAGGTTTACCAGGGCAAGAGAGGAACCTGTTAAAGACTGTGTATGGAGCCTAATGATGTGGATGAGGTCTTAAATGAATAATTTTCAACTGTATTTTCAGAGGAGAAATGCATTGTAGCTGGGGATTTCAGTTGGGATTGGTTCTGGAACACATTAAGGTTAATAAAGAGGAGGTATTAAATTTGTTAGTGGGCATCAAGGTGCATAATCTCCAAGCCTATTGAGATGTTTCTCAGGCTGCTATGGGAAGCATGGAAGGAGATTGCTGATGCCCGGACAGATATTGAATACTTTGCTGGCCACAGATAAAGTGCCAGTTGATTGGAGGAATAGCTAGTGTGGTGCCTTTGTTGAAAGAGGGAAGCAGGGATTAGCCAGGCAATTTCTGACCAATTATTTTGATGTCCGTGTGTGGAAAATCATTGGAAACAATTCTGAAGGACAGGATTGATCCTACATCTGGAAAGGCAGGGATTGACCAGGGATCATCAGCACAGATTTGATAGAAAGAGATCCTATTTGACTAACTGAATTGAGTGTTTTGAAAAGGTGACTAAATATATGGATGAGGGTAATGCAGTTAATGTGGTTCACATGGACAAGGTCCTATATAGAAGACCAGCCCACTGCTCCTGGGCCTGGCCAAACTGACCATCAACAGGTCCAGGCAGCGGGCCGTGGAAGGGGTCGTTAGGGCCGACTGCCTGCTCCTCTTCCGGGGTTACATTAGAGCCCGGGTGTCCTTGGAGAAGGAGCACACGGTGTCCACCAACACCCTGGAGTCGTTCAGGGAGAGGTGGGCGCCGCAGGGAGTGGAGTGTATTATTTCCCCGTCCAACTCTATTTTGATTTAATCCCTACCCTCCCCTTCACCTTTTTGATCACACAGCATTGCCCTTTGGTTTGAAGGGCAGTGCTTGTCACTGGCCACTTGGGTGTTTTCCCTATCTTCCTGGTGGTGGAAATTGAATAAAGATTCGTGCACTTTGTGTCTGTCACTGTGTCTCACACCTGAACACACACACACACCATGGGTGCTGGGGAAAAAATAAGTAAACCTAAAAAAAAGAAAAAAAATAGAAGACCAGCCCAAAAGGGAGGGGCCAGTGGTATCCAAGGTAAGTTACTAAATTTGATCCAAAATTACCTTGCAAGCAGGAGACAAAAAGTGATAGTGAGGATTGTTTTTGTGATTGGAAGCTTGTAGCCAGCAGCATACGACAGGGATCAGTGATGGAACCCTTGCTGTTTGTTATGTACATTACCGACTTAGATGTGAATGTAGAAAGAATAATTCATATGTTTTCAGATGATGCCAAAAATTGGTGGGGTTGTTGGTAGTGAGGAGGATGGTCTCAGACAAGAGTCTCATATTGATCATAATAAACTGGGGTGGCTCAATGATTAGCACTGTTGCCTCATAGTGCCAGGGACCTAAGTTTGATTCCAGCCTTGGGTGACTATCTTAGTAGAATTTGCATATTCTCCTTGTATCTGTGTGGGTTTCCTCTGGGTGCTCTAGTTTTCTCCCACAGTCCAAAGATGTGCAGGTGAGGTGAATTGGCCATGCTAAATTGCCCTTCATATTTAGAGATGTGTAGGTTAGGTGTATTAATCAGGGGAAATGTAGAGTAATAGGTCTGGGTTGGATACTTTTTGGAGGGTCAGTGCAGACTTGTTGGGTTGAATGGCCTGTTTCTACACCATAGGGTTTCTATTCTAGTAACCTGAGCAGAGCAATGGTAGATGGAATTTAATCTTGATAAGTGTGAGGTATTGCATTTTGGGAGGACCAATATGGGAAGGATATACACAAAATGTAGGTCCCTAGGGACTATTTGAAGAACAAAGGAGTCTTTATGTACAAGTTCATAGATCCCTGAAGGTGTCAGCAGGGTGGTGAGGTATACATACAGGATGCTTTCCTTCATTCGCCAGGGCATAGAATATAGGGACAAAAATTAGAAATGGCTAGAAAAGCTCAGCAGGTCTGACAGCATCTGTGGAGAGAAATCAGAGTTAATGTTTTGGGTCCAGTGACCCAGTTCTGATGAAGGGACAAAAATTAACTGACTTCTCTCCAGATGCTGCCAGACCCACTGAGCTTTTGATTTTCCAGCATCTGCAATTCTTTTGTATTTTATTTATGTAGAATATAGTGTAAGGAAGTCTTGTTTATAACTTGAGTTGTTCCATAGCTAGAATAATGTATGCAGTTATAGTCACCACACTACTGGAAAAACATCATGAGTGCAGAGGAGATTCACCAGGATGTTGCCTGGAATGAAACTTCTCAGTGAGGAGAGACAGGATAGGCTGAGTTTGTTTCCCTGGGAGCAGAGGATGCTGAGGGGGCATCTAATTGAGGTGTACAAACTTATTAGTGACATAGTCAGGGTAGATCATGTTTTCCTCATGATGCAGGTGTCTAAAATCCAGTCCAAATTTAAGGTAAGGAGTAAATGGTTTGGAGGAGATCTGAAGAAAATGTTTCCCACCCAGTGAGTGGTAGAAAAATGGAATGTGCTACCTGAGACAACGGTTGAAGCAGATACTCTAGGAAGATTTAAGTGTCTGGATGACTAATTAAAATGGTGGGGTGCTGTCAGCTATCGACCAAGGGATTACTGTAGTTTAGTGTTTGTTAGTCAATATAGACATGGTGAGTGAAGGGCCTGTTTCTATGCTCGATAACTCTAACTGAAGTAAGGGTGGAAACCACCCATAGCATTCACGTTCCAACACATCATTGAAACTGTGCACTTCGCAATCAAGCATAATTACTCCTGTAAGTCTTGGCTTCAGACATCTTCAAATAGCAAAAGGTGCCAAATGACTTCAAGTCAAGAAAAGTCAGTCATGGAATAATTGGTTAAATGATAACTGGTGAAAGATATCATAGGATTTATGATGGCAACCAAGCAGAACACATTGTGATTGGTTAGGTTGGCAAAAGAAATTTTGTTTCACATTGCACATTTCCAACTTGAGTACAACTATTCTGAATGCACAAAACTGTTTTCCTCTGCCATCAATGCTGAAGAGTTAAGATTGCAAAAATCAGCAAAGTTTGCAAGGAAATAGAGATGGTGAAGCCAATGAGAAATGAACTACACATTAGTTAATGAATTGAATATTTAACTGGTGTAATTCCAGTGTAATAGTTTGTTGAATGAATAATTGTGACAGATTGAAGTCTGATGACAGGTTTGAGTTGAAGAATCCAATTAAAACAGAAATTCAGTTCCTTACCTTCCCAGGAAGAATCCTTGGACAGAGATAAGGCTGTGCAAGAAGCCATCCCCAAATAACAACATGGCTGATGGAATAGGCATGCTTGTTTCACCAGGAATATAATCATGGGATTGAATGAAAGCATCTATCAAGATGAAGTGAAGCATCAACACATGTTTACTGGGAGATTCAGCATAAAAATCTATGGGCACAGATTGAAAATGCACTCTGACCAATGAACATCTCCTAAATATTGCAATGGAACAATTGCATGTTTCAGCATGAAGTCAGACTGTTTGGGAGATGGGGTAATGGGAAATATAATTGTATACATAAGGCATAAATATTCATAATGAAAAAGAAAGCTTTGTGTCAGAGGCTGTATGAGTGTAAGGGTGTAAAGGAGTTACTGTTGAGGAATGTCTTTAAGAACCACCTACCATAATGTCATATAGATTTGGTGGGAATAACACCTTTAAGATTTCAAAGATGTAAGAGCAACTATATGGGTCTTCCTTAGTCTCTATAACAATGTTTATCGTAATGTAATTTGCACCTAATGGCTATCATGCAATAAACTATATTTTGCTTTTAAAAAGCCTCTAAGGAAAGTGGTTTCCACACTCTCTCACTAGACCAAGCAGTCCTTTATACCGAGAAAGAGGATGTTGGCAGCAAATCTAACTTTGTGAGAAATAATACTGAGAACTAGTACAATGTGGTGAGTGGGTCTACAGATTGTTCATACAACAGTCTACTCCCCATGTAGCATCCCTCCTTCCTCCTTCTATAGGTACAACCCATCTCCAATTGAACAGACAACATTCACTCCCAACCTATAATCCCCACATACCCATTTCTCACATTTGTTGTTCAAAAATGCTAACCTTTACTCCTCATCACACATGCCATTGGAATACTCAAACCTCTCTACTATCAGGGCAAGAAAGCACACAACTCGGTGAGAAGCAGAAACTCAGGCAGTGTCCTTTCAATGAGACACTTCATCAGCCAATCATAATGCACTCCCACCTGACCCCACTCAGTGGAATTTAATTCAGGATAACAGGCTCCAGGACAGGCTGCTGTCACATCCTGTGCTGCCTTAACTAGAAGTGCTCATACATGTCAAACAGCTTATCCTTCACCTGTAGACTCTGTATTAGGTTTTTGCCTCCTCTAGTTGGATCTTAATGACCACTCCTTCTGCCTACGGAAGGATATGTGTCTAAGAAGACTGCAGCTTGTACTGCTACCAATGCAGATGGAAGTGCTACAGTTTCTCCTGCTGCAAAGTGCAGCTGTAAAGCCTGCTGCCATGCCAAGGTGAAAGCTGACAGTGGAGTAGAGCAATTAAAGGTGAGTGAAGGGTGAGACAGCTGGCGTGCCTACCAAGAAGTTGGCAATCATCTCAAAAGCACATGTCGGCACTCTCTCAGGGATGAAGTGCTTTGAAAACCAGCTGCTCAGATTGCCTTGGCTCGAACTCTTCAATTTCAACTGATCAAAGTCTTTGCAGCTGATCATTTTCACTGCAGCATTTCTTCCTACTGTGCGGTTGACATGGAGATCCTGGACAGCTGCTGAAATCCAGAAACTGGTCCTACATCCAAGAAATATTGACTTAATAGCTAAAACAGTTCTGAATTCTTTTTTTTAAATACTTTTTTTTTGCTTATCCAACAGTACAAAGAAGAATTTCCAATTGTCTTCAATTCTCGCCAGCAGTAATTTGTAACAAGAAAACAAAGCACATGTTAAACCCCAGCAATATTGTAGGTTAGATTCAGTTGGAGATTCAAAATCTGAAATGGGGACCTTACCCACCCACTTTCAGTTTCACAGAAGTAGGATGAGGGGAAGTGACAACTGTACAGGTGGCTTGTTCATTTATCGACATAAATGAGGCTTTGTAACTTGATTATTACAGCAATTCTACTATTTAATCATGGTTGGCTTGTTTTCCTTACCTTTGGGAAACCTGGCAGGTGAAAGGAATAATGGCCTGATTTTCCATTCAACAAGTAGTAGTTGTTCCAGCAGGAATGGGAGTTGAGCATGGAGACACTGCAGAATTCCAAAGAATTTGAAAATTCCACGGTGTAATTACAGTGCACCTGGAATCCTCTGCAAGTTTTCATTGAAATTGGAAAACTCAGAGAGTTCTGATCAAATTAAGTAAAATAGTTTTTCAGGAGAAGCTCGACTGAAATGCACAGTCCAACACCTGTGCAACTGTACAATTGAGCCCATACTTAATGTACACACCACCAATTGCACCACTCTCAGATCATTTACAACCCACTATCCATGACCTAACATTCCCAGTCTCCCAGACCTGACACCCCCAACTCTGTTCTGTATTCCACCCTTTCACCCACTGCAGACACTACCATCCTTCACCCACTCTGGACTTCTTGTCACCTTTTGGAAGTAGTTTCCTTTCACCTGTTCTGGCTTGACCTCCTTTCACTTCCCCAGGTTTTGACCCCACTTCACCCACTCTGGACCTGACCCGAGATTGCCACTCCTCAGGGAATCTGGCCCAGTACCAGTTGACTTGGGAGCTAAGTGCCTTTCCAGGGGATGTAATGAGATTTCCTTCAGGATCAGCCAATTGCCCAACAAATGCACTCTCACCCTGTTTTTCCCACGATGATCAATCCAACATTGCTAAAGAACTGTGGATGCTAGAGAACTGAAACAAAAACCGAATTCTTTTGGAGAAACACAGTAGGTCTGGCAGCATCTGCATGAAAAAAGCAGAGTTAACATTTAAGGTCCAGTGACCATTCTTCAGAACAGAACTCCAGGTTCATTTCCACCAAGGAGTTACGCCCATTGCTGTAATGTATTTGTTTTATTGTGAAACTAAGACAAAGATTATCGGTATGGCTGAAGTGAATGTAGCAATGTAATGATCAGACTTAGAGTTTAAAAGTCTGTGATGTGTAGAAGGAAAGATTGACAGAGGTAAGGAATTGAAATCCTCAAAATTGTAGAACACTGTGGTGGATTGATATTTCAAATGCAAAAGAAGGATGTGTGTAATTAATTGGAGCTCAGAAGGACCCCATGTTTGAGTTTTAATATTCCCATCTTCTGTGTTGAGATCATTCTTTGGTCTCCTTGCACTCTGGCCTCTTGTACATCCCTGATCCCTTCAGCCCACTGTTAGTGGTTGTGTCTTCTATGTTTACATTGACCTCTGAAACTGCCCCAAATATCTCTCCGGCTCTCTTTCTAGCTTGAAGTTCTCCATGATAGCTACCCCTCAACAAAGGTTTTAGTTGCTGAAATAATTGCAGAGGCCAGTATTCTGTTATCCTGTCACCCAGTCACCCCTTATATGTGCGCAGTACATGGGCTCTGAACTGCTACCTCAAATCGGTCCTTAGACTGGGAAGACGTTCTGAATCTCCTGTTTATATCTGTCAGCCAGGGCTCCCTAATTGGACCAGGTTAACAGCCTCAGACAAGAATTTCATAGCCCGATCTACCTAGCTCCAGTTCCAATCACTACAGTTGTTTATATGCATATGAAGCAATCTGGGACATGTATGTTAAAGGTGCTGAAAATGTTATTGAGTCAGAGGGGGAAAAGCTCAGTGGATCTGCAATATATATAAAGTAGAAGTACATGTTGATGGAAAAGGTAGAGGTCTGTTAGTCAAATGTTTCTTGTATTATTTAGCAGTCTGTACCCTTTTCATCCACCACTGTTAAACTTTTATTCTTTTGTTTAATTAGTTTCCACTCCCTCTCCATGCAGCGCATTATTCCTGGGCCTATATCAATATTGGTCTTAAACTGATTTACAAGGGTGTGTGCTCTTAAATAACTTATTAGTTTTCTTTCTGAGGGATTTTGTTTTGCATCTACCATCTGTTCAACACCTTTATTAGGTGTCAAATCTCAAAGAGTCAAGGAAATGCATGTTGTGAATTGTGAGCAATGCCTCGTGAATGAATCCTATCAGTACATTATGCTTATGTTATATCAATGCAGCTGTGTTATTTACATTATTAGCTGCAGAAATTATAGATTTATAACTTTGTACTTGGAGAAAGCTTAATCTCAGTGTGTGCAATGCAGCACAACTCATTGAAACAAATCAGTTGTCTCTTTTTTTTGCAAAGTACAGGAGATTTTGTGTATCACAACAGCAAAAATATTCCTTTAGCGCCAAATGCTAGTATCTGTGAGGAGCATTACATTTGCTGTTGATTCCTTGTCATGTTATCTTCAATGCCATTTGACCTTATGACAGGGAGTAACAGCAGTTGAGTTTGAAAATATCAGTCTTTTAACAATGTCAGACTCCTCATCTGCTGTAGGTTTGACAGTGAAAAGTTGCATGACTGAATTTATTTAATGTTTAAATTTGGGTCATATCATGTGACAAATTGCAAGGACCAAGTGATTTTTCACAACCTACGAGATTTCATTTCACAATTTATCATCTGAACCCAACAACTGGGTTGCAACATAGGTTCCAACCTAACTGTGTAAATTTACAAAATCTTTGGATCTGATACTAGGAGACAATGACCACAAGTACAAAGTTCAAAATTTATCTAGATAAAGCTAGTGTAATGAAATGGTTGGAATTTGCACAACAAATTGAACAGGCGATGTAAATTCTAGTTTGAATTTAATTTATCATGTGATTTATATTTCCTTGTGTAATATTGTTATTAGAAGTAATGTTTTTTTTCCCAGGAAAAATCACAGTAACAGATTAGGCTAATTTAAAGTTATTTTTACTAAAAATGATGCTTCATATCCAATAGGTTGGTACAACGTGCACAGCCATTTAATATTTATTGCTCTCTCCAATCATCCTTTCCAAGGTGATGGTTTGTTGAAGGGTCTGCACACTTAATGATGAATAATTACCTGATGTTTTTGGGTTTTCATGTCCAGTGAGGCCTGGAAATAACAGATTACAATTATGATTGGAAGTGTTTGATTACTTTGCAAGGGTGGCTTAATAGTTCTTTGGAACTGCAGAGTTGTGTGTGTTTAGGTCTCAGATCATCTCTGCTGTGTGAGAATGACATGACACAAGTGAACTATTTTGGGCTTCAATCAAGGTGACTGCCACATATCGGTCCTTTTTAGATGCATTGGGGTAGAATGTTTACTTACCTGACTCTCTCTGTCATTGGAGGAACCCAAAATTTGGGTCCTCCATGTGGTGAGAAGCTTTAACTTCATAATATTCTTCTGACACTAATAGTCCATTCCAGAAGTCATCCTGTCAAACAGATCACTCCTTCAGTAGAGTGGATAGCTCAGTTAGGATGAAGACAGTGTTTGGTCAATCAGATGATCTGTCTATCTAGGGATAGATTGGGGTCTGAGAGAAAAAGTTCAGAATCTTTGGCAGGGCAATCAGAGGTGTGATAATGAAGGGAATAGGGAGCTTAGTGGGGTGGAGAAGTTGGAGTCTGGTAGAGTGTGGGAATTAGAGCTTTTAGGCTGGGGAGATTGGGATCTGGTGGAGGTGAGAATTGGGATGTATTAGGAAACTGAGTCCTGTGGGTAGGATATGGGATATTTGAGCCTAGTGGAGGGATTGGGAGTGCAAAGTCAGCTTCCTCAGACAAGTATCTTAATCCAAGAGCTAAATGGGATGATACTCATCTAGTGAATCTACCAGCTCCTCAATTTACTTAAACTACCAGGTTTAAGCTGTAATCTGCCTTCTTGGAACAAGTTGGTCACCTATCCAATATTTGGACCTTTTTTAAGTAAAACCAGGAATAGGCAGGTTAGAGGTGCTTTTAGGGTGAGAATTTTTCATCTAATGCAAACAAGCCATTATTTTTAACCTACGGGTTTGCTCATTCTATCTGACTTGAGCTTATAACAACTTTAGCTGTAGAATGTTCTTATGTTAATTAATTATGGCAACATCTCTCTTTTTTAAAAAAGCTACCCATAAAATTTTGACATATCCTAAGTAAATTATATTCAAAATAATCAATCACTTGTCATCAAAGATTTTCAATTAACCATCTCTCAACATTGATTCTTTTAGATTACTCCTACCATGTCAAAGCATTCAAAAGCCATCAGACCTTGTTAAATTTGTTAAATTGATCATTAGCATTCAGCGGGAAACATTAGCAGTTGAAAGCATTTGTGAACTGGGCACTGGACAGAAGCAATTACTGGGCAGCAAATGCAATAATTAACCATCAGATTTAATCATTAGGCATTAAGTTGTCACATGGATATCAGGGAAATTTCTTCCGCATGATGTTGGGGGAAATAAAAATATAAATCTTACTACTGATTTTTCAAATTTTTTCCAAGCATGTTATTCATCCCTTCATATTAGGAAGATGGGAACAGGAGTAAGTGAACTTGTCAGTTTTGCTTTGGCATTCAATTAGATCGTGGTTGATCATCTAGCTCCTTGCTACTTTGCTGCAGTTTTTCCAGATCCCTAGTCTCAGGAATTATATCAATTTCTGGTTCAAATATGCTCAATGAGCTTTCACAGCCTTCTAAGGTAGAAAATTCCAAAGATTCAAAGCTTCTGAGTAAAGAAATTCCTCCTCGTCTCAATCTTAATTGGTCTCTTATCCTGAGATGATTCCCTCTGGTTTTACCATCTCATTTACATTCACCTTGTCATTCACTGAGAATTTTGTACATGTCAATGAGGTCCGCTCTAACTCTTTGAGATCCTAGGGAACACAGACCCTGTTTCTTCAATCCTTGTAATCCAAGCCTGCTACTATTTCAGGGATTACTATATTGAACCTCTGCTGCGCTCCCTCTGGAGAATTTGTATCTGACCTTTGATAAGAGAAGCAAAATAGGGGAGGTGATGGGTGTTGATGTATAGTTGTGATATCACTTGACTGCTAATCCAAAGCCCCAAGCCAATGTTCTGGAGACATGCTTTCGGATACCATTATGGCAAGTAGGAAAACTTGAATCCAATAAAATCTGGAATGAAAATGGAAAAAGCTAGTCTAAATGGTTACAACGTAATCATAATTGTAAAACCTGTTCTGGCTCACTGATGTCCTTTTGGAAGGAAAGCTTCCACCTTTATCTGGTCTGCCTCCAAATACACAAAAATATAGTTGGCTCACAGGGGCAGTAAAGAACGAATTAGTTCAAGGACCATTAGGGATGGTCAACAAATGTCCAGTGATGCTCACATGCCAGCTAAGAATATGTTTAAACTGTCCTTAGTATGTCCTCTGTGGTCTTACCAAGGTGGTATACAACTGCAGCAAGTGATCTTTATTCTTGCACACCATTCTCCTTGCAATGAATGGCAACACCTTATTTACCTTCCTAGTTGCTTGCTATATTTGCATGCTAACATTTAAGTGAATCATAAATAAGGGTACTTTTGGGCATCCACAGTTCCTAACCTCTTACTATTGATGAAATATTCTGTCTTTCTGTTTTCACAACAAAAGTGAATAACCTCATTTTTATTCACATTGTTACATCTCCTATATTGTGGCCAATCCAGTCAGCCTTGAAGCCCCTTTTATCATCCTGAAAGTGTACATACCCACCCAATCTCATCTGCTTTGTTACTCCTTCTATTATTCTGTTCATAATGGCGGACAATGGCATGATGTTGGTAAGCTGCTCTTTAATTCAGGAAACCAATCACAAGTTTTGTTTCATTTTGAAGACTGCACTGGAGTAGTTAAATGTTTGATAGAAGCAATAAGGTCACTGACAACCAAGTGTCAAGATAAAACTAACAAAAAGGTAATAAAAATGAACTGAGTGTGATAAGAGTCTGCAAAAGGTTTAGAAGCTAATTTGGATGCATTTGTGTGATTTATTTTGAAGTTCTACAGGAAGAACAGCCTATTGAGCTACAGGGAGAGGCTGAATAGGCTGGGGTTATTTTCCCTGAAGCATTGGAGGCTAAGGGGTGGCCTTAAAGGTTTGTAAAACCATGACTGGCATGAATACAGTGAATAGACAAGGTCTTTTCTCCAGGGTAGGGGAGTCTAAATCTATACGGCATAGGTTTCAGGTGAGAGGGGAAAAATTTAGGAGGGACCTAAGGAGAAACATTTTCATGCAGGGGGTGGTGCGTGCATGAAATAAGCTGCCAGAGGAAGTGGTGAAGGCTGGTACAATTACAGCATTTAAAAGGCATCTGGATGGGTATATGAACAGGAAGGGCATAGAGGGATATGGGCCAAATGCTGGCAAATGGGACTAGATTAATTCAGGATATCAAGTCAGCATGAATGAGTTGAACTGAAGGGTCTGTTTCTGTATTTTATGACTCTATGATACATGGCAGATGAAGAGATTGCCATTTGTGATAAAAGCATGATAGTAAGGAACATATCACAATAGTAAACTAAACTCCTAGACCCACTCTGTTCCTCATGGTAGCCCTAGATTCCCGATCCTCCCCTCCCTTCCGCTTCTGATAGTGGACCCCCTACTTTCAAACATAACCCGTGTCCGGATTGGTCAAGTTCAGATCATGAATAATATTAGAAGAAAACTGAGTACTTGGAGGAAATAACTTGCAGCGTCAATGTGATAAAATGAGGATGGGACAGTCCGTACTGCTCTGCAGAGAGCTGACATGGACTTGATGGAATGAATAATTTCTTTTTACACTGTAATGACTGTATCTTAGGTGGGGATGGTGGAAGTGGAGAATTGGTACATCTGTTTGGCCAGGCTGTACAGCATAGAGAAATTGGTATGACTCCTGGTCGGTCTAAGAGTAAATTCTAACCTCATGAATAATCATAGAATAAAAGCTTTCAGCAATCGGAGAGAGAGATGGAGATTTTCTTCTTTTTTACTCTTTTTTTTATTTGTCAGCTAAGGAGTGTTGAATAGATATTCTAAGCTGTAACCTTGCCCAGTAGCACTAGCGTGGCGGACTGGCATGCATGCATCATAGTCTGTTTGTAACCACTTCCCTTATATGCACAGGGCAGAACCCAGATGTGACATTCCCCCAGACTGCTTGCCTTTACTTTATATTATGTTCAGGCTGGGGTTGCCACTCACAGGAGGTGGTCCAAGTTTTTGCATTGTATCTCTTGCTTTTAGAAGTGATTCTCTGAAATTCATTCACGTTCTTCCAGCTTCTACATTCCATGGTCTCATTTGAGGCTAAGCATAATTCACACAGGAATTTTCCAGACAGCCTCAGCCATGACTTGTTTAAGTGTCCTTTTTATCAGAGTTCAATATGTCCATATGTAATTCAGGGTTATAATCTGTTGTTATGATATTTACTCTTATCATGTAAAATAAGCTTGCAGTAACAAACATAGTTGCATACTGGCAGTGAATTTAAAAAGTGAATAGTGCCCAATACAAAATATAGGTGAAAGGAATATATGGTTTACCATCTTTAGAGTGTCTTTTGATATGTATAATTTTAACCTGAGACCATGGTTATTTAGTCAATGTTGTACATCCTCACTGGTAATGCATATTTGAGTTGTTCTTTGAGTTTGTAGTTTTCTGCTGGTTCTTTTTAATCAGGTCTGTGATCAGGTACTTTTACCTTCTTAAACTGGTGAGAGAAAGCTACATTTGCAACTGGCTCCAGTCACAAATCCATCAGCCTGGTTCTGCTAAAATAGCTCCTTGAAATATATCCGGTTTGTATATTCCAATGTCTTAGTTCACTCTTCCAACCTTGATAGCCCTAGGCAATATCTTTAATCTCTATGGAAATATAGAATCATTAGGGAGAGGAGTAGCCCATTCAGCCACTTTGAGCCTGTCATTCAGCATGAACATGGCTGATCCATTTCACTGAATAATTTTACTTGAAATTTGTTCCAACATTTCCTGCATTCATAACATGGGTAAAACAGATTGAGATGCCTCATTATATTGACTAGTTTCAGTGTGTTTCGAGAGAAATATTAATTTCACTTTCGATGATTTTGATTATTCCACATTTGGTTTCATAAAGCTTGTAAGGACAGCTTATTGCTGTGGCCATTTTAAGCCAGAGATTTTCCTTTTTAAAACTATTTCACTTCATGATATCATCTGGTTTTAATATCTGAGATTGGGATTCAAAAATCAATTATTCACATTTTTATCACAATCAAAACAAAGAATGTCTTCAAAAGACATGGATGTAGAGGATGAACTAGCATACTTCTAACCCTGCTGTCACTGTCCAGGTGTGAAGGTTTAAAACAAAATCATCTCTTGATGGCATGTGCTGAAATGCTGCTATTATTCAATGGCAACTGATGAGCATTACTGCTGTTTGTTAAAAGCTGACTCTTGGGAACACATTGAAAGAGAGATGAGTCATGATTGTTATGGGCTCTTCAGAACTTCTTATCTGCTATTGATGCAAGAAGTGTTTCATGCATGCTTTGGATTCATCTTTCTAAATGCGAAAGGTAATTGAAATGGGAACTTACAATTTAACTGCGAAGAATTCTGTTCAAAATGTCTTTACATGCAGTTATCAATTTGTTTTAAAACATAATGCATAGAAGATAGCAATGGATGTCTTGAAAACAGCAGCATAAATCTTTTCCAATATAATCCTTTTTGAAGCAATTTAGCTGTTTGCGGTATATTTAAAGATTGAATGTTGATCAATCATTAAAAGTATCAAATAACTTAAAATGACCTTATTAGAAAGAAAATATTACCAGAAACTCTCTTACATTTAATTTATTGAGTTTCTGCTTGCAACATTTCAGGGGTTCTCTATTTGTTTAATGTATTAATATCTGCATTTTTAAAGAAAGTGTTTAGAATTTGAATGAAAAAGCATTTTACAGAGCGCATTACTGAGCCTGTGGTCAATTCACAATGACGTGTTCATTAGTACATGGCATTCCTTTCCCTCGGCTTAATGCCAAAACTCATCAACTTTGTTGAAAATAAATATTGATTCAATCTTTTGACTCTGGTTATTCTCACTTAGGAAAGGCATGTAACTTGATGTCAGCATATAATGTGATTTCTTTAATGTAAATCCCTTTGATGAACATGGTTTAATAATCTGAAGTTTTAACATATCAGAAACAAAATCACAAATTGCTAAATATTACCAGACTTGCTGAGTCTTTTTCAACAATTTCTGATTTTTTAAAACTTGTTTAGGGATCTAATTATTTCCATTGAAACATTTTTTTCAAATGAAAGTTCTGTACTGCAACATTTTCAAATTGTTGTGAAAAATCAGGTAACTGGTTGTTTTGGGTCTTTGGGTGCAGTGGTTGATGGGAAGAGTGACATTTGCCCACCCCAATTGCCTTTGATTTGATTTATTTTCATGTGTACCTAAGTACAGTGAAAAGGTTTGTTCACCAGCAGTACAGGCAGATCATAGTAAGCAAGGACATATAGATAAGGGTGAAAAAGGCTTGGACAGATTAAGGTACACTGGTTACACCACATGAGACAAGAACATTAATAAGACTAACATTATTTTAAGTTAGAGAATCCATTCAGCAATCTGATTTAACAGCACGGAAGAAGCTGTTCTTGAACCTGCTGGTGTATGGTTTCAAGCTTCTGTATCCTCTGCCTAGGTTGGGTCTTTGATGTTGGTGACCTTTCTGTGGCAACGAGAGATGTAAATTGAGTCCATGGGAGGTTGGCTTCTGTGATTGTGTGCACAGCCCAGACCATCTTCTGTAGTATCTTTATTCCATTCCTGGGCAGAGCCATTGATGTACCAGGCCATTATGCACCTGGACAGTGCTTTCAATGGGCATCTGTAAAAGTTAGTGAGGGTACTTATGGACATGTAAAATTTTCTGAGCCACCTGAGGAAGAAGAGACGTTGCTGTGCCGCCTTGACGGTCACGTCTATGTGGGAAGTTGTTTATGACTTTTAACCTGAGACCACGGTTGTTTAATGAATGTTGTGTACTTCACTGGTAATGTATATTTGAGTTGATCTTAGTTCACAGGTTGTCATTTTATCATCACTCCTAATAACTTGATAAATTCAACCTTCTCAACCTCCACTCCATTGATATAGATGGGAGCACGTTCTCCTCCTTTCTTTCTGAAGTCAGTGATCAGTTCTTTTGTTATGCCAACATTGAGAAAGAGGTAATTAACATTGGATCACATCACCAAACCCTTATCTCCTTTCTGTATTCTGACTCATCTTTGCTTGATATCTGTCCTACTACGGTGTTGTCAGCAAACTTGTAGATGGCATCCGTTTGGAATTTGGCTACAGAATCATGGGTGTATGGGGAGTACAGAAAGGGGATGAGTCTTTGAGGAGACTCCCAGTGTTGAGTGTTATCATGGTGCAGGTACTGTTGTCTGTGAGTCAGGAAACTGAGGATCCGATTGCGGTCGGCAGAACCAAGACCTAGGTTTTGGAGTTTTGAGATCAGTCTGGAGAGGATTGTGGTGTTGAAGGTGGAGGTGTGGTTGATGAGCAGGAGTCTGATATAGATGTCCTTGTTGTGCAGTGTGCTAGGGATGAGTGCAGGGCTAGAGAAATTGTGTCCGCTGTGTCCGATGTTATGTTGGGTAAGCAAATTTCAGGGGATCGAGGCAGGTCAGGAGACTGGAGTTAATGTGGGCCATGACCAGCCTCTTGAAGCACACAATGATTTATAAAGGTAGAGATGTTGATGCTAAGCCACATTTTTGACCCACTGCAGTCTTTATGCCTACTTGCACCCACAAATAAGGAGGGACTTCCAGGTTTTGATCCAGCCAGATGAAGCAGCTGTGCCTGGCTCTATATTAGGATGGTGGGTACTACAGTGACATTCGTTTGTCTGCAGCCACTATTTTGGAGAATGCTGTCAAAGAACCTTTTAAAAGCTGCTGCTTGTGCATTTTGAATGAAAATACATTCTGCTGTTTGCCAGTGGTGGATGGAGTAAACATTTGAGATGATGATGGAATCTCCACCAAGCAGTCTAATTGATTGTGGACTGTATTGAACTATTTGAACATCTTTTGGAGTCACAATTATCCAACAATGTGGAAAATACCCCCATATCATTCCTGAATTGTGCCTTTCAGATAGAATTTGGAATGTCAGGGTCTGAGTTATCAACAAGCCAATTCCGAGTTTCATGTCACCAGTGTGTGTGTGTGATATATATATATATCTGGTCAGGTAGTATCTGAGGAACAGAAGAGTTGACATTTCGGAGTGGAAAGCTATAGAAACTGGTGAAGTCGATGTTGATGCTGTGTAGTTGTAGGCTTCAGTTTCCATCTTTCCCCAAGCCCCCCCCACCTCATCCCAGACCCAACCCTCCAACTCAGTACTGCCCTCGATCTGGCCTACCTGTTCATCTTCCTTTCCACCTATCCAATCCATCCTCCACCACCCCCCAACTGAACTATCACAATGACACCCCACCTGCATCCAAATCTCGCCAGCCCACCTAGCATTCACCTTTCTCTCCACCACTGTCCCTTTTTTTTATCTCTCAGCCTCCTTTCCCCTTTACTTTCCGGATGAAGGGCTTATGTCCAAAATGTCGACTCTCCTGCTCCTTGGGTGCTGCCTGACCTGCTGTACTTTTCAAGCACCACACTTTTCAACTCTGACTCTCCAGCACCTGCAGTCCTCACTTTCTCCTATATAATATATCTGATCCAATTAAGTTTTTGTGTCGCTGGTAAACCCCAGGCTGGTGGTCATAAGGAATTTGATGATACCACTGACTATCAAGGGGAAATGGTTAGATTCTGTCTTGTTGGAGCTACTCATTCACACCATACAAGTGCCAGGCAATGTCACTTAACACTTGTTAGCTCAAGCCCAAGTATTGTCCAATCTTGGTGCATGTGGGCAAAGACTACTTCATTATCTGAGGAGTTACAAATGATCCTGAATGCAAACATTCCTACTTCTGGTGTTGTGGTGAACAAAAGGTCATTGATGAAGAAGTTGAAAGTGGTTGGGGCTAGGATACTACATCCTGAGGAACTTAAGTGATTATCAGCGAATAACCTCAATTATCTGTGGCCCCATCCATAGCACATCCCTGGACGTTCCTCCCTGACCATTCTGCCCTGACTTACTTGCCTCACTCTCTCCTGTCCAACAGCTTCATTTCTCACTTCAGCCCCTGTTTCCATGGGTTTTGCTGAGCTGCTACAACTTCACCTCATTCCCAATTGCAAGCTGGGTCTGTCCATACTTGATGCTGACAGCCTGCAATTCTATCTCTCTATCAGTGACAGTGGAGCAAAATAACCAGAAGGAGAACCAGCATTAATCCTTTCAATGCCTATTAAGTTTTTAAAGAAGTAGGAGATCACATCAATAACATTCCGCTATTACAAGCCCTAAAACTTCCACTAGTTCTTGGATCAATCTGATCATGTGCTTCAATTAAAGCATTTGAAACCCAGCCAAGGATTCATAATAGTAGAGCTTTCTAACAAAAGTTTCAGCTGCACCATCAAACCATTTCCATTTCAAAGCTGAGTGCCTGACAATGGCAGGGGGAGGGACCATTTTTCTTCTACCTCAGAATAGCCAGGTCTGCTTGTCCAATTAAATAAGTGCACATTTTTAAAAAATATATTTTTGATGATACTGTGTGTAGTCTGAGCATGTGAATAATTATATAATACTAGTCAATACAAGGGTCAACTCACTCTTGTAATCCATATCCCTGTGATCAAACACTGCAATAAAAATGCATCTGCATTACAATACAGCACCAAATAATGTCCTCTGAATGTGTGAAAACATTTTACATGTATCTTGCAGAATTTTCCAGACTTCTTAGCAGGGCTTCCATTTTCTTCTTTTTTATGAAAACTCAAACCTCCTGTGATTTAATGAGCTTCTGAGATCCTGCAGCACCGGTTAAAAGTAGTGCAACAGGAAATCATTCCAAATGGGGAATCCAACCTCAGCTGGGGTTGATCCTGATCCAGACTCCGAAATGTTACAAGAAAGTGGCATGGGATCTGAAATCTGATTTCTTCAAACTCGTGTTTTTGTTTTTGCTCTTAACTGGAGGCACAGAAACTGTATCTAAGAATCAGAAGTCACATGACACCAGATTATAGTCCAACAGGTTTATTTGAAATCACAAGCTTTCGAAGTGCTGCCCCTCCCATGTAGAGCCATAGAGATGTACAGCTTAGAAACAAACCTTCCGGTCCAATTCGTCCATGCCAACCAGATATCCTAAATTAATCCAGTCCCATTCGCCAGCACTTGGCCCATATCCCTCTAAACCCTTCCTATTCATATATCCATCCAGGTGCCGTTTAAATGTTGTAACTGTACCGGCCTCTACCACTGTCTCTAGCAGCTCATTCCATACAAGCACCACCCTCTGCGTGAAAAAGTTGTTTCTGAGGTCTCTTTTTATATCTTTCCCCTCTCTCCCTAAACCAATGCCCTCTAGTTCTGGACTCCACCACCCCAGGGAAAATACCTTGTCTATTTATCCTATCCATGCCCCTCATGATTTTATGAACCTGTAAGGTCAATCTTCAGCCTCCAACACTCCCCAGGGAAAACAACCTAGCTTATTCAGCCTTTCCCTATAGCTCAAACCCTCCAACCCTGGCAACATCCTTTGTACAACAGTTTAATCCTTTTAAAAGTTCCATTATACATTTCCACTCTGCTGGCCATTTGCATTTTATGTTAATTTTTGTATTTAGAACTTGCTGTCCTTTGAACTGCATCAGAGATGAATATTTGGCAATGGTTTTCAGTATTGAATGCAGGACAGTTTTGTCTTCTGTTAGCCCAACTTATAGCATAAAGCTCCTCGGATGCTGCCTGAACTGCCGTGCTTTTCCAGCACCACTAATCCAGAATCTGGTTTCCAGCATCTGCAGTCATTGTTTTTACCTTATAGCATAAAGGTCAACTCTATGTACATGTTATAGGACAATAATAAATTTAGATAAGATGTATAAAATGTGACAAACTCCTTTTTTAGTCTTGTAAATCTGACAGTATTTTGTCATCATTTCTTTAGTGTTTTTCTTCCATATTAAGTTGCATTTTAAACTTAATCAAGGATTTTTAATTTACTAATTTTGATCTTTTAAAAATTTCATTTTCCTCTGGCGTAGTTGTCCAAAGATCCCTTCACTGCATGCCTCCTTTTCTCACCCTGCAGGCAATCCTTAGCCTGCCCATGTTAAATTTCTCTGCTTAACTGGAGTAAATCACTATATTTATTCCACAATTTTCACACTTAATGAGTCTTGATAGAATGTATTTGTTTTGTGAAAAACACATCTTTTCTATTCCATCATCCCCACTCCCCACCACCTCAAATTTGCATCTCAAATGATTAGATTAGATTACTTACAGTGTGGAAACAGGCCCTTCGGCCCAACAAGTCCACACCGCCCCGCCGAAGCGTAACCCACCCATACATCTACATTTACCCCTTACCTAACACTATGGGCAATTTAGCATGGCCAATTCACCTGACCTGCACATCTTTGGACTGTGGGAGGAAACCGGAGCACCCAGAGGAAACCCACGCAGACACGGGGAGAACGTGCAAACTCCACACAGTCAGTCGCCTGAGGCGGGAATTGAACCCGGGTTTCAGGCGCTGTGAGGCAGCAGTGCTAACCACTGTGCCACCGTGCCGCCCAAACTGACACTTGATAAACTGGATAAAAGGAATGTTTTATAACTCATCTAGTCAGTAGCTGGAAATTTGGATTTTCTTTCATAAAATGAAAATTTAGAAGTTTAGGAAGATAGAAGTGATAAATGTGAAGCAGTCACTGTGCTCTCAAACTGTTGGAACTCATTTTCTGAAAATTAATGCAGAGATTTCTTTTTTCCTTCTGGCAGGAAATTTATTCTTGAATTAGACAAAAAAAAATTCAAAGTATACCTCATAGACTATAAAATGCTTCAGGCCATCTGGGATTATGAAAGGAGGCAAACCTATTCTTGAATTTTTCATTCATAACAAGAGGAAATTGTACAAAAAGATTTCTAACTAATAACAATTTGATGGAAAATTATTGTCAAGTTCTGACCATTTTGCTTTGTTCTAGAGAAAGTGAGGACTGCAGATGCTGGAGATCAGAGTCCAGAGTGTGGTGCTGGAAAAGCACAGCAGGTCAGGCTGCATCCGAAGAACAGGAGAATCAACATTTCGAGCATAAGCCCTTAGGTAATTTCAGCATTAGAACCTGTTGTCCTTTGAGCTGCATTCAGAAATGAATGTTTGGCAATGTTCTCTGTTAAATGCAGGGCAATTTTGTCTACTATTAAGCCCACCTTACAGCACAAATGTCAACTCTATGTACATGTTATGATAAGGCAATAGCAAATTCAGATAAGGCACATAAAATGTGAAAAACTCTTTACTAGTCTCTTAAATTTGACAGTTTTCACTGAGTGAAATTAACCATTACCAGTACAATTGATGTTGGGAATCCTAAAATGGTGGATCCCTAAACCTAATACTCAGACCTTTCCTTCTGCACCCCTGACAGTATTTTGTCATCATTTCTTTAGTGTTTTTCTTCCAGATTAAGTTGCATTTTAAACTTAATCAAGGATTTTTAATTTACTAATTTTGATCTTTTAAAAATTTCATTTTCCTCTGGCGTAGTTGTCCAAAGATCCCTTCACTGCATGCCTCCTTTTCCCACCCTGCAGGTAATCCTTAGCCTGCCCATGTTAAATTTCTCTGCTTAACTGGAGTAGATCACTATTTATTCCACAATGTCACATCTCTCCTGACCCAAAGCCATCAGTGGTGAGATGATGGAGTGTGGCTGAGGTCGTCAGGTAGAGGGGTGAGGTGGAGGGTGGGGTGTGGTGGAAGGGAACAATAAAACCCTCTAACTTCAGGTTAGAAACCTGCTGATGGACCATTGTTTCCTATTTCCTGTTTTCTTGAAAACATTTTGTCATCCGAATAAATCGAAGGACACTGGTTGGATAGAGAACAATGTGCTATCTTACATATGACCAAACATGGACTGGAACTGCCATAGTTTAGATGGAGAGGAATTTGTTAAGTGTGTACAAGAAACTTTTCTGATTCAGTATGTGGGTGTACCTACAAGAGAAGGTGCAAAACTTGACATACTCTTGTGAAACAAGGCAGGGCAGGTGACTGAGGTGTCAGTGGGAGAGCACTTTGGGGCCAGCAACCATAATTCTATTAGTTTTAAAATACTGATGGAAAAGGACAGAATGGATTGAACAGTTGAATTTCGAAATTGGAGGAAAGCCAATTTTGACAGTATTAGACAAGTTTCAAAAGTTGCTTGGGCAGATGATTGAAGATTAAAGGGTCGTTGGAAAATGGGAAGCCTTCAAAAAATGCAATAATGAGAATCAGACAGTATGTTCCTGTTAGGGTGAAAGGAAAGGCTGATAGGTGCAGGGAATTGAGGCTTTGGTTAAGAAAAAGAAGGAATCATATGGCAGGTATTGACAGGAGAGATCAAATGAATCCTTGCAGTATAAAGCTTGTAGGAGTATACTTTAGAGGGAAATCAGGAGGGCCAAAAGGGGACATGAGGTAGCTTTGGCAAGTAGGGTTAAGGAGAATCCAAAAAGATTTTATATATTAAAGGACAAAAGTAGGGAGAGAAGTTCAAAAGTTCAGCAAGGCAGCCTATGTGTGGAGCCACAGAGGGTGGTGTGTGTATGGAATGAGCTGCCAGAGGAAGTGGTGGAAGCTAGTATAATTACAGCCTTTTAAAGGCATCTGGATGGGTATATGAATAGGAAGGGCTTGGAGGGATATGAGCCAAGTGCTGGCAAATGGGACAAGATTTGGGGGCGGCATGGTGGCTCAGTGGATAGCACTGCTGCCTCACAGCACTAGGGCCCCAGTTTCGATTAGGTAAAAACAATGACTGCAGATGCTGGAAACCAGATTCTGGATTAGTGGTGCTGGAAGAGCACAGCAGTTCAGGCAGCATCCAACGAGCCCACAGTCCAAAGATGTGCAGGTCAGGTGAATTGGCCATGGTAAATTGCCCATTGTACGAAGTGAGGGAAATGGGTCTGGGTGGGTTACTCTTCAGAGGGTCGGTGTGGACTTGTTGGGCCAAAGGGCCTGTTTCCACACTGTAGGGAATCTAATCGAAAATCAGGTTAGGATATCTAGTTGGCATGGATAAGTTGGACTGAAGGGTCTGTTTCCGTGCTGTACATCTGTAATGCACAATGTATTACTTTGTCCAGACAAAGACTTTTTAAAATTACAAAATCAGAAACAAACAGCTACATTTATTATAGTGCCTTAAATGTAATGAAACATGTTTCACAGGAGAATTCTAAATCTAAAACTATGATCCAGAGACCAATAAGGTTATATTAGATCAAAAGCTTGCTAAAGAGGTAAATGTTTAAGACCATCTTAAAGGAGGAAAGTGAGGTGGAGATTGCAGATGTAGGGGAGACATTCAAGAGCTTAGGGCTTTGGTAACTGAAGACATGGTCATCCATGAAAGATTAAAGTTGGTGATGCACAAGAAACTAGAATTAAAGGTACATTTGGAGTATTGTTGGGCTGGAAGAGATTTACAAAGAGGGTGAGTCTTGGAGTGACTTGATGAGAATTTTAAAATCCAAACTTGGCTTGACCAATTTTAGTCACCTTCAAGTGAATAGAGATCAGTAAAGAAGCTACCAACTTTAAGGTGTTCTTGGAAGAGTTTCTCAGATATTTTCAAATTTCAAAAAAATACTTCTAAGTACTGTTTATTATAAAGGTAGATGTAGGCTGAATCTGGCATTAAATTGCTTATGCTAAGTTGTGTTATAAACTTCAGAATATTATGTCAGATATTATTCTGTTACTAAGATAATGCTGTCTTTTCATGGTCACAGATTTGTCATTATATCTGTCCAGTGATTTGGGTCAATTACATTTCTCCTCTGAAGGAGACTACAGACCAAATGGTTTAAAAATGAACTTCAGACTTCAAAATGAAATTTTTGGTTTACTTGCACATGTGCAATTTTTAAAACAACTTTTTTTTAAAAGAATAGAGTTGTTGTAAGAAACTAACTTACATAAAGACTAGCTGCAAAAATGCCAAGGATATATTTAGTTATTTTCAAGTGTAATGAAGTGGGGGAACATTCAAGAAATATTTTTATCATATTATTAAGCAGACATACTCTATGCCCACAACTAATCACTTATTTGAAGAATAACTAGATTCACAAAACATTCCCCGGGATACTTGTCTCATCATACCAACACATCACGTGCTGTTATATCTTGCTTTCAATGTTGTGTTCACACACTTTGCATATTGAAGGGATGGAATATGAAATTAAGCCCACAAAATCCATGATTGGTATCCATTATTGATGTCATGCTAATGGCAACCGATCAACTCAAGATGCTAAGAAAGCTTGGTGCACTTTTCCTGGTGTCCTTGACCTCCTGGAAGGGAGAAATGGATGTGAAATGCTTAACTCAACAAAGTGAACAAAAATGATCAAAAAAATCTGCAAGAGCTGTGGATGCTGGAAACCAGAAACCAAAACAGAAATTGCTGGAAAAATACAGATCTGACAGCGCCTGTGGAGAGAAGTCCGTCAATGTTTCAGGTTAGGAGAAAGTGAGGACTGCAGATGCTGGAGATCAGAGCTGAAAAATGTGTTGCTGGAAAAGCACAGCAGGTCAGGCAGAATCAAAGGAACAGGAGAATCGAGGTTTTGGGCATAAGCCCTTCTTCAGGAATTAGGAGGGTGTGCCAAGCAGGCTAAGATAAAAGGTAGGGAGGAGGGACTTGGGGGAGGGGTGTTGGGAATACAATAGGTGGAAGGAGGTTAAGGTGAGGGTGATAGGCTGGAGAGGGGGCGAGGGCAGAGAGGTCAGGAAGAAGATTGCAGGTCAAGAAGGCGGTGCTGAGTTCGAGGGTTGGGACTGAGAAAAGGTGGGGGATGGGAAATGAGAAAACTGGAGAAATCTGCATTCATCCCTTGTGGTTGCCTACTTCCTTTGATTTGACTTGATTTTGATTGATTGTCATGTGTACCTAAATACAGTGAAAAGCTTTGTTTGCGTGCAGTACAAGCAGATTATAGTAAACCAGGATCTATAGGGTGAAAAAGATATAAAGAAAAAGAGGCATACACATTACACCGTGTGAGGCAAGAACAACATTAACAAGATCAACATTATTTGAAGTTTAAAGTCCATTCATCAGTCTAATAACAGCAAGGAAGAAGCTATTCTTGTACCTGCTGGTGCATGTGTTCACCTTTCTGTATCTCCTGCCTGACGGAGGTTATAGGAGAGCATTACTGGGGTAGGAATGGGTCTTTAATGTTGACAACCTTTATGCTGCAATGAGAGATGTAAATGAAGTCCATGGATGGGAGGTTGGCTTCTGTGATGGTCTGGGCTGTGCGCACAATCTTCTGTCATTTCTTACGGTTCTGGACTAAGGTATTCTGGACTAAGGTATGCCCAGAACACATTGGCAGAAGTAAATTGTTTGAATACTTTATGACATGTAACCTTCAATGATATTGTGAAATGTTGCAACTTCAAACCTGTAAAGGGTTTTAAAACTGTACCATTTTTGCATCATCTCTTAATATGACAATCTCTAATTGAGTTCTTAACAAAAGTACTGAATCAAATTTTGCCTATTGGTTGCTGATTTTGAAAAAATCTTTTAAAATCTACTATGTTCCTCTATAAAGCTGAGCAATTATTACTCGTGCAATCACTGATGACTTGATTTATAGTTCAACTCAGTATTAACGAAATGACATCTTCAATTTTTTTTCCCACATGCTAGAGTAAGAATGGAATATAAAATGTACTTTCCTGATCTTGCATTAGAACTCTGCTTGTGGGAGGGTGAATCTGCAACCTGTATCATCCTTAACCAGTGAAAATAAATCTCTCAAATGAATACTAACAAAAGGAAACATTGGACAAGAGAAATATTCACAAATTTAGCAGGACCTGTGGAAAAGAATAGAGATAAATTCCAATTGTATTCCTCAAAATGTTTTGAGCATTCCTGTTTGGTTTCTGTTGCGGCTTAAAATACATCCAAATGGATTATCTTACTGTAGTTGTCAAATTTGCTTCCAATTTGCTCTGCAGGGTATGGAGCAAAGAGAGTCCACTCAGATGAAGAACTGATAATAAATCCAATATTTTCCTCAGTGCAGAGCTGTACCAAAGCACAGATGTTGTGAGGCCTTTTGTCAGGGAAGAAGGCTGAGATCACTTGCTAAGCTTCAGTAACCCACCACAGCAGAAAATAAAACTGAAGTAAGCTGCGTTCCATTGCCTGCAATTTTTTTTAAATGGTGCTGGCTGTTGTAAAATTGATTCTGCCAAGTTCATGTCATTCTGTATTCAGCAGAGGTCTACGCTTGAGATTTCCAAATGATAATTCACATTTTTTCAGTTAATGTAAGACACAGATCATCCCATAAACTTTCATTTACGGTAAAGGTGGTCCAGTGGTGGTTGATCAATTTCAATTACAAAAGTTGTTATCTTTTGGACAATTTTGTTTGAAGAATGCATTATGATTTTTTTAAGGCAAGCTCCGAACACCTGCCAAAACTCGATTACACTCGAACTGATGATCGCAGAATGGATTTCTGTTGTACTTAATGTTCCAATATATTGCAAATGTTGATGCCAAAACATCGGTATAATTGGTAAATGAGAGCAGTTAATAAACATAAGTAATTCCATTTCTGGTGCTGAACTTGGGCAATATGATTCAGCAGCTTATGTTACACTCTATATAGTTTTCTTAATTCTTAAGAGAACTGAGTGGAGTATAGGCCATACATTCTGAAGAAAGATCATCAATCTGAAATCTAACTTTGTTTCTCTCTCCATGGATGCTGCCAGATCTGCTGTGTAATTGTAGCATTGCCTAATTTGATCCATGCCTGTTTACCTTCAGGTGTTTTATACCACCACCCAAGAAAGAATTTCATTCCGTTTGAGTCTATATTCAACCTTAAGCTTATATTGCCTATCATCAAGCCACAGATTCTACATAATGTGTATTTGCCAGTCAGTCAACCCTGGTCCAAGCACCAAAAGAGAAAATGCTGGAAAATCTCAGCAGGATCTGTAAGGAGAGAAAAGAGCTGATGTTTTGAGTCAGTTAGAATTTTTGTCAAAGCGCAATGTCCCAGTGAGGGTAAAAATTACAGCTCAACTTTCCACAGAAACCTACCTCCTTTTTTCCCAAATGAGTTCAGAACTTGCCCCTACTACTCCGCTTGAATGAAAAAAAAGACCTATGGCATCTTTTGTGAATAGAAGCGTTCCCTGATTTCGATTCTGAATTTGTCTTTTACTAGATTAAACCTAATGTCCTTTGTGTACACTTTAAAACCTAGTGTGTACACATATTTGAAATAATGCACAGGATTGACATTTTTCTGTTCTAATATCATTTATTAGGCCTTGGCTCAATAACCTGTGAGGTCATTTGGAATGTACTGGAGAAAATCACTGATAACCATCACTGAATTTCTCAGGGTGAGCAGTTCGATAATATGCTCAGGGCAGCATGGTGGTATAGTGATTAACACTGCCATCTCACAGTACCAGGGGCCGAGGTTCAACTCTAGCATTGGGTGATTGTCTGAGTGGAGTTTGCATGTTCTCCCCATGTGGTGGGTGGGTCTGGGTACAATGCTGTTTGGAGGATTGGTGCAGACTTGATGGGCCAAATGGTCTATATCTGTACTGTAGGGATTACATGCTCATGCATGCCCTGGATGATAGTTTCTTATTTGACCATTTCTGGATGCGAGTAGAACTAAATAGGTTTTGTGCACTAGCACTAACTCCCTTCAGTTTTTTTCTACAATGTTTTCTGATGTCTTCCACAATGCCAATCCTGATATTGAAATCAAGTATCAAATAATAGGAAACTACACATCCTGAGATAACACCAGGAAAAGACACAGGTCTCAATTCTGATCAAGCAATTCATCTTAGATTTAATTGTCTACTGTACCCTAACCTATTTAGGGGCAGACTGGCCTTTGTTGTTACCTATGTACCTGCTCTTCTATGTCAGTTAGAATATCAATATATCTTTAAGACACATGCTCATAATTTCACTGTATCATTGCATGTGACCTGCTGGTATAAAAACTGCAGACTTTATCTTAACTCTGACCACTTAAAGCATGACATACTAATTGAAGCATGCTAATGTTTGTTAGAAGGTAGCTTAATGCTAGTGCAAGCACAGATGTGTCTGAGAATATAATATTTACATACATTAGTGAGCTATAATAATAAATGCTTGTTGGATCTTTCAATACCACACTTTCCATGCCCTAGTTTCTGTTATAAGCAAGGACTCATCAAGTAAAGTTAACCTACTGGAGGCAAAATATGCATCAATGAATATGATCACCTTCATCTCAAAAGATAGACTAGGTCTGTATTCATCCTTGTTGATTGGACAGTGTAGAGTTTGGAAGGGCGTGGAATTTGCACTAGTTGCATTTATTTGGGTTGTAGTACTACCAGCTTTCCATGTTTTGTTGCTTAATTTGTCTCTCTTCTACCCCACAGGTTTGGTATGACCTACAAATCCAAACAACTCGCTATTGTATAAACATACTACTGTAATACACTATTAAGAACATAAATTTAAGAAATAGGATCTGCTTTGCCATTTGGTGACAGCATAGCTAAATTGCTAAAAAAAGGTTTATTGAGCTCAGTCTTGGGTATGTTGTATAATTTCTCTATGGCAAAGACGGTTCTCAGCAGCATTTCAGTGAGCCGAGTTCATTTTTAATCATTGTACCTGTAAACAAAAGACGCAATCAGGGTTGAAACAGCTCTTTGACGTAATGTTTCTATCGGGACCTTGAGATCCCTTTCAGATAATCTGATATTCAGATAATTGATATTCGGATAATAGAGGTTCCTCTGTATTGACCTTTATTTCAAAGCAATGATGCATAAAAGTACGGAAGCTTAGCTAAAGCTATGCAAGGCACTAGTCAGACCACTGCCAGAACAGTTTTGGGCCCCCTTATCTAAGAAACGTGATAATGCCATTGAAGGCTGTCTGGAAAAAGATTTGCTAGACTAATACTTATTCAGGAAAGACTGCCTAATGAAGAGAGGTTAAGTCAATTGCGACTGTGCTTATTGGAATTTAAGAATGAGAGGCCACTTTTATTGAAGCATATAAGAGGGACTTGACAGGGTAAATGCAGACAGTTTCTTTCCTCTTGTGGGACAGTCTAGATCCAAAGGGCACATTGTCAAATAAGACGTCATCCATTTAAAACAGGAATGAGAGGAATTTCTTCTCTCCATTTGGCAGTGAATCCATCACATTCATTCCCACAGAAGGCTGCCAAAACCAGACTGTAGAATTTCACTTTTGAACTATATTCAAGGCTGAGAGAGAGATTTTTGCATCAGTAAAGGAATCGAGGGCTACAGGGAAATGGCAGGAATGTGGAATTTGTAATGATCAGATCATCCATGATATCATCGAATGGTGGAGCCGACTCAATGGGTTGAATGGCCTACTTCTATATCTTATGGTCTTAAGCTATCTAACTTCACTTTGGTACTCAAATACTGAGCTATTATCTGAAGACAGTGATACTTAGATCCAGCCTCTCCTGTCAGAGGAAAGATCCTTCCTGTATTTATTCTATGAAGCCCTCTCAGAATATTATAATTATCAATAAGATCACCTGTTAGTCATCCAAGTTCCAGAGAATATAGGTTTTCGTTTTCTTCACTTGTCTTGATAGAATGGATCTCTCATCCCAGAAATCAATTTAATGAACTATAATTTGTATTTGTTCTAAATCAGGGTTATCTTTCCTTACATTGAGTAATGGAAATTGTATAAAGCACTCAAGATGTGATCTCACCAAAGCCCTATATAAGTGCAGGCCAGTCTTCCTTGCTCTTGCTCTCTCATATCCAGCCCATGTTCCAGTATATTGAGTCTTTAGTCAATGCTTTAAAACTCTGAAACTAAAAGTGTGCAGGTTAGGTGAATTGGCCATACGAAATTGCTCATAGTGTTCAGGGATGTGTAAGCTAGGTGCATAAGCTAAAAGAAATGTAGATTAATAGCTGTAGAGGAATGGGTCTAGGTGGGATACTCTTTGGAGGGTTGGTATGAACTTGTTGGGCCAAATGGCCTGTTTCCACACTGTAGGGATTCTAATTCTAAACAAGTGGCCGCTTGAGGGTTACCTGACTTCGCTAGTGGCTCGAAGTCACTCTCCTCTCTCAAGACAGGAAAAAAAATCCAGATTGTGATGTCAATGCCTTTCTTGTAACTAATTCAAGAGGATAATGTGAAATAGAATGGATTATTCATCAACAAAGACACTGGATGCCTCAAACTCTCAGGGTCTCAAACAATCACTCAAAAAGGGCGGCACAGTGGCTCAGTGGTTAGCACTGCTGCCTCACGGCACCAGGGTCGCAGGTTCCATTCCAGCCTCTGGCGTTCATTCTCCCCGTGTCTGCATGGGTTTCCTCCTACAGTCCAAAGATGTGCAGGTCAAGTGAATTGGCCATTCTAAATTGCCTATAGTGTTAGGTGCATTAGCCAGAGGGAAATGGGTCTGGGGGGGTTACTCTTCGGAGAGTTGGTGTGGACTGATTGGGCCGAAGGACCTGTTTCCACACGGTCGGGAATCTAATCTAATCAAATGATTGCAATCAATACATACGAAGCCATTTGGTTGGTGAAAGCACTTTAACTTGAAAGTCACATGATGAGACAGCCATATTTATTGTCTAATCATAAAACCAACAGAAACTGCTCAGAGGGAGCACTCTGCCCAAAGCTATTGAACTAGTTACAAGTCATCCAAAGAGCTGGATGATGAATGACGATACCTTCGAAGGGGATGCAGAATGCCTGCCATCCAGTTCTTTGAGAGAGCTGTTTGATTAGACCCATCCCAATTGTGCAGTTTTTCTTTTTGTTTTCAAGTATTCATTCAGTTCCTTTTTGGACATTACTGTTCAATCTACCTTCACATTCTTTCAGACAGTGCGAGGAGAAAGTGAGGACTGCAGATGCTGGAAATCAGAGTCGAGAACGTGGTACTGGAAAAGCACAACCACATCCGAGAAGCAGGAGAAACAACGTTTAAGGCACATTCCTGATGAAGGGCTTTTGCCCAAAACATCGATTTCTCCTGCTCATCAGATGTTGCCTAACCTGATATCCTTTCCAGCACTTTCAGACAGTGCTGTTCAGGTCATCATATCTTGTTGTGTAAAATACAGTTTACCTTGCCTTCCTACAAGGTAATGGTTCCCAAATTGCAGGGACTGTGATCAATCATTTGATTCAAGAACACTTAAAGAAAAAATATCTGCTGTCCTGACCTGAGTACTTCCAGCATTTTCTTTTGTTTATATTATCAGTTATATTCACTTTTTAATCAAGATTTCCTTGGAATGGGATAATTGGCCAGTGAAGAATGATACAGAATCAAAGATAATTATACATGACAATTATAATTACAATTTTCACTTATGACCTAGTAATTAGATGTGACAAAAGAAAATGTTTGGATGAGTTAACTAAGAAGAAATTATACTGTTCTTGTAAGCCCAAAGGGAACTAACTCATTAGTAAGTAAATCAGTGTATTAGTTTCAGTTATTGATAAAGCATGGATTTCAAATTGTTTTCCCTCATAGGTTTCATTTTATCTTTTGATGAAATGTGCATGTTGTCATATAGTGAGTCTCCAAACGTCAGGTGTAGTTTTAGATACCGTATTTTTAATTTATTTACTATTGTATGTCCTCCAAGTGCGTCCATGGAGCTTTATGGTGCTATCTCTCAGAGAATGTTAATCACATAGCATCTGACTTGATGAATTGACCACCAATTATTGTCATTTTCATGTAAGAAATCTACAAGTTTGTGATTAATGATTGATTCCTGGGTTTCTTTTGCTACTTTGTTAAATATAGGCAGAAAATGCTCGAAATATTTGGCATCATCTGTTTATGTTTCGGATTTCTGGTTCTGCAGCATTTATCATCTACTAATTGAACATTTGAAGGCTTGCTTTCCAGTCAATCGTAACTCTAACAAACGCTTTCATGGCAGAGGGTGTTTATCACTTTAAACATCTCAGTGAGAGCTACCAAATTTAATCAATTGCCCTTTTCCTTGATCCCTTTGCACAGGTAAAGACCACCTCCTGCACTCCCCTCCAATCCTCAAGACAAAATTTTGAAAAAGCCAAGGCAACATAAAAGGAGCAAAAAACCCAGTTTAAAAGAAAACTCTGCTCTCCTTTTCCTGACCTTTTTGGGTGTGAAAAATGTGCATTCCCTCAGCAAATGTCAGAAAATCAACTGCTATGTTGTTTTCACCAACTTATTATTTCCTTGCATCATAGAAATAGCTATGGTGCACATTAAACACCGCGTGTCTGAAACATTTAATTCTGATTGTCTTGCCTAGAAGGTATGAGGCGAGATCCTAATTTTTTTCAACTATAATTTCTTGCTTTTCTCTTAGGAAACACTTACTGGATTTAACATATGCTATCAGCTGCAGAATGTGATTTTCAGAAACTTCCACTGAGCAAAAACAAAGTAATCTTCTCCTGGAACTTCATTTTCTTGTATTGTGCTGACATTCCAGTCAAACCAAAACAAAGGAGCAACAGACCAGATATCCACCTCAGCCAGTTCTGATCAAAGGGATGGCTTGAAGCTTGTTATACCTGATGCTAAAGGGACCGCAGTGACTTTCCACAATGCACAATAGTTTTAAAACAAACACAGCAATTGCTGTAAAATGTCAGCAGGTCTGGCAGCATCTGAGAGAGAAATCAGATTTAATGTTTCTGGTCCAGTGACTTTTCTTGAGAGCTGGTTTTGGCCCAGTTGTTTTGACCTGATGCATTGAACCTATCCCATTAACTGAATTAACTCCTCCAGCAAATCGACTCTCACGACTGAAATGCAGTTTTTAAAAATTGTTTTAAGTATATTGCTTTGACCTCTTCCCTTAGACTGTTGTTTAATATTGAAACCATCAGTTCTGAGCTGAGCCAAATCCTACCTCTTGCCTTGACCTCTTTTGTTTTAAGAAAAAAAACCTAACCTCCAGGAAGAACCCTATATTTCACCTGAAAAGTGAATTAATTCCCAGGCTATCAGAATCACCAGATATTTTCTGATCAACCTGTTCAGAGATTTTACCACATACTGTGGAGCAGGTCAGACTTAAACCCAAGTCTCCTGGCTGACAGGTAGGATGCTATCAATTCACTGCAAGAGCCCGCCTGTATCACTCATATGAAGTAAGTTTTATTTGTGGAGATGTAGTGCTTCTTCTGAAAATTAGATACTTTTTAATTGATCTGTCCAGGGAAGTTTTTAACACACCTCTCGAGCAGGTGGGACTTAAACTCATCTCACCTGGCTCAGCGGTAGGGCACTACCACTGCACTGTAACATCTTTCCTGCAAGACTCACTCTGCTGCGTCTTTGACTACATTCAGCTGCCTCTGCTCTACTATGTGAAAGGAAATCTGCCAAAGTAGCCAATTAAAAGAACTCGCTGGATATTGATTTACTGCATCTAACTCATGTGAATCTATGCCCAATCCTTTCTAAAGACACTCATAACAGGAACTTATTTTGTTCTCTCTTCTTTCATCCTTGTGTGCCTGTATGTGCATACGTTGCAAATTATCTCCCAATTTGAATACACTAGCTTTTTTTTACAATCAAAAGAGAATTTGTGAGTTTAAAAATGGCATTTCGGAAACAGCAGGTTTACTGTGCAGCAGTGGTGTGTGTGTTGGGGGTGGGGGGTGGCAGTGAGCGGGTGGAAGAAGCAGGCAGTCAATTCACCAAGGCCTGTTCTGAAATGGAACAGAAATACTGCAGTGAGTAATTCACCTCCCTAAACCCCAAAGCCTGTCCATCTACAAGGCACAAGTCAGAAGTGTGATGGAATACTCTGCACTTGCTTGGATGAGTGTAGCTCTAACAACACTCACTAAGTTTGACACCATTCAGGACAAAGCAGCCTGTTTGTTTGGCATCGCATCCACTCTCTCCATCACTGACGCTCAGTAGTAACAGTGGAAACTACCTGCAAGATGCAGTGCAGAAATTCACCAAAGATCCTTAGGCAGTATCTTCCACACCTATGACTGTTTCCATTTAGAAGAACAAGGGCAGCAGATACATGGGAACACCATCACCTGCACGTTCCCATCCAAGCCACTCACAATCCTGACTTAGAAATGTATGCCACCATTTGTTTTTCTGTCAGAATCCCTCTCTCATGCATTGTGGATGCACCTACAGCATATGGACTGCAGCAGTTCAAGGTGGCAGCTCACCACCACCTACCCAAGGTCAATTAGAGAAGGGGAAAAATTCAGGCGCAGCCAGCAATGTTCACATCCTACATCCCACGAATGAATACAAGAGTTTATGCAGTCAAAGTATGATAGTTATCTATTAATTTATTATAAACATTGCCTGCAATCCACTACTGAAATATTTTATTCACTTGCTTTGTCTTAAAATATTAATCAATTAAGAATTATGCAGATATTTATGTCCCTCACCTTTGTTATTATGGGAACAGCACATCTTTCAATTAAACGTTGTTGAATACATAACAATTTCCATCCCCACCTGCTCACTTCATGAAGGTCACTCCTGTGGCTATGCTTGCAATTATCATTTCCCTAATGAAATTAAATGATGACAATATGGAGCATAAATGTACATCCTAACATTCCCCACAGCAGCCCACTGTGTTGCTCAGCTACGGAATGACTTTCTCTTTAAAATAATCAAATGGATGAGTAACCATAATGAAAGGAATTTTCTTGCATTCATACCAATTTATTCTTCAAAAAGAGATTGAACACTATTATAGTTGATTTTGCAGTCTGTTCACTGAGAGCTGCTCAGTCAGCTGTTGTGGACTTTTGTGATAGATTCCAGCATAGCTTTCAGCCTCATCCAGTTTTTAAAAGCAAGGCTGTAAATAATGCTGGACTTAATGTATTTGAAATGACAGGAAGACCAATTTAAGCTGACATCAGTAGTTTGCTGTATAGGTCACTTTCAGTTTTGTTTCGAATGATAGGCTGTGCAACGAGGAAAGGAAGAACGGAACGTTCTACTGTAGCTCCAAGCAAAGGATTTATAGTGTTTGCTGAGCATTTCTGCATTTCACAAGACAGTCAAGTGTGATAAGGAAATTACCTTATTCCAGAGGGTTAAGTCTCTATTGTACAATATTGCACTATTTTTTAACAATATGTTTGTCATTGTACAATGTTTTTCTTCAGTTCCATCAGCATTCAAAATGTTGTTATGACAGAAGACTCTCAGAAGTTGTGTAGTGCTTAATGGGAGATATATTTTTTCATATCATCTCATTTTCTAACTTTGCTTCTGCTAAGAGTGAGTCTTCATCATTTCTTTCCCTGCAACCATTGGTGCCCAGTTGAGGTGGAGTGTTTGATGGTGTTGCACTTACTTTTTCCTGTTCGTATAAAATATTATGGCAAAAAAGCAGAAATTTATCGCTCCTATAATGAACATCTACTATTACAGAGAACAATGTTTCTGATAGGTAGTTTAATGTTTGTCAAAGAATCCTCTGCAAATTTGCAGGAATATAATGGCAAACAAGTAATGGTTCTGACTTTAAATTCTGCTTGGATTTCAAAGGATTGATCATACCTCAAGTTTGTACTCAACTAACTCTTATACCTAATGTAAAGGCAGTTATTTGCGGTTATTGGAGGCAAATCATATTAGCCTCAGGACACTGGTGCAGCAGTTTGTCAGGGTCATGTCAGTCTAAGCATCTTCATTTGCTTCATTAATGACCTTCCCTCCAATATAATCTTAGAAGCGGGAACATTCATTGATATTTGCACACTGTTCAGATTCATTGATAACTGCAGACTAATATATAAATCAGAAGTTCAAGTAGTCCTTCGAGTCTGCTCGGCTATTCAATAACATTACAGTTAATCTAATTATGGCCTCAGCTCCACTTTCCTGCCTGCCTCTCATATTTTTTGGCTCCCTTGTTAGTCAAGAATCTAGGTACCCCAGCTTAAAAATATTCTCTCACACAGCCTCCATCACATCCAGGGAAGAGAGCTCATGACACTGAAAGAAAACCAAAGCAAAGAACTGCGGGTGCTGGAGATCAGAAACCGAAACCAAAATTGTTGGTGAAACTCAGTAGGTCTGGCAGCGTCTGTGGGAAGAGAGCAGAGTTAATGTTTTGAGTCTGTTGGTTCTTCATCAGAACTTCAGCAGCTAGGTATCTATGCTGAAGACAAGGTTGAGGGAGAGGAAGGGGAGTGTGGAGCAGATAGGTGAAGATGGAACCATAAAGAGATATTAAAGGGTTAGATAAACAAGAGGATTATTGGATAGCAGGTCAGAACAGAAGAGAAGCTGAATAAGTAATACTGACAGTTGAGGGTCATGTTGTGGAAATGTTGGTATGGGAACACGTTGGTGTGTTGAAGTGACAGGCAACTGGAAGCTCAGGGTCATTTTACAGACAGAATGTAGCTGTTCTACAAAGCTGTCACCCAGAAAAGAGAGTAGATTAGATTGAGCGAAATTGCTACTTCACCTGGAAAGTGTGTTTGGGGCCTTGGATGGTGAGGTGGTAAACGGGCAGGTATTACACCTTCTGTGATTTCATGGGAGGATGCCATGGGGATGAATGAATGAATGAATGATTTTATTCACACTGTATTTTACAGTGAGAGAAACAGTAAAATACAGTAAGAAGCTTTTCCACTGTCACCACGATCCAGAGATATCTTGAATAGTTTTAAGAATAGGAAATTAAATACAAAGTTAAAGAGACTCCATCAGTCCTGAGCCAGCTCATCATCAACACCTATGCTGCCAGCCCTTCACCACCACCTCACCCAGTTTACACCAGAGCCAACCAAAGATGAAGGTGCTGATCCTCAGGCACTGTTTTTTACCGCTGGGCCTATCTCGCCGACATCACCTCCACTGATGTAGCAGCCACCGATTCGAATGCCAGGTCCCGTGCTCGCCCTGGAAAAGTAAGTAGGAGATCACCTGAGTTTGTTCTGGGCTTGTTCACTGCCACCATGAGGTTCACATTAGGATCACTCTGGTCCAGGTTCGGCCCACTCGCCACCGCTGATTCCAAAAGAGCTCAGCTCAAGAGTTAAGTGAAGGAAAGGTGAAAAAACACAAGAGTATAAAAAGAAAGAAAAGTGGTCAGAGCGGATGAACCCAGCTTGGGAGCACTATTCCACCACTATCTTGCTGATGTGTGAGAAATTCATGGAATTCCTTTAGTAAAGGAGCAGGCCATTTGGCCCATTGAGTCCACACTGACCCTCCAAAGAGCACCAACCCCCCTCCTACCCTATCCCTGTAACCCTGCATTTCCCATGGCTCACCCACACATCCCTGGACACTATGGGCAATTTAGCATGGCCAATCCACCTAACCTGCACATCTCTGTGGGAGGAAACTGGAGCATCTAGAGGAAACCCACGCAGACACAGGGTGAATGTGTAAACACCACCCAGACGGTTGCCCGAGAATGGACTTCAGCCTGTGTCCCTGGTGCTGTGAGGCAGCTGTGCTAACCACTGAGCCACCATACTGCCCCATGTTGAGAGTGGAGGAGGAGTGTAGCAAAGTGTCCTGGAGGGAGCACTCCCTATGGAAGGCTGAAAAGGAAGGAAAGGGGAGTATGTGTCTGGTGGTGGCATCCCACTGGAGGTGGCAGAAATGGTAGCTTACAATCCTTTGGATGTGGAGGCTGATGATTTGCTAAGTGAGGACCAGAGGGACCCTATCACTGCTGTGGGAGGGAAGGGAAGGGAAGGGGTGACAGCAGACTAGCGGGAGGTGGGCCTGACACAGCTATTGGCCCTGTCGATTACAGAGCTTGGGAATCCTCAACTAACAAAAAGGGTCAACATTTTGGAGGTCCCGTTAGAAAGGTGGCATCATCTGAATAGATATGACAGAGAGGTGGAGGAACTGGGAGAATGAGATGGGGTCCTTATAGGAACCAGGGTGTGATGATGTGTAGTCAAGGTAACTGTGAGAATCTATAGGTTTGTAATGGATATTCATGGCAATATTTGTTCCAATGTCGAAGAAGGGAAGAGAGGTGTCGAAGATGGATGAGGTGAAGGTGAGAGCAGGGAGGACATTAGAGCGAAATTGATAAATTTTCCAATTCTGGACGAGAGAGGAAAGTAGCACCAATGATGTCATTGAGCTACCGGAGAAAGAGTTGTGGGTAGGTGCCAGAGTAGGATTGAACCAAGAAATGTTCCACACAGACAGGCATAACTGGGGCCCATGGCCACACCCTTGATCTGAAGAAAGTGAGGGGAATTGAAGGACAAGTTGTTCAATGTGGGGATGAGTTCAGCCAGGTGAAGGAGGCTGGTGATAGATGAGGACAGTTCAGGCCTTTTCTCCAGGAAGAAACAGAGCCCTGAGAGCATTCTGGTGGGAGCTGAACGTGTAAAGGGATTGCACATCCATGATAAAGAAAAGGTGGCTGGAGCCCGCAAACTGGAAATTCTGAAGGGAACAGTAAAGGATCAGAAGGAATCACATTTTAAGTAGGAAGGGTCTGGAGAAGGGGGAAGAAAAATCTAGTTGAGGTCAGAGAAGAGATGAGTTCTGTGGGGCAAGAGAAGGTGGAAATAATGGGTCTGCCTGGACAGTCTTGTTTGTGGATTTTGGGAAGGAGTTGGAAATGAACTGTGTGAATTTGGAGACTATAAGCTTAGAGACAGTGGTGGGGAGATCACCAGATGAAATAAGATTAGTGACCGTAGTGGACACAACGGCCTGATGTTCCATCATGGGGGTTAGGGTCCGGGGGAGATTGGAGGAGGTATCTGAGAGCTGGCACATAGCCTCTACAATTTACAGGTTAGTCCACAGACTATAACAGCACCATTTGTAACAGCAAGCTTAATTCCAAAGTTAGGGTTGGATCTGAGAAAATGGAGTGCAGTTAGTTCAGAGGGAAATCAGTTTGAATGGGTAAGGGGTGGCAGAGAAATTGAGATGATCAGTTTCATGTTGACAGTTCTCGATAAACAGGTCAGGTATAGGTAAATGGCCATAGGGAGGAGTCTAGGTGCAGTCCTCATTTTTGCCAAGGGGTAGATGGAGTTTAATTCAGATAAATGTGAGGTTTTGCATTTTGCGAAAGCATCTCTTAGCAGGACTTACACACTTAATGGTATGGTCCTGGGGAGTGTTGCTGACCAAAGATACCTTGGAGTCCAGGTTCATAGTTCTTTGAAAGTGGAGTCGCAGGTCGATAGGAAAGTGAAGAAGGCGTTTGGTATGCTTTCTTTTATAGGTCAAGAGAATTTACAGGAGTTGGGAGGTCATTTTGTTGCTGTATAGGACATTGGTTAGGCCACTGTTGGAATATTGCGTGCATGTCTGGTCTCCTTCCTATCGGAAGGATGTTGTGAAATTTGAACGGGTTCAGAAAAGATTTACAAGGATGTTGCCAGGGTTGGAGGATTTGAGCTACAGGGAGAGGCTGAACAGGCTGGAGCTGTTTTCCCTGAAACGTCGGAGGCTGAGGGTTGACCTAGCACTAGGACAGGTAGTTAATAAGGTGAGTTTGGTAATATCTTACTGCATCTGATGGAGAGACATAGCCTGTGAAACATATCAAAATTGACACTTAGCCAAAAAGTAAGTTTTAGTCACAAGTTAATGTTATGGATTGAGGATGACTTCCTGAGAACTGACTAAAGTCTAGTTGTGTAGGCAAGTGGTACCTTAAATAAATGAATGGAATATTTCACATTTATTGTTAACGCAACTGAAAATGCCACTTCAGAATACTATTTTAGATTGCTCCTAAGGTAGATATTCAATTAGAGTCATAGAGATGTATAGCATGGAAACAGACCTTTTGGTCCAACTCGTCCATGCCAATCAGATATCCCAACCCAATGTAGTCCCACCTGCCAGCACCTGGCCCATGTCCTTCCAAATCCTTCCTATTCATATATCCATCCAAATGCCTTTTAAATGTTGCAATTGTACCAGCCTCCACCACTTCCTCTGGCAGCTCATTCCATACATGTACCACCCTTTATGTGAAAAAGTTGTCCCTTAGGTCTCTTTTATATCTTTCCCCTCTCACCCTAAACCTATGCCCTCTAGTTCCAGACTCCCCAACCCCAGGGAAAAGACTTTGTCTATTTACCCTATCCATGCCCCTCATAATTTTGTAAACCACTATAAGGTCAATCCTCAGCCTCCGACGTTTCAGGGAAAACAGCCCCAGCCTGTTCAGCCTCTCCCTATAGCACAGATCCTCCAACCCTGGCAAGATCCTTGTAAATCTTTTCTGAACCCTTTCCAGTTTCACAACATTCTTCCAATAGGAAGGAGACCAGAGTTGCATGCAATATTTCAACAGTGGCCTAACCAATGTCCTGTACAGCTGCAACATGACCGCCCAACTCCTGTACTCAATACTCTGACCAATAAAGGAAAGCACACCAAATGCCTTCTTCACTATCCTATCGACCTGCGACTCTACTTCCAAGGAGCTATGAACCTACACTGCAAGGTCTCTTTGTTCAGCAACACTCCCTCGGACCTTACCATTAAGTGTATAAATCCTGCTAAGATTTGCTTTCCCAAAATGCAGTACCTTGGTGGGCGGCACGGTGGCACAGTAGTTAGCACTGCTGCCTCACCGCGCCGGAGACCCGGGTTCAATTCCCGCCTCAGGCGACTGACTGTGTGGAGTTTGCACGGTCTCCCCGTGTCTGCGTGGGTTTCCTCCGGGTGCTCCGGTTTCCTCCCACAGTCCAAAGATGTGCAGGTCAGGTGAATTGGCCATGCTAAATTGCCTGTAGTGTTAGGTAAGGGGTCGATGTAGATGTAGGGGTATGGGTGGGTACGCTTCGGCGGGGCGGTGTGGACTTGTTGGGCCGAAGGGCCTGTTTCCACACTGTAAGTAATCTAATCTAATCTAATCTTACATTTATCTAAATTAAACTCCATCTGGCACTTCTCAACCCATTGGCCCATCTGATCAAGATCCTGTTGTAATCTGAGGTAACCTTCTTCACTGTCCACTACACCTCCAATTTTGGGGTCATCTGCAAACTTACTAACTATGCCTCTTATGCTCACATCCAAATCATTTTTATAAATGATGAAAAGTAGCGAACCCAGCACCGATCCTTGTGACACTCCACTGGTCACAGGCCTCCAGTCTGAAAAACAACCCTCCACCACCACCTTTGAGCCAGTTCTGTATCCAAATGGCTAGTTCTCCCTGTATTCCGTGAGATCTAACCTTGCTAACCAGTCTCCAATGGGGAACCTTGTTGAATGCCTTACTGAAGTCCATATAGTTGGAAACCCTTCATTCTTATCTCTTGCACTGATGTGCTGAACTCCTCCTTCATTGAAGGGGTTAATACTTGCGGACGCTCCTCCTTTCTATTTGTTTGATTGTTCACTGCCATTAGTGACTGGATATGGTAGGACTGTAGAGCTTTGCTCTTTTCCATTGGTCATGGATTAGCTGGGTTCTGTCTAACACATGTTGCTTCCACTGATTAGCATATAGAGATTTGTAGTGATGCCCTGGAACTGGAAGGGTACAGGTAAGGTTTATGGAAAATTATTCACCTTTTTTTCTTCAGCAGCTTCCAGCAAATGTTCCTTTCCTTGAAAAAAAATCAAATAAAACTTCTGACAAACTTTAATGCTTATTTTAGGCAAGCACTATAGAGATGCCAGTAAATTCATCCCTTCAGCAACATGGCAACATCCACATCCCAAATACAGATCAGGCACAGGGCATTCTGTGTCAAAATTGTGGCGATTATTGCCCTTGTTTTAGACACAGAAAATAAGAGTAAATGGGGCCAAACATCCCCAGTTATCTCCAGCAGATTGTCAGAGCTAGATAGTCTCTGGATGAGGGATTATGGTTATATTTATAACTCCACAGAAATTCTTTGAATTCATTACATGACCAGGGATTAGATGAATGTTTCATGAAGGAAATCGAAATGTTACAACATTATGCCGATGGAATTGGCACAGTGATATTGGAAATGTAGAGCGAGAGAAAGAGAGAGAGAGAATCCCTCACTTAAGATACCCTATGTCAGAAATTAATTGGTGTATGTTTTCTGTGAGGATAGATACAGTGCTGGAACTCTGAACCCCCAAAAAACTGGAAGCTAGGTCATTGGACAATTTCTATACTGGACTAATAGTTTTATGTTTGGCACGCTATTAATAATTGTGGAACTAAAGTAGGTATGTGGAATTAAAATTCCAATTGGCCATTGTCTAACTGAGTTGTGGAATTGCTTCAAGAAACTGAGTATCTTAATTCTATTCATATATTCCGAACAGCTAGAATAAGATTTTAATTCTTATCAGTTGCCTTAAAGAGCACACTTACAAAAATATCTTTAATATTTTATATCATATAGCCAGTTGGGAATGCACTACAGGTTCACCAGCCTCTGAAAAGTGAAAAGACAAGTTAATGTTCCAAGTCCAAGACAGTTCTGTATTTCTAGGAAATTTAAGTTTGTCATTTGGATTTTAAACATTCTGCTTTTTGACTTATCAGCTATGGAATTATTAGAAATTAAAATTAGAAAGTAAAATTATTGAATTTTATTTCAAATGCACACTATCATTTATCCTGAGGCTGGATATTTTTGTGAAATTAAAGGAATACCAATACAGTGAATTTCTGCAACATCTTCTGGAAGCAGCCACTGAAATGTTTTGCCTAAAGCCATATTTGTAGTACAGATTTTTATAATCCACTAAGGTATTAACTACAATTACATGGTGATGCTATAACAAAAAAAGATCCTAGATAAAGGTTGAACTCCATATGTTGGTTTATTTAGCAACAAATTCAATGCTACAAACTTGGACACAAGAGGTTAGACAGTTATTTCAGCTGTTCAAGCATGTTGGAGATGAACTGATCCAACCACACAACTAAACCAAATGTTGACAGAGCAACTTCAGTGCTGCACTTTATGAGTAAAGTCACCATAGTTTTACCAGACCATAGGGCTGCTGCCTCATTAGAGAGACAGGCAGAGAGAGATGAATGGTGGTTCAACCTGAGGGTCACCATGCCTCAGGCAAAAGAAGATGTTGAGAAGGAGAAATCATTCAGCAAAGAGGGGTTCCAAGTTTCAGTCTTCTAAATTATGAAAGTGATTCATTGAACTGGAAGTCTTCAATTTTTTAGAAAATAAAGAAGCAATGCTGAAGGCTATGTGGTCCAAAAGCTTTATATTATGATCAAGGTTATTTAAGCCATTGTGCCTGTGTTCCCAATCAGAGCCATTAGATTCAAAATGTTAATTTTGTTTCTTTCTCCAGAGATGCTGTGAGATCTGGTGCATTTTTTTCAGTTTTTTCTGCTTTTACCTCAGATCTCCAGTATGCACAACATTTTGCTTTTATTATTACACTTTGTACTTGGTTAAAACAATACAAAATGAGTTCTATTATCTTATCCGTCCCCATAGCCCTCAATCATTCTCTGGTTCAGATTTTTAAATCTGATATGTAATATAGATGTTACTTGATCTGTTTATCTATTGGGTTACACTTACAGAACCAAAGGTAATGACAATAGCAGAATATGCTCAGCCTGTAGAGAAGAGGCATGTGAAAGAGAATTCCAACAAAAGTAGCTCATATTGAGAAAGAAGCTGGATCAATATTTCCATTGAAATCAGATTGAAGGTTATCTGAGTAGTTTGAGTCCTTTTTTATTGTAACATTCAAGGCTGCGCATTAGCCAAGACTGAATAATAGAAGTGAAATAGAATATTGTGACACTAGGTCAACCATCATTTTTGAATGAGGGAAAGACAACATTATACTAGACACCAGTGCCTTTGCACTGTTCATTCAATTGCTTGGGAGACCTCATTATCTTTCCACCCATCTGCAGCAGCACCAACAGTTGTGCCACACATTTCTCTCAATCCCTCCTTTTCTCTCATTCTAGGAGAAAATGACCCATGTCAGGGCAGAAAGAGTTAAGGCAAGTGGTGGGGTGTCTGACATGTGCTTCTTCACTTCCTACGAGGAAAAGGTCCCAACTGTGACCACCCCTGGTAGTCACCGAAACAAGCTCTTAGATTATTTTGGACGCTTTTCTTACTGTGATGGGATCCCTGACTGAAGGTCGTCTTCCTGAAAGTGACTGAATACTACCCTCTTCTGATTAAAAGACATTGGACATTTGGTTGAAACAAATGCAATATGTCTGCCATATCTGTTGGCACGTGATGCAGATGCTATATTGAAGTAGCAGGGGGTTAGACTGCAAAAAACGTAACAGGCTCCCTGGCTTTGAGCCTGCCCTAAAAGATAAGACCGGGCAGGGCCTTGATGCTGTGAGATTCTAAGTAGGCACAAGGCGATTGAGGGCTAGGAGAGCAACCATGCAGCCCTGCGATGCAGCCTGGTCCAATCCATGAGCTGGATGCATGTCCCTGTGCACAAAGTGGCTTTGCAGCAGCATTGCCATGGTTTGTGCCAGTGCACTCCAAAGGACAGTATCACACTGCAGGAGCATACCGTAAATGGACTTCGATGTGCTACGAAGGAGCAGAGAGGCCTGCATGTGTCAGATGTTAAGGTTGATGGATGTGGGCTGCCATTCTGCTGTCTGCCCTGAGATGTTGGTGGTGGGTGTCAAATGTGGAGCTTTGGGAGGAACAGGCTGTAAGGTAGAATCACCAAGTACCTTTCCTGACTTCCATGTCAGGATTCTCAGGGTCTAGTTTCTATCCATCCCATTGTACAATAACAACTTTTTAAAATTCAATCTTGGGACTTGGCCATTGCTGGTTGAGCCAGCATTTATTACCCAGCAGTAATTGCCCCTGAGAGGTTGCATTCTTGAATCACTGCAGTCCACATGCTGTGATTGAGCCACAATGCTGTTAGAGAGGGAATTCCAGGTTTTGACCCGGTGACAGTGAAGGAGCTATGATATATTTCCAACTCAGGATGGTGAGTGGCTTGAAGGGGAACTTGAAGGTGTTGGTGTTCTCTTGTATCTGCTGCCCTTGTCCTTCTCGATGGCATTGGCTGTGGGTTTAGAAGGTGCTGCCTAAGGGCATTTGGTGAATTTCTGCAGTGCATTTTGTAGATGACACACACTGCTGCTACTGAGTGTCAGAGGTGGAGGGAATGGGCATTTGTGGATGTGGTGCCAATCAACCTACATATTATTGAGGTGAGATTCAATGTGCTAATGTGGGTGAAAATTAGCAATAATCCCCATTAATAGGTATCTCACTGCTCTTTAGCAATAACCTTACACCTGGAACTCTTGGAAAATTTTGTTCCTAATGTTGAGAAAGGCTTCTCATGTGATTATCCCAGATTTCAAGGCCTTCTAAAATCCCACTGCATCTGTCCCACCGTTTCAATAGAGTTCTTTGTTGACATTTCCGAAGGACAGTTTTTATGTAATTATGAATGCTTGGCTCAGTTTCAAAAGCTTCGAACATTTCAGCAGGGAGTTTTTAATTCACAATTTGATTGTCAATTTGAAGATGCTATTAAGGATTTGTTGTCTTCGTTGTGATTGCTGAAAAGAAGGGTGTGTTTGTTTCTATAAATAGAGTAATCACTTGAGATTTAGATGCTTTGAATAGATTCCATGCATGGCAACTTTTCACCATCAAGAGTAAATTAGATGTTAGAAGTGTTTGTGACTTCACCTCAGTATGGTTCCTGGCGTTTGGCAATAATGGATACTGCATAAGTAGTTTTGGAAATGGCATGAGGGCTATGAGGAAGGGGGGAATCATGAATTGGCTTAGAAGTGGTAATCAGTTGCATGAGGAGGGAAAGAAGAGTGGGAACGGGGTTGAGGAAGTGTGAGTACAGCAAAATATAGAGGGGTAAGAACTTATACAAAAACTGCAATAAAGCACCAGAGAACCAAGTCACCTCAATATTGTTCTGAAGATGTGGGTGTACTATACCTGTAAGAGAGTTAAAGTTTACAGTGACAGCACCATGTGTTCTCAATAAGACACAATGTAACATGTGCTCCAGATATTGGGTTACCTAGTTGCCTGGAAATGACAAAAACATATTTGAATTAGGCCAATCAGTTTAAATTATTCTCTGAAAAAATACCAATTTCCAATCAAGTTTGGATTGAGTATATTGACAATCTTAAAAGCCAATGACACAATTCGATACTCTGGGGTACAAGACTGGGGAAAAATTGAACCGTTTGGAGGAGAACTGCCAAGCCCCAGCAGATAAAAGACTGCCTAAAAATAGCTCTCTTAAGTACCTTTTTCAATTAGTGACCTGTGAAGCAGAATCCTTAAGAAGAAGAAAAGATGCAGGTAGATCCTAATAGAAGAACTGAAAGCTGCTTGGTTTTGAGATAAGAAATGCTGTTTTTGAAAACCTTAATTGGGAATTTTATCAGACTAGTATTATAGAAGGTAAAAGATGGGTTAGAGTAAGGACTTGTACATAGTTGTCAGTTAATTATTCTCTGTTATACTTTAAGAAATAAATTTGTTAATTTTCACTTTAAATAGTTCTTGGCCACTCAAATATTAATAGATTACTGAACTGGATGAATCTTTTGTGTTGCTGAATTTTAAATTAAGCTGGAGAGTTTACCCTGTATTGTAACGGTACCCTTCTGGTTCCATGGGCTATGACCTCCTTCCAGGATTGGTAGTCACAACTCAAATCTGCTCCCATATCTGTGAAGTAAAAAATAAATCAAACCAGTTCCTTTAAACAAAGGCAGGTCTGCCAATTTGGGAAATGTCTTGATGCCAACCAATCCAGTGGAAATCTGATCCTTAGTCTCTCCTATCTCTCGATTTTAATGAATTGCATAATGTACGTATAAAATCACTGATGAACTCAAGTTCTCACAAGCATTTTCTTTACCAAAATTTGATATTTTAAAGTGGCTCTTATTAGCATGGAGTCCCAAGCCTACACTGAAACTTTGCTCATAACCACTTGTGCAATTTTGGTTTTGAAGTGTTTAATATTGTGCTATGTTGAATATAAGTATCATATTGCTATAACATGATGGAAAATTTATATCCTCTAATGAGTGGACTTCACTGCTAAGCCAGAATTAGTAAGAACCACATCCAATGATGGAATGACCATATTTATCCACACAGAATATCATGCACTTCTATTTACAAGCTTACATTGCCAAACTGTATATAATTGCCTCCCTCAAAATACACGTTAACATCTGTGTGTGTGGTATAGATTCATACAGTACAGAAGAGGTCCTTTGGCCCATGGAGTCTGCACTGACAAAAGCTACTCTAAATCTACACAAGTCCCAATTTACAGTGAATGGCCCATAGCCTTGAACATTATGACATTTCAAAAGCTTATCTAAGTACGTTTTAAAGATGGTGAAGTTTCCCACCTTCCCAGACTGTGCATTCCAGATACCTACCAACCTTTGGGTGAAAATCTTAAGTGTATTTCCTCAAAATCCCCTCTAAACCTCCTGCCTTTCACCTTAAAATTACTCACCTTTATTATTGACCCTTCACCTCAGGAACAGCTGCTTTCTATTCACTGTGTCTATGCCCTTTATCATGTTTTCTCACTTCAATCAGGTCTCCTCTCAGCCTCTCTGCACTGAAGAAAATAACCTGAGCTTATCCAGCTTCTTTTCAAAGCTAAAATGTTCTATTCCAGGTAAAACCTTAAAGAATCTCCCCTGCACCCCCTCCAGTATAATCACATTCTTCTTTTGGTGCACTGAATAAAACTACACACAGTACTCCAGCTGTTGGTCTGAGCAAAGTCCTGCACAACTCCAACATAGTTAAAAATCACACAACATCAGGTTATAGTCCAACAGGTTTAATTGGAAGCACTAGCTTTTGGAGCGCTGCTCTTCATTAGGTGGTTGTGAAGTACACAATTGTAAGACACAGAATTTATAGCAAAAGTTTACAGTGTAATGTAACTGAAATTATATATTGAAAAATACCTTGGATTGTTTGTTGAGTCTCTCATCTGTTAGAATGATATGTTAGCTTCACTTCTTTCGTATGTAAATCACAAAACGTTTTCTAAAAGTTACATTCTCAGGTTAACTTTAACACATTATCAGGGCTGACACCAAATGTTAGTTAACCTGAGAATGTAACTTTTAAAAAAGTTTTGTGATTTACATATGAAAGAAGTGAAGCTAACATGGTCATTCTAACAGATGAGAGACTCAACAAACAATCCAAGGTATTTTTCAATGTATAATTTCAGTTACATTACACTGTAAACTTTTGCTATAAATTCTGTCTTACAATTGTGTACTCTACAACCACCTGATGAAGGAGCAGCACTCCGAAAGCTAGTGCTTCCAATTCAACCTGTTGGACTAAAACCTGGTATTGTGTGATTTTTAACTTCGTACACCCCAGTCCAACACCAGCATCTCCAAATCAGAACTCCAACACAACCTCCTTTCTCTTATAATTTATGCCATGATTGATAAATCCAAGTGTCCTGTATGTTTTTGTAAACTACCCTGTTAATTTATTCTACTACCTTCAGGGATCCAGGGTCAAGCCCCAGATTCCTCTGCTTCATAGTCACCTGCCATTCACTGAGTACTCCCTTGTCTTGTTATTTCTTCTAAAGTGTATCACATCACAATTATCAGGGTAAAACTCCATCTGCCACTGATCTGCCCATGTGACCAGACTGTGTATATCTTCCTAGCCTAACTGTCAACTGCCTTCTTCATTGTCAACAAATAATACAGATTATAGGCAGTGTAGATTGTTACAAACTGATTTTTTTCTGGTATTGAAATATTCAATACTTTTGTGATTTCTTGCAGATATATTCTACATTCTCTGTGCCAAGGTTTCAATCAAACTTATTTGCTCCTTATTTATTTGAACTTTAATAAGCAAAGTGACACACTCTAAAGCAAGGGGAAGCTGTACTTTACAAAATTTCAAAGAACAGAATGAACTGAGAGTCTAATGTTATGGACTCTCTTCTGGTCAGTATGTGCAGAGGTGTGTATGGAACATGGAGTGTTGGAATGGAGGCTATTCATTCTTAGGGGCTAGCTGGTGGAGATTACCTAGACTTCTGTACGTTAACATAATTTAGTTAATTGCATACATGTAAACACTGTAACGTGTCTATCTCCATTCAGCATCGTCTTCCAATATAAACTCTGAAATACTCAGTGGCTGGTGGCATAACTCACATCCTTCCAGGCCTTAAACCTTTTAAAGGCTGAACTCTACAGTTATGTTGCAAAGGAAAATGGGATGTAATTTATACTAATTTCAGGAAACTGACTTTCTTTGCCCTTCTCTCATGGGATGTGGACAGTGCTGGAAATATCAACAATTATTGCTCACTTCTTGAGCTGAGTGGCTTGCAGTTAAGTGTCACGTGTAGGTCAAAACAGGTAAGGACAATGGATTTCCTTCTTAGTGGACATTAATGAATCATTGTATTTTTGCAACAATTGATGATAGTTGCCATAATTACCATCATTGAGACTACTTTATAGTCCAGATTTATTACTTGAATTTGATTCTCTGCCATTCATTATACTGTCCTCTCCATTCAACAACAACAATCCTTTTTTTTTTGCTCCTGCCACTTGAATGGCTTCCTGTACAATGGTGCCATGGTCATTTAGTTAATCAACCCTTGTAACCCTTTTTGCCATTCAAATATTTTGAAAGAACTTTAAACCTGTTGGGTTATTGCAAAGACTGAGGCTCCTGCATTACTATCCTCTGGATCCCCCATCTACCTCAATATGAAATAATGATTACAAACAAAAGCAGTGATGATAATCACAATTATGACAGGGGACAGCAGTTAGGGAAGTACAACAAAAGACTGAACTCCAGCAGTGTCCAGGGAATAGTCAATAAGTGTTTTGTTTCAGATGCAACTCGAAATGTCATTATGCAATGAATTATCCCAAAAGAAACAACAAGGTTTTCGAAATGACACATGATATGGAAGGTTCAGGACAAGATGCAAATATTGATCAGGCAGAGGGAATTATCAAGAAAGGTAAGAGACATGAATCACTTCACCAGCCCAAATGTTGTATCAAGAGAAGTACTCTCATTGTTGAATAACTACCTATTTATTTAAAAACATCAAAATAAACTGGATATGAAACATGACAGGGCAATTAGTGTTTGGGAAGTAAACGGATTTACATCATATACAATCTAGATATTATTGTATCTGTTTAATTATACCTAACATCTGTAATCAAAATATTAAGCATTCATTGGATAGGAACTTTAACGACACAGGGCTAACTGTTTTAAAACTGCACGGCAGTTTGCCTATGCAAGTTCTCAGTTTAAAATACCCCTTTAGGGATTCAGGAGTAAAGGGCAATGAAAACACTAAACCGATAGAAGTGATCAATGAGAAATGTGGTAATGCGAAAAGATGGTGCCATTGAATTGAGTGCTCATTTGCTGGCTTGGGGAGGGGCTATGATTTTCTTCAGTTTTTCTGAGTGCTCTGCATGCAGGAAGATGGTCATTCATTAAGCTGAGACTTTCATGATTTTGCCTTAATGGCAAAGGATAAGGTTCATGGATTTGCAAAATTTAGTAAATATCTGGAAGACCAAAGCAACAGTTCAAAAGTGGAAATGAGCGCAGTCCTGGAAAAAAACATCATGACTGGTGAAGAGAACTCGGATCATCAGAAGGGGAATGTGAGGCTTTACTTTGCATTTGGCTGTGCTATTCCTGAAGTATTTAGTGCTGACTCAAGCATAGATTGTAATTCCCTAGCAGAAAGTCAATGTGAGATGTACAATAGTGAAGGGAGATGAACTAGCTTTGGTTAGTACTTGGAACAATGACAGTATTGCGATTAATGGAAACTTAGCTGAAAGAGGGACAGGACTGGCAGCTAAATGTCCCAGGACTTAAATGTTTCATATGTGATAGAAAGAGAGGTAAAAGCGGTCGGGGAGTTGCATTACTGCTAAAGGAGTATCTCACCAGGTGTACTGAGGGAGGATACATCAGAGGACTCATGCAGTGAAGTAATATGGGGAGAGGTCAGGAATAGGACTAACTATATGCTAAGAGCTTGGATCAGGCAGAATTTGTAAGAATCATTCAGGGAAAAAAAATCAGCACAGGCTTGGAGGGCCAAAGGGCCTATTCCTGTACTGTATTGCTCTTTGTTGTTTTTGTCAGAGAAAGCTGTCGAACTTCCTGTCCATGAAAAGGGTCTCCGTGGTGACTATGCAAGCATCATGAACATCCTGCCAACCAGCTACCGTCCTGCAGCAAGAGTAACAAGCCGCCCACAGTTAAACATGAGGCTGCATTCAGTGCCACGGAGATGCCGACTATATACTCCTGCTCTTCCCCATAAAGAAAATGCTTTTAATTTGGCTTCTGGTGCGTGGCAGGTTCTTTGATTTATCGGTGACAATTGTGAATGTTAAACCTGACCAGAAGGCCTTTCTGAGCAGTATGAGGACAGCTTGTGGACACTTCAGCAACACTCTGACCTCAGCAGAATACTAAGCCATCCATACCACAGACATTGAACTTACCACCAGGCAGTTTCAGAGCAGAATAAAAAAACCTTCAATTGTAACACTCATTGAAGTAAGTTAAAATCCTTCCCCCACCCCTCAGGTATCAGTGCAAAGAGATTGTTTATGCATGCACAAAAATCCTTCATTTCTGTTTTGTGTAAATTTTAATAAACAGTCAGAGAGATGTACAGCACGGAAACAAACCCTTCGGTCCAACTCGTCCATGACAACCAGATAAGCTAATCTAGTCCCAGTTGCCAGCACTTCATCCATATTCCTCCAAACCCTTCCTATTTATACCCATCCAGGTGTCTTTATAAATGCTGTAATTGTTACAGCCTCCACCACTTCCTCTGACAATTCATTCTACACATGCATCACCCTCTGTGAAAATGTTGTCCCTTAGGTCCCTTTTATATCTTTCCCCTCTCACTCTAAACCTATGCCCTCTAGTTCTGGACTCCCTGACCCCAGGGAAAAGACCTTGTGTAGTTATGCTAACCATGCCCCTCATGATTTTATACACCTCTATCAGGTCATCCCTCAGCCTCCGACGCTCCAGGGTTAATAGCCCCAGCCTGTTCAGCCTCTCCCGATAGCTCAAATCCTCCAACCTTGGCAACATCTTTGTAAATCTTTTCTGAACCCTTTCAAGTTTCACAACTTCCTTTTGATAGGAACGAGACCAGAAGTGCATGCAACATTCCAAAAGTAGCCGAACCAATGTCCTGTACAACCGCAACATGACCTCTCAACTTCTACACTCAATGATCTAACCAATAAAGGAAAGCACTTCTTCACTATCCTATCTACCTGCGACTCTACTTTCAACGAGCTATGAACTTGTACTCCAAGGTCTCTTTGTTCAGCAACACTCTCCAGGACCTTCCCATTAAGTGTATAAGTCCTATTCCAATTTGCTTTTCCAAAATGCAACACATCACATTCATCTAAATTAAACTCCATTTACCACCCCTTAGCCCATTGGCCCATCTGATCAAGATCCTGTTGTACTCCGAGGTAACCTTCTTCGCTGACCACTATATCTCCAATTTTGGTGTCATCTGCAAACTTACTAACTATACCTCCTATGTTCACAGCCAAATCATTTATGTAAATGATGAAAAGTATAGGACCCAGCACCGATCCTTGTGGCACTCTACTGGTCACAGGCCTCCAGTCTGAAAAACAATCCTCCACCACCACCCTCTGTCTTCTACTTTTGAGCCTGTTCTGTATCTAAATGTCTAGTTCTCCCTGTATTCCACGAGATATAACCTTGTTTCACCAATCTCCCATGAGGAACCTTATTGAATGCCTTACTGAAGTCCATATAGATCATATCTACTGCTCTGCCCTCATCAATCTTTGTTGTTACTACTTCAAAATCTCAATTAACTTAGTGAGACATGATTTCCCATGCACAAAGCCATGCTGACTATCCTTAATCAATCTTTGCCTTTCCAAATAAATGTACATCCTGTCCCTCAGGATTCCTTCCAATAACTTGCCTGCCTCTGATGTCACACTCACCTATCTATAATTCCTGACTTCTCCTTACCACCTTTTTGAAGCAGTGGCACCACGTTAGTCAACCTCCAGTCTTCCAGCACCTCATCTGTGACTATCGATAATCCAAATATCACAGCAAGGGGCATAGCAATCACTTCCCTGGCTTCCCACAGAGTTCTCGGGTACACCTGATCAGGTCCTGGGGACTTATCCACTTTTATGAATTTCAAGACATCCAGCACCACCTCCTCTGTAATATGGACATTTTTCAAGACATCACCATCTATTTCCCTACATTCTGTATATTCCATGTCCTTCTCCACAGTAAACACTGATGCAAAATACTCATTTAGTATCTCTCCCATCTCCTGGAGCTCCATACATAGGCTGCCTTGCTGATCTTTGAGGGCTGAAAATGTGTTGCTGGAAAAGCGCAGCAGGTCAGGCAGCATCCAAGGAGCAGGAGAATCGACGTTTCGGGCATGAGCACTTCTTCAGGAATGATCTTTGAGGGACCCTATTCCATCCCTCGTTACCCTTTGTCCTTGGGCATTTATAAAATATCTTTGGATTCTCCTTAACTCTATTTGCCAAAGCTACCTCATGTACCTTTTTGCCCTCCTGATTTCCCTCTTACGTATACTCATCTTGCCTTTATACTTTTCTAAGGATTCATTCAATCTCTCCTGTCTATAACATGCATGTGCTTCCTTCTTTTTCCTAACCAAAACCTCTATTTTTCTAGTCATCCAGCTTTCCCTATACCTACCAGCCTTACCTTTCATCCTACTGGGAACATATTGTCTCTGGACTCTCATTATCTCACTTTTGAAGACTTCCTATTTTCCAGCCGTCCCTTTACCTGCAAACATCCACTTCCACTGCATGCCCCCAATCAGCTTTTGAATGCCTAATACCATCAAAATTAGCCTTCCTCCAATTTAAAACTCCATTTTAAGATCTGGTCTATCCTTTTCCATCACTATTTTAAAACTAATAGAATTATGGTTACTGGCCCCAAAGTGCTCCCCCACTGACACCTCAGTCACCTGCCCTGCCTTATTTCCCAAGAGTAGGTCAAGTTTTGCACCTATTCCTGATGAAGGGCTTTTGCCCGAAACGTCAATTTTACAGCTCCTCGGATGCTGCCTGAACTGCTGTGCTCTTCCAGCACCACTAATCCAGAATCTGGTTTCCAGCATCTGCAGTCATTGTTTTTACCAAGTTTTGCACCTTCTCTAGTAGGTGCATTCACATACTGAATCAGAAAATTGTCTTGTACACAATTAACAAATTCCTCTCCACCTAAACCCTTAACACTATGGCAGTCCCACTCTATGTTTGGAAAGTTAAAATCCCCTGTCATAACCACCCTATTATTCTTACAGATAACTGAAAACTCCTTACAAATTTGTTTCTCAATTTCCCGTTGACTATTAGGGAGTGTAAACACAATCCCAATAAGGTGATCATCCCATTCGTATTCCTCAGTTCCACCCAAATAACTTGCCTGGATGTATTCCCAGGAATATCGTCCCTCACTACAGCAGTACTGCTATGCCTTATCCAAAACGCCACTCCCCCTCCCCTCTTACACACACACACACACACCAATCCCCAAACTTTCTATCCTTTCTATGGAATTTGTATCCTGGAACATTAAGCTGTCAGTCCTGCCCGTCCCTGAGCCACATATCTGTAATCGCTAAGATATCCCTGTCCCATGTTCCTAACCATGCCCAGAGTTCATCTGCCTTCCCTGTTAGGTCTCTTGCATTGAAGTAAATGCAGTTTAATTTATCAGTCCTAGCTTGTTCTCTGCTTTGTCCCTGCCTGCCCTGACTGCTTGCCTCCCTTTCCCGAATGGAGGAGAAAGTGAGGACTGCAGATGCTGGAGATCAGAGCTGAAAATGTGTTGCTGGAAGAGCGCAGCAGGTCAGGCAGCATCCTGAAGAAGGGCTCATGCCTGAAACGTCGATTCTCCAGCTCCCTTTCCCGAATGTACCAATCTCAGATTGATCTCTTTTCTCACTATTTCCCTGGGTCCCCCGCCCATCTTACTAGTTCAAATTCTCCTGAGCAGCTCTAGCAAACTCCCCCTGCCAATATATTTGTCTTCTTCCAATTCAGGTGCATTCTATCCTTCTTGTACAGGTCACTTCTACCCCAGATGAGATTCCAATGATCCAAAAATGTGAACCCTGCTCCCCTGCACCAGCTCCTCACCCACTCATTCATCTGCTCTATCCTCCTATTCCTACCCTCACTCGCTCGTAGGACTGGGAGTAATCCAAATATTACTATCCTCGAGGACCTCCTTTTTAAATTCCTGCCTAACTTTCTATATTCTCCCTTCAGAATTTCATCTTTTTCCGTTCCTGTCGTTAGTTCCAAAGTGTACAATGACCTCCTGCTGGTCCCTCTCCCCTTTGAGAACATTCTGCACCCTTTCTGAGATATCCTTGATCCTGGCACCAGGGAGGCAACACACCATTCTAATTTTTCACTGCTGACAACAGAAACGCCTGTCTGTGCCTCTGACCAGAGAGTCCCCTGTCACAATTGATCACTTGGAACCTGACGTACTCTTCATTGCATTGGAGCCAATCTCGATACCAGAAACCTGACCATGAGATACATGAACTCAAACAGAAAAGACAACAACTGTGTAGTAACTGTGTCAATTAACAGTGTGGTTTATCTCTCTCTCTCTCCCTCACTGACCATGTAGTCACTGTCATTTGTCTGTCCTCCTCTGTTTACAAATGCTGTTGTTTTGATCTTTTTCCCTTAAATTGCAAAACAATGCAACAGCTTATAAAACAGTAATTGCTACCCCTGGAATCCGAGGAAATCACCTCCAACATCTAAAATCCCTCAAACAAAGGAGTAGCTCTTATAGCCACAATTTTTTTCCCACCCTGGTAATGGATTTTCATATAAGCCCACATGCCTGTGAAGTGGTTGGAGTGACCATTGATATATAGTTTTAAACCATAAAGCTCTGTAGATCATTGCCACTTTTGAAAAGTGTGGCCTGCATGTATATGCCACTTTTCTTAAATGAGAAGCATGAACAATCTTAGCTCCTTTCTGATGTCTTTCAGTTATATCCTCCCCCTGTGTGGCACTGCTGAAAAGTACAGCATGTAATCACATTTTGTACAGAACTGCCACCCTGTCATTATGAAGCTCTGCTTCACTGACAACATGGACGGGAATTATTGCTCTCAGCCCACACCCATCATTACTGCTAGTGACACTAGAACAGAAATTTATGTTGGATAATTGGGAATTTTGATACAGCAGGCTTTATTAATCCAGATTATGCAAGTCTATTTTTTGAATATATGTTTTCAGACCCACCCATTGTAAAGATGTCATCACACTCCGCAAGAGTTTATGAGATTTGAACCCAGGTCCCCTGGATTAGAGGTATCTATACTAGCACTGAGCCACAAGGACTCCACTTCATTGGGCTCGTGCTGAGAGCTTTATCTGAAAGTTGTGCAGATCAGGAAAAGAAGAGTGTGCTACTTGCAATTTGGAACCCTTAATGTCTGCTTTCAAATTACTTCAAACTACAGTTGAAATTGTTTTTGTCCTCCTGTCACATTCTCAGATTTTTACTATTTATCATCACCAAGTTTGTATTTTTAAACAGTGATGCACTCAGCTTCATGCAATCTCACATTTGACATACTGAAAGAAATGTATTTATTTAACAGTAATTTTGGAACTGAATGCATGTTTAGAGGTTGAACATGGAGGATTGGAGGCATGAAAGCATGCTAGGAAATACATCACTATTGCTCACAGCATGTTTGAACTTTGACATATTCATAAAAAAAAATGTACTGCTTGTTAATGAGAAGTTATCTGTCCAAGGAAGAGCTTGTTTTAGAGCACATGCTACAGTTGTACACATCTTGGTTCAAGTGGGGAAATCTAATGATTCCAAATTGATGATTAGATGGGTGACATAAATCTCTAGGTTAAGGTGCTCAATGAGATGAAACACTCTGGATCGAAATTACTAAAGCATCCAGGTTTTGTTGTGTAGTCTATTTTCTTGGACATTTAATCTTTTTAAAAATTCATTCACAGGATAAGGTTGTTGCTGGCTTGACCAGTATAATTGCCCATCCCATAGGGCAGTTAAGAGTCAATCACATTAGTGTGGGTCTGAGGTCACATGTAGGTCAAATCAGATAAGCCTGGCAGTTTCCTTTCCTAAAAGGCATTAGCAAACCATTCCTGACAATCTACAATGGACTCACGGTTGTTAGTAGATTTTTAATTCCGGATTGAATTCAAATTCTGCCATTTGCTGTGGCAGGAAGCAAATTGAGGTTCCTCACCCCAAAGATTAGCTGAGTTCACAGATTAACAATCTAATGATAATACCACTAGGCCATTGCCTCCCCTTTAATGCTAATCCATCCGATATAGAGGGCAGGACATGTGAAACTAATGTAGCCATCTTAAAAAAAACTGTTCCTAAACTGAATATGTTCTAGGAACTAGGAGTCATTGGGCATTTCTAGAATTGGGGTTAGGCATTCAGCTGCTCAACTGGGGACCGTACCATAGGACACTTCTGCTTTGTCGAGAGGAATGACCCCAACCTCCCAGTCACTTGCTATTTCAATAAATCTCCTTCCAATCTTATCGTTTCCATCCATGGCCTGCTGCAGTATCCTAATGAAGCTCAATGCAAGCTTGAAAGACACCACTTCATTCTTTGCTTGGGCACTTTACAGTCTCTCGAACTCAACAGGGAGTTCCACAACTTCAGAGTATGACCTGTATCTGCTGTTTTTCTTACATGCCCCACCCTCCCCCAGCTGTGTCTTGTTTGCTTTGCTCTCAGCAGAGCAGATCCATTTTCTCTGTTTTGTACCCAACACTTACACTTATTTTAAGATCTATCTCTCCTGTACCATCATGATCAGTAACCATTGTTTTACTCTGGGCATACTCACTATTTGTTCGACTCATTCCCCCTCTCCATCTGTCAACAGTATTAAAAAAAAACATTTTCCAGCTCCTTTTAATTTTTAAGAGTCATACTGGGTTCTAAGTGTTTCACTCTTAATGCATGCTGCCAAAACTGCTGAGTTTCTCCAGTATTTTTGATTTTTTAAAATTTCACAGCAAGGAAGGAGGACAGCCTGTCATGTCTGTGCTGACTCTTCCAAGGAGCAGGCATTCTGCTGACTTTCTCCTTGTAATCCTGTGTATTCTTCCTTTTCAGATAATAATCCAATCTGCCTTGAATGCCTTAACTAACTCTGCCTCCATTACACCAGCAACACCATGTTTCAGATTCTAAACACACAGTACGATAGCGGTTTTTTGCAAGTCACCATTGTATCTTTGTCAATTGTCTTAAATCTGTCTCTTTTGGTTCCTTCCACCAACGGGAATATTGTTTCCTGATCTAATTTTACTGGACCACTCATGATTTTGCATAGCTCTATCAAATCTTGATTTAACTTTCTGGACTCCAAGGAAAACAATCCAAATTATTCTATCTACAGAACTGAAGTTTCCTATCCCAGTAACCATTCTGCAGATCCTTTCTGTACACTCACTGATGTTTACCCATCTTTCCTGAAGTGTGGTGCCTACAACTGGGTGCATATTCCAGTTGGAGTTGACCCAATGTTCTATACAAGTCTAACTTCCTTGGTTTTGTATTCTATGCCTCTATTAATAAATTTGAGTATCTTGCCCATTCAAGACTCTGAACATTTGATACAGCATTCTACTAAAAAGCAAAGTTATCTAAGAAACCAAAGCAATTAATATCAATGCCTTGCAAATGGAAGATCCTAACAGAGTGAAGGACTCCCAATAACTTGTTCCAACGTCAAGTTCACGCTTTGATCAAATTTCTAGACACTTGATTAAAACAAACCTCACAGGCGACTGAAAATTCTTCACTTTACAGGATTCTCTCTTCAACCTAATCATCAAAGTAACCACAAACCTGAACAATAAGACTGGGATGATTTCAATCTGTCACAGTACAACAGCTTCATTGTTTGTGTGAGGTTGGGTGGAATTTTTTTGAAGTATTTGAGGTCTTTGACTGCTTTCAATGATAAGAAAGGAATTTCCTATTTTTGCTCACACCTTCCACGCCTCCACGAATTTACTTAGAGGCTTCCTCCTTCTGATCTCCCCTTGCAGAAGGAGGTTTCTGGTAGGATGGGCATCCCCCTCCCATTGTGCCCCAAAGAGGATCGCAATGTTGAGTTATAACATGATTGATTCTGATGAACTTTGATTTTCCAACGTGACTTTCACAAGTTAGCATTTTTTTCAAATCCAAAGCATTTATATGCAAGTTGAAAATGATAAGGAGATTTGTGAAACCCTATTTTGCAACTCTTATTTAGATAATTTTAACGCTGAAGTAAAATTTTTTATTTGTAATATATTAAAACATAATTTGACTGCTTTAAGCTTTCATTTGCTCATGTTGAGGATTCTCAAATCACTTGATCTGATTCAATCAACATGATTATCAACAGAATTCTGAAGCAGTGATTGACACAGAGATCTTTAGATTAGATTACATTACAGTGTGGAAACAGGACCTTCGGCCCAACAAGTCCACACCGACGTGCAACCCACCCATACCCCTAACCTAACACTACGGGCAATTTAGTATGTCCAATTCACCTGACCTGCACATCTTTGGACTGTGGGAGGAAACTGGAGCACCCGGAGGAAACCCACACAGACACGGGGAGAACGTGCAAACTCCACACAGTCAGTCGCCTGAGTCGGGAATTGAACCTGGGTCTCTGGCGCTGTGAGGCAGCAGTGCTACCCACTGTGCCACCGTGCCTCCACTCCTCTTAAAATCTGCTCTTCAGTAGTTACTGTAAAGGGAAGAAGAGAAGAGGAAAAAATCTCTTAGCTATGCACAGGCCTCTTTTTCAGTTACAATAATCTATCCCTCTTGAGAAATTGTATTTTTTTTGTTGAAACATGAAGTAGGAAACTCCTGGCCCCGATCACCACCTCACTGAATTTGGTGATTCTCACATATAAAAACGTAGTAAATTCTATGAATAACTTCAAAAACGATGGGAAAAATATTTATATATATTCTGTTTTTTTTGTCAAACGCCAAATGCTTTTGTTGAACCAGGAACAGATTTAATGATGACTTGCATTTTGCAAGGCATTCAATAGACTTTTATCAATATTAAAGAAACCAGCTCCTGTTGGCCATTAATATTAGATAGAGCACCATAAAACTGTACTGAATAATGAGTTTAGTATGTAATTCATTTCCTGAGAAATTTATTATGGCCTACAAACCTGAATATGTGACGTGATGGCTAGTGTGATTAATGCTTTGCCACATTTTAGGCCATATATAGGTTTATACCAAGCCACCTTCTCTTGTATTCTACAATAACATCAAACTTCATTTGTCTAGACATCTTCATTACAATGTCGACAAGCCTGAGACCTGAAGCCAGAGTTTCTTGTGTACAAATTATCTGAGATACCCAGAAATTTGGGGTTGAACAATTGTCTGTCAGGAATCTCCCCTGTTTTCAGAGTCTTTTTTACATCCTGAATAGGTATTTTCCCATTCACTCCTCTTCAATGCAACCCACATACTTCCACCCATTGTTCTAAAGAGGGTGCTTTGCACCAACAGATAACTGGTTTGGGGGTCTTGTGGTGCAGAGGTCCCAAATTCTGGACCATGAGGTCCAAGTTCAAGTCCCACTTGTCCCAGAGATGTGTAAAAGCATGTCTGAACAGGTAGCACCGTGGTTAGCACTGCTGCCTCACAATACCAAGGACCCAAGTCCACTTCCAACTTTGGATAGCTATGCAGAGTTTGTACGTTCTCCCTGTGTCTGGATAGGTTTCTACCCGGTGTTGCAGTTTCATGCCACAGTTCAAAGATGTGCAGGAGAGCTGGATTGGCCATGTTAAAAATTGCCCAGAAGTGTCTAGGGATGTGCAGGTTAGATTAATTAGCCATGGAAAATGCAGGATTTCGGGTATAGGGTAAGGGGCTGGACCTAGGTGCGATGCCTTTTGAAGGGTCAGTGCAGACTCGATAGACCAAATGACCTATTTCTGTCGGGACTCTATGACTTGGTTTTAAAAGCCTGCAGCAGGTACTGAAAGCAAAATACTGTGGATTCTGGAAATCTGAAAACAACACAGAAAATGCTGGAGAAACTTTATAGGTCTGGTAGCATCCATGGAGAGAGAAACAGAGTTAACAGTTCAAATCCAGTATACTTTTCAATAGTAGCTCATTACATACAATTAGGGCCAGTTTTAACTGTGGCCATCTAAATGAGCGACTATTTGACTGGTTATTGGGCTGCCTATTTCTGAATGAAAATAGCTTTACGTGTACAAGTCAGTATCCTATCCTGTACTTCAGACCACAACTGCACTTTTGAATTACAAATGGGAGGAGTGTGCAGCACGTAATCTCTGCAAAGTTGTGTCAATCAAATTCCCCACTTCTCCAACCACTGGAGTGCTGGTTTAATGTGGGCACTTACTGAAAATGCTGAGACTGAAGCCTGAGTATCAAAATAGCACTTATCTTGAATGGCTGCAAAAATGGAGGAGTGCCAAGCAGCAAACCTGCTTTGTCTGCTTGTTCATCGATTTGCAGAAACTGTTCAAATAATCCCTCAGTATATGTGCCTGGCATTGACAGCTTGGAAATGTACAAAGATAACCTAGTTTGGACTGTAACTGTGTGCAAGAATTGCCTAGTGGAGTAAATGAACAAACAGATGCTATTGTTAGGTTGATATGGGCAAACCTCACTTTGAGTCAACTTGCAAGACACATCCCTGGTTGAAACCACAGCCTCTAGAAATTCCACACAAAAATGTTTCCACTACCTTCCAAAGATTTGGAATACTGGTCCTTGATCAGCATGATTCAATATTTGTATTGCTTCTATAGGGTCAGTCTATTTGATCGTCTGCCATAGTAGGGTGTGTCCATATTGCCAATATCCAATTACTGGACAGTAAAGCCCAAGAGTGTGACAATATAAAGAAAGGTTTGCCTTTTAGAATGCTTTTCATATTCATGGAACATACAAAGGGCTTTATAACCCATGAAGAATTTGTGAAATGCAATAAGTACTGAAATGTAGGAAATATGGCAGCCAATTTATCCACAGGAAGCTCCCACAAGCAACTAAGAGCAAAATATCTGGGATTTCTTCAAAGAGATATTATTTGTGAAATAATTGTTGCCCTGGTCAATGAGCATTATCTTTCTGCTGTTCTCTGAAAGAGTGCCATGGGATCTTTTATATCCACTTGAGTGAACAGACAACGTGTTGGCTTGGTATTGTCCCTGTAATGTGGCATCTCTGACAGTGCAGAACTTCAATATTATTGCAATGGAAAATCAATCTGAATGCTCAGGTCTCTGGAGTGGGACTTGACCTCACAGTCTCCTGCCTCAGCAAGGCCAAAACAGACACAGAATAGCACCCCACGGATTCGAGTATTTTATGTGTTCATATATCTTTTAAAGGAATGTTGATCAAATATATGGAGGTTAAGTGCAGATGTAAATTGCTGAGTTATTTTGTTTCACATCAAGCAGAAAGATAAAGCAACAGTAATTGACCTTTGTGTAATAATCCAAAACAATGAACGTGCTAATGTTCTTGACATCAGTAGATTGTATTGTTTGACTTAAAACAAAATAGCTTTGAACTTCTCTCCTTTTCAAAGTCCTTAACTAAATCAGAAAATGCTGGAATGCTCCTATGACTTTTGAAGAGTTATACTGACTTTAAGTAAGGAGGGCAACTTACAAAGCACTTCCTGAACAATCCCAGTTGTCTCAAAGAGCCAATTTTTGTTCATACTGGCAATGCAGAACATAGTAACACAGAACATCAGAACAGGAGGAGGCCATTCAGTCCTTTGAAACTGTCTTGCCATTGGATAAGATCATGGTTGATCTTATTATGGTCTCAACCCTACCTTCTTGCCTGCTGCCTACAACCTTTGTCCACAAAAGAAAATCTATCTCACTCAGTCCTGAATAAGTTCAGTGACACAGCCTCCACTCCAACCTGAGAAAGAGAATTTCACAGACTAATGACTTTGAGTGAAAAAAATGCTCCTCATCTCCATCTTAAATAGAGATCTCTTATTCTTAAACTGTGTCCTCCAGTTCCAGACTTTCTTAGAAGAGGAAGCATCCTCCCAGAATCTACCTCATCAGTCCTGTCCAAATCCTATATGTCTCAATCATTTCACCTCTCATTCCTCTAAACTCCAATGGGTATTGGGCCAGGATAAGCTCTGTTTTTCAGGAGTGAGTAGAGTGAAGTTCTTTGAACTGCTTCTATTGCAGTTGATATTCTTTTTCAAATACAGAGGTCCAATACTATTCCAGATGAGGCCTCACCAAGGTTCTGTACAGCTGCAGTAAAATTTTCCTGGTCTTACATTCCATTCTCCTTGTTAAAAAAAAATGCCAACATTGCACTTGTCTTCCTAATTACTTGCTGTAGGAGAAGTGAGGACTGCAGATGTTTGAGAGTCAGCATCTGTGTGGTGCTGGTAAAAGCACAGGAGATCAGGCAGCATCTGGTGAGCAGGAAAGTCGACATTTCATGCAGATCCTTCACTGAGACTTGCTGTACCTGCATACTGACCTGTAATGATTCATGAACCAGGATACCCCGATAATCTACATCTGTCATCAGAGAATTCTACAATTTTTGTCTTAAAATAATGTTCTGCTTTTCTATTCTTCCTCATAAATTTGGACAAGTTCATTTACAACGGCAGCACGTCTGACTCCAGATCAGACGGTTGCGTGTTCAAATCACATCAGGCTCATTGAGCTGAACTTAATTGTCATTTATCTCAAAAGGGTTGGAATATAAAAGCAGCGACATACTTCTGAGACTTTCTAAAGTTCTAGTTAGGCTCCATTTAGAATACTGTGTCCAATTTTGAGCCCCACACCTCAGGAAGGACATACTGGCACTGGAGCATATCCAGGGGAGATTCACATAGACGATCCCTGGAATGGTAGGCCTAACATATGATGATCGGCTGAGGATCCTGGGGTTGTATTCATTAGAGTTTAGAAGGTTGAGGAGACATCTAATAGAAACTTACAAGATAATGCATGGGTTAGAAAGGGTGGATGCTGGGATGTTGTTTCCGTTAGGCAGGGAGACTAGGACCCGTGAGCACAGCCTTAAAATTAGAGGAGGTCAATTTCGAACAGAAATGAGGAGACATTTCTTCAGCCAGAGAGAGGTGGGCTTGTGGAATTCATTTCCACGGAGCGCAATGGAGGCCAGGATGTTGGGTGTCTTCAAAGCAGAGATTCATAAATTCTTGATCTCACAAGGAATTAAGGGCTATGGGGAGAGTCCAGGTAAGTGGAATTGAAACACCCATCAGCCACGATTAAATGGCGGAGTGGACTCGATGGCCTGAATGGCCTTGCTTCCACTCCTACTTATTGAAATATCATTCCCATAACTATGCCCCAATTCCAACTTCCATCTCCTCTCCAAAGATCTTGAACATATTGTCACAGACCAATTGTGAGCCCATAATTTTGATAGCTTAAAGTTTAAATTCCTCCAATTAGGCTTTCATCCCTTCTGCAATGCTGAAACAATTTTTTTCATACGTCACAAATAATATGCTTTCTGTAAATTCATTCATGCTATAAAGAATTTGTTAACCAGCCCATTATTACCCAACCCTAGTTGCCCTTGAGTAGGTGATGGTGAGCTCCACTAGTTATTGAAGATTCGCCCACAATATTGTTAAGGAGGGAGATCTAGGAGTTTGACTGAAGGAACAACAATATGTTTCTAAGACAGAATAATGAGTGGCTTAATGGGGAATTTGCAGGTGCTAACAATATTTACAGCATCTGCTGCCCGGTCCTTCTAGATGGAGGTGGTCATGGGTTTGGAAGGTGCTTTCTACGAAATCTTAGTGAATTTCTGCAGTACATCTTGCACACTTTGCATCAATGGTAGAAGTGAGCAAATGTGTCTGTGGAGATGGTGCCAGATCAAGCAGGGTGCTTGGTCCTGGATGATGTCAAAGTTTCTTGAGTGTTGTTGGAGCTGAACCCATCCAGACAAATGGGGAGTACTCCATCATATTCCTAACTTGTGCCTTGGACAGGCTGGGACAAAGGCAAGTCAGTCACTACAAAATTCTTAATCTCTAACCTGCTCTTCTAATGACAGTATTTCTTTGGCTAGTCCAGTTCAATTTCCAAATAATAGTAATCTCGAGTACATCAACAGTGGGAGATTCAATGATGGTAGTGACATTGTACAATGAAAGGAATAACAGTAAAAATGTCACATTGTGACTATGACAAAGGCAAATGATTCCTCAACCTTCTTGATTGTTCTGCAGCCTTTGACATGGCTGTAGATGCATATCATCATCAACCAACTAGGTGGGACTGCATTTCCTGGTTCTAGTCTTATCCAGCTTATCAAAAAGCAGAAAATTGCCAATAGCCGCTCTTCCAATTAGAACAAGCCAGGGAACTATAGGCCAGTGAGCCTGACGTCAGTGGTGGGCAAGTGGTTGGAGGGAATCCTGAGGGACAGGATGTACATGTATTTAGAAAGGCAAGGAATGATTAGGGATAGTCAACATGGCTTTATGCGTGGGAAATCATGTCTCAAAAACTTGATTGAGTTTTTTGAAGAAGTAACAAAGAGGATTGATGTAATCTATATGGACTTCAGTAAGGCATTCGACAAGGTTCCCCATGGGAGACTGGTTAGCAAGGTTAGATCTCACAGAATACAGGGGGAACTAGCCATTTGGATACAGAACTGGCTCAAAGATAGAACTCAGAGGGCGGTGGTGGAGGGTTGTTTTTCAGACTGGAGGCCTGTGACCAGTGGAGTGCCACAAGGATCAGTACCGGGTCCTCTACTTTTTGTCATTTACATAAATGATTTGGGTGCGAGCATAAGAGGTACAGTTAGCAAGTTTGTAGATGACACCAAAATTGGAGGTGTAGTGGACAGTGAAGAAGGTTACCTCAGATTACAATGGGATCTTGATCAGATGGGCCAATGGGCTGAGAAGTGGCATTTGGAGTTTAATTCAGATAAATGTGAGGTGCTGCATTTTGGGAAAGCAAACCTTAGCAGGACTTATACACTTAATAGTAAGGTCCTAGGGAGTGTTGCTGAATAAGGAGACCTTGGAGTGCAGGTTCATAGCTCCTTGAAAGTGGAGTCGCAGGTAGATAGGATAATGAAGAAGGCATTTGACATGCTTTCCTTTATTGATCAGAGTGTTGAGTACAGGAGTTGGGAGATCATGTTGTGGCTGTACAGGATATTGGTTCGGCCACTGTTGGAATATTGCATGCAATTCTGGTCTCCTTCCTATTGGAAAGATGTTGTTAAACTTGAAAGGGTTCAGAAAAGATTTATAAGAATGTTGCCAGAGTTGGAGAATTTGAGCTATAGGGAGAGGCTGAACAGGCTGGGGCTGTTTTCCCTGCAGCGTCAGAGGCTGAGGGGTGACCTTAGAGGTTTACAATATCATGAGGGGAATGGATAAGATAAATAGTCAAAGTCTTTTCTCTGGGGTTGAGGAGTCCAGAACTAGAGGGCATAGGTTTAGGGTGAGAGGGGAAAGATATAAAAGAGACCTAAGGGGCAACTTTTTCACACAGAGGGTGGCATGTGTATGGAATGAGCTGTCAGAGGAAGTGGTGGAGACTGGTACAATTGCACCATTTAAAAGGCATTTGGATGAGTACATGAATAGGAAGGGTTTGGAGGGATATGAGCCGGGTGCTGGCAGGTGGGACTAGATTGGGTTGGGATATCTGGTCGGCATGGACGGGTTGGACTAAAGGGTCTGTTTCCATGCTGTACATGTCTATGACTATCACTTTATGTCTTATGGTCTTACTTTTTCACAATATAGTCCATCTCTGCACACACTTAACCAACCTATATTCCTTTGCAGACTGTTTGCCTCCTCTTGAAAACTTAATTTTCTACTCATCTTGGTGTTATTAACAAGTTTAGTGACCATATATTTTGTTCCTTCATTGAAATCATAGACTTTAAATATTAGTGACATTGATTCCTCCCACACATCAGATACAATTTGCCAACATGAAAAAGACCCATTAATCCTTACTGTCTAGTTAGCTAACCGATCCATTATCCATGCCAATACATTAACCTCTACACCATGTGCTCATATCTTATATAGTATACATATCTTATCTAGGCTGAAAAATGTGTTGCTGGAAAAGCGCAGCAGGTCAGGCAGCATCCAAGCAGCAGGAGAATCGACGTTTTGGGCATAAGCCCTTCTTCAGGAATGAGGAGGGTGTGCCAAGCAGGGGTGGCATGGTGGCTCAGTGGTTAGCACTGCTGCCTCACAGCACCATAGCTCCAGGTTTGATTCCTGCCTTGGGGGACTGAACGTGTGGAGTTTCTACATTATTGAAACAGAGGACCATGTATTACCTGCAGTGTTACACATTTCGTAATATATAAGTATAAATATCTTATCTAGGGCCTATTGGAAAACAATTTACAATTCTGAATGGCAGAATTATTATAAAGCAAAAGGAAACAATTTGACATGTCAAATCTGTGATGAGATAAAGGAGAGTGAAGCTGCTCTCTAGTCAGACAGACAACTGGTGGTGGTTTAACCGGAGGGTCATTACACTTCAGATGAAGGGAGAGGTTGAGGAAAGAGTACTTCATGGTAACTTCAGGCAGTGTAGGAATTGAACCCATGTTGTTAGTATTACTCTGCTTCACAAGTCAGCTATTCAATCAACTGAGCCAACATGTTAAGTCCCCTAATAATCCTGAATGCTTCAATACGATCGCCTCCCATTCTTTTAAATTCTAATAAGTTCAGACCCAACCTATTCAACCTCTCCTCCTAAGACAGTTTCTCTATACTTGGGATCAACCCAGTGAAGCTTCTCTGGATTCACACCCAATGCCAATATTGAAACATAGAAACATAGCAGGTAGGATCAGGAGTAGACCATTCAACCCAAGTCTAGTCTGCCATTCAATATGATCACGGCTGATCAAGCTCAATATCCTAATTTTACCCTCCTCCATGTCCCTTGATTCATTTAGCCACAAAAGCTATATCTGCCTCCTTCTTGTAAACAAATAATGTTTTAGCCTCAACCACTTTCTGTGGTAGTGAATTCCACAGGCTTACTACTCTCTGTTCTCCTTATCTCAATCCTAAAAGATTTACTATTTATTCTTAAACTATGACCCCCTGGTTCTGGACTCTACTATCAGGAACATCTTTCCTCCTCTTAACCTGTGTGGTCCTGATGGATTTTACAGGTTTCTCCATGGTCCACCCTCATTCTTCTAAACTCCGGCAAATATAACCCTAACTGATTCAATCTCTCCTCATATGTCACTCCAGGAATCAATTGGGTAAACCTTCGTTGCACTCCCTCTATTGCACAAACATCCTTCCCCAGATAAGGCGACCAAAATTGCACACAATATGCCAAGAGTGGCTGGTATAATTGTAGTAAGATATCAGTTTGCCTTCTTGACTGCCTCATTTATCTGCAAACGTACTTTCAGGGACTGAGAACATCCAGGTGTTGTCGAACAATGAGTTGAACCATGAATATATTTTTAAAAATCAATTGATTGCGATGAGGTAGCTGCTCTGCTACATATAAAACCCTAAGCCAGAATAAGGTGATCTATAAGTAATTTATCATTAGGTTCCCCACAAACATGCTGTGTATTAATAGGAGTGAGACAGCATCCATATGTATCTATGCACTCCAACCCTGAATAAAGTGGCACTACACACCAACCAGAGTTCGTGGCCAACTAGTGATCCACGGCTTGAGGGTATTCTTATATTGAGGGAGGATTCTGACTTCGAGGCTTTGCATCAGAATTCCACAGATGGTACCTTTGCACCACTGGCTCCTCAGCCAAGTATATGCAGCAAATGTCTGAACCTATTGTTCCCCTTTTACTCAGCAGGATTACTTTTGCAACAACATCCCATTATGATTTTTGTAATTCTTTGCCATAACTGCTTAACTAATGATTCTAACAATTCCCTTATGATGTCAGGCTAACCCTCCTCTCATTTCCTGTCTCCTTCCTTCCTTGAAGAAGGGTGTTACATTTACTATTTTCCAATCTGCTAGGAGCTTTCCTGAACCTAAGCAATTTTGGAAGATTATAACCAGTGCCTTGATGATAACTTATTTTGTAACTGCTTTTAAGATACTTGGATGTTGGCCATCGTGTCCTGGGAAGCTGTCGGGATTTAAATTTAATAGTTTGCTCAGCACCTTTTTTCTGGTGATGGTGATTATTTTAAGTCCCTCGTCTTTTCTCACCTCTTGATTTTTAAGTCTCTATGGGAGGTTTTCTGAGTCTTGCACAGTGAAAACAGACACAAGTTAAACTACTTAAAGCCTGCAGCATTTGCTTGCTGTCAATTATCAATTTCCCATACTCACTTTCCAGAAGACCAGCATTGGTTATAATTGTCCTTTTCCTCTTTCAATACTTGTAAAGCTCTTACTATCTAGTTTTTGTATTACTAGTTAGCTCTCTTTTGTATGCTATTATGTTTTTCTTTATCTTTAGTGTTATTCTTTGTTGATTCATAAAGTTGGGTATACCCTCTGGCCTACTACTCATCTCTGCAGATTCGTTTATTGTTTGTTACATTTCAATACTAGTCTTAACTTTTTTTTAGCATAGCTGATGCAACCTTTTTGAAGAGTCTTTCTTTTCCACTGGGATAAATCTTTGCTGAACTCTATTAAATGTCTCCGTAAAAGTCTGTTACTTCATTGTTACAGTTCGTTTTACTTAGTTTTCCAACTAATTTTAGTTAGCTCTCTTTCTTACCCCGTAATTTACTTGTTCAAGTTTAAAACACTTGTCTCGGACTCACATTTCCCCCCTTCAAAGTGTATGTGAAATTCTATCATTTTATGATTGCTGTCATCGTAAGACTCCTTTATCATGAGGATATTGATTCATCCCCCAACTCACTGCTCATTCCCACATCTAGAATAGCCTGTTTCCTGGTTGGATTCTAGAATGTACTACTCTAAGAAATTGTCCTGAATATCCTCAATTAACTTAGGATACCTACACCAATCTAATTTACCCAGTCTACAAAGAGATTAAACTGACTCATGATTTAGGGTGTAGGTTTGCTCGCTGAGCTGTAGGTTTGATATCCAGACGTTTCATTACCTGGCTAGGTAACATCATCAGTGGCGACTTCCAAGTGAAGTGAAGCTGTTGTCTCCTGCTTTCTATTTATATCTTTCTCCTGGATGGGGTTCCTGGGGTTTGTGGTGATGTAATTTCCTGTTCATTTTCTGAGGGGTTGATAGATGGCATCTAGATCTATGTGTTTGTTTATGGCGTTGTGGTTGGAGTGCCAGGCCTCCAGGAATTCTCTGGCGTGTCTTTGCGTAGCCTGTCCCAGGATAGATGTGTTGTCCCAGTCGAAATGGTGGGGTTTTTTTCATCCGTGTGTAGGTTGATATGTCTAGATATCAAACCTACGAGGGAGAGAGGGTCGTGTCTTTTTGTGGCTAGCTGGTGTTCATGTATCCTGGTGGCTAACTTTCTTCCTATTTGTCCTATGTAGTGTTTGTGGCAGTCCTTGCATGGAATTTTGTAGATGACATTGGTTTTGTCCATGAGTTGTACTGGGTCTTTTAAATTTGTTAGTTTTTGTTTGAGAGTGTTGGTGGGTTTGTGTGCTACTAGGATTCCGAGGGGTCTTAGTTGTCTGGCTGTCATTTCTGAAACTTCTTTGATGTATGGTAAGGTGGCTAGGGTATCTGGCTGTGTTTGGTCTGCTTGTCGTGGTTTGTTCTTGAGGAATCTGCGCACTGTATTTTTTGAGTATCTGTTCTTCTTGAATACGTTGTATAGGTGGTTCTCCTCTGTTTTCCGAAGTTCGTCTGTGCTGCAGTGTGTGGTGGCTCATTGGAATAGTGTTCTGATACAGCTTCGTTTGTGTGTGTTGGGATGATTGCTGGTGTAGTTGAGTATTTGGTCAGTGTCCTTCGGTTTTCTGTATACGCAGGTTTGCAATTCTCCCTTGTCCTTTCTTTCGACTGTGACGTCCAGGAATGCGAGTTTGTTGTCGGTTTCTTCCTCCTTGGTGAACTTTATACCTGTGAGGGTGTTGTTGATGATGTTAAATGTCTCTTCTATCTTGTTTTGTTTTGTGATGACAAAGGTGTCATCGACGTAGCGGACCCAGATCTTTGGTTTGATGGTTAGTAGGGCTGTTTGTTGTAGACCACCACTTCAACTGGGACAACACATCTATCCTGGGACAGGCTAAGCAAAGACATGCCAGAGAATTCCTGGAGGCCTGGCACTCCAACCACAACGCCATAAACAAACACATAGATCTAGATGCCATCTATCAACCCCTCAGAAAACGAACAGGAAATGACATCACCACAAACCCCAGGAACCCCATCCAGGAGAAAGATATAAATAGAAAGCAGGAGACAACAGCTTCACTTCACTTGGAGGTCACCACTGATGATGTTACCTAGCCAGGTAATGAAACGTCTGGATATCAAACCTACCGGTCAGCGAGCAAAGCTACACCCTAAACCTCAACCTGAGCTACAAACCTTCACAAACCTTGCAAAAATGACTCATGATTATTGAGGACATTTTCCATGCTCCATTTATTCCTTCCTGTGTATTCAGGAGTGACATGGTGGGTCAGTAGTTAGCACTATTACCTCTCAGCACCAGGGAGTGGGGTTCCACTCCAAACCTGGGTAGCTGTCTAGAGTTTTCACATTCTCCCCATGTCTACATGGGCTTCCTCTGCATGCTCTGGTTTCCTCCCACAGTGCAAAGATATGCAGATTAGCTGGATTAGCCATTCTAAATTGTATATTTAGTGTCCAGGGATGTGCAGGATAGGTAGGTTAAACATGGTAAATGAGTGGTTATGGGGATTTGGGATCCTCTTCAGAGGGTCAGTGCAGATTCAATGGGTTGAATGGCCTCTATCTGCACTGTCAGGATCTATGATTCTGTCCTGCAGCCTAACTACTATTAGGGTGGTCCATAAACGACTTCCACAAGAGAACTAATATTTTTCCCATTTCCTACCTTTACCTAAACTGATTCTACATCTTGCATTTTCAAACCAAGACATTTCTCAGTAACGTCCTTTATTATAACATTATTTATTAACAGGACTATCCGGTAGAGTTTTTCTAGCTTCCCATCTTCTTGAAATATCAAATGACCTTCAATATTCAAGGGCAGGCTTGAGAATCTTGAAACAGTGGCTCTATAATGTCTATCAGATTATGCACATTTATTTCTATCTGTGCAAGCAATTCACCCATTCTTCTGCACACTTGCAGATATGTAAACTTAATCTCTGCCTTTTTATCTACTTTTGTAACCTCTTGCCTTACCTGTTAAGCTTATCCTATGGTTCAAAATATGTTCTTTTTCTGAAGACTCAACTTTAGATTTTAAGAAAGGCTACTTTTCAAATTTCAGGAGATACCTTTTGGTTTCCATGGGCTCTTCTTCCATTCTGACTAGCTCCTTCATTAGGTGGTGCAGTCACACAGTAACAATACCTTCTGTACTTGTGTTGACATATGGGGGGGGCTTTAGCCTCTCACTGACACAGAATTAGAGGAATTCATCAACATCCTCAATAATTATCAAAGCTCCATTAGATTACAAATCAGAAACCACAAGAAAACCTTAATTTCTGAGACTCCACAGCATTTAAATTGGCACAAAACAACAGGTCAGGCAGCATCCGAGGAGCAGGAAAATTGACGTTTCGGGCAAAAGCCCTTCATCAGGACTGAAGCAAGGGCTTTTGCCCGAAACGTCAGTTTTCCTGCTCCATGGATGACCTGCTTTGCTTTTCCAGCGCCACTCTAATCTAGACTCTGATTTCCAGCATCTGCAGTCCTCACTTTTGCCTACAAAACAACAGGTGTAAGTTAGCAACATGCTTTAAAAAAACCTCATTGACAGACACTCCTATGCATGAGAAGTCACCACCCTAAACATTCATTCTGTGGAGTGGCGAAGTCTAAGTTAAACAGTTGCATGTTTGTCTCTGGGTAATGTAAACCTGAATTTTCCAATAGCCAGATAATTGTTTCTGCTATGTACAAGGGAGTTGCATTTCAGAACCCTATAGAACCCCTAACACAGCAAGCTCCAAAGGAATTGCTCAGGAAATTAAAGTTAACAATGCGCAATTCATTCTGGATTCCTTCAAAAGTATCCATTTAAATTAGAGAATTTGGAGGGTTCCACTGCAGTTAAGTTACCCAGAAAAAGCAAGACAATTAAAACCTGGACTCAAACAAAGAACTGCAGATGCTGGAATTCTGAAACAAACATAAACCTTAGGGTCACGAGACTTGAAACATTAACGCTGTTTTCTCTTTACAGATCCTGCTCAGCTTCTCCAGCACTTTCTGATTCTGTTTGTTTTAAAACCGAGACTTCTGGGTAACTATTATACGGATACTGCCCCCAACTTAACCCAGCCCATAAAATACAACTCCCTCCACTCCTCCAGTCACCAGATCCTGACACAGTGTTACACCTCACCAGATCCTAATAACCTACTCTTTCACCACAGTGCAAACGCTACACCACCCCCCGATCCCCCACCCCCAAACCTCTCCAACAGGACCCGACAGCATGCTACTGCTAGAGCTGATATCTCTTTCCCACTTCCCCAGGACATAACATCCCACCACTCCATGCTGGACCACACACCCTGTTCCCTATCCTAAAAACTCAATGAGTTCCTTGGCACCCTTCTCATATAACTCTGGCAAGCTATCCATATGGCACCATCACCTCAGATTTTCCTTACACTGTCAAAGTGGCTGTCTATGTTGCTGTGCATTCAAATCACAGAATATGGACAACTGCTGTGTAAAAAGAGAACATAATTTGGCTTCCCCCAGATACCATGCACTACTATGAAGCACATGGATTCAAAGTAAGCTCTGTGCTTCTGCAGGATTTGAGATCACAATCTCCCACCACAAATACAGAGCTTTTTCTTAACAGCTCAAGTAATTCCCAGTTGGTGAGATGATCTGTAATGTGATAACACATAAAAGTTAAGGTTTACGAAATAAAACTGTTCAAAATTAAATTATCCAATTGGCAGAGTGTTCATTGCAATTGCATCCACTAAATTTTCCACGCAACCACCTACATCTAAAGACTCCACATTCAGTTGCAAGACATTAACTACTTCAGTGTTCATGAATCCCAATTAACTGAGTATTCCTTTGCTAAAAGTTTTAAAAATGCATTCCCTTTTGTAGCACCTTAATTACCTTTGCTGCTTCTGTCTCCCCTTTCCAAACCTCTCTCCATTTCCAAACACTCTCGCTACTTTGCAGGTCCTCTACCCTACTCTGCAGATAAAATGTAGTAACAGTAGTGTACTTTTATAAATGAAATAGTTTTTTTTTGTAGCGTGATTCATCTAACACTCCAAATATGTTACCAAATAATAAACATGTCGCTGCCACTATTCTAATCAAAGTTTACTTCCAAGTTTAGTTCTCGATAACTACCTAGTAGTAAACAGTATGCAATATAAATGGAAAATGCATAGTTACAGAGAACAATTTATATTTTTCATTCACACTATGTTAGTGTGATAATCCCTAAATATCCTTTGATCTGAATAGCTTGCTTGGGCCATTTCACAGGACAGTTGAGCATTAGCCACATGACTGGTATTTGGAGTCACAAGTAGGCCAGACAAAGTAACAATGACAGGCTTCCCATGGTGAACCAGACCGGTCTTTACAAGGATGGTTACATAGCCCCAATTAGGCTACTTTTTAATTCCTGTTTTTTTACTGAATTGAATTGTCACAATACGCCACAGTGGAATTTGAACTTTTGTCCAGAGAACATTAACCTGGGGATCTGGATGACTGGTTCAGTAATGTTACCTACATCACTGCTTCCCCTTAAAGGTATAGTACGGCAAGTATCGTAATTTATTGTTACACGTATTCATGAAAAATACAAGAAAGTGTATATAAATTGCCATAATTAATCCAGCACCATTTTAATTGCATAAATTATGATTAAAAAGAATGCGCACAAAGTTAAATTTCATTCTTAGCTCCAACCATAGCTTCTTGATTTTATAAGTGTCTCTAGGTCCCATCTTACTCCACAGCTATCAAAGCTGTCTCTGAAGCCACAGCACCAAGGAGGAGGCATGCTAAGCAGCCCCCACAGCCACTACCTGATCCAGGACTATGCCTCTGCCAAAGCTGCTTCATTGTTGCCGATAATCCAGCTGCCGCCATAGCCAGGAGATGGTGCCAAATCTCGAAGACCAGGCCTATCTCAACATCCGAGAATGGATTGACCGTCCAAATTAACTCCAATGACCAAGGATCATTCACTCCACTGCTACTGCAGATGCTGCTGCGAAACACCAAGGGAAAAGAACTGACTCCAATCCATCGACACTGAAGTGGCTGTACAAGCTGCCACCACCATAGCCATGAGGAATATTCCAGATCCACCTTTCAACAGCTCCTCCAACCTTTCTCCATCACCACAGAAAGGAGAAAAAATGAATTTAATTCAGAAGTTAAATGAAAGAAACTAAAATTAAAAAAGCGATGATCTCAGACTTGTGAGAGGAAGCAGATGTGCTGGGAACCTGAGTACCTGCTATCCTGCTGCCTCCACCATCTTTACCAGATAGTTTCTTTGGAGAGAGGAACCGAGTTAACTTTCCAAGTAGTTGAGGTGTGGAGTATTTCTAGCACTTTATTTTTTCATTTGATTGGTTTGCTTTTGTGTAAGCAGTATGGGTTAACTGTTGGATCTTTGAGTCTTTGTGTGTCTCTTAATGTCTAACTTTGCCAATGTGTATGTATAGGAGGGAAAGAGAGACAAAGAGCAACACAGACAATTCTGTGGTTCCTCCCAACTCTCTGTATTATGGAGATTACCAAATAATAAACATGTCACTACCACTATTCTAATCAAAATTTACTTCCAAACTGCCAATCCAAGTTACTAACTTGAATTAATTACTACCTCATCTTAGAAAAGCTTACAGTGGTCTTCTGCCTCATAAGTGAGAGACTTATTAAGTGTTAGCTTGAGGAGAGGTCTGACCAATGCTGGCTGCACTTAGGATTTTAGAGATTATACCGTTTCTGTAATGTGTCGACTACAACTGTACATGCAATGGAGTTTAATTCAGATAAATGTAAGGTGCTGCATTTTGCGAAAGCAAATCTTAGCAAGACTTATACACTTAATGGTAAGGTCCTAGGGAGTGTTGCTGAACAAAGAGACCTTGGAGTGCAGGTTCATAGCTCCTTGAAAGTGGGGTCACAGGTAGATAGGATAGTGAAGAAGGCGTTTAGTATGCTTTCCTTTATTGGTCAGAGTATTGAGTACAGGAATTGGGAGGTTATGTTGCAGCTGTACAGGACATTGGTTAGGCCACTGTTGGAATATTGCGTGCAATTCTGGTCTCCTGCCTATCAGAAAGATCTTGTGAAACTTGAAAGGGTTCAGAAAAGATTTACGAGGATGTTGCCAGGGTTGGAGGATCTGAGCTACAGGGAGAGGCTGAACAGGCTGGGGCTGTTTTCCCTGGAGCATCGGAGGTTGAGGGGTGACCTTATCGAGGTTTACAAAATCATGAGGGACATGGATAGGATAAATAGGCAAAGTCTTTTCCCTGGGGTCGGGGAGTTCAGAACTAGAGGGCATAGGTTTAGGACGAGTGGGAAAGATATAAAAGAGACCTAAGGGGCAACCTTTTCATGCAGAGGGTGGTACGTGTATGGAATGAGCTGCCAGAGGATGTGGTGGAGGGTGGTACAATTGCAACATTTAAGAGGCATTTGGATGGATATATGAATAGGAAGGGTTTGGAGGGATATGGGCCGGGTGCTGGCAGGTGGGACTAGATTGGGTTGGGATATCTGGTCGGTATGGACGGGTTGGACCGAAGGGTCGGTTTTCATGCTGTACATCCCTATGACTGTATATCTCCAGCTGTGGCCTAAACAGTGACTTACATAGTTTAAACATCGTAAACTTGTGTTCAATACCTTGCCCAAAAAGGAAAACATCCTATAAGCCTTCTTAAACCATGAGAGTGACCTGTCACTCTTCATGTTGACAAGACATTTTACTCCATCACTTCCAGAACCTGTTGCAACCAGAGTATACCCTATGTTTGTTTTAGGTGCTATCCAATTTTGGTGCCACTGGGAGGAAAACACAAAATATTTATTGCTTAAAGTGACCCTTGGATATGTTAGTTAAATTCAACTCCCATACTACATATTTTATTGTTATTAATTTTTCCAAACAATACAAACCACTGAGTTGGAACTGAGTTGAAGGACAAATTTTTTACGAAGATGAATGTTGTCTAAAAAGTTGATTCAACATGTAATTAATTTCAATAAATTCTAACACACTTTTCAATTGAATAATGAAATGAGGTGGACTGTTTTCTGTGGGAAAGTATTTGGGATGATGGATTGGCCATTTGGAGTGGCAGCTTATGCAGTGCATCGAGAATTTAAACAGTTGATTAGTTGACAGCTGTTATCCTGTTGGAACTGCCAGTAAAACCATTCAAAACACTTTCCCATGAAAATGATCATGCTCAGTTAATTAAAGTTACTTGAAGGAATGTTAAAAATTAATCAGGAAGTAGTTAAATTCAAGTTTAGCATGATTACTTTCACTCTCTGCAGCTATGAGGTTTGAGATGCCAATGGACAGCAGGAATTCCCTGACATGTTTGAAATTAACTTTTAAACATTAGCATTTTTTCAAAAGACTTTAATTGAATTAAGTTGATCTTTTGCATGGGAAAGTATGCTGGATGTATTGCCATTATTGGATTAGTTCACTGCCACTCAGAAATTGTTTCGCTTTTTACTTCTGAACAAAGTGATCAACGTACTGCACTGATCATTTGAGCCCATGCCCAAACTAATGTTTGCAACAGATTTTTCTTTTTTTAAATTCTATTCATTGCAGCAGATACAAAACACTAATATATTGCGGGAAAACTGCACTTTATAATTTCTTTCATGAACTCCCAAAGTGATCCACAGCCAATAAAATGATTTTGAAGTGAATTGTTGCAGTAATGAACACAGTCAGACCACAAGATCCCACACACAGTAATGTTTCTAAACAAGCAAAAAATTTGTCTTTGTTCATGTTGATTGAGGAATAAGTGTTTCCCAACACACTGGGAGAATTCTCCCTGATCCTCCAAACAGTGTCATGTGATCTTTTACTTCCACGTGAAAGTGTAGTTGGGGCCTTGGGTTCACATCATAGAGTCATAGAATCAGAGTCATACAGCAGGGAGACAAGCCCTCTGGCCCAACTCGTCCATGCCAACCATGTTTCCTAAACTGAACTAGTCCCATTTGTCTGCATTTAGCCCACATCCCTATCCAAATATCTTTTAAATGCTGTAATTGTACCCACCTCTACCACTTCCTCTGGCAGCTCACTCCATATATAAATTCCCTCAGGTCCCTTTTAAATCTTTCCCCTTTCACCTATGCCCTCTAATTTTAGACTCCCCTACCCTGGAAAAAAGACCTTAGCCAAGGACATCTTACAAAATCATGTTTGAAGCAATTAAAGCAATTACGATAACCAGCCAGAGTTAACATGATCTTCTGAAAGAGAAATTATGTTTAACGAAGGTGGACACAGCGGCTCAGTGTTTAGCACTGCTGCCTCACAGTGCCAGGGAGCCGAGTTCAATTCCAGCCTCGGGCGACTGTCTGTGTGGAGTTTGCATGGGTCCTCTGGGTGCATGGGTTTCCTCTGGGTGCTCCGATTACCTCCCGCAATCCAAAGATGTGCATGTTAGGTGAATTGGCCATGCCAAATTGCCCATAGTTTTCAGGGATGTGTAGGTTAGGTATATTAGTCAGGGGGAAATGTACAGGAATAGGGGAATTGGTCTGGATGGGTTACTCTTCAGAGTGTCGGTGTGGACTTGCTGGGCTGAAGAGCCTGTTTCCACACTGTAGGGATTCTAATTCTGTTGGAATTTTTTGAGGAAGTAATATATGCTGCAGATAAAAAGGGACTGGTAGATCAACTGTACTTGGAGTTCCAGAAGGTTCTGAAAATGTCATACCACTAATTACTACAGAAAGTAAGAGCTCATGCTGTAGGAGATGGCATATCAGCATGGACAGATTACCTGCAGAACAGGAAGCAGAAAGTAGGCATAAATGGGTCTTTTTCAGGCTAGCAAGATGCAACAAGCGTGTATCACAGGCACCGTGTTGGGATCTCCACTTTCTCTAAGTCACATCTTGGATGAAGGGAAACGAGATTGCCAAAGTTGTTGTGGACACACAGATGGGTAGAAAAGTAAACCATGAAGAGGACATAAGGAAGCTACAATGTGATATAGTAGGTTGGGTGAGTGGGCAAAGTTGTCAATTTGAGTATAATGTGGGAAAATGTGAAATAGTCTTATTTGGCTGGAAGCATTTAAAAAAGGCATATTATTTAAATAGTGGGATATTACAGAATACTGAGCTACAAAGGGATCTAGGTGTCTTGGTGCATCAATCACAACACACTAATGTGCAGGTATAGCAAATAAGTGGAAAAACTTATTGTTTATTGTGAGGGGACTTGAATGCAAAAATAGGGAGAAAATGTTTATACAGGGTATGGTGACTCAACATCTGGAGTACTGTGTACAGTATTGGTCAACGTATGTAAGGGAAGATGTAGTCATATTGGAAGCAGTTCAAAGAAGGTTTACCAGGAATGAATGGGTTGTTTTATAAGAAAAGGCTGGACCAGCTAGGCTTGGATCCAGTGAAATGTAGATAAGTAAAGTGGTGATTTGATGGAAACATCGAAGATCCTGGGGGGTTGGGGGTCTAGAGAGTGTAGATGTGGGGAGGGCATTTCCTTCAATGGAAGAATCTAAACTAGGTGTTATTGTTTAAAAATAAGAAGTTGCTGATTTAAAACAGAAATAAGGTGGAGATTTTTTTCTTGGAAGGGGCAATCCTCTTCCTGGAAAGTAGGTGGAAAAAGAGTCTTATAATATTTTGATGGGATAGAGAGATTCTCAATAAGCAAGGGGCTAAAAGATCATAAGGGCGAGGTGAAAATGTGAATTTGATGTCACAAATATGATCAGCTATGAGCTTACTAAATGACAAAGCAGGTCAAATGGCCTACTCCTTTTTGTTTGTTTGTGTGTATGTATGGGAGGTCTGACATTGTAACAATTCTTCAGTATTTTACTAAAATATCAGTCTAGATTATATATTCTGATCCCTGTTATACATATCATATATCTGATAAATGTGAGGACCTCTTAAGGTTTTGGTACCAGTAAACATACTGGGTTGACTTTGTTTCTCATTGTTGTGCTGTTTTGAGGTGTAAATGGATCAATAACTCAACAGGGTGGAGTCATAGAAATGTACAGCACAGAAACAGACCCTGTGTTCCAGTTCATCCATGCCGATCAGATATTCCAATCTAATCTTGTCCCACCTACCAGCACCTCGGCCATATCCCTCCAAACCCTCCCTATTCATATACCCATCCAGATGCCTTTTAAATGTTGCAATTGTACCAGCCTCCACCACTTCCTCTGGCAGCCCATTCCACACACGCACCATCCTCTGCGTGGAGAAGTTGCCCCTTAGGTCTCTTTGACATCTTGCCCCTCTCACCCTAAATCTATGTCCTCTAGTCCTGGACTCCCCACCCCAGGGAAAAGACCTTGTCTATTGACCCTATCTATGCCCCTCATGATTTTATAAATCTCTACAAGGTCATCCCTCAGCCTCTGACGTTCCAGGGAAAACAGCCTAGCCTATTCAACCTCTCCCTATTGCGCAAATCCTCCAATCCTAGTTGCTAAAAAATATCTTGTTTATCTTTGGAGACTCATCAGTTCTAATTTTCAAATGGATCATGACTTAGATGGCCAAGATTTTTGTACCAGGAACAGGGAACCTTATTATTAAAGTTAAACAGAACCAAGAAACAAAGTTAACTCCCCCCAATATGTTTCAGATCAACTCAGTTTTCTCAAATAATCCAAAATCCATGGCTAATGCAGGTCAGAAAGTGGTTATTCACTGCTTTACTTGAAAGAATAAAAGGAATAGAAGGTGCGATTAGATAAAGGTAAAACTGGTCTGGCTGTCAATCCTTTTGCAACTTTATGATACAGTCAACAGGGTTTTAGACTAACTGAAATGAAATGAGTGCTGAAAGTAATAGGTTGGCCTGGATAGCATTGGAATGGCTAAGGGAAGAAGGTGAAAAAAGTCAGACTGGGAGTTTTAGTAGCAAAGTAGGCTGACACAGAGGGGCTAGTGGCTGATACCATGGAGGTGACGTAAACAATCTTTTTGATAAGAAGAACATTGAGATTGGAATCTTGGCACTCCGTTGACCTGGATTTTGAAATTGCAAACAATGTGGTTCACCTTGAAACACTGTCTGGGAGTGGGAAGAGGCTCGGTGCAGGGTAGGAGTTTATGATTGGGTTTGAAAAGGGCTGTTGTCTTCCTAATCTTTTACTGAAAGAAACAGACAGTCAGCCAAGAGTGTGTGTAGTTCACTAACAGCAGCAGAGAGTTTGGTTCCAATGATTCTGCCACCATGTAACAATCTGGAACGTACTGTTCAGTATAACAAACAGGCTGGTCACAACAAAGCAAAACTGGGGTCACATCAATTGTTTGATGTGAAGCTGGGAAGAGTTGGGGGCGGGTAGATTAGATTAGATTAGATTACTTACAGTGTGGAAACAGGTCCTTCGGCCCAACAAGTCCACACCGACCCGCCGAAGCGTAACCCACCCATTCCCGTACATTTACCCCTTTACCTAACACTATGGGCAATTTAGCATGGCCAATTCACCTGACCTGCACATCTTTGGACTGTGGGAGGAAACCGGAGCACCCGGAGGAAACCCACGCAGACACGGGGAGAATGTGCAAACTCCACACAGTCAGTCGCCTGAGTCGGGAATTGAACCCGGGTCACTGGCGCTGTGAGGCAGCAGTATACTGACAGGAATCTCATGAGCAAACATGGAAGCAGATACTTTCTGCTACATAGCAAGCACCAACAAATTCTTAAAAACTTGTGCAAAGGCAACAGCTTGCAACATGAGTAAATCTATCTCATTGTCTATGGACTGAGGTCACCATCATGCTGAGTCAGGTGCAGCAGAACAGCCAGTATCACTCAATGACATATGAATTCTTTCATTTCACAGGTTCGGGGAGATTAGACCCAGGGACCTTGCTTTCCCTTCAGGTACCCTATTCTCTCAAGGAGTGAGGAAGGTGCCAATGCGCATCAAAAGGATAGAGGTGTGACAGATAGGCACCCAGGGATTGTCATCTCAGGGTACTCCAGAGATACCCTGCGACACCAGCTCGCCTTTGCTAGAGACACAAATGCAACATCAGATTTGGCTGACGAGGTTGTAGGAGGCTGCCAATGGGCTGGAGTCCTCTATGCCCCAGCCGACCAAAGTACAGTTGTGAAAGTCATCTGAGGCACGGTGGCAAAGCAGCCAGCTGGCTTCCTGATGCTCAGCTGCAGCTATAGAGGTGGCACCATGGTACAGTGGTAGGCAAATAAAGATTATAGAAAATAAAGTCACTTTGGGGGTGTCAACCTTTTGTGCAGCACTATATTTGAAACAAATACAGCACTTTGAAATAAGTCACAGGAATCTAATACAATTTGTTCAGACTTTTGACTGTCCATGTTTTCCTCGTAGCCTACCTTGAAAAAGAATAATTCATCATCTAGCCATGAGAGACACATTGGGGATGAGCAACCATAAAATGTTGTAGTTGATTCTGATATGAAGGGCTTGAACCTAAATAGAGGAAATTGTGATGGTATAAGGCCTGAGTTAGCTTTGATAGAGTGAAGAATGTTCCTTTAAGGGATGATGGTGGAAAGGGAGTGGCAAACATTCAAAGAGTGCATAGGTGAACTGCAACAATTGTTGGGTTCCTGATTGGTGCAAACATAAAACAGGAGAGGTGGCCAAACCTTGGCTGACAAGAAAAATTCAGGATAGTAGTAGATCCAGGGATGGGGCATACAAGTTAATCTCTATGACTCAATGAAAGAAAAAACACAGACCCGAGGAGAAGGAGCAGTTTAGAATTCAGCAAAGGAGGAGAAAGTGATTGAGTAAAAAAGGGAAAATAGAGCATAAGAGTAAGTTGAGATGGATAGAAAACTGATTGTCAGACAGCAAATAGAGTTAGAATAAACATGTCTTTTTCCAAATGGCAGACAGTGACTAGTGGACTTCCACGGGGATCAGTACTTTGACCCTAGCTATTCACAGCATATATTCATCACTTAGATGTGGAACTAAATGTAATATTTCCAAGGAGGGTGAAATACGAATAAAAGAAAACATAAACTCTGAAGAAGGGATATTGGACCTGAAACATTGTCTCTGCTTTCTCTCCATAGATGTTGCCAGACCTGCTGAGTTTCTCCAGCTATTTGTGCTTTTGTTTCCTATTTCTAGCATTCACAAGTTTTTTTTGTTCAGTGGCAGGGTTAAGAAAATGCAGAGATGCTTCAGTGTGATTTGGACAAGCTGAATCAACAGGCAAATACATGACAGATATGGTATCATGGAGATAAATTTGAGATTATCCACTTTTCGAGCAAACACAGAAAGAGAGATTATTTCTTAAATGGTTATAAATTGGGAGAGGGGAATATGAAACAAGAGTTGGTGTTCTTGTATACCAGTCACTGAACATAAGCATGCAGGCTCAACCAGCAGTCAATCTGTTGGCCTTCATAGTGAGAGGTTTCAAGTACAGGAGTAGGGATGTCTTGCATCAATTATACAAGGCCTCGGTGAGACCACACCTGAAATGCCGTGGGCAGCTTTTATCTCCTTATCAAAAAGAAAGCTGTTTTTGCTGCAGATCTAGTGTCGTGGAGGTTTACCAGGTGGATATATGGGATGGCAGAACAGATGCATGAGAAGAGTTTGAATCATTTCGAATTATATTCACTGGACTTCAGAAGAATGAGGGGGATCTCATATAAACTGATTAAAATTCAAACTGGATGAGTTAGGGTGGTTGTGGGATGTTCCTGATGATGGAGGGGTCCAGGACCAGGGGTCACAGTCTAAGGAAATATGGTAAACCATTAGGACTGAGATGAAGGAGAGGTTTCTCTACCCAGAGAGTGGTGAGCCTGTGGAATTCATGACCACTGAATGCAGTAGAGATCAAAACATTGTATGATTTCAGGAAGGAGTTAGATATAGCAATTATGGCTAAAGATGTCAAAGAGTATGGGGGAAAGGCTATTCAGTTGGATGATTGGCCATGATCATCATGAATTGTAAAGCAGGTGTGGAGGGCTGAATGGCCTGTTCCTATTTTCTACGGCTCTATTGTTTGAAGTGCCTGACGTGCAGTGGTATAAACAGCACTGAAACACTCATTCACTGGTATTCTCTCAGAGGAGCACAACCTTAAGTAAGCTGAAGGTTAGAGACCTGGGTTTTGGCAGTCAGTCAGCACAGTTCAGCTCTTTGGCCTCTCAATGATAGATGAATGCCCATTTGCTAATGCAAGTTTGAGTCCTACAGGTGTGGCCCTCTAGTAAGTCTGCAGATCTCCATACTGATGCCCTGGCTAGGAAACTGAATAGGATGTTATTGGTACTAAAGAGACAAATTCAATAATAATCAAAGTATCTTTATAGATAGCATTTAAAAAAACAAGAACTCACTGGAGGGCAGAAAAGTCTCAGCACGTACCACTGAGTACAAAATGTTCCTGCAAAGTCATGCACCTTTAAATCCAGCTGCAAGCAACTACTCTCGGGTCTGTCTGCTTCTCTTCTTTGTACCCTGACTTCCTCAGCATCCTCATCATCTCTGTTGGCTCCCTCACACCCTGTTAGATGCCCCTTTTTACTCATCTGAGGAGACAGGTGGCTGGTCCATTTCCCTCTCTTCTAAGTTCTCAGTCTATCATTGAGCTGGTGTTGTGTAGGACACAGCAATCACTGTTCTGGACACTTTGTTGAGTAAGTACTGGATTGCTCTTCCTAAGTGGTTCAGATAATGAAAGG